>NW_028317815.1:30326428-30958214 GCF_062004578.1 Staurois parvus
TTCTCGTCACTTCCTGTTTCCATTGTAACTCCAGGTTAGGGTGTCTTCAACCAAGACTTTTTAGATCAGACGCCGAGTCCGAATTGGTAAAGAAAGGTGCACTTATTACACTGCAGTAGAGATAATACAGCATACAAAAGTTCACCTCATGTGAGATGAACTAAGGTAATACAAAATCTATATCTGTCTCTTTAAGCTTACACTATTACATATATAGACATAACGTATAGGCGTGATCATACTGAGTTTCAGGTGTGGTCTTATGGTTTTAATCCAATCAAATTTCATATGCTTAACAGCAAACTCAGAGTTAAATGTAAGTTAATAGTTCAAAATAAGTCCAAGATAGACGGTTGCTGGTTCAAGCTGGTCTGATTATAAGAAGCTTTTCTTAAACTTGAAAGAGGAAGTTAACCTTTAAATCCAGCCATCTCAGACATACTTCAGATCACATTTCCTGAGAAGAAAAAAAGGAACTGCAATAAAAACTCTTATACATATTGAACATTAATTATCAGACCCCTATATTTCTACTCACCATCCATGTCACTTCCGGTAAACTTGTTCCGGCCCGTGGAACGCACACCAACTCGGGGATTGTGAGTGGCGGTGCATGGTGTTTGATCCTACCCTATGCATTGTGTGTTAGTGCCAATCAAGCACAACAAAATGTGAGTGAGTAATTTGTTTTATTGGCTTCTCTTTACTAAACAATGGAAGTTTTTTTCTCTCTGTGTGTATGTGTGTCACTTCCATGTGTGAGAGATTACTCATTAAAAGACTGTGATGTTACCTGCTCCATTTCCTCTTCTTGCTGCTGGTCTCAGTTGAGAGGTGTGATAGGCTTACTGGTTATAGAAGTCTGGAAAGTTATTAATCTTAACACATGGTGGATCACTGGATTTGGACCATGGAATGAACATGTACTATCACTTTCTGTGAACGCAGTGTTTGGTTTCTCTGCAGAGTTGTTGCATGGACACTGTATGATTATCTGGATTAGATACTATATAATGATTATTGCTCACAAATTTTATTGATATTTGCAATTTATTTATGAAGTTATTGGTATTTCAGGAGTAGCGTCTATCTTTGGTTATTGCGTTTTATATATAGTGTTTGTTTGCACTGAAGGGGCAACTTCTCTGTATTATTCTATACATATTAGGTTGGCGCCTCTTTGACATACATTTTTTCTATTAATATATCATACTTGAGGGAGATTTCAGTGAGAAGGATAAGACTTCGAGATATTTAATGGAGAGAGTCCGAAAGTCAAGAGGGAAGATTTAATCTTTGATCATATATGAAGTGAAATGGTGTTTCAACCCTCTATGGTCCAGCCACACCTGAAATATTAGTTTTGGGCTGATCAAAATTTTAATGCATTTGATTTTATTAACTCAGGTTTAAGTTTTGGCCATACAGGTACAGGTGATATTACTATCACCTTCCTTTAAAAGTTCCCATCGTTAACCTAAAAACTGTACTTTCATACAGAGCTTAATCAATTGTGAAAGTGGTGGGGTGCACACAGGGCACAGGGTTTACAACAAACGTGATTGATTAAAGAAAAAGGGAATTTTCATTATATCATTTTGAAATGTTCCCATTTGATTCTTGTCCTTCTCCACCCCCTCACCCCACACAGATGCAATATTTTCCTACTAAAACTGATGAGAACTATAGGTAGCGCTGGTTTAAATAAAGAGCCTGAATGATCTTGGAAGCATATATGTTAATATATATTTGTTATATAATAATGGCTTTCTTTTTGACCAGCAATTTATTTTTAATAGAAAAGTGTCTCTAAGGGAAATTCTAGTAAATTAATCTGATTATTTTTCTATGTAAATATAATCAAAACTAACATTACTCGAACTCAAGTTGATTTATTAATGATGAAGAAACATGGCATCGCCTAACTGAATCATTTAAAATAATGTCAGTTTATAACATACAGTAGCTGTAAATTATGATTGCAAAAGACTTAACAGTGCTTGCATTTTATTAGCCAGAGTTAAGCTCTGCTGCCATTTCATAGTATCTTGTTCTTCTAGTGCAACAACTAAATAATATATTTTTATGTCCTTTAAAGCATTATTGTAATACAAATGAAGGGCTAATATATACCTTAAATAAAACACCTTTTTCAGAAATAATAAAATATTCTTAGGCATGTTGTTTAAAACGGAACTCTGGACATAGCCTCCTATCCTTTGACAACCCCTGCCCCACCCCAACTAATCCCTTAATTAAAAAAAAAATGAATACAAATGCCCAGAATATTCACATAGATCTGTAGTCAGGTGATTTGCTGCGTCCTAAGTGTTCTATCTTCTTCCATGATAAGGAAGAGTGTCTATTTGATTCAATTTGATTGTCTATGTCACTTTCTCTTGGCTGTCCAACGGCGCGTCCTGTCGGGATCCAGAAGCCTATAGACATCTAGATAAGGACACTGGTTAATGCAGGCATAGTTTGAAGCACTGGATCCACTGGTTGTTGCTCCCAGAAGTGGTGTGGGCAAGGGACACAGGCAGTAGATTTATATGAGTATAGACAAGGCCTCATATGGTATTTCTTTTATTAACAACTGCTGAATGGGTGGGGAAGGAAGTGGGAAGGAGAGATGGGATGGAGTAGGACTTTGTCCATAGATGGGCAATTTGTTTTTATTTTATAAACTATAATATTTTCTTTCAAAGTAACATTTATTTAACCTTTAGGACCAGTGATTCTGAAGGTTGGAAACCTTTATTTAGTAAATTGTTGAAGGACCATAATATGTCTTCTAAATTCAGATCACATGATCTTACTTTCCTACCCACTGTTTAAAAAGATGCAGTCTAGGTGGAGGGATCTCTGCAGTTGATTAAGTTTGTAGCATGTTATACAGTCATTTGATATGGTTAGGATATGTGCTCTGCAAAGCACTCAGTAGGCTTAGCACAGAAAAGTATTAGGTTGCCAATCTGCCTTTGTGCTTGGGACAAGAGGTGTTCATATCAATGGAGCACTCTGCTTCCAGCACTCACTGTCAGCACTGGTGACACAAGGTGTTGCTTAATCACTTCTGTTTTATTGTGTTACACCAGGAAATATCACCCTATATTGGGACTAGGGTTAATGTCTTATATATTTGGAATACTGGTTGTAAAAAAAAATAATGCTCAAAAGTATCTCTGGTCCCATTTCTTCTGCCTCATGTTGTTAGCAAAAAAGGGAGATTAATGGTTCATTCAAATATGGGCTGATACAAAACTACAATTCACTTCTGTATTGATGTGTGTTTCCTCCCACCATAGTCACTAATCTATGATCAGAGAGTGAATGTGGGAATGGTAATTCTATTAGTTTAAAGGATGGACAATAGGCATTTGCCTAATATATAAGAATATTGGTGCATATTCTTATGCAAATGCACCAATATGGATCATAATAAATCACATGGGCTTTGTTTTGTCCAAATAAGGACAATTTGTTTTGATCATGATGCCCACTGATAACCTTACATGTCAGTTGAATGTCTATTGGTCCTCTTACTCATTGATTAAAGGTTCACAAACCCACAGATACATTCTACAGTGTTCACCAGGTGGTGTTAGAAAGTACAAAAAAACAGGTCAGGGTGAAATATTCAACTTCAGTCTAAAGATGTCCCCTACAGTATCTCTTCTCAGCAACAAAATGAACTCTGTCCAGTGCCACTCAACTAGGAAGATTAAGAACATACTATGAGTGCAGGACGTCATGGGCCTGTCTCCTGTGTAATGGTGCAGAGGGGTATCATGTGAGAGCCACCTTCTGTATCAGAGAGGATAGCCCAGCCTAGAGAAAAGCTGTAGGGGAAGAGGGCACTGTAGCATTACATGACCAGTCTAACGAAACCTTAATAAGAGGTTTATGAGCCCCAAAAGGTGAACGCAAAGGTGCCCAAATATGAAGGAGAAACTGAGAAATGGAGTCTTCATTGATTCAATATTTATTGCTCACAGAATAATATAAAACACTATATAAAAGGTGCAGCGCTAATATACAAATGAATAAAAATGATTTTACATAAAAGTTCAAGGTGACATAGTGCATATAGATAATAAACACTAATGATGTGTCTGGTAGACGTGAGGAAAGGATAATATCCAAACAGGAGTTCAATGTGAGGATGTGACTAAACTTTCAAACGTTCTGATACTTTCCAGGCAACACCGACTGTGTGCACGGTGAAAAATGGGGGTACAAATTGCGCACTCACCAAATGCGCAACCTTTGTGCGCTTTTCTCTCATATATAAGATCTCCAATCCCTCCTCCAGGGTCTGGTCAGATCTGGTCAGGTCCCCTTCTTAGTCCAAAACCTTGTAATCAGCCTCCTCCTTTGATTATCACCACTCTCCAAGATACCTGGCTCCCTCAGGAGCTCAGAAGAAAGCAAAGGAGGCCAATAGTGCAGTATGTCTCAAAGGTACATTTATTCCCACATATAGCAGATACAGGTATGGAAGAAGCAAAAAAGAATACTGACCCTGTGTGTAGTAACCGCCGGGCCCCTCGTGGTGCCGGCGGTGCATGCGTCAATCAGCTGAAGCCTGACCCAGACGCGTTTCGAGCAATAGCTCTTTGTCAACGGGTATTTGGCTATCAGCTGCCGACACCACTGTGTTGTTTAAATAGGGGGAGTGATGCATGCATGATTAACATGCGCCATCTTCCCAAGGTGAAATGTCCTCAAAACAGACGCCATATTGGCGTAGTCTCTGTAACCGCGCATGCGCGAGCATAGCGTCGGGACAGAGCGGACATCTATCCACCACACGCCATTTTCCCAAAGAGAAGTGTCCTCAAAAGTAGGCACCATTTTGGCGTAGTCCCCGTAACCGCACATGCGCAAGCATAGCGTCGGAACAGGGCGGACATCTGAATACGATCACCGAGGGGAAATTGTTGCCATGGGGACACAGTACACTGAGTACCAATATAAAGGGCATCATACGTCAGCAGTATATTGCATTGCCTCAATATTAGTATATGCACCAAAAAGCGGACTTTAATAAGCAGGTCCTTAAATTTCTCAAGCCATATCTCAACACATGGCAACTTGCACCCTAGATGATCCTCTATGCCTGATCTGGCAGCAATATTACTATGATCACATGTACAACAATGATAAGTCATCATGGATACATCTAAAATGCAATCCCACTCATCAAATGCTGAATGTTTTACATCCAATTATGATGTTACCCTCCGGTGACACCATATATGTAGTCATATGTAAAATTACATGGTAAAAATACCTGATACATAAATTAAAATTAAAATTAAAAACAATGTCTCTCAAATAAATCTAAAAATATGAATAAAACATATGGGAGAATACCATACAGAAATGGGCATTATCCCAAAAACTAGCCTAAAATTCATGAATTCATAAAAATACTTAAAAGAAAAGACCATGGACTTCGCCACAACCAGAAATCAAAAGAAAAGTGCCAAAATTGGCATATACATAAATACAGAAAAAGCACGACATCTGATCAAAATATGAATACAATGAGGCTCTACTACCACCTACCAATTAACTATTATCTATAAAGCAGTTCAAATCTAGCTCTATATTAAGCCCCTTGGGTCGCATAGAGTCCATTTGGAAAATCCACTTGGTTTCCATCTGTGACACCGCTCTCTTCCTATTGGTGCCCCTCCAATGCGGTTGAACTACATCTATGCCTACAAACATCAAAGATGATGGATCCCTATTATGATATGTTCTATAGTGCATAGAAAGTGAATGATCCTTAAAACCTTTCCTCACATTATTAACATGCTCCCTAAGTCTATCTTTAAGTTTCCTAGTCGTGCGTCCAATATATTGTTTTTTACAGGGGCACTGTAAAAGATAAACAACGTACCTACTGTTACAGGAAATAAAATTCCTGATCTTAAAGGTTTTTCCTGTAATAGTAGAGGTGAAATCCTCAACTTTTCGTTTCCTTTTACCATTGCAAGTGCATATGATACACTTATTACATGGAAAAAAACCTATTATTTCACCAAATAAAGATACAGACTGCGGAGGATTGATAATATTTGGGGCAATAAGACTTCTCAAAGACTGTGCCTTTCTATATATTATTTCCGGTTTATCTGGCAGAATCTTGGTTAGAATTGGATCTGCTTTAAGGATTTTCCAGTTCTGGTTTATTATTTTAGAAATCATTTTGTATTGTCTGGAAAATGTAGTTATGAAAGGACAGACTTTCTGTGGCTTCTTTAGAGTATTACCCGCTAATAGTGCCTCTCTATCCATATCTGCTACATTATGGATAATCTGGGTAAGGTGCGTTTCTTCATATCCCTTTTCTAAAAATCTATTCTTCAAAATCTCAGCCTGGGATAGGAAAGTATCTACCGAGGTACAATTTCGCCTTATTCTAAGGAATTGTCCTTTTGGTATATTTGAAAGCCACAGAGGATGGTGACAACTGTTAACAGGAATATACCCATTCCTATCTACTGATTTGAAAAAAGATGAGGTTACAATCTTATTGTCCAAATTCATTAATGTCAAATCCAAAAAGTTGATGTTGGTCCTGCTGTATTCAAATGTTAATCTGATATTCAAGGTGTTATTATTAAGTGTCCCAAAAAAATTAATTAATGCTTGTTCGTCTCCTTTCCATACCAGGAGGATGTCGTCAATATATCGTTTGTAAAAATATAACTCCGGCCAATCTCTGGCATACACGACATCCTCCTCCCATCTGGCCATAAATAGATTGGCCAGACTTGGAGCGAACTTAGCTCCCATAGCGACACCCCTTGTTTGTAGATAAAAGGAACCATCGAACCAGAAATAATTTCTGGTCATGGCGAAGTCCAACAATGTCAAGATAAAATTCTGGTGTGAACCTGTTAAAACCGACTCATCAAGATAAAATTTGACAGCCTGCATGCCCTCTGAATGGTCAATGCTGGTGTAGAGAGACGTAACATCAGCAGTGACCAGAAATGTATCATCATCTACAGAAAGGTCTTTTAAATCTTGCAGGACCTGTTTAGTATCCCTCAGATATGAGGGAGTTTTCCGTACCAGCGGCTGTAAAAAATAATCGATGTATTCACCGACTTTTGAGCACAAAGACCCAATTCCACTGATAATAGGTCTACCCGGGGGATTCTCAGGATTTTTTGTGCACCTTTGGGAGAATGTACATTATCGGTAATCTTGGGGCTAAAGGACATAGGAACTCTTTTTCCTTCTTATTTACTATATTATCCCGATAACCCCTGTCTATAATGTCTTTTAGAACTTTCTTATATACTCTCAAAGGGTTTTTTGACAAAGGACAATACGTATCCCTGTCTTCAAGAATATTATAGACTTCCTTAATATAGTTATCCTTGCTCAGAATTACAACCCCCCCTCCCTTATCGGCGGGTCTTATAACCAAATCTTTCCGACTTAGTAAGGAATCCATAGCTTTACTTGACTCAAAATTATTATAATTTTTTACCTTAACTGCCGCTAAATCTTTCAATGTAGTTTCTTTGAAAGCATTTATATAATGTTGTGACTGTGGAGGAGGATTAAACAAAGATGCATTATGCAAATTGGAATACGTAGTTGTATTTGAAGTATTTCTTGATATGGGGTTTAAGGAAAAATGTTTCTTTAATGATATCGTTCTAACAAATTTATGTAGATCGATATATGTGCGAAATTTATCCAACTTATTATCTGGTGCATATTTTAATCCCTTATCAAGGAGGTCCAATTCCTGTGGGGTCAAAACCTTACCACTCAGATTAAAAATCCCTTTACCCTTCAGAATTTCCTCTTTTTTGGGTCTATTGACCCTCTTTCCTCCCCTTTTTCCTCTGCTCGAATGCTTCTTTTGCGTGAGCTCCCCTCTCCTAAAAAATGAACCGGGGCAATATTCCGGTTATCATTTTGATACGACACATTATTTACCATAGGGGGGTGGTATACATTATTCCTATGTGGTGAGGTGTATTGTTGCCATCCACCATTATTCCTAGGTGTCCTAGGACCCTGTGCCATCCTGTTTTCTTGTCCATACGTTCCTCCTTGATTATTCTTAGGAATTTTCTTATTATTATTATGAGGCGGTTTATTAGGTTTTTTAAATTGGTTATTTCTGTATCCCTGATTGGGATACCATTCATAACCCCTGGACCCAACATTATCGTCTGCTACATGTCTCAAAGGTTCGAAATAATTAGAGACAGGTACATTGGAGTTATAGTTAATTCGTGTGTTAACAGGTGGCTGATGTTGGTTATAAAGTGCTTGTTGCTGTTTTTTAGGGCCCTGCCATCCCTTTTGTTTCCTCTTAGGTTTAGGTGTATATGGAGTGGTGTCCATAGGTACTGGAAAACCACCTCCTAATTCCTCTGCACTTGTTTGCCATTTAAAGATTTTATTATCTGCATAGTCTCGATGGACACGTGTGTACTTCTTACGTTTTTTAAGTTTCTGTTCTTTTTCTATATGATCAAGAAAAAGTTTAAGCTTATTTGACTCTAATTTGTATTCTTCCTTTTCCCTAAATGGCACCAATCTTTCTCTTATCTTATTAATTTCTATATCCAAAAAATTCAACTTTTTCTTCTTTCGTAAAATTAGAAATTTAAGCATATCCAGGCCTGCTAGATTAAAGTACTGAGACCATTCCGATACATCATTCACATCTCCTACTTCAGGGGAGATATTCCATCTAAGGGAATGGGGAACCATCTGTTCCTTGATGTACCTATCTAGAAAGGATATGTCCCAGAGGGTTCTGACCTCCGCTGAGGTTAGATTACGAAGCTGCATAAACATCCCTTTTATGTCATCAGCTTCCTCATTAATAGTGAATACATCATCAGGTATACAAGGTCTCATCGACCTCATTTCAAAAATGTCTGCCATTATGACCAAAAGAAGGCTGCTCAGCTAAAAATAGGTAAAAACACAGACTTGAAATATATAAATAAGCGAGCGCCTCATGAAAAAACACAGCAGCTGTACACCAAAGGCACCATATAAGACCTCCCAATAGACAGTATATAAAAGGTGCAGCGCTAATATACAAATGAATAAAAATGATTTTACATAAAAGTTCAAGGTGACATAGTGCATATAGATAATAAACACTAATGATGTGTCTGGTAGACGTGAGGAAAGGATAATATCCAAACAGGAGTTCAATGTGAGGATGTGACTAAACTTTCAAACGTTCTGATACTTTCCAGGCAACACCGACTGTGTGCACGGTGAAAAATGGGGGTACAAATTGCGCACTCACCAAATGCGCAACCTTTGTGCGCTTTTCTCTCATATATAAGATCTCCAATCCCTCCTCCAGGGTCTGGTCAGATCTGGTCAGGTCCCCTTCTTAGTCCAAAACCTTGTAATCAGCCTCCTCCTTTGATTATCACCACTCTCCAAGATACCTGGCTCCCTCAGGAGCTCAGAAGAAAGCAAAGGAGGCCAATAGTGCAGTATGTCTCAAAGGTACATTTATTCCCACATATAGCAGATACAGGTATGGAAGAAGCAAAAAAGAATACTGACCCTGTGTGTAGTAACCGCCGGGCCCCTCGTGGTGCCGGCGGTGCATGCGTCAATCAGCTGAAGCCTGACCCAGACGCGTTTCGAGCAATAGCTCTTTGTCAACGGGTATTTGGCTATCAGCTGCCGACGCCACTGTGTTGTTTAAATAGGGGGAGTGATGCATGCATGATTAACATGCGCCATCTTCCCAAGGTGAAATGTCCTCAAAACAGACGCCATATTGGCGTAGTCTCTGTAACCGCGCATGCGCGAGCATAGCGTCGGGACAGAGCGGACATCTATCCACCACACGCCATTTTCCCAAAGAGAAGTGTCCTCAAAAGTAGGCACCATTTTGGCGTAGTCCCCGTAACCGCGCATGCGCAAGCATAGCGTCGGAACAGGGCGGACATCTGAATACGATCACCGAGGGGAAATTGTTGCCATGGGGACACAGTACACTGAGTACCAATATAAAGGGCATCATACGTCAGCAGTATATTGCATTGCCTCAATATTAGTATATGCACCAAAAAGCGGACTTTAATAAGCAGGTCCTTAAATTTCTCAAGCCATATCTCAACACATGGCAACTTGCACCCTAGATGATCCTCTATGCCTGATCTGGCAGCTATATTACTATGATCACATGTACAACAATGATAAGTCATCATGGATACATCTAAAATGCAATCCCACTCATCAAATGCTGAATGTTTTACATCCAATTATGATGTTACCCTCCGGTGACACCATATATGTAGTCATATGTAAAATTACATGGTAAAAATACCTGATACATAAATTAAAATTAAAATTAAAAACAATGTCTCTCAAATAAATCTAAAAATATGAATAAAACATATGGGAGAATACCATACAGAAATGGGCATTATCCCAAAAACTAGCCTAAAATTCATGAATTCATAAAAATACTTAAAAGAAAAGACCATGGACTTCGCCACAACCAGAAATCAAAAGAAAAGTGCCAAAATTGGCATATACATAAATACAGAAAAAGCACGACATCTGATCAAAATATGAATACAATGAGGCTCTACTACCACCTACCAATTAACTATTATCTATAAAGCAGTTCAAATCTAGCTCTATATTAAGCCCCTTGGGTCGCATAGAGTCCATTTGGAAAATCCACTTGGTTTCCATCTGTGACACCGCTCTCTCCCCACAGGAATTGGACCTCCTTGATAAGGGATTAAAATATGCACCAGATAATAAGTTGGATAAATTTCGCACATATATCGATCTACATAAATTTGTTAGAAAGATATCATTAAAGAAACATTTTTCCTTAAACCCCATATCAAGAAATACTTCAAATACAACTACGTATTCCAATTTGCATAATGCATCTTTGTTTAATCCTCCTCCGCAGTCACAACATTATATAAATGCTTTCAAAGAAACTACATTGAAAGATTTAGCGGCAGTTAAGGTAAAAAATTATAATAATTTTGAGTCAAGTAAAGCTATGGATTCCTTACTAAGTCGGAAAGATTTGGTTATAAGACCCGCCGATAAGGGAGGGGGGGTTGTAATTCTGAGCAAGGATAACTATATTAAGGAAGTCTATAATATTCTTGAAGACAGGGATACGTATTGTCCTTTGTCAAAAAACCCTTTGAGAGTATATAAGAAAGTTCTAAAAGACATTATAGACAGGGGTTATCGGGATAATATAGTAAATAAGAAGGAAAAAGAGTTCCTATGTCCTTTAGCCCCAAGATTACCGATAATGTACATTCTCCCAAAGGTGCACAAAAAATCCTGAGAATCCCCCGGGTAGACCTATTATCAGTGGAATTGGGTCTTTGTGCTCAAAAGTCGGTGAATACATCGATTATTTTTTACAGCCGCTGGTACGGAAAACTCCCTCATATCTGAGGGATACTAAACAGGTCCTGCAAGATTTAAAAGACCTTTCTGTAGATGATGATACATTTCTGGTCACTGCTGATGTTACGTCTCTCTACACCAGCATTGACCATTCAGAGGGCATGCAGGCTGTCAAATTTTATCTTGATGAGTCGGTTTTAACAGGTTCACACCAGAATTTTATCTTGACATTGTTGGACTTCGCCATGACCAGAAATTATTTCTGGTTCGATGGTTCCTTTTATCTACAAACAAGGGGTGTCGCTATGGGAGCTAAGTTCGCTCCAAGTCTGGCCAATCTATTTATGGCCAGATGGGAGGAGGATGTCGTGTATGCCAGAGATTGGCCGGAGTTATATTTTTACAAACGATATATTGACGACATCCTCCTGGTATGGAAAGGAGACGAACAAGCATTAATTAATTTTTTTGGGACACTTAATAATAACACCTTGAATATCAGATTAACATTTGAATACAGCAGGACCAACATCAACTTTTTGGATTTGACATTAATGAATTTGGACAATAAGATTGTAACCTCATCTTTTTTCAAATCAGTAGATAGGAATGGGTATATTCCTGTTAACAGTTGTCACCATCCTCTGTGGCTTTCAAATATACCAAAAGGACAATTCCTTAGAATAAGGCGAAATTGTACCTCGGTAGATACTTTCCTATCCCAGGCTGAGATTTTGAAGAATAGATTTTTAGAAAAGGGATATGAAGAAACGCACCTTACCCAGATTATCCATAATGTAGCAGATATGGATAGAGAGGCACTATTAGCGGGTAATACTCTAAAGAAGCCACAGAAAGTCTGTCCTTTCATAACTACATTTTCCAGACAATACAAAATGATTTCTAAAATAATAAACCAGAACTGGAAAATCCTTAAAGCAGATCCAATTCTAACCAAGATTCTGCCAGATAAACCGGAAATAATATATAGAAAGGCACAGTCTTTGAGAAGTCTTATTGCCCCAAATATTATCAATCCTCCGCAGTCTGTATCTTTATTTGGTGAAATAAAAGGTTTTTTTCCATGTAATAAGTGTATCATATGCACTTGCAATGGTAAAAGGAAACGAAAAGTTGAGGATTTCACCTCTACTATTACAGGAAAAACCTTTAAGATCAAGAATTTTATTTCCTGTAACAGTAGGTACGTTGTTTATCTTTTACAGTGCCCCTGTAAAAAACAATATATTGGACGCACGACTAGGAAACTTAAAGATAGACTTAGGGAGCATGTTAATAATGTGAGGAAAGGTTTTAAGGATCATTCACTTTCTATGCACTATAGAACATATCATAATAGGGATCCATCATCTTTGATGTTTGTAGGCATAGATGTAGTTCAACCGCATTGGAGGGGCACCAATAGGAAGAGAGCGGTGTCACAGATGGAAACCAAGTGGATTTTCCAAATGGACTCTATGCGACCCAAGGGGCTTAATATAGAGCTAGATTTGAACTGCTTTATAGATAATAGTTAATTGGTAGGTGGTAGTAGAGCCTCATTGTATTCATATTTTGATCAGATGTCGTGCTTTTTCTGTAATTATGTATATGCCAATTTTGGCACTTTTCTTTTGATTTCTGGTTGTGGCGAAGTCCATGGTCTTTTCTTTTAAGTATTTTTATGAATTCATGAATTTTAGGCTAGTTTTTGGGATAATGCCCATTTCTGTATGGTATTCTCCCATACAGTCATGGCCGAAATTGTTGGCACCCTTGATATTTTTCCTGAAAATCAAGTATTTCACACAAAAAAGGTATTGCATTAACACATGTTTTGCTATACACATGTTTATTCCCTTTGTATGTATTGGAACAAATATAAAACAGAGGCAGAAAAGCAAATATGACATAATGTCACACAAAACCCCAAAAATGGGCTGGACAAAAGTATTGGCACCCTTAACTTAATATTTGGTTGCACACCCTTTGGAAAACATAACTGAAATCAGTCGCTTCCTATAACCATCAATAAGCTTCTGACACCTCTCACCCGGAATTTTGGACCACTCTTCCTTTGCAAACAGCTCCAGGTCTCTCTTATTGGAAGGACACCTTTTCCCAACAGCAATTTTAAGATCTCTCCACAGGTGTTCAATGGGATTTAGATCTGGGCTCATTGCTGGCCACTTCAGAACTCTCCAGCGCTTCTTTGCCATCCATTTCTGAGTGCTTTTTGACGTATGTTTGGGGTCATTGTCCTGCTGGAAGACCCAGGATCTTGGACGCAAACCCAGCTTTCTGACACTGGGCCCTACAGTGCGACCCAAAATCCTTTGGTAATCCTCAGATTTCATGATGCCTTGCACACAGTCAAGGCACCCAGTGCCAGAGGCAGCAAAACAACCCCAAAACATCATTGAACCTCCACCATATTTTACCGTAGGTACTGTGTTTTGTTCTTTGTAGGCCTCATTCCGTTTTCGGTAAACAGTAGAATGATGTGCTTTACCGAAAAGCTCTATCTTGGTCTCATCTGTCCACAAGACGTTTTCCCAGAAGGCTTTTGGCTTACTCAAGTACATTTTGGCAAACTGTAGTCTTGCTTTTTTATGTCTCTGTGTCAGCAGTGGGGTCCTCCTGGGTCTCCTGCCATAGCGTTTCATTTCATTTAAATGTCGACGGATAGTTCGCGCTGACACTGATGCTCCCTGAGCCTGCAGGACAGCTTGAATGTCTTTGGAACATGTTTGGGGCTGCTTATCCACCATCCGGACTATTCTGCGTTGCAATCTTTCATCAATTTTCCTCATCCGTCCACGACCAGGGAGATTAGCTACAGTGCCATGGGTTGCAAACTTCTTGATAATGTTGCGCACTGTGGACAAAGGCAAATCTAGTTCTCTGGAGATGGACTTGTAACCTTGAGATTGTTGATATTTTGCCACAATTTTGGTTCTCAGGTCCTCAGACAGTTCTCGTCTCCTCTTTCTGTTGTCCATGCTTAGTGTGGCACAGACAGACACACAATGCAAAGGTTAAGTGAACGTCTCTCCTTTTTATCTGCTTTCAGGTGTGATTTCTATATTGCCCACACCTGTTACTTGCCCCAGGTGAGTTTACAGGAGCATCACATGCTTGTAACATTCTTATTTATCCGCAGTTGTGAAAGGGTGCCAATACTTTTGTCCAGCCCATTTTTGGAGGTTTGTGTGACATTATGTCGAATTTGCTTTCTTTCCTCCCTTTTTTTGTTTTGTCCCAATACACACAAAGGGAATAAACATGTGTATAGCAAAACATGTGTTAATGCAATACGTTTCGTGAGAAATACATGATTTCCTGGAGAAATATCAAGGGTGCCAACAATTTCGGCCATGACTGTATGTTTTATTCATATTTTTAGATTTATTTGAGAGACATTGTTTTTAATTTTAATTTTAATTTATGTATCAGGTATTTTTACCATGTAATTTTACATATGACTACATATATGGTGTCACCGGAGGGTAACATCATAATTGGATGTAAAACATTCAGCATTTGATGAGTGGGATTGCATTTTAGATGTATCCATGATGACTTATCATTGTTGTACATGTGATCATAGTAATATTGCTGCCAGATCAGGCATAGAGGATCATCTAGGGTGCAAGTTGCCATGTGTTGAGATATGGCTTGAGAAATTTAAGGACCTGCTTATTAAAGTCCGCTTTTTGGTGCATATACTAATATTGAGGCAATGCAATATACTGCTGACGTATGATGCCCTTTATATTGGTACTCAGTGTACTGTGTCCCCATGGCAACAATTTCCCCTCGGTGATCGTATTCAGATGTCCGCCCTGTTCCGACGCTATGCTTGCGCATGCGCGGTTACGGGGACTACGCCAAAATGGTGCCTACTTTTGAGGACACTTCTCTTTGGGAAAATGGCGTGTGGTGGATAGATGTCCGCTCTGTCCCGACGCTATGCTCGCGCATGCGCGGTTACAGAGACTACGCCAATATGGCGTCTGTTTTGAGGACATTTCACCTTGGGAAGATGGCGCATGTTAATCATGCATGCATCACTCCCCCTATTTAAACAACACAGTGGCGTCGGCAGCTGATAGCCAAATACCCGTTGACAAAGAGCTATTGCTCGAAACGCGTCTGGGTCAGGCTTCAGCTGATTGACGCATGCACCGCCGGCACCACGAGGGGCCCGGCGGTTACTACACACAGGGTCAGTATTCTTTTTTGCTTCTTCCATACCTGTATCTGCTATATGTGGGAATAAATGTACCTTTGAGACATACTGCACTATTGGCCTCCTTTGCTTTCTTCTGAGCTCCTGAGGGAGCCAGGTATCTTGGAGAGTGGTGATAATCAAAGGAGGAGGCTGATTACAAGGTTTTGGACTAAGAAGGGGACCTGACCAGATCTGACCAGACCCTGGAGGAGGGATTGGAGATCTTATATATGAGAGAAAAGCGCACAAAGGTTGCGCATTTGGTGAGTGCGCAATTTGTACCCCCATTTTTCACCGTGCACACAGTCGGTGTTGCCTGGAAAGTATCAGAACGTTTGAAAGTTTAGTCACATCCTCACATTGAACTCCTGTTTGGATATTATCCTTTCCTCACGTCTACCAGACACATCATTAGTGTTTATTATCTATATGCACTATGTCACCTTGAACTTTTATGTAAAATCATTTTTATTCATTTGTATATTAGCGCTGCACCTTTTATATACTGTCTATTGGGAGGTCTTATATGGTGCCTTTGGTGTACAGCTGCTGTGTTTTTTCATGAGGCGCTCGCTTATTTATATATTTCTAATATAAAACACCGTCAACGCGTTTCATTGCACTACACTGGCCACATCCTCAGGATGGTGCATAAACCACTTAAAAACAGCTGTGATCTGTCTCTTGTGCTGTTTGTAAGTTGACACTGTACCCTGCAGGCTTTCACTCAAGGTTGTCTGATCCCCCATTAGAGAGCTCAGCAACTTACAGATGTAAGTACACCATTGCAATTTACCTTTTCATTGTTTATTTTATCCAATTATCTGTCAAACTACTACACCATAAGGAACTCTCCCACGCCCTCTGTCTCTTTTTTCCTTTTTTTCTACTTTTCTTTGGAGGTACTACAGATATAAAGAAACCTTGGAAAGGGGAGCATAAAAAAAATTATAAATAACACTGGGGAGACAAGAAGGGGAGGGGGGCAATTTTGAGGGTGGGCCCAAAGTATAGAGTTCAGCTTTAAGCAGTACAAATTTGGTTAGAGGTTAGAGCAAGTCAAGCTGCTCTTTACTAAATATCAATTAACATTTACAAAAAAGGAATGGTTTCCCAGAAATGTTATATGAAAAACTTCAAGTTAGTATTCCTTTTTCTTAGTTTCACCTGCTTCTGAAGCCCTTACAGGGACAGCACTGATGTTTAATCACCTACTGAGGAACATGAAGGCATTGTGAGCATTGTCATTAGTGAATTGTTTTTTTCATGTCTTCTCTCAAACAATACTTAGATTAAACTATGACTTGTAATGAACTGTCCTCAAATGTCTTAATCCTGTCATGAATGGAAATGAGTTAAATAGAAGAGCCTCTAGTGATTTCAAGGAATTACTACAGGAGGCAAAGAAATAAAATGCTGTGACAAACGAATGCACTGTTCACCATAAGCTAAGTCAGTTCAATTTTATAGGTCTGGATTCCTGAAAAATTGTATGTAATTGAAGTCATTGTATAGGCTGCAAAATTGTTTATGGCGATAGGTAAAATTAGAGTTACCTATTTCCTATGAATAGGAATAGGGATACCTATGACAAAGAATGGTAACCAGTCAGAGTCCAGTACACTGGGTTCTGTGCTCTTACAGTTTGCTTGAGGTGATTGTAGCCGTATTAGTGCACTTGCGACAGAAATGATGGGTTGTAACTCTTTGTTTATTTTCTTATTATGGAAATATTATGGAATAAGAAAAATAATCAAAGATTTACAACCCATCATAACAGAGGATGGAACTCTGAAAGAAATATTCCAGCAACCCCCAATACTGGCTTTCAGACAACCCCCCAACCTCAGAAATAAACTAATCAGTAGGAAACTGATGTCACAAATAATGGAAGCAAACCCTGCAATAAAAAACGCTGCAAACTGTGCAACCAAATCAATAAATCAAAAAGTGTGAGACACTCAAAAGGGATCTTCAATATTTCTGGATCATACAGCTGCACCTCCAGTAATGTTGTGTACCTTATCCAGTGCAGAAAATGCAGCAAAGGATCTTATGTTGGCGAAACAGGACTGAAGTTGCAAACAAGGATGAATTTGCACAGACATACCATCAAGGAACATAAAGAAGATGACTTTTGCACACCTGTGGGACACCATTTCGCACAACCGGACCACACAATGGGAGACCTCAATATTTTAGTTCTTAAAGGAAATTTAAAAACTATTCAGAAAAGGAAAACTTTTGAACTAAGAATGATAATTCTATTTGATACAAGAGATAACGGCCTTAATTTGGACTTGGGATTCCTCACTCATTATCCAACAGTTTTACGACCCCCTCTGTGAGTGTTGTCCCCCCCCCCCAGTCTTTGCTTTTGCTGTGTCTTATCTCTAATCTAATCCTAGTCTTATAACCATTGCTGTGTACATTTGTTTGTGTCTGTTTCTTTCTGGGGTTTTTTTTTCTCCTCCGTTCAACATCTCTTCTAACATTCTGCTAAAACTTTGTGAAATAGTACGGCCTGGACCTTGAAGAAGGGGACACTCCCTGAAAGCTTGTCCTCAAAATTGTATGTTAGTGCAAATAAAAAAAGTATCACGTCAGTACTCAATTGTTTCTGTGTTCTTACAGGACATTTACAATGGCACCATGATACAGACACAGCTCTTATCTTTATTGAACTGTATTTTGCATCCTGACCAAATGGCAGTGGAACTACATAATATCAACAAACTCTATTGTCATGAAAGGTTACTATGCCTGTTTTAAGAAAACCACATGCAGGGCAAACAAAAAGTTTCCTTTAAAGTAGGTATAAACCAAGGAACAAAAATTATATATATTGCAGCTTACCAGTCCTTAGATGTGGAGGCTGCAATTTTTTTACAAGCTATGAACATTTTCTGCGAATCCTGTGTCTTTATCACTTCATGTGCACTGGATTGAAATCCTAAACAATGTTATCAGTTTTCCTAGCTGTCTTCTGTGAACTATAAACCAGCTTCCTCTATGTAGTGGAGATCAGGAGAACAGACTCTGTTTGTAGTCCAAATAGGGAAAGCCACCTAGGTGACAATGCTGCTCACCCAAGGATATGGTGCAATGAGACAGCATTTTCACTCTAGGACATGAAATGTGTTACTGACTGGATAAAAATAAAGGGGAAAGGGCCTGAAAACAGAAACTGAAGCAGATACCACATCTAAAGATTAAAACGCTGTAATGTATTATATTTTTACTTATGGGTTTATATATGCTTTAATTTCTGATCCCCCAGCAGCACATAACCATCTTTCCTTTACTCCCCCTCCACTTCATGGAGCTGCACTAGAAATATGATCTCTTTTCTAATAACAGGGGGAAAAATCTTTATAATAAAGAGGATAAGTATAAATAAGCGATGAGCACTAATTATGTGGGGGACCTTTGCTCATGCAATGAAAAACCTGTAGGAGGCAGGGTCTTTTATATGACTTCATGTGCAACATGGAACATACACATCCTTTTAATTAAATGTTTTTCGGGAACCAGCCATAAGCTGGGGTGTCTCCATTCCAAAATCCTCTCTTGTGGTGGGTTGGGTTATCTGGTTTCTACACCTTTCTGACTGTTGTGAAGCTCTAACCAGGTTTAAAGACAGAGCAGGGCATTTGCGGCCAGTGCCAAAATTTGCACATTCGCATCTGATTTGAACCCTAGAAATACACTCCTAGTTTCAAGCCAAAGTGAATCTTTCCCTTTATAGTGCTTTTCTGATTATGTTACTGCAATTTTTCCTAGGTTTTCATCATGCTTTTAGGCTGTCCAAAACATTTATTAATTGAATTTGTATAATGCGTCTGATTATTAAACCTTCTGAATCCTATAGTGTTTTTTCCTATAATGCCTTACCTTACCATGTACTTTTCCTAGGTGAACATTTGATAGAAGTAGAATAATTTTCTTTTTCCTCAAACTGGTTCATCATTTTTCCCAATCTCATGTCTAAATGTTATAGTTACACCTACTTGCAGTCGAACATGTTTGAACATTTTAAATGTAACTTTGTTTAAAGAGAGGAACTCAAGCCTAGCCAAATTATAGTTAAAAAAAGGAAATGTCAGTAGTTTTCATATTCTGCTGGTTTATACACTCACTGGCCACTTTATTAGGTACACCTGTTCATATGCTTGGTAACACAAATTGCTAGTCAGCCAATCACATGGCAGCACTGAATGCATTTAGGCATCTAAGCATGGTGAAGACAACTTGCTGAAGTTTAAACCGAGCATCAGAATGGAGAAGAAAGGGGATTTAAAAGACTGAGCGTGGCATGGTTGTTGGTGCCTGGCTGATCTGGCTGATCTGAGTATTTCAAAAACTGCTGATCTACTGTGATTTTCACACACAACCATCTCTAGGGTTTACAGAGAATGGTCTGAAAAATAGAAAATATCAAGTGAGTAGTGTAGCAATTGTGCATACAGAGATGGACGCAGTCATCCACCTTGCTAAGGATCCTCTATCTTGTACCATTTTTACTCCCAAATCAGCTTCCCTCCAATTTCCCCCCTCCCTCAGGAATGTGGTCTGTATGATGCCAGAGATCACAGGCACAGTGGGAGAGCTGCATGCTTATTAATCCCACACTAGCTGGTGCCCGGGTGTCTGTTAGCTTCTCAATCTGAGATATCGTAAAACCATAAACCAGTCCTTCACTGAGCTTCAAAGACATTCCAGCTAGCTGTAAAACAGACTCGCATTTAAAAATCTCCTTTTCCATATAATTTTATATCTGGAGATATGGAAGACTTACAAGGAAACCAGGCATATATTCAGATTGGTCACTTTAATACAAGTCAGCTGATATATTACACCCCCTAGCTGAAATCTACAGGAGACAGAACATAATATCTCCTTAACCGTCCCAAGCAGGTATGTCATATTTAATACCTAGGTGTTCAGCAGATGCTTCTGCATATTAATCTACTAGTGGCAAGGCTGCTACATGCACTGTGGGTAAGTTATGGATCATGATATAAACTGGGAGGGATTTTGGTTCTAGCTTGGGTCTCCACCTGCAACACCCTCCCCAAATGAGGCAATTGGTTCTCTGCTTCAAGGAGACACCCTGCTGAGTTCCTAGAAAGGCTGTTATGCTTGGAGCAGAGAGTTAGGTTAAGTTGAGTAGGTCGTGTTGAAGTTGAAGAATCCTCCCTTTTAACATCGAAACCAACTTTGGGAGATAAGGCTCCCTTTTGGCTCAGGAAACTTGATCTGCTTAACCCAGGACTTTTGGCAAGTACTCTATCTCTCTAAACTTCTTTCTGTTATCTCTTTGCTGTGTTATTGCTCTCTGTGTATTTATAGATAGATAGATAGATAGATAGATAGATAGATAGATAGATAGATAGATAGATTGGCTACATCTTTTCCTGTAAATACTTTTATTGCACCATTTTGACCTTTTTACTAATAAATCTTATTTTCTGAAAAGTGTTGAACTGTTTCTAAAGCTCTTTAATGCAAACTAAGAATCCCTGTCTCTGAAGAGCGCTACTGTGTGTTTTAAACATCTGCATACATCTTTCTGTGGTGACATTGTGTACAGAAATGATTATTCAAACATCATAGTGTTATTGCTAATATTGCCGAGTTTCCTCTTTCTCTGTACAAAATGGAGGTGGTGGCAGTGTGAAGGGTTAATTGTGTAATTAACCTGACCCAGTAACAATAACTCCCAGGCTGCAGGTACACAGATTGTGGTCCATTAGCTGGAAAATCTTTGTGAATGGTGCAGCTGGGCATGGCATTGTTACACACGTGACAGCGCAGTTTTAGATTGGCTAGTCCTTCGGTCACAAGTTTTGTGAGAAGGGCTGGGGTCTGACGCCGCGATCGTCACAAGTGGCAGTTGTGTGGATGAAAATGCCTTCTTGATGTCAGAGGTCAGAAGAGAATGGGCAGACTGGTTCGAGATGATAGAAAGGCAACAGTAATTCATGTCAATATGGACCAAAATCTCTGAGAAATGTTTCCAACACCTTGTTGAATCTATGCCTTGAAGAATTAAGGCAGTTCTGAAGGCAAAAGGGGGTCCACCCCAGTACTAGCAAGGTGTACCTAATAAAGTGGTCGGTGAGCATGTCTAAAAGAGCCAGTTTACAGGAAGAGAAATTGTACAGGATTAGAAGATTTTAGTCATGAAGCTGAAAAAATTACAGAATGAGTTACATTTCTATCAGAGTTTTATGTAATGAAGCCAGTTGGATTGTTCTTAGCTAGCTTGCCTTGGCAAATAAAGCTAAAATAAGAGGAATGCTCAAGGATGATTTTTTATTTTTGCCCAAGTATATTGATACTTAAAAAAAAATTAATTGGGCAGCCTGTTTTTTTTATTTGGAAAGTAAAAAACAAATGGGACTATAGTTAATGGAAAGGTGATATAGGATTAAGAAGGTGCAATAAAGACAAGTTCTACTTATTGCACACAACACATTAGTATGTATTTTGTTTATAGACCTTCTAACTAATAAAGTGTTTCCTTAAATTTTAGTTATTAGTTTGCTGTATGAAAGATGTTAATAATATACAGTATCCTTGCAGGAGACTCAAGGTTCAATTCACAAAGCTGTATTTTCCTCTTTAAAATTTGCAGTAAAATACTTCTAAGCGTTTTTCAAAAGATTTTTATGCAATTCACAAAAAAAAGTTACTAAAATAAGGTATGCGGTATTTCATCAAGATTTGCAGTATTTATCTCATAAATCCATGCGGTATTTTATCTCATGTGGAATGGATACAGTGGAGAAGGATTAGAATCCCTCTCAGTTATTGCTAATAAAGAGCTAAAATGGTTTAAACTGTAGACTCAGTGTGGTCCCTGCAGCATATGTATTAATTAGAGATGAGCGAATTATTCAAAAATTCGATTCAGCTGATTCGGCGAATTCGCGGAATAAATTCGATTCGAGTCGAATATATTCGCTGCGAATTTAACTTATAAAAAGGGTGTTTCTAGGCTTCAGAGAGCCTTTATATTAGTGCAGAACACTGTACCTTTAATTTAAATGCCCTTGGAGTCTGCTGGGGAAGAGAAATAATACTGTCAGTCAGTATGACATGCAGATGAGTGCCGTCGATCTTAGAATCACCGCACACTTCACTCATTTGGGCAGTCACGGGGCCAAAACCAGAGTGTGGAGCCACAGTGTGGCGGTGGAGGCAGCAGCAATGGGAGGCCATACAGCACCCTATGAAAAAATGGAACCCACCAGCAGTGTGAGGAGACCTGAAAGTGGCACATGGCAGAGTGTGGCGATGGAGACAGCAGCAATGGGAGGCCGTACAGGGACCCATGACACACTCTGGACCTGGCAGCAGCATGAGGAGGCGGTACAGGGGCCCATGACAGCTTACGGGCCTGGCAGCAGCATGAGGAGTTGGTACGGGGGCCCATGGCAGATTACGGGCCTGGCAGCAGCAATGGGAGGCCCGTAATCTGCCAGCACCCTATGACAAAATGGAACCCACCAGCAGTGTGAGGAGACCTGAAAGTGGCACATGGCAGAGTGTGGCGATGGAGACAGCAGCAATGGGAGGCCGTACAGGGACCCATGACACACTCTGGACCTGGCAGCAGCATGAGGAGGCGGTACAGGGGCCCATGACAGATTAGGGGCCTGGCAGCAGCATGAGGAGTCGGTACGGGGGCCCATGGCAGATTACGGGCCTGGCAGCAGCAATGGGAGGCCGTACAGGGACCCATGACACACTCTGGACCTGGCAGCAGCATGAGGAGGCGGTACAGGGGCCCATGACAGATTATGGGCCTGGCAGCAGCATGAGGAGTCGGTACGGGGGCCCATGGCAGATTACGGGCCTGGCAGCAGCAATGGGAGGCCCGTAATCTGCCAGCACCCTATGACAAAATGGAACCCACCAGCAGTGTGAGGAGACCTGAAAGTGGCACATGGCAGAGTGTGGCGATGGAGACAGCAGCAATGGGAGGCCGTACAGGGACCTATGACACACTCTGGACCTGGCAGCAGCATGAGGAGTCAGTACGGGGGCCCATGGCAGATTACGGGCCTGGCAGATGACGACAAGGCTGCCAGGTGCGATCAGCCTCATCATCATCAATTAGGGTCTCCGCCTCACTACTAGCCCCCTCGGCTGCGTGTGGGTCAGGAGACAGACCTGTCTCTAGACCGGCTACCGAGCCACTCTCCTCGCCAGTACTTCTTCGCCTGGCTGCTGAAGAGGCGGATGTCTCCCCCCGTTCCTGACCGCCCTCTGTTAGCTCTTCCTCACTGTACAGTGGGGCTGAGCCCACAGCATGCGATACTTCGCTTGGTGAGGGAACACCAAAGGACAGGGGCAGGTAGAGGACACGTGATTTCAGTGGGCTTGCTCCCGGGCCATGCCAACTAACGGTTGTGTCTGACGTACCCACCGACCGTTGGCTGTAGGTGTCAGAGGTGACCTGGGAAGAGGAAGACGACCGAGCCAACCAATCGATGACGGCAGGGTTTTCGGTGGAGACACGACCGCTGGATGACACCGGGAGCACTGGCCTCTGGCTGCGACTAGTGCTGCCTCGACCCCTTCCTCTGCTGCCACGTCTGCTCGCTCCTGAAACATTGCCTCCTCTGCCACTCCTCTGCGTGTTGTCTGACATACTCTTTAATTCAACGATTCTGTGTCCCTGAGTAACGATTCTGTGTCCCTGAGTAACGATTCTGTGTCCCTCAGTAACGATTCTGTGTCCCTGAGTAACAATTCTGTGTCCCTGAGTAACAATTCTGTGTCCCTGAGTAAGGATTCTGTGTCCCTCAGTAACAATTCTGTGTCCCTGAGTAACAATTCTGTGTCCCTGAGTAACAATTCTGTGTCCCTGAGTAACAATTCTGTGTCTGTCCCTGAGTAACAATTCTGTGTCCCTGAGTAACAATTTTGTGTCCCTGAGTAACAATTCTGTGTCCCTCAGTAAGGATTCTGTGTCCCTGAGTAACAATTCTGTGTCCCTGAGTAACAATTCTGTGTCCCTCAGTAACGATTTTGTGTCCCTCAGTAACAATTCTGTGTCCCTGAGTAACAATTCTGTGTCCCTGAGTAACGATTCTGTGTCCCTGAGTAACAATTCTGTGTCCCTGAGTAACGATTCTGTGTCCCTGAGTAACAATTCTGTGTCCCTGAGTAACGATTCTGTGTCCCTGAGTAACAATTCTGTGTCCCTGAGTAACAATTCTGTGTCCCTCAGTAACGATTCTGTGTCCCTCAGTAACAATTCTGTGTCCCTGAGTAACAATTCTGTGTCCCTGAGTAACGATTCTGTGTCCCTGAGTAACAATTCTGTGTCCCTGAGTAACAATTCTGTGTCCCTGAGTAACAATTCTGTGTCCCTGAGTAACGATTCTGTGTCCCTGAGTAACAATTCTGTGTCCCTGAGTAACAATTCTGTGTCCCTGAGTAACGATTCTGTGTCCCTCAGTAACAATTCTGTGTCCCTGAGTAACAATTCTGTGTCCCTGAGTAACAATTCTGTGTCCCTGAGTAACAATTCTGTGTCCCTGAGTAACGATTCTGTGTCCCTGAGTAACGATTCTGTGTCCCTGAGTAACGATTCTGTGTCCCTCAGTAACAATTCTGTGTCCCTGAGTAACAATTCTGTGTCTGTCCCTGAGTAACGAATCTGTGTCCCTGAGTAACAATTCTGTGTCCCTGAGTAACAATTCTGTGTCCCTGAGTAACGATTCTGTGTCCCTAAGTAACGATTCTGTGTCCCTAAGTAACGATTCTGTGGCCCTAAAGTCTCTCTGGCCCTAACTCTGTCCCTAATACAGACAGGTCTGTCTCTCTTGAATGACCGGAGGCTAATGGAGAATTGTAAGATGGCCGCAATTTATAGCTCCACCATTACACAGTGCTGGCTGGCTGGCTGCTGATTGGCTAATGCGATCACATGTCATGAATGAATGCATTATGGGTCAGCGCGCCTTGTCTGCGCGCCTTCCCAGAGATCCCCGCTCCGTCGCCACACATGTCGCCGCCATTTTTGGGAAAATTCGATTCGTGCATCCGAAGTTTGCTAATTTTCGGATTCGGCGCGAATCGAATTTTTCCTGATCTTCGAAACGAATTCCACTTCGCCATGTTCGATTCGCTCATCTCTAGTATTAATACAAAAGTAAAAAGGTGACTGGAATACCAGTCAAAGGGAAGCTGCTTTCACAGGACACACGTAGTGTATCAAAAACAACTAAGTTAAATTAAGTAAACACAAAATATCTTTATCAATGTCAAATAATGAATGAAAATATTATCAAAAATCATATATATATATATATATATATATGTATATATATATATATATATACAGTGGAACCTCAACTTACGAGTTTAATTCGTTCCGTGGCCGAGCTCGTAACTCAAAATGCTCGCTCGTTAAATCAATTTTCCCCATAAGAAATAATGGAAACGGCCGTAATCCGTTCCAACCCTCAAAATGGCACCTCATATTTTTCATTTTTCTTGTTATTTCATAAGGAAAAAAGCTTTTTACATAACTAATATTATATAAAAACAAAATAGAAAGAAAATATGAAGATATAATAAGGTTGTATACAATTTACTTACCTTGGAGATGATTTTTGTTTTCGCTTAATTCTCATCACTCTCTTCACTTTCACTAGTTCTTGGCCTTTTTGCCACACTTTGCTCACTTCGAGCTGAAGGCCTTTTCTTAAGAAACATGTCTAAGGAAGTCTGTTTCATTCTCCCTTTGAGAATGTTTCTGAAACGACGTAGGCACGTGTCGTTGAAAAGCTCTGTCGCACGACTCGTTGCAATTTTTTCAGGATGGTTCTTTTCAACAAAACCTGCCACCCTCTCCCACATTGCCAAAATATCCTTGAGGTCTTTTGTACTGATTATCTCTGGCTCTGTCTCCTCTCCCTCCGAAGTAGCTTCAGTTAATGCTTCTGTGTGCCGTTGCTCTTGTAATTCCTTTAACTCGTCAGTCGCAAGTTCCTCGGAGTGCTCCTCAACGAGTTCCTCGATGTCTCTTTCATCCACCTCCAGACCTATAGTCTTGCCAATGGACACGATCTCTTCCTCCACTGGCTCCTCTTCTTCCTCAATCTCAAACCCTTCAAAATCTCTTTCAGCCACATTTTCAGGCCACAGCTTCTTCCAAGCAGAGGTCAAGGTCCTTTTCGTAACCCCCTGCCAGGCAATATCGATGATTTTGAGGCCTATTGCTATGTTAAAATGCTCCTTCCAAAACTCTCGAAGGGTGAGGTTTGTGTTCTCCGTCACCTCAAAGCAACGGCGAAACAGGTGCCTGGTGTAGAGTTTCTTGAAATTTGATATTACCTGTTGGTCCATTGGCTGGAGAATAGGGGTGGTGTTTGGAGGAAGGTAGAGAACCTTCACAAAATTATACTCATCAAGTATTTCTTCCTCGATCTGTGGTGGATGTGCAGGAGCATTGTCGAGGACAAGAAGGGCTCGCAGGGGCAGGTTGTTGTTCTTCAAATATTTCTTCACCGAAGGACCAAACACAAGGTTTACCCAGTCGATAAAGAACTGCCTGGTGACCCACGCCTTAGGGTTTGCCCTCCACATAACATGGAGTTTCTTCTTTATTATCTTGTGTGCTTTAAAGGCTCTGGGGTTCTCCGAATGGTATACGAGTAGCGGCTTTATTTTGCAGTCACCACTCGCATTGGCACACAGGGCGAGGGTCAACCTGTCCTTCATAGGTTTGTGTCCTGGCATCCTCTTCTCCTCTTCGGTGATGTATGTTCTCCTCGGCATCTTCTTCCAGAACAGCCCTGTCTCGTCACAGTTGAAGATTTGCTGGGGGATGTATCCTTCTTCCTCGACGAATTCTGCGAAAGTTTTCACAAACTCCTCTGCTGCCTTTACATCAGCACTTGCTGCCTCACCATGCCTAACAACGGAGTGAATCCCCGTCCTTTTCTTAAAATTATCAAACCAGCCCCGACTGGCTTTAAAGGATTCCTCCTCCGTTGAAGTGCCTGGGGTTTGCTGTTGTAAATCTGAAAAAATACTGCGCGCCTTCTCGCAGATTATTCCCTCGGTGACGGTATCTCCGGCAAGTTGTTTTTCCGTCAGCCACACCAACAGCAGATTCTCCATCTTCTCATCCACATCTGTACGGCGCTTTGAAATAATCTTGACACCTTTGGCTGGCTTAATTTTCTTTAGGGACTCCTTCTGTTTTAAAATGGTGCAGATTGTTGACGTTGTACGGTCGTAGTGCTTGGCCAGTTCCTTTACTCGCATGCCTTGCTCATGCTTCTCGACGATTTCAAGCTTTATTTCGAGGGACATCATCCTCCTCTTCTCAGTACTCGCACTACCACTTGCTTTCTTTGGTGCCATGGTTACAACAAAGTTAGAAGTTGGGATTTCAATCACGTGTAGACAGCGAGAGAGAGAGAAAGGCTCGGAGATGGGATGCTGTGACTCATACCCTCTGAGCTGCGCGCGCCTTGAAAATATACACTTAGAGCTGCGCGCGCCTCGAACTCGTATCTTAAAATTCTGCTCGCGTGCCGAAGCAAAAAATCGTCCGAGCGACTGCTCGTATCTCGGAAAACTCGCACGTTAGTTCGCTCGTAGGTTGAGGTTCCACTGTATATATACATACATATACCCTTCTTCCACCAATACAAAAAAGACAACATTGTTGTAAAGGGGGCACAGACGGCAAAAAAACCTGACATGTTCTAATCCACCTCTACTCTATGCAAAATTAAAAATAAAAGTTTTACTTTAAGTAAATCAACCCCAATGATTCTGTGTTTTTCCATATTTAGGTTTCTATACATTACTGTTGAAAGAACTGATCCAAAAACGTAGAGACTACTCCAAATTGGTCATTTTATTTGTACTTTCCTTAAATATCACATGGCTGGACTGCTACCTATTTAACTCATGTATATATTTATTTCATTAAGTGAATTGACTTTTACGCTGTTGTATGAGGTATTTATCTTGCATTTTTGCTTTATGAGGCAAATACCACATAATGGTGACTGTGAATTGACATTTTCAGCATCGCATATAATATTTGGGAAAAATGTGCCAGATCACCTAAATACCACATTCACCCTTGTAGACCAGAGTAATTTTTACAATTTTTCTATGGACCTGTTTATTAATTGATATCTTTGTCATTACCAAAGATATCGAGGTAATACATATATTTTTTTAAGGACTTTAAGGCTTTCTTTTCATGATATTGTCTTGCATGAGTGATTGCATTTTGGCAATCCTTAGACAATAAAACAAAACAAAACTAAAAAAACACACTTTTTCTTCCTTTTTACCAGTGTCAGTTTAAAAATAGTGTTACTGCTGATAAAAAGTGTGCATTTTATATTGTAATTTGCCCTGCTTAAAAAGACACTAAAATTATGATTCTGATACAAAGCATTGCAAAGTAATTTAGAAATAAAATATGTTTATTTTTCAATTTTGCATTTTTAAAAATTGGGAAATGTGTAAATATACAGTAAATGTGCAAAAATATTAACAAATAAAGCAAAAACAAAAAAGGTTTAAATATTAATGGTTAATAAAATGTAAACAAAACAAAAAAATCAGCAAGAAAATATCATTTGAATGGAGAAGAAGAATAAGGAGTTAATTAGAGCTGATTAGAGTAAACTAAGGGTCAATAAGGAGTTGAACAAAGGAACATTTATAAAAGAAAAACACCTTGTCAGGATGCTTTAACTGACATCATCTGCAGATTGAAGTTCATCCCTTTGATCTGCAGATGAATTAACAAAATTATACAAAAGTAGCATTATGTCACTTTGTATCTTTATATATATGCATTTGGAGCAGTGTTATTTATCAATACTGATCCAGACTGCTTTTTTGACAGTTGCAGCTGCCCACATTTTCCCTGAGCATACAGCTATCCCAGCTTTGATTAATCAAAACTGACAATTGCTGTATACTGGAAGGGGGAGGGATCCCAGCAGCAGCGCAGATACACTGAATCTGCTACACATGTCCTGTGTATAAAGATGAAGTTTTTGTGGGACATGTCCAAAGTCTGGATCTAGTTAATATATTTATATCTGTTATTATCTGTTTATACATGTATGAATTAATCTTTAGTTTATTTCCTTTTGCTTGCCTAATGATATGTTTTCATTAATTTTTGTCTACTGTCTTACCTTATTTGGGTGAGTTGGAATACATTTAAATGAAATTTAGAAATTATTGTATATAAGATTTTGAACATGTTTTGGATGACAGAAAAAACTCACAGTGAATTAAATAATCCCCTGCTTTATATAAAAAAAAAGTTTTGGCATAGAAATACTTTAAAATGTTGCTAAACCCAGGACCCTGCATTCACTCTTTATGGTCTCCCACAGTACACAGAAAATGGAAGTGCAATTATTTTAGTAAATATAAACTGCTAAATACCTTTTTCTCATCAGCACTTAGAACAGTCTTGTGTCTTCAGCTGAGCACTGGTTAAAGCTTGTAGGAGGAGTTTTCTTGTTGCTCTAGGAGGATGCAAAACCCCTGACTTCTGTTCGGACAGTGCTGATTTGCCCTGTGCTGATCATATGCACTAAACAAAAAAAGAACAAAAAAAACTTCTCTAGCAATACACACTAAATTGAGCATGTGCATGTGGCTGCAGGTTCAGTCTGTTTTATCAGGAGATAAAATGTGGACATTTGATCAGGAGGAGGGGCAGAGAACAAAGGATTAAAGGGCCTTTTTTACACAATGCAGAGGATTAACCCTTAGGTTCCACAGTGAGTATAACAAGCATGCTTTACTGCATATACTGTACAAACTGATTTTACTGTTGTGGGTTTAGTAACACTTTAAAGGATAAGTTCACCTTTTTACAAAAATAGTAAATGCACATTTTTTTTCAGGTAAAAATATGTGCATTTAATATGCAATCAATGAAATATAAAGGCCCTCCACAGTTCTTGGGAGTTCATCAAGAAATACAAGCCAATGGGGAGCTGGGAGGAGCAGGGGCTGGTCTGTTCATAACATGTTGCATGTTACACCCTGAATATGGGTGTAACATGTAACATGTTACGAAAAGTCCTTTAAGGAATTTATTGGAATAAGTTACAAAGCAAACTAACTGCATGCTTAGGCTCTGATGAAAGCTTGAAGGAAAAACAGATTAGTGCTACGTGACCATTTTCTCAGACACATTTGGTGGCTGGCTTCTTCCATTACAGCCTAATGGCACAAGTGCTTAGCTTTGTGGAGCAGGTCCTTAAAAGTCTGGGGTTTTTGAGGACATCTCTAAATATATTCAATTTCCATTTGATGATCTAAAATAGGAGCAAATCTCCTGCGTTATTTTTTTTTTCAAAGCTCTTTTATTTCTGCAATTTTCCAGAGAGCTTGGAATATGCAAATCCGAGTGCATGCAGTACTCCCTGAATGTACTGCTTTATAAGGTTGTTTGAATATTTATTGAGCCGCTACGTTCTTTAGCCTCAAAAAGTTACTGATAAGTTAAAGCTTATATTTTGTTGTGTGCTCTTCTTAAAGTGGAGTCCCAGTGGAACTGTAAAAAAATAAAAGTTAGCAGCTACAAAAACTGTAGTTGCTGACTTTTAAAAAACAGCCATTTACCTGTCCCTCGGTCCCGCGGTGTCCCCTCCACAGCCCGGCATCTTCAGTGTGAGCACCTGGCTGTGACAGCTTGCGGCTTCACAGTCAGGTGCCCACTGCGCTTGTAGGAGGAAATCTGCACTTTCCAAAAGGTCCTGTAGTCTTCTGGGGCCTGTCGTGTCCTAGAAGACTACTGGGAGGGAGGGGGGAAGAACAACTTCCGATCACCTAGGTAATCGCAGGGGAAGTGGGAGTGGGAACCTGTCAATTTCGGTTACCCAAAGGTGCCAATCCTTAACGAGGAGTGGGGGATCGCATATTAAAGCAGAACTTTCCCTTTTGGGTGGAGCTCCACTTTAAGTCAGTAAGATGCCAACTGTATGTTTTCTTGGTAATACAAATATACACTAATATCCCAACCACGGCACCACCTGCCTAATGTTTGCATGTTCTCCCTGTGCCTGCGTGGGTTTACTCTGGGTGATCTGGTTTCCTCCAACACTCCAAAGACATGCTGGTAGGTTAATTGGTTCCTGTCTAAATTGGCCCTAGTATGTATGAATGTGAGTTAAGGACCTTAGATTGTACACCCCTTAAGGGTTATAAGGGTTAGGGACTGATGAGAATGTACAATATATATGTAAAGCACTGCGTAAACTGACGGCGCTATACAAGTACCCAAAATAAATAAATAAATAAATAAATAAATAAATTTAATATGTAGTATGTTTAAAGTGTTACTCAACCCAGGACCCTGCATTCACTATATCTGGTCTTCCATAGTACACAGAACATGGAAATGCAATTATTTTATGAAATATAAACTGCAAAATACCTTTTCTCATCAGCAGTATATAGCAGTCTTGTGACTTCTATCAGTGTCCAGCTGAGCACTGGTTAATCTTGTAGGAGGAGTTTTCATTCTGCTCTTACTGTCCTATGAGGCTGAATAACCTCTGACCCTCTGTTTGGACAGTGCTGATTGGCCCTGTGCTGATCACATGCACCCCCCCAAAGAAAAAAAAAATCTCTAGCAATACACACTAAACTGAGCATGTGCAGAGTGACTCCTAGAGCTGTGCATTATCAGCAGATGGATTGGGGGCAGTAGAAGAAGGGGAGGATCAGAGAAGAAAGGATCATACAGCCTTTTTAAATGATGGGGGGATTAACCCTTTAGGTTCCACAGTGAGTATAACAAGCATGCTTTACTGCATGTACAGACTGATCTTACTGATGTGGGTTTAGTAACGCTTTAAAAGATTATGGTAATAATTAATTCACATGTGTAGCTGGAATTCATAACATTTATGTACTGACAGTTATTTTAAGTGTGCTGCACTTTGCAATACTGCTACAGGGATAGTAAAACCCATAGCTAATATCGTTTTTTAACCTGTTTATCCTAATCACACTCCTGAGGCGGCCGGCTAATCTTGCCAAACCATACCTGAGCATGACCAGAAAATCAATTTCTTCCTGAGTGATGATAAGGTTTTTTCAGGCTTCCTATGGTAGGTTCTGGTTTTGGGAATTCTATTCAGATCTACATTCTCTAGTGTTTCCAGCACAATCTCCCAGAGAACACCCACATAAGTGCCCACTGTATCCCCACTGCTTTATCTTGATTGTTGTAGCAGCTAATCTGCTCCAAGGTTCATTCTAATTACTGAAGTCTTCATTTTACCAATGAGATCAAACCCAAAACTCCTTTTACTGCTTGAACTTGTGACTTCTATATTCGGTTATAATCCAATGCTCACGATTAAACTGGAAGCTGCTTCCTAAATTTGACCTATTCTTCATTATCAGCTATCTGTAAAATGTCAGGCTGATGCCCGATCCATCATGTTCATGCTTTCCTCAGACTTGTCCTGACTCACTTAGACTTCCAAACAGAAAGCATTATTTCCCTATAAAACAGAAGGTAGCATTAGTACATGGCTGATACATTTCAGTTCCTTTTGTTTCAGCAGGAAATGTCTGGCAAGCAGGATGAAATTCATAGATAGGACAATTCAGCGATGTTAGGGATGAGTAGAGTGATTTCAGCTAAATTAATTTTGCTGCAAAATTACCACTTTCATTATCTGCAAAATTTTGCTAAATCAGAAACTCTCAATTTCATTAAAGCAGTAATAAACCCAACAGCAAGCATTTATTATACTACAGCTTACTGATTCTTAGATGTGATGGCTGCATTAGTTTCCTTTTTTTAGGCTTTCTTTCTTCAGTTTTCCTCTGGTGATCCAGCCAGCAAGTCTGTTTACTTCTTAAAGGTGTCCTTTTATCATGCAGTGGTAAATTACCACTGTTCAGTTCTATGGCATTCTCAGAGGAGACAGTTCTCCCCTGAATGCCTTTTTATGAAGCGGTGTAGATCGCTTGTCCGAATGAAGAGAAAAGTGATCTACAAACGCTTTGAACGCTAGAAAACGACTGCTTTTACTGCAATCTTGCGAGATTACAATAAGAGATCAGTCAAACACCGTTTACTAAGCAGCGGTAAATTGCCGCTGCTTCATTTGCGGTTCCCCCAATTCTCCACCTCTGGGCTGAATAATCTGGAGGGAGAACACAGATCGCCAGTGAAGGGCTGACATCGCTCCTTCATACACTGGTCGTCTGTGTGCTGAGATGATCAGCGGAGAACATGTTCTCCTAAACCACTAATGATCTGAGACCAGCAACGATCCTTAGGATCGCCGCTGATCTCAGTTTCATAAAAGCACACCAAAAGCACAAGCTCTGCATCTCCCATTCTTTTTGATGAGATGTCTCGGGTGAACCAGAGGTTTTGTTGATGTGGGGTTTTTTATATTGTTTGAAGACATGTTTTGGGCTTTGTTCCTTTCCCCCAACTCTGTTTACATCTGGTCGGGAAGGAATAAGACGTAAAAAGGAAAAAGCAAGATATTCTCAAGAAAGTTTTGGATCCTTGTGGTCTCTGTTTTGTTTGATTACCATTTATGTTATTCTGTTTATTACGGGATCTGTGTATCCACTTGTTCTATTTATGTGTAATCCTGCTGTTGCAGTAATGTCATTCCATTTTCTTTATTTTCCTGGTGAAGAGGTGATATACTGAAAGGAATGTTAGTTCAGGAAACCAATGTTTACGTCAAATAGCCAACTACACTAAATGCAGAATATTTTTTTCCTTTTGCTTTTCTCCTTTTGTTTTTTTTTTCCCTCAAATTGTCTATCTTTTAAATACAAACACATAAAGTGTATCCCACTACACAGTTCCCATTCCAACTGTTTGATAAAGGGTCGAAAAGTATTTTAAAGAAACTCTGCTAAGTGACTTCTGAAATGAGATCAGTTAGCCTCATAAAAGGGTTGACTTACTAATGGAATAGAGACTGTTCAATTACTAAAATTAATGTTCAGGTATTTTAGTAAACATGTTGAAGCTTTGTTCACCTCAATTATCCAGTCACGTGCTAGCAGAATCCTTTTTATATTTATTTCCCTTGCATGTGATTGGGAAGTCAAATTAAACACAGTCTTACCTTACTTTACTTACCTTACTTACTGAGCAAACATTCATAATATAACTAAAATGTGCAGTGCTACAAAAAATTAATGTGAATAATCAATTATATACATTGATGTGCATAACCATCAGCAAATAATGAAGATATCAAAAGAGAAGTATAGGCTGTAGAAAAAAACCCACTCATACATACCTAGGTGGATGCAGCATTAATCCATTGCCGCTGATCGCTCAGCTCTTCCTCTCCATTCCGAGCAGAGAGCCATGACTGTCAGTCTCCGGCTCTCTGCTCTGCCCCTCCAGCACTCACTGGAGCACTGGTCTGTGGAGGGGTTGGAAAGACTGGTTCAGGCTTTCTGCGGATCACTGAGAGGCTGAGCCAGGTGCCAGTCCAGGCTTCTGGATAAATCATGATTTGGCCGGGATCTCTTCAGAGCCTGGATTCGTTCAGTAATGTCAGCTGACAGTGGGCTTCAGAAATAACAGGCAGGACCTGGGGGGGGGGGGTAGGTCTCTGCTGCTGCTTTCTCTTTCCTTTAGGATTTGAGATAGTGAATTTTCCTTCTAGTTCCGCAATTTCTGTAGCACCGCCACAGGTCCTTGGACATTGCTCTGTGAAGAGTCCAGTTCTCCCAGAGCTGTAGCATCTCTTTCCTGAGGTGGGTGTTGCAGTGCTGGACTTAACATCCTTTGATGCCTTCCTTTCTGAGATGAAAAAAACCCACTATCTGTTGCACATCAGTAAGGGATTTCTGCATCCCTCCCTTGAATTTCTAACACCTTACCAACTGTCTTCTGAACTTAAGAAAAGGCTTGCTGTAGAGTAAACTGTGACTGTGCCTGCATTAAGACATCAAGAATAGGAAGCAACCCACTCTCTTCTGGTGCACCCAGAACACCACTGCCGCCTTGCTAGTGGGCCTTGAGAGCATTGCGTTCCTGGGTCTTGGCTGCAATTTTGGCCTCTTTTTCTCAAACTGCCTGATCATCTTGGAATAGGTCAAATTGTCACTTTAGTCTCATGTCCAAAGCATTGTGAGGTCTAGAGGCTGCACTCCTTTAAAAACCTGGGTTGGCAGGCCTTCACTTTCTGCATCTGTCTCCACTCCATCCTTCAGTTTGACCTGGTGCAGGATCACATGCAGATGTGTGATGAAAACTGACAACTTCTCTCCTTCTGCTCGATAGGTTTGCTCAAAGAGAGAGATCAATTTTGCACAATTTTTCACTGTTCCCTAGACTTCTCAAATAGCTTCCAGATACTCCGCAGCAGTGTAGCCTGGCTTATCACACTTTAGGTTCTGAATGACACCCAAAGTTGGCGCTGCAGACCTTCAATTATACTCTGTCTTTTTTTGGCATCTGCAACCTGCTTGCACTGCTTGGTCTATCCAGGTGTTGAAGTCCTCGTCTTCTGAGGGTTGAGGGACCATCCCAGAGTAAAACTTTGGTCTTCTTTACCCACAGCTGATGGGTGAATTCTTCATGAAACTTTCTACCAGCCTCCCTACATCTGTGAAGAAAAATATATACAGTACGTGTAATTAAAGTATAGCATTAGGTCAATAATATACTGCTTGTAAAACCATGCCTGTTTTAAATGAATGCCCAGTCCCTAAATAAAGTATATTCTCTGTCTACAATGGTTTTCTGGATGCATAGCAAAAAAATATGACCCTGAAAATGTTTTTAAAATGTAGGCAACTATGCTGAACTCCTTCTCCCATTCCTGCAATGCACGGTAGAGCTCCTACTCCCCAAACACTACACCTAGCTGAAATCAGACTTCCTTATACATAGCCACAATCTGCATTTTGTGTAGTTAGCTGCTATGTTGCACTTCTGGTCTGTGAAATTCCCTGGTCACAATGGCAGCACAGCTGCAGTAGCTAGATTGTGCAGATCGTGGCTGTGCATGAGGTAATCCAATCTCAGCTATGTGTAGTGAGTGGGGAGATGATTTGCTGTCTGTGCCCAGGTGATGTGCAGTGCAGGGATCAGCGAAGAAGCTCTGCTGAGTGCTCTGCCAACAGTGACCACTGTCCTACCAGAATTGACTCCTGTCCTCAGCTCTACTAAACCCCTATTCTCAGATCTGCTGATTCCTGTTCTTTGCCCTGTGGACCCCTGTATACTGCCCTACAAATTGCTGACCCTATCCTCTGACCTGCTGGCCCCCTGTACACTGCCCTGGTGACCTCCCATCCTCTGCCCCCCTGACATTTTTAACATCACCCCCACATTAGATACGCTAGATCCGGCCCTGTTATGAACTTGGACTAGCTTGTGAGAAACAACATATGCTCATCCACTTCTCACACATGACACCATCTACTTTGACGATTTTCAGTGTTCCTTCCCTCCTTTTACCTCAACCTGTGGACAGTTCCTAGTGAAAAAAGAAGAACTTCATTAAACCAGCTACCAGGTAGAGGATCCTCCTAGACTTGTACCTCTAGCTGGTTGCTGGTTTTAATGAAGTTCTTTTTTTTAAGTTTGTCCCTCTTCACTAGGATCTGTCCACAGTTTGAGGTACATGGAGGAAAATGAACACTGAACATTTTCAAAGCAGATGCTGTCACATGGCTCTCTAGCCAAAGAGTCCGGAGGTCTCTTCAGGAACTGTAACAAATATTGATAGTATACCAGTTGGGCTTACATCCTTCAAGGCAGTTATTGTTTTTTTTGCCCTGGGTCCTGTTCTTTATTTATTATATCTTTTATTGAATTTTCCATTACAAAAGAAAACAAAACAACTTTATACCTTACAAATCACATATACACAAATTCCAGTTAAAATCTCCTAATCCCTAGCCCTCCCACCCCCACCCTCCACTCCCCCATCCAATTACCCCTGTCCATATCCTTACTCCATCCTTCCATAACCCTCCCATATTTTTCTATCTTGAGCCAAGTGCCTCCCCTCACTCCTCCACTCACCCCCCCCCCCCCCACAGATACTTAGTCATATATTCTCTAAATTTTACTCCTTATACTCCCACCTCTTCCAGATATCTTTTGGATATTTTAAAGTCTACCCAACTACTCAACATTTTTCTATATTTTATCATTTTATCCTCATCCATATGGTACAACTCCTCCATCCTGCTTCTATATTCAACTCTATTTAACCAGTCTTTTATTTTTGGGGGCTCAGAAGCTTGCCAGAACTTGAGAATAAGAACTTTAGCTGCACTAATTAGATGGTATAATACCCTATTTCTGTATAGTCTCACTGAAGACTCAAAGTTGTAAAATAAACACACACACGGGTCCTTCTCTATGGTGTTTCCTAGTATCTCCTGGATATATTGGATTATTTCCTGCCAGTACTCCTGTATTTTAGGACATTCCCACCATATATGTGCCATTGTTCCCTTTTTTCCGCAGCCTTTCCAACATAAAGGTGAAACTTCTAATTGTTTATTATGTGCCACACTCGGTGTGATATACCATCTCACCAGACATTTGTAATTCATTTCTACTGTGCTCATATTCATCGCCTTGTCAGCTAATTTGAATATTTTATTCCTTTGTTGCTCGCTCAATTATGTTCCCAGCTCCTTTTCCCATTTCTCTAAGAACAAGGGAGGATTAGCTCCCTCCATCTCAATAAGTATCTTATAAATCCTAGAGATAGCATGTTTACATTCAACAGTCTTTCAAATGGATACTGCTCCTCCGGAGTTCTCAGTGGTTGTGGGAGCATTGAAACAAAATGACCTAATTCATAATACCGCCACTCATCCAATGTGTAAAATACCGTATTTTCCGGCGTATAAGACGACTGGGCGTATAAGACGACCCCCTACTTTTCCTGTTTAAAATGTAGTGTTTGGGCTATACTCGCCGTATAAGACTACCCCTCTTCCAGTGCACACCAGTGGGAAGAATCATGCCCCATCATTGGTGTCAGTGGGAGGAATAGTGCCCCATCATTGGTATTAGTGGGAGGAATAGTGCCCCATCATTGGTATCAGTGGGAGGAATAGTGCCCCATCATTGGTGTCAGTGGGAGGAATAGTGCCCCATCATTGGTATCAGTAGGAGGAATAGTGCCCCATCATTGGTGTCAGGGGGAGGAAAAGTGCCCCATCATTGGTGTCAGTGGGAGGAATAGTGCCCCATCATTGGTGTCAGTGGGAGGAATAGTGCCCCATCATTGGTGTCAGTGGGAGGAATAGTGACCCATCATTGGTGTCAGTGGGAGGAATAGTGCCCCATCATTGGTGTCAGTGGGAGGAATAGTGCCCCATCATTGGTATCAGTGGCAGGAATAGTGTCCCATCATTAGTATCAGTGGCAGGAATAGTGCCCCATCATTGGTGTCAGTGGGAGGAATAGCACCCCATCATTAGTATCAGTGGCAGGAATAGTGCCCCATCATTGGTATCAGTGGGAGGAATAGTGCCCCATCATTGATATCAGTGGGAGGAATAGTGTCCCATCATTGGTGTCAGTGGGAGGAATAGTGCCCCATCCTTGGTGTCAGTGGGAGGAATAGTGCCCCATCATTGGTATCAGTGGCAGGAATAGTGCCCCATCATTAGTATCATTGGGGGGAATAGCACCCCATCATTGGTGTCAGTGGAATAGTGCCCCATCTTTGGTGTCAGTGGGAGGAATAGTATCCCATCATTGGTGTCAGTGGGGGGGGGGGGAATAGTGCCCCATCATTGGTGTCAGTGGGGGGGGGAATAGTATCCCATCATTGGTGTCAGTGGGGGGTGGAATAGTGCCCCATCATTGGTGTCAGTGGGGGGTGGAATAGTGCCCCATCATTGGTGTCAGTATGGGGGGGGAGGAAAAGTGCCCCATCGTTGGTGTCAGTGGGAGGAATAATGCCCCATCATTGGTATCAGTGACACCAACGATGGGGCACTATTCCTCCCACTGACACTTGCTGACCCCTGTTCCAGTACGGTGCTGCTGCAGCCAGCATATGTGGTTGCAGCAGCACCTAAGCACGGCACACTTACCTGCATCTCCACTCGATTTTCGCAGGGCCGCTCAGCTCCGCCTCCTCGCCGGTGATTGGCCGCCTGTGTGCCTTTCCTGAGCTACAGTTCTGGCGGCCAATCACCGGTGAGGAGGCGGAGCCGAGCAGCCGCGCGAACATCCAGTGGACGGACCGAAGGAAGGAGCAGCCGCACTTCCTGGACCGGATCGTCGTGGGACTGGAGCCAGGTAAGAGACAGCAGCCCCTGCCCACCCCTGTACTTAGTTTCCCTTCCGTTGGAAGGGGGGGCGGCGGCGGCACCGCGCCGCCCCCCTAAAAAGTGTCAGCATGCCGTTACCGGCGTATAAGACGACCCCCGACTTTTGAGAAGATTTTCAAGGGGTAAAAATTCGTCTTATACGCTGGAAAATAGGGTAAGTCTTTTTTCCTCTTTAATTCTTGAAAAGTTTGTAATTTCCCCTTTTCCATTATGTACTTCAATCGTGCGTTTTTATCTTTAAACCATTTCCCAGAGATATTGTCCTTCCCTGGATGGAAATATTCTGTTTCTACCAGGGGAATTAGTGTTGAATTATATTTCCATCCCTTTTGCTTGTGTATTATATCCCAGACTCTAAAAACTTTCCTTGACAAAGAACTAGTATTCACGTCCAGTACATGGAAACTACATGGTATCCAAATACTCTTCTCTAATTGTGCCTTACTCATATTCTCTTCCATATTTACCCAACACTTCCTCTGTGAATTATGTGTCCAATCTACAATATCCCCAATAAATAATATTTCCTAAAATTAGTCAGGTTTAACCCTCAACACCTTAGGACATGGACATACTCCCCCCTCTTTCTGGACCCTCCCCTCCCTTCCTCCCTCCTTCCTCTTGACTATCTTACTCCTAAAACACCCATGGCCTTAATATTGCCCTGGAATCTGTTGTGGTTTGTTTCCACTAGTGATTCCTATTTTGGGGTGAGACTCAGAACTTGCATGCCCTCCCAGAACCCAAGCTTGTAACATAGTTTAGTTCAGAGTTTAGCAGCATGCTTGGCCTCCGGACAACCTGCTGCTCCAAAATTCCCCCCGCCCTCGCAATGAGGGAGGAAGGGACAGAGGGCATGGGAGACATGGCACTACCACAAGAGAAGCGGCGGGAGAGAGAAAAAATGAGAAAAACAAACACCTGGGTCTAGGGATAGACTGAAGAAATCTCCTCTCCCTTCCCCATCCTCTCTCCTCCCAGCCCCCCTCTGCACCGCCTACCTCCTCCCCCTTGCTATCTGCTGCCATTTTTCTGTTCCATACCCTGCCCTCTCTTTTGACCCTTCTGACCACCCCTCTAGGTCCATTTTCTGTAAATCTAATTTTTCTCAATAGTCACTTAAGTCTTCTGGGAATCTCAGCATTGCCGATTTCCCATCTTTCCACCAGATCAAACATGCCAGAAAACCCCAGTTATATCGAACTTATTTCTCCCTCATTTGATCCAACAGAGGTTTTAATGATCTTCTTCTAGCTAGTGTCTCGAATGTGATGTCAGGAAAATTTTGCAGCTTTGCCTGCTCATATTTTATTTCGGCAGCATCACTCAGACTTTTCCATATTCTTTCTTTATCTCCATAATGATGAAATCGAAATATCACACTATTCTACCGATACTTCTTGCGACCGTCTAATCCTATGGACTCTCTCAATTTTCAGATGTTCTGTCACTGGTCTTCCCATTATTGGATTGAACACTTTCTTTATTTCATCATGTAAGTCCTTTCCTTGTATTTTCTCTGGTAGGCCCTGGGTCCTTAGGTTGTTCCTTCTGTCATGGTTCTCTTGGTCTTCCAGTTTGAATGAGAGCTTTTCTGTTCTCTTTGCATCTCCTCTACCTGTGTTTCTAATTTATTAATCATTTGAGCGCGCGTCTCCATTTTCATCTCAACTCCTTCCATTCAAGTTAATATTTGGCCCAAATCATTGCGTAATATCGCCATCTCATTTGTCCTGAACATCTCCAATTTCGCGAACATTTCCGCCATCTCAGTTTTTGTGGGTATTTGTGATATAACTCCCTGTTGTTCCGTGACACTTTGTTCCATTGTCGATTCATTAATCTGGTTTCCTTCCTGGATCCCAAATGACAAACTAGATTGATCTCCATCATACTTTCTAATTCCTTCTTGTTGCTTTTCCAATGTTCACTTCTCTGGGCTTTTCTCCTGTAGGGGCATATATTTTCTGATTGTATTGGTGTTTGTATTTGATTGAGGGTTTTTTGACCCCCCTCCTTTAGCTAATCTACTTTTCTTACCTAATGGCTCTCCCGCTGTTTCTCTATCAATGCTCAGGTAACCTAGATCTTGTCCCCAGGAGGGCTCCCCTTTTACTGTACAGTTCTGTGACCCCTGCTGTATTACCTTGGGGGCAAAGAGAAATTAGAAAGTTCCACCCCTCTCTGAAAATACCCAAATTGTGTTGTTGGCCTACATCCCCCCCCTTCCCCACTGCTCAGACTTTCAACATTTTGTGTGGGACTTTCAGCATTGGAAAAAGGTTTTAAAAGCCCTGCCGCATACCGTGGTGACTCACTGTCCCAGCCATACTCCGGGTATTGAAGACATCCATCACAGCACACTCTCCTGTCCTCACCAGGGTCTCGGGTCCAGGTTCATAATTATTCCTGTGGGGAGGGGCCGCCGATCTCTCTGAATTTTTTCCAGGATGTTTCAGGGTCCTCTGATCTTCCAAAGATGCTGCCCTGGGTTGGGGGGGGTAGGCTCTCCTCCAGGGCCCAAACCCCCTCCTTGTCCCCAGGACCCCACCGCTCCCCCGGTTCTCCCAGAGTTCCAGGAACCGTCAGGTCACGTGGCTGATCATCTGGGTACCCTGGCACACTCCACGTACCCCGCTGCTTCCTCCTCACAGTCCTACAGAGTCTTGGGGTTTCCGCCTCTTCCTTTGGCCACCTCCGGCTCTAGTCACCACCGGCCACAACGTGGGCCCACACTCTCAGGTGTCGCCGCAATGGGAGCTGTGAATGCCCTCCACCACACAGGGCACGGGCTGTCAGGTAAGGGTCAGGCCGTTCTCACAGCATGGGACCCAGCAGCAATCACTCCTCGTCAGGACGTCCGGAGTTCCCACTACAGCCCACTCACAGTGCCATGCGATCGGCTTTCATGTAAAAGCAATCCTAGTGGCTAATTAGCTGCAGGATTGCTTTTACAAGCAGTGGGACATGATGCCCCCCCTCCCCCGCTGCCTTCTGCGGCCTTCTCGGGCAGTCCCGTGCCATCAGGGGAATCTGAGAATGCAGCCGGTGTTTCTGCCAGCTAACCTTAGAGCTGATTGGAGACCAGAGTGGTGCCAATCATCTCTATAGTCTAAGAATTTGGAAGCTACGAGCATTTCATCACTTCAGTTTCGCAGGATATAAACAGCGCCATTTGTAAATTGGGAAAGCATCTGATCACACCGATCTTGGTTTGATTAGATAATGTAAGGGCAGAGGAGATATCCAGAGTCTGATAGACCCCAGATCTCTCAAAAAAGAATATATGACAATGCCCATTGAAGTTATAGGGGATATTTGCATTCCCTATGATAGCATTAAAAGTGATAAAAAAAAAAAATGAAAGGTAAAAAAAAAAAAAAAACTTGCCCCTCCCATGCATGCACACCTGTGTGCACAAGTGTTGACCCTGTGTCGGTATGTAAACAGCGGTATGTAAACAGCGGTTGCACCATACATGTGAGGTATCGCCGTAAACATCAGATCAAGGGCAGTAATTCTAACACTAGACCTCCTCTGTAAATCTAAAATGGTAGCTTTTAAAGGCTTTTCAAGTGTTGCCTATGGATATTAAAAATGTATGCAGTTTGTCGCCATTGCACGGGGCATGCGCAGTTTTAAAAGTAAAAAAAGTGTATTTTTTTTTAAATTGCTTTTGAAAAATCGCTGCGCGAGTACTATGTGCTATAAAAAAATGTAGTACCCACCATTTTATTTACTAGGGTGTCTGCTTTAAAAAAAATATAATGTTTGGGGGTTTAAATTAATTTCCTAGCAAAAAATACTGATTTTTTTCATGTGAACAAAAAAATTATTTACTGCTCTCACATGCCATGGGTATATGTGGAATTACTCCCCAAAATACATTCTGCTATCTCTCCCGAGTATGGTGGTACCACATGTGAGAGACGTTTTGGCAGTCTAGCCGAGTACAGGACCCCAAAATCCAATAAGCACCTTCAGGCTTTCAAAGGGCTTTATTTCCTCATTCCACTTCCAGACTACCTATCACAGTTTCGGAGGCCCTGAAATGCCAGGATAGCACCTAACCCCCCCCCCCCCAAATGACCCCTTTTTGGAAAGTAGACACCCCAAGGAATTTGATAAGAAGCATGGTAAGTATTTTGCAGATCTCATTTGTTGCCACAAGTTTTTGGAAAATTAAGAACAAAAACATATTTTTTCTTTTTTTTGTTTTATATTTCAAAACCTTGTGAGAAAAAATGAGATCTGCAAAATACTCACCATGCCTCTTTTAAAATTGCTTGGGGTGTCTACTTTCCAGAAAGGGGTCATTTGGGGGGGGGGGGGTTTGGGGCTATCCTGGCATGTCAGGGCCTTCGAAACTGTGATAGGTAGTGAGGAAGTGAAATGAGGAAGTTACGCACCTTCAGGCTTTCAAAGTGGTCATTGGATTTCAGGCTCCTGTATGTGGCTAGGCTCCCAAAAAGTCTCACACATGTGGTATCCCCATACTTGGTAGAAGTAGCAGAATGTATTTTGGGGTGTAATTCCACATATACCCATGGCTTGTGCGAGAAATAAATAATTAAAATGACAACTTTGTGTACAAAAAAAAATGTTTTTGTCATTTTCCAGAAACTTGTGGGAAAAAAATAAATCTTCCATGGACTCAATATGCCTCTCAGCAGATAGCTTAGGGTGTCTACTTTCCAAAAAGGGGTCATTTTAGGGTGTTTGTACTATCCTGGTATTTTAGCACCTCAAGAAATGTGATGAGCAGTCAGAAAGTAAAAGCTGTGTAAATTCCATTATCTATACCATAGTTTGTAGACGCTATAACTTTCACGCAAAGCAATAAATATACACTTACTGGGATTTGTTGATTGCACTAGTGGTCACTAAGGTTTCCTAAATAAACATGGCACATATTTTGGATTAATTTGCAGAAGTGCAGAGGTACTTATTAGTATTCAGGATTTATGTAGAACCAACAGTTTGCACATCACTTTACAATATAGAGGGAGACAGTATACAGTAGTTACAATACAATGAAATACAAGAAGGTCCTGTTCATAAGAGCTTACAATCTAATAGGGTGGGGCAAGTGGTACAAAAGGTAATAACTCTGAGGGATAAGCGTATGGAAAAATTTAAAGTTCAGTTGTTAGATGGAGATGGAATAGCTGAAATTAGTCTTCAGGGATCACTTAAAGGTGGCCAGAGTAGCAGACAGCCCTGACAGATGGAGGTATAGAGTTCCAGAGGATGGCAGAGACTTTGGAGAATTCCTAGAGATCAGCATGTGAGGAGGGGACAAGAGAGTTAGAGAGAAGGAGGTCTTGGGAGGAGTGTAGAGGACGGTTTGGGTGATATTTTGAGACAAGATTGGTGATGAACTGTAGCTCAGAGAAGAGTTGTGAATGGCTTTGTATGTTGTTGTTAGTACTTTGAATTTAATTTGCTGGACATTTGGAAGACAGTGGAGGGACTGGATGGCAGACACTGAGCAATTGGTAAGATGGATAAGTCTGGTAGCAGCATAATTGATGGACCTACTTAGAGGTAGGGCTATGAAAAGGGAGTTGCAATAGTCAAGGCAAAAGATAACAAGTGAGTGTCAGGGATGCGGGTGTGACCAGAAGTGTGTGGACTGACACAGGGAAACGTAGGCTTCAGATATAGTAAATAATATAATTTATTGAGACTAACAATACAAATATAAACGCAGTGCACCAAACCCCAAGCTAACACAAATACATACAACAAGGTGAAACAAACCCAAACCTAAACTGATATAGATACACAGGTACATACACATATAGAGCACAACGTAGTCAGGCAGGCCGGGTCGATAACTATCGGGCAGGTAGGTACAAGAGGAGCAGGCGGAGAGTAGTCAGGTCATGAGCTGGGTACAGCAACTAATGGACAGGTAGGTACAGGGGGTCAGGCAGAGAATGGTCAGGGTCACAAGCCAGGGATCAAACAGGAGAAGTCAGCAGAGGTCAGGATCAGGCAGGGTCGGCAACAAGTCAGGCAGAAACAGGAACAGGAATGCAGGTTACAAGATACAGGGGCCCATGGAAAAACACACACCAAGGCACAGACTGCAGGTCTGGCCATCCCTTAAATGCACCACCTGCAATCAGCCCCAGGTGATGGCTAATTGCCGAAGTGAACCTCTGGTTGTTGAGAGCACCCGCTGGCCAGCCCTGGTACTGCAGCCCACAAGGCAGGTGAGTCCCACCGTTATTGGCAAGTCCATTCCTGACAGTGAGTGAATAAGTAGCTTGGTGTTTTCATTGGTTAAAAATGGTGAATTGTAGAGATGCTATGGAGGTGAAATCTACATGCTTTTGACAGTGATTAGATTTGGGTCTGAATGGACAGGTCAGAGCCTAGGATTACACCGTGTACCCTGGCATGGGGGAATGCACTGATAGTTGTTTTACTGATCCTGATGGAAAATTCAGGGAGGAGGGCATGGGCGGGGGGGGGGGGTATATTACAAGCTCGGTTTTAGAAAGATTTAGTTTAAGGAAGTGGTGTGACATCCATGTTGATCTGTCAGTTTCTTGAGTGTTGCAAGCTTTGTGTATATTTATTTATTTGGGGTGTTAAAGTTTTTTCTATTAATATTATAATATTAATATTAAAAATATTTAATTTTATAAATAATATAATTGTTAGATGTGTTTTCAATCTACAGGATAGGTCCACCTAAAAGTGACCCTTACAATAAAATAGACCTAACCTCTACTTATTAACCTCATACCCACTCCCCCAATGAAAAAATGCTAGGTAAAAACAAAATTAGCAGTTAAAAGTGAAAGATACTTAAATAATCTCAGCTTCTGTCTAGTCAAGCTTAGCCCCATTCCTTGTGCCATTCCTTTTTTGTCTGAGGTAATTTTTTTTATAGGAGAGAATTTAAGATTTGATTCTGTAAGTTCAGCTGACCTGTATATAGTGATCAAGTGAAATTGTTTTTTTTTTTATGTAAGCAAAGTCTATGGGGTAGATTTACTAAGACTGAAGGATTCAGAATCTGGTGCAGCTATGCATGGTAGCCAGTCACCTTCTCACTTTAGCTTGTTCAATTAAGGTTTGACAATAAAACCTGAAAGCTGATTGGTGTCAGGGGAAAAGAAGAGGAAGCCCTGGCAAATGCGCCAATGCCCAATATGGCCACGATAATTCGAACAATAATGCGTGGCAGGGCACGATAAGTGCTGGATTATCGTCAGCCCCCTGTTCCCGTGTTCCTGTGTATATTCTCCTGCTGATTATCTGTTACCAACCCGGCTTGACCCTGACCTGCGTTGGCTCTCTTCCTGGCTCCCTACCTCGGCTTGTCTCTCGGATCTGCTCCTGCTCCTCCTGATCGATTACCTGTGTATGACCCTGGCTTGATCCTTACCTTGCTCCTGTCTGATGCTCTGTGTATGATTCCAGCTTGATCCTGACCTTGCTCCTGTCTGATGCTCTGTGTATGATCCCGGCTTGGTCCTGACCTTCCTCCTGCCTGATGTTCCGTGTTTGAACTTGGCTGTGGCTGCTGACTTTGCTTCCTGCTCTGCCCATCCACCTGGATCCACTAGTCTTCTGGAGGACCTCCTCCAGCATCTGGTCCACCCATGGGTATCATCTCATTAGGCATCACCAAGCATTTATACCACTGGCCACCCGTGCTTCTTTGGGCACTGCACCATCTGTTACCACCTTCAGGGCTGCATTGCACTCAGCCGTAAGGGGAGCCCTCTGTTGTCAGGTACCTGACAATTGGTTTCTATGCAGAGCTGTACCAGATATTGTACCATCCAGTTTTAGTAAATAACCCCCAATGCATATTTTTAGCATAAACTTAGTTTTACTTGCTCCTGTCATTGACTGATATACTTATAAAATATAATATAATGTACCTGTATAGACCAACAAAAAGTAACAGTAAAATACTACTGTAGTGTACATTTGAAATGGAAACAGGTATAAAGATAGAACATTGTTTGTATAATTAGCTATTCTCCTTTTGTTTAACATAGAGGTATGCAGTGGGAGCTAACACCTTCTCAATAACCCAAAAATAATCCATCCAATCAATTTGTTCAGACATGAGCACAGGCACAGGCTACTAACGTTTACATAAATATTCACACTGTGGCTCAACACAGGCTACAGAATGATCTTTGATCCAAAACACTAGCATTAAAATATCTTTATTTCATTTTTAATATGACAGTCCCATGACTCACAGCTAAAATTCTGCAGCAGTAAAAATGCTAGCTGGCAAGAAAAATGTTATTATATCTGATTCATGTGTTTGTATACTACAGACAAAGGGAATGAAATTATGAGGCAGCACGCACGTAATATCTGCTACTAAAATATGGCCTTATTTATCTCAAGCCTTTGCCATTTTCCAGTAGGGGACACATTTCAAGCAGCGCTATGGAACAAGAATGATTGGTTGACTTTTGTTATACTGTCTTGGTAATTTAGATATCTAAGTTACTGCCATGGTAACAGTGTGGACATATTTTTTGTTCAGCCCCAGGACATTGCTGTGCACGTGGAAAGGAACCGTATACAAACCCAACTTTACTTCATTTATTATGATTATTATTTTTTGCCAGCGTCTCAGAGGGGATTTCAAAGATCCCTCAGTAATGTATTGGCAAAGCTCTAGGATGAAAATAACATATTTTATGGAACAAAATAATGATCCTACAATGTAAAATGTACAGTCATCCACAATATTAACTGTTTTGTTGATTGTTTTAGTTGCTAGGGCAATATTTTTCATAGTTTACATTAACCCCTTGGCGCCGGCGCCTCAAGTCCCTTTAAGGGTTTCAGAAGCCGGGAGGCAGGGCAGGGTTTAGGGTCATGTGACCGTCATGACACGCCGTCACGGCGGTCACATGATCGGGAAAGGTCCCAATCGAAAGAGGAAATTAGGACCTTTCCGTGAGTACCGAACATGTGTGCTGGGAGCGTGCAGGGCATGCGCTCTGAGCACATATGTTTTTTTTTAATAGAACGCAAATGTGTGGCCACTCGGCATCTAGGCCCAGACACTGGAAGGCCGCACTTTTGTGTTCGACCGGCACCAAGAGGTTAAAAAGAGCTGCAAAAATTTCTATGTTAAGTAGACATAACACCACATACATAATGTTCTAAGCGATAGCTTTGATACCAGTGAGAAATGATGTTCAGGTTAGACATATGTGGTTCGTTTAGTTCCAAATCGAATTTCGGACAAATTTTTATGCAGGGAATCGGATGGATCAGAACTCCTAATTACAAAAATAATGAATTCCAACTAATCTGAAATAACAAAACGAAATTCAGCTAAAAATAAAATTTGATTGAAAAACAAATTTGAATTTGAAAAAATTTAAAACAAATTTGAATTCAAAAACAAAATCAAACAAACATTATATAACAAATTTTAAGCAGAGCTCCACGCAAAAGGATTGGTCCTCTGCTCCCTGTTAAGGATTGGCACCTTTGGCAAATGTGGGGGGAGCAGGTACCCAAAATTGACAGGTACCCGCTCTCACTTGTTCTGCGATCGCCTAGGGACCTCTCTCCTGTAGTCTTCTGGGATGTGTGACATGCTCAGTGAGCAGTCACAGCTGGGTGCCCACACTGAAGATGCTGGCGCCAGGAAGACAGTGTGGCTAGTGAAACAGGATGCAGGGGGGACACCACGGGACCGAGGGACAAGTGGGTGTCCGTTTTTTAAAATTCAGCAGCTACAGTTTTTGTAGCTGCTCACTTGTATTTATTTTTCCTAATTTTCATTGGAACTCCGCTATAAACTCAAATTTGAATACAAGAATACGATTAGAAAATCAAGCAAATATTCTTGAAACAAAAACTCTCAAATGAAAATCTATAAGTGTATGGCCAACTTAATGATTAGAAAATCAAATGAATCTTCTTGAAACTAATATTCTCCGAAAATTTACACATGTATGGCCATCCTTAAGCCGCATACACACGATGAGAATATCAGATGAACGACCATCCGTTGTTTTTCATTTGCTAGTCTCACATCGAAAGTGAAAAGGTAACTAAAGATACGAACATTCTCATATGAAAGAAAATAATTTAGAAAGTGTTGTCATGTATTTGTATTTTATTTTGGGACGACTACTGTACTGAATAAACTAAAATCATACGATCTGGTATCATATGAGAAAGATTTTTGCACTTGTCCCTTCGAATATTGTCACATGATTTGCCCTGATCAGCTCTCGAAAGCTGTGTACTAACGATCTGATTATCAGACGATCAATCCTCATACGAAAATTTTTGCATGATTTTCTTTTTGTGTGTACAAAGCATTAAGCTGGCCATACACGAGTAGATTTTTGGCCGAGAATATTCGTAGGAAAAGTCATACGAAAATTCTTTGCACATTTGATGAATGAATGAATGTCGTTCGAAAATTGTCTTTTGCTTTTAACATTCGGTTTTAAAATTAATGTAATTTCTGAACGAGAACCACACATTGGCCAAAAATGCTTTTGATCAAGAAATGTTTTCCTTCCTGGCCCTGGCAAATTTCTTTCCACATTTGATGGATGGACGAATGTCGTTCGAAAATTGTCTTTTGCTTTTAACATTCGATTTTAAAATGAATGTAATTTCTGAACAAGAACCACATACACTGGCCAAAAATTATTTTGATCAAGAAAAGTTTTCCTCCCTGGCCCTTCAAATTTTTACGTCATTGCCATTGAAAACAAACATCGATTTGACTCCATTAATGGTCAGAAAATCAAACGAATATTCTTGAAATTAATATTCTCAGACAAAAATCTATACATGTTTGGCCAGCTTAATTTTTCAATTCCGGTCAAATTAGGACCTTTCCGTGAGTACCGAACATGTGTGCTGGGAGTGTGCAGGGCATGCGCTCTGAGCACATATGTTTTTTTTTAATAGAACGCAAATGTGTGGCCACTCGGCATCTAGGCCCAGACACTGGAAGGCCGCACTTTTGTGTTCGACCGGCACCAAGAGGTTAAAAAGAGCTGCAAAAATTTCTATGTTAAGTAGACATAACACCACATACATAATGTTCTAAGCGATAGCTTTGATACCAGTGAGAAATGATGTTCAGGTTAGACATATGTGGTTCGTTTAGTTCCAAATCGAATTTCGGACAAATTTTTATGCAGGGAATCGGATGGATCAGAACTCCTAATTACAAAAATAATGAATTCCAACTAATCTGAAATAACAAAACGAAATTCAGCTAAAAATAAAATTTGATTGAAAAACAAATTTGAATTTGAAAAAATTGAAAACAAATTTGAATTCAAAAACAAAATCAAACAAACATTATATAACAAATTTTAAGCAGAGCTCCACCCAAAAGGATTGGTCCTCTGCTCCCTGTTAAGGATTGGCACCTTTGGCAAATGTGGGGGGAGCAGGTACCCAAAATTGACAGGTACCCGCTCTCACTTGTTCTGCGATCGCCTAGGGACCTCTCTCCTGTAGTCTTCTGGGATGTGTGACATGCTCAGTGAGCAGTCACAGCCGGGTGCCCACACTGAAGATGCTGGCGCCAGGAAGACAGTGTGGCTAGTGAAACAGGATGCAGGGGGGACACCACGGGACCGAGGGACAAGTGGGTGTCCGTTTTTTAAAATTCAGCAGCTACAGTTTTTGTAGCTGCTCACTTGTATTTATTTTTCCTAATTTTCATTGGAACTCCGCTATAAACTCAAATTTGAATACAAGAATACGATTAGAAAATCAAGCAAATATTCTTGAAACAAAAACTCTCAAATGAAAATCTATAAGTGTATGGCCAACTTAATGATTAGAAAATCAAATGAATCTTCTTGAAACTAATATTCTCCGAAAATTTACACATGTATGGCCATCCTTAAGCCGCATACACACGATGAGAATATCAGATGAACGACCATCCGTTGTTTTTCATTTGCTAGTCTCACATCGAAAGTGAAAAGGTAACTAAAGATACGAACATTCTCATATGAAAGAAAATAATTTAGAAAGTGTTGTCATGTATTTGTATTTTATTTTGGGACGACTACTGTACTGAATAAACTAAAATCATACGATCTGGTATCATATGAGAAAGATTTTTGCACTTGTCCCTTCGAATATTGTCACATGATTTGCCCTGATCAGCTCTCGAAAGCTGTGTACTAACGATCTGATTATCAGACGATCAATCCTCATACGAAAATTTTTGCATGATTTTCTTTTTGTGTGTACAAAGCATTAAGCTGGCCATACACGAGTAGATTTTTGGCCGAGAATATTCGTAGGAAAAGTCATACGAAAATTCTTTGCACATTTGATGAATGAATGAATGTCGTTCGAAAATTGTCTTTTGCTTTTAACATTCGGTTTTAAAATTAATGTAATTTCTGAACGAGAACCACACATTGGCCAAAAATGCTTTTGATCAAGAAAAGTTTTCCTTCCTGGCCCTGGCAAATTTCTTTCCACATTTGATGGATGGACGAATGTCGTTCGAAAATTGTCTTTTGCTTTTAACATTCGATTTTAAAATGAATGTAATTTCTGAACAAGAACCACATACACTGGCCAAAAATTATTTTGATCAAGAAAAGTTTTCCTTCCTGGCCCTTCAAATTTTTACGTCATTGCCATTGAAAACAAACATCGATTTGACTCCATTAATGGTCAGAAAATCAAACGAATATTCTTGAAATTAATATTCTCAGACAAAAATCTATACATGTTTGGCCAGCTTAATTTTTCAATTCCGGTCAAATTAGGACCTTTCCGTGAGTACCGAACATGTGTGCTGGGAGTGTGCAGGGCATGCGCTCTGAGCACATATGTTTTTTTTTAATAGAACGCAAATGTGTGGCCACTCGGCATCTAGGCCCAGACACTGGAAGGCCGCACTTTTGTGTTCGACCGGCACCAAGAGGTTAAAAAGAGCTGCAAAAATTTCTATGTTAAGTAGACATAACACCACATACATAATGTTCTAAGCGATAGCTTTGATACCAGTGAGAAATGATGTTCAGGTTAGACATATGTGGTTCGTTTAGTTCCAAATCGAATTTCGGACAAATTTTTATGCAGGGAATCGGATGGATCAGAACTCCTAATTACAAAAATAATGAATTCCAACTAATCTGAAATAACAAAACGAAATTCAGCTAAAAATAAAATTTGATTGAAAAACAAATTTGAATTTGAAAAAATTGAAAACAAATTTGAATTCAAAAACAAAATCAAACAAACATTATATAACAAATTTTAAGCAGAGCTCCACCCAAAAGGATTGGTCCTCTGCTCCCTGTTAAGGATTGGCACCTTTGGCAAATGTGGGGGGAGCAGGTACCCAAAATTGACAGGTACCCGCTCTCACTTGTTCTGCGATCGCCTAGGGACCTCTCTCCTGTAGTCTTCTGGGATGTGTGACATGCTCAGTGAGCAGTCACAGCCGGGTGCCCACACTGAAGATGCTGGCGCCAGGAAGACAGTGTGGCTAGTGAAACAGGATGTAGGGGGGACACCACGGGACCGAGGGACAAGTGGGTGTCCGTTTTTTAAAATTCAGCAGCTACAGTTTTTGTAGCTGCTCACTTGTATTTATTTTTCCTAATTTTCATTGGAACTCCGCTATAAACTCAAATTTGAATACAAGAATACGATTAGAAAATCAAGCAAATATTCTTGAAACAAAAACTCTCAAATGAAAATCTATAAGTGTATGGCCAACTTAATGATTAGAAAATCAAATGAATCTTCTTGAAACTAATATTCTCCGAAAATTTACACATGTATGGCCATCCTTAAGCCGCATACACACGATGAGAATATCAGATGAACGACCATCCGTTGTTTTTCATTTGCTAGTCTCACATCGAAAGTGAAAAGGTAACTAAAGATACGAACATTCTCATATGAAAGAAAATAATTTAGAAAGTGTTGTCATGTATTTGTATTTTATTTTGGGACGACTACTGTACTGAATAAACTAAAATCATACGATCTGGTATCATATGAGAAAGATTTTTGCACTTGTCCCTTCGAATATTGTCACATGATTTGCCCTGATCAGCTCTCGAAAGCTGTGTACTAACGATCTGATTATCAGACGATCAATCCTCATACGAAAATTTTTGCATGATTTTCTTTTTGTGTGTACAAAGCATTAAGCTGGCCATACACGAGTAGATTTTTGGCCGAGAATATTCGTAGGAAAAGTCATACGAAAATTCTTTGCACATTTGATGAATGAATGAATGTCGTTCGAAAATTGTCTTTTGCTTTTAACATTCGGTTTTAAAATTAATGTAATTTCTGAACGAGAACCTCACATTGGCCAAAAATGCTTTTGATCAAGAAAAGTTTTCCTTCCTGGCCCTGGCAAATTTCTTTCCACATTTGATGGATGGACGAATGTCGTTCGAAAATTGTCTTTTGCTTTTAACATTCGATTTTAAAATGAATGTAATTTCTGAACAAGAACCACATACACTGGCCAAAAATTATTTTGATCAAGAAAAGTTTTCCTTCCTGGCCCTTCAAATTTTTACGTCATTGCCATTGAAAACAAACATCGATTTGACTCCATTAATGGTCAGAAAATCAAACGAATATTCTTGAAATTATTATTCTCAGACAAAAATCTATACATGTTTGGCCAGCTTAATTTTTCAATTCCGGTCAAATTTTTTCGAAGTAGATTGAAATCTTTTCGATTTCGAACAACTTTTCGAATTTTGTTCAATCAATTTCAAATTTGGATGAAACAATTTCAAATGTGAACGACTTTTTGAATTTGGTTGAAATGTTTTCGAATCAAATTCGAATACGAATTACCGTAACGAATCCCGAAAACAAATCGAACGAATTTACTGAATCCAACCACACGAAATTGGTTAGATTTCGATTCAAAACAAAACAAATTTTTTGGTTTTGCACAAGTCTAGTTCAAGTTTTTGTTGCATAATACACAAACATGGGAAGTCATTTGCTGCCAAAAAAGTAAAAATAATTCTGGGGTGAATCGATGCACAGGGCTTTTTACTGGAGGGCTGTTGTTTTCCATGTAAATATATTGTGGAAAACAGTTTCAAACAGTAGAGCTTTAGAAACACAGATATTTACCATACTCCTGATGAAGTCACTTGTTGTGACGTAATGCAAGGGTGGGCTGATGATGTCAAGCTGCAAACTGGAAGTCTACGTGCCGCCATTTTGCAATAACAGCAACCAAATACGCTGAAGATTACCGTATCAGTGCGTTTTACACTGCGGTGTCCCAGGAGGGCACATTTTAATGTGAGTGCATTCTTTTATAATAAAGGCTGGTTTTGTTGGACATACTACACTATATGGCAAAGAGTGGGAAGTAGTTTTACTTTACATATTATTATTATTATTCTACAGTAGTTATAAAGTGCCAATAGTTCACTCAGCGCTGTACATTACAAAGGGGGACAGAACATGTGACAGAACAATACCAATACAATGCAAAACATGAGGGTATCGAGGGCCCTGCTCTTTCGAGCTTACAATCTATATACCTGCCCAGGTTTAAAGGGAAAAGCGTAGTTTGACCGGACATTCTGGGTCAAACGCTAAGGTGAGCACATAAGTGTGTTGGAAGGTTGAGGAGCACAAAGGGGTGTCACAGAAGCACTGTACACTAGAATATAGCGGTGTGAATACACTTGCTCACATAAAGTCATCGTGGATTATATGGGACTTCCATCATGTTTGATGTTATACAAAAGTGGTCACAAGCACTGTGGATTTACTTGGGAATACAGGCGTACCTCGTTTTACGAATTGAATGCATTCTGCAGGACTTTTTGTATTGTGAAAAATTGCATTGAAAACCAATCAATCCGTTCAGAGGTCAGAAAAAAGTAAAAAAAAAGTCTTTTATCTGTTCAAAACTCTTTATAAAGTGAACTTTAAAGGCATAAATACTGTACAGGGACATGATTAAAAATAAATTCGTAAATGCATTGAAAACCAATTAATCCATTCCGGAGGTCAGAAAAAAGTAAAAAAAAGTTGTATCTGTTCAAAACTCTTTATAAAGTGCACTTTAAAGGCATAAATACTGTACAGGGACATGATTAAAAAAAAATTTGTGAATGCACTGAAAACCAATAAATCCGTTCATATTGCAAAAACAATTTGTAAACCGAGCCATTATTTTCAATGGATCTTCATTCGTAAACCGAAAATTACGTTAGCTGAGGCGTTCGTAAACCGAGGTACGCCTGTATATCTGTCCATATACAGCCAGTGTGGAATATATGGGACTTTGCATTATGTTGATCATTATTAAGTGTTCACAAGCACTGTGGATCATTGTTTTATATTACACTATCACTTTTAAGGTCTGTAAGTGCACATTCAGTGGATTCGTGGATTATTGTTTTACATAACACTGTCACTGTTAAGTCATGTAAAGGCATATTCAGTGTATTCATGTATATATATGCATTATGCGCTGCATTTTCTATTTATAATTTTGATCTATGTGGGAACACATTGCATGCCAGCTGCATAACCTAGATTAAGAGTGTATTATGCTGAAGTTTTTTCACAATATTGGTACAAATACTTACCAAACCAACCTTTTCATTACATTTTTGTCCTCCTTTATTCAAAGAAAGTTCAGTTGCAATACAGAATGGGTTACTCTTGCAGGAGTTTTCAGCATTCCTCTTCTAATGCTGCAAAACACCTCAGCGTGTTTCATTCAGCCTCTTGGCTTACTCTAGCAGCACCATTACTTTGGTCTTCAAGGTTAGGTCCACTGGCTGTTTCACCATAGACTACTCAATCACTGTGCACACCTTTGGCTGCTCCTGTGCACCCACACAGACTCCTACAGAGGGTTGAATCCTGAACACTAGTCAGCATCCATACCATACAGACTTTGCACAGCTATACAATTAGCAGGTGCTGGTCACGACCAGAACATGGATCTAGGGTTGGAAGCTTCATCCCACCCAATACTCTGCAATGCTTACAAGCTCCAGGACCTTGACCAGACTTTACCAAAAGTGAATAAAACTGCTAGGCCAGATTTCTCCACTCAATATAAACACTCCAAAGCCCCTCAAGCGTAAGCATGGGTGACATCAAATCCTTTTTTATACATGCAAAACTACACTTAACAGGGAGAGTGGGTAAGTTGCATGACCTGTGAGATTACTATGCTGCTGCTCGCTATTCCTTAATTGCCCAGTCAGCAAGATGGGGTTCTTGACTTCATTTTGCTGCCACTGCAGTGGAGGTCAAGGATTTGACTGTGCTATCTGGCAGGGATGCCTGGATCACAAAACACAGAATTACAAATCCTTTGACAGGCAAAATAGGTCATATACTGTATATGTATTTTCACTATATATTTAACCATTTGTCCTGTATCCCAGTAAAATACAGGTGTTTGTGGTTTTCTGTTTATCCGCATGTCCAAATTAGAATAGAACTTTGGATTTCCAAGGGTTTACCATTTTATTTGTTCAGCTGTCTAGGATTAAAGGTGTAAATAGGAATTAATTCAACACAGAATTATGAACAGTGATCTGAAGACGTTATTTTCACTGCCTCCAGAAATGCATTAAAAAAAGTACAGAATGAAGGACCAGATGATTCTCCATATTTCAATTGCTACTCTATAGTATACTAAAAGCATGAAGAAGCATAAGAATGTCTTAAAAAATGTTTTCTTTTCACTCTGTCACTTGAAAATAAGGACAGACGCCTATGAAAATAAATTATACAATGTAACAGTTTAATAAAATGTGTTGTTGGTTAGTCTTCCTTTTCTCCTAAATACAGGTAGGACGTGGACTAGGTACTATATTTCTTCTGTGGTTTCATGAAAAATGTCCTTTCAAAGACTTATCTGTACTATAATTGCAGGTGCTAAAATAAAATAGCTGTTTTGGCAAGAACTGCTTAGTGGTGGCAATAACAATAGCAAGATAAGGTTTGTGTCTGTTGGCACATGAAATGGAAGTGTTGGGACATGAATTGGAAATTCTATAACCAAAGACCCGCTGGGGTTTCTACCACAAATGTAGTAGGAACAATGTAAATTGTCACTGTGGCTGACTGACCTCCTTTGTAATGGTGTCTACCTAATTCCAAGTCTGGCCATGTCTGTAGAGGTGGCATTTTGACCATCAATATAAGCAGCATGCTTCTTACTGACTACCACTAATGCAAGGGGCATTTTCCCAATAACATCTAATTTTATTCTTAGTAGGGGTTCCCTGAGGCTTAAAAAATTAATGGGTAAGGGTTTCTTTAGAGTAATAGGATTAATAGGTTGCTAGAGTTTAGGGTCTACTGTATGCTAGCTAATGTTTAATGTTCTAGTAACTTTTTGTTTACATTAAAATCCAACTTGAATGACCTTCTTTAAAGGTTATGTTCACCTTTTCTAACATGTTACATGTTATTCCCATATTCAGGGTGTAACATGTAACATGTTACGAACAAACCGGCCCCCGATCCCTCGTTGTGACAGCTAGCAGGGGATCGTCTCTCTGACAGTGCGCGGCGCCAGACCCTAGCCCTTCTCACCAACTCGTGACCGAAGGACCAGCCGATCTCACACCACGCTGTAGCTTGCGTAACAATGCCACTCTCAGCTGCGCCCTACACAAAGATTTTCCAGCTCGCGGGGCCACAATCTATGTGCCAGCAGCCTGAGAGCGATTGTTACTGGGTCAGGTTAATTACGCAATTAACTCTTCACACTGCCACCACCTCCTTTTTACAGAGAAGGAGGAAACTCACAAATCTTAGCAGTAACACTAAGATATTAGTATAAGCGTCTGTAATACACACTGTCACCACAGACAGATGTATTCAGAGGATTATTACATACAGTAGCACTCTTCAGAGACAGGGATTCTTTAGTTTACATTAAAAGCTTTAGAGACAGTTCAACACTTTTCAGAAAATAGGATGTATTACTAAAAAGGTCAAATGGTGCAATTAAAATATTTACAGAAAAAGATGTAACAAAGATATAAAGAGAACAATAAAACAACAGAGAAATAAAAGAAAGAAGTTCAGAAGGCAGAATACTTGCAAAAGTCGGTTTACTTGGTTTGAGCAGAGTCCAATCGTCTGAACAAAAGGCTGCTTTGGCTCTCAAGTCTCTTAGATGGTTCCTGATAGATGTTAAAGGAGAGCTCTTTTTTCTCCAGGCTGTCAGTCTTTTTCTATCATCTCAAAGGGGTATCTCCTGAGAACAAATGGCCAATCATCCCATTTGGGGATGGGTGTTAGGCGGTAACCAAGATTATGACCAAATCCCTTACAATTTCATACTAAGGTCAATAACCTTCAATAGGTACAGGTAGCATCCTAGCAACTAGCAGATTAATATTTAGAATTATATTCCAAACGAAAGATATCAAACATAGCATATCTTTGCCACTCCGGATAAAAGAAATTGCTTTCTACTCTATTGTAGGTGCTAACATAGGGATGTAAGGTGTTGTGTGACACGTATTAAAATGACCTATCCGAATATATACTTCATATTAATGTAACCAGTTCCTGCTGAAGTTTATGAATTTGTATGAAAAATGACTCATGTGGAATGTACGTTTTATGGCACACTCTAGCTATAATGGCCTAACAGGTCATGACTGACTGAGTTATTGTTTTACGATCAGGCAGAGGAAAGTGGATTTCAAGCAGAGCCCCTGGAACCAGACTAATTAGTGGTTTACAGCCATGGAGCTCATCTGTGTCTTATTTAGGATAAGAGGCACTTTTGACCTCCGTTCACTTACAGCCTCACATTCCATTCAAAAGGGAGGAGGGAGGACAGGAGAGACAACATGGCTGCGACCTAACAAGATAGCTTGTCATGTACAGCGTCCAAGCCTCTATTGCACACAATCATCACAGTCTCCTCCTCCTAGCTGTCACAATTTAAAAAAAACATGGCTGTTCGGGGCTCCACCCACCCACGTCACTCATTAGCAGTGTTCTGTGAACAGCAGTCCCAGCAGCTTTTGTTGCTCTCAGCTTTCAGTTCTCAATTAACTACCACAGAACTGTGAGCAGTCGGGCAGCTGCATCCAAGCCTTACATCACCAAGTGCAATGCAAAGCATCAGATGCAGTGGTGTAAAGCACGCCACCACTGGACTCTGGAGCAGTGGAGACGTGTTCTCTGGAGTGATGAATCACACTTCTCTGTCTTGCAATCCGATGGACGTGTCTGGGTTTGGTGGTTGCCAAGAGAACTGTACTTGCCTGATTGCATTGTGCCAAGTGTAAAGTTTGGTGGAGGGGGGATTATGGTGTGGGGTTGTTTTCCAGGGGTTGGGCTTGGCCCCTTAGGTCCAGTGAAATGAACTCTTAAGGTATCATCATACCAAGACATTATGGACAATTTCATGCTCCCACGTTTGTGGGAACAGTTTGGGGATGGCGCCAAAAGTGCACAAAGCAAGTTTGGGGTGAAGGAACTTGACTGGTCCTGACCTCAACCCGATAGAACACCTTTGAGATTATGTTACAAATGCCCTTCTGGAAGAATGGTCAAACATTCCCATAGACACACACCTAAACCTTGTGGACAGCCTTCCCAGAAGAGTTTAATCTGTTATATCTGCAAAGGGTGGGCCAACTCAATATTGAATTCTACGGACTAAGACTGGAATGCCAGTAAAGTCCATGTGCATGTAAAGGTAGATGTCCCAATACTTTTGGCAATATAGTGTATATTGCACATACTGAGGTGAAAAATCAACATATAATCTCTGATATGAACAGTGATATATTTTGGTTTTGTGCTGCCCTAGGCAAGACTAAAATTGGGTGCCCCCCCACAAGACTAAAATTGGGCACCCCCCCACCATCTGAATTTGTCCCACGCCAGCCACGGTATACCATTTAGTGCCAACTTGTGGTACCTAAAAATCTCCATAGGCAACATTTTAAAAGCCTTTACAAGTTACCAGTTTAGAGTTACACAGGAGGTCTGGTGCTAGAATTTTTACTCTCACTCTGACATTCATGGCAGTACCTCACATGTGTGGTGCGATCCCCATTTACACATGCGTGAGGGACCTATGTGTGAATTGCATGTGAACATGGGGGAATGGGGGTGCTTTAAAAATTTTTTGCTATTTTATTATTTCTTTATTTAAAAAAAAAATTTTAACAGAGAGAGAGAGAGAGAGAGAGAGAGAGAGAGTGACCAAAGCATCTCATGTATTTGACAAGCAAAGCAGCACTTATCTGGGGTCTGTGGTGTCTGTGGCTGAAGTGATACCTGGCATGCAGCGATGGGGTCTCCTCTTCTGCACCCCCTCTTCACGGTCAGCTGACCTCTAGGCTCCGCCCTGATGGCCATATGCAGTGAATGGAATAGACGGCTGGCTGGCTGGCTGCAGAGAGGCCGGGTGAGCGGAGCAGGTTGTCAAGGTCCTACCTTTTCCCTGAGGTTATGTTACTCCATGTGCTGGCGTCCATCTTGGATTCTGCTGTGCATGATGGGAATCCTTTTTATGCCTTCAGGTCTCTGAGGTCCACCCCCCAGAGGGGCGTGGCTGATGACATATAAGCCTGTGGCTCGCACATGCTCTTTGCACTTGTGTCTTGTGTCTTTGTGTTACTATTACTCTGTTCTGACTCTTGTGACTCTCCTGGTATTCTGATTCGGCTTGTGACTTGACTATTCTTTGTATTCTCCTTTGATCTGACCCTCTGTTGCTGAACCCGGCTTGTGACCTGTGATTCTCGTCTGCTGTCCTGTACTGTTTTGTCCTGTTGTTGTTGACCCCGGCTTGTCTGACTACTCTTTTGTTTCTTCCACCAGCTACACGCCATTGGCGGTGGCCATTACCGCAGCTGAGGTGTCTCGGGGGCCGCGACCTGGTTCCTGGCTGCGTCAAGTCCATCCCCACCATCAGGGGCCCTGGTGAAGGGCAGCCTGGGACTTAGACTCGGCGCCCTGAGGGACTTCGGTCTGTGGGTGGTGGTTGTCGTCAGCCAGTGCGTTACATTGTTAGGCCTGCCTGTCCGTTCCTCGGCTCCTGCCCTGACACAGGTTCAAAGAGCAGCCTACCTGCTGCAGCTGCGATGGTCAGGCTTGGGCTTCCTGCTGGATCTTAACAATGTCAGTAGGTGCAGCAGGGAATCAATGCTCCAGGAAGGCACAGAGAGGGTAAGATAGCTGTCTTGTCATGACCTCAGGATGGCATAAGCCGAGCCCACATTCCCCTGTTCAAGAATTGCTGAGCCCGCCCCCTGTCTAAACCCTGCCTTCCGCCTGAGCCTGCCTCCCGCCCAAGCCCTGCTGAGCTCTCCCTAGCCAAACCTTGGTCCCTTGTCCCTTCTGCCTGGGGGCGGTGCCGCCCCCTTGAAAATTGCTGCCCTAGGCAAACACCTCGTTTACCTCGCGGCAGATGCTCCCCTGGATATGAATAGCTATTTTTCTCTTTCTTTCTCTCCTTAAATGCATGGTTCAGAGTAAAAAAATATTGCATCAAAATGTTTTGAGCCTGAATCAGAAAACGAGTCCTATCTTAGATAATGCTCTGTTTCTGTCTACTTCAGATATTAATTAGTGAGTACACACAATCTAGTATGAAAAGCAACACAAATACTGTATGTGAGTTGTTTCTTTTAGGTCAGGTAATAAAATGCATGCATAACTTTAGATTGTTTACTGTAAATCTGTATCTTTACTTGGATAATCTTCAATAGTCTAGTGAACTGACATACAGTGTATAATGAGCAAGACCCTAGTAACCCTCTTTTATTGAATTATATTGTAACTGTACTGTCTTCTTCTATTTTGTAAAGCATAGCACAAATTGCTGACATTATATAAATCCTTTATAATAATAATAATAATAATGTCATAAATAATAATAAAAGTACATTTGTTTGAAACACAATAGGACCATACCCTCTGATGGTTACAAAGATATTGCAAGAAAAATTGTACCTGTAATTAGCAGGCCAATATTACAAAATAATTATATTCTCAGATGATTTACTGATGATTATCACTTTACCTCATACTTTGCTACCAAACGTATTCCACACTTTGGATCACTTTGCTTCATTCCCAGTCGTCAACAATAACACCAATAAATGTGTGTCTCTAAACATCGCTCTCCCTAATCCTACCAGCTCCCAAATCAAGTCCCATTTCTTATTTAGATGGACCCCAGTAGCCCTAGATTATTTGGAAATCATAATTGCTTCACATTACAACATCTTATTTTTGGAAAATTACCTCCCTTACTTTAGAACCCTAACTACCCTTAAAGCAGAACTTCACATACTAAACATGCTGGCATTGGGGACCTGAAGAGCCAGCTTGGGTGAGGGCCATGCTGGATCCTTGGAGAGGTAAGCATCCTATTAATAAAAATCAGCAGCTACAGTATTTGCCACTGCTGACTTGTTTTTTGTTTGTTTGTTTGTTTCTAGGGTGAAGAACCGCTTTAAGGATTAATGCAGAACTGGAATTGTCCTTTGCTTTCATTATAGGTCAGATCAATGCAGTAAAAATATTATTTCTGAACTTTACCCATCCATGCCACTTAGCATATACATTATACAAAAAAGATCCTCTTCTTTGTCTGTGTACAGAAAAGACAGCTTCAACATGTTCAGGCTCATAGGTTGTGGTTTCAAGTGTAACATGTTCCATAATTGGTGGAACTGTCCAAAACTGATCCCCTACTGGTCCAGAATTTATGGTTTATATCACATGTATTTTCACATAGTAAGGTGGTTCTAAAGGCTCAAGGTTTTTTACCTTCATGTATTCTATGCATGAAGGTAAAAAAACCTTCTGTATGCAGCTGCCCCCCTCAATCCTTACCTGAACCCCCTCCGATCCAGCTCTGCTGTCTGGGAACCTTTCCTCCTCATTAGCTGAAACAGCAGTGGGAGCCCGTTGGCTCCCACTGCTGTCAATCACAGCCAGTAAGTCAATGAAAGAGAGAGGGGGCGGGGCTGAGCCATGGCTCTATGTGTCTTATAGATTAATAGAGCAGTGGCTTGAGGACGAGCAAGCAGTGGTGTCCCCAGATTTCCCTGGGGACACTGCTGAAGGGGAGGAGCCAGGAGTGTCGGCGGGGACCCAAAAAGAAGACGATCAGGGCTACTCTGTGCAAAACCACTGCACAGAGCAGGTAAGCATAGACATGTTTGTTATAAAAAAAAAAAAACAAAAAAAAAAGCTTTAGTGTCACTTTAACCTCCTTAACGGTATTCCCGAGTGTAGCTCGGGGTAAAATTTGAGTACCAAGAGCGGTAACCCTGAGCTACACTCGGGCTTACCATGCGGCGTTGCTCAGGCAGTCCCTGCAGCACTTACCTTGTCCTTTGCTCCCACGATGCGTCCCCTGCAGCGTCCCCGGCCATCTCCTCCGGCCAATCCCAGCATCCGGCTTCCGTGTTCCGGTCCCTGTGACATCGGGACGTACGGGCGTCGGAACCGGCGGCAAATTTGAAATTTTTTTAAAAATGTCATTTTTTTTTAAATGATTATTACATAGTAAAACATTGCTGTTTCAATGCATTTCACATACATTTTGTCCCTACTGCTTTGTCCTGTGCCCTGCCTGCATTTTGACTGTTCTTTCTGCCTGGAAACTTAGAAAAAGTCCATGGCGTCCAAAAAGCGTCCCTTTAGGTCAAAAGCGGTTTTAGACCAGCTAGAGAACAGCGATAGTAAATCAGAACCACTTTCAGAATTGAGTGATAATGATTCGTGGGGAAATTCGTCATCAGACACTGAAAACGATTTTGCGACTTTGCTCAGCGATGTGCGAATTTGCCTCTGTATTTCAAATTTCAGTGTTTTTGGTTTGATTATATTATTGAATTAAATTTATTATTATTATTATTATTATATTATTATTTTTTATGATTATTTATTAAATTATAATTTATGATTTCGTGTTTCAAATTTTATCATACCCGGGATGTTTAATAGACTCTTGTTCGTACAGATTTCAGTGAGTTATTCCTAAAAATTACAGCCTACAATAAAAAACTACATATTTCCATGCAAAAAAATGGTACCGCTTTCAGCACAAAAAATCGGAAATAATCATACCGCCGAGGAGGTTAAAAAGCCATGAGTAGCCCTTTTCCACTACCCTGAATCCAAGCCAACAAAAGCAATCCACCTTTTTTGGCAGGTAAATCAAAAGTCATATTAATTCATAATAAAAAAAATTCATTAAAATCTGAGACCCCTGGTTTCCAAAAACTATACCTTCATTTAACTGCTCATACCGCAGCTACTTATGAAATCATTTGCCTATTACAACCTTAGCCCCCCCAAGGTATAACCCTACCTAATCACACCCTCCTCAATTTACCTTCCAAATCTCAAAACCCTCATTTCCCCACAACTTGTCTCTTCTTTCTTGTACTTCTCACCCTTTCCGTCTGTTCTCCTAGTTTCCTTAGACTCCAAGCCTACTTTATGTTGTATTGAATCAAGTCACCTGGCACTATGACATTTATTGCTGGGTTACAGGTCGGTGCAGCAAATCATGCAAGACCTGAAAAACAGATGTGCCTCATGGAACTCTTTTGTATCTTTCTTTTACGCTGTTATAGAATGTTGTGCAGATTTACCCCTGTGCAGTGTTTTCATCTTCAAATCCAAAGAAATTTTGTTACCAGGAAAATATTACCTACAGCTTTCTCTCTGCAATGTCCCTCCAGTAAATAAAACAGACTGACAAACAGCTTGTAAAGGTGCAAAGGAAAGTAACAGAAATAACAACATATTGTTATATCTTAGATTTCCCTGATTTAAATATGAAATATAGCAGACTTTCCCGTGGTGGTGTTAGTGGTGTTATTTAGAAAATAAACAGGTGCATTGAACAGGTGCTAAAGAGCCTTTGTGGCAACCTTTAAAAAGAAGTGGGTTAAAAAAAACTGTAAAAAGCTCATTGAACTGATAAATATTTACCTAAGTGCAGTTAATTATGACTATGGGAATGGGAAAACAAAATTTTACTCTATTTAATTTTTATTGTTGAAAATTATTTTTACATTTTTAAATTTAATTTTTAAATTACATTTTTTTTTCAATTTTGAAGGCAATTAGCAAAAGGATTGACTAAAAAAGGAAAACATTTTTTAAAAAATAAACTGTTTTGCAAGGAGCAGTGAATTTAATAATACTAAAAGTACAGCACTGAAAAAAATGGTGTTGTCCCATGTGATTCTGGTGGCCATCTTGGGTCAAGCAGAGTCTGTTTAGGACCATGACTCCTGGGCTTACAGAGCATTTTGCAAGTGAGCAGAGTAGGGACAGGTCACCCTTCTGTCAGGAAAAGTGAATAGTGGTAGGGAAAATTTCCAGACAAGTAGGAATGGGATAGGGGCATGCTATCCTTCCTAGTGTAGCACCATCTAGTGTGCTACTAGAATAGTGTAGTGTATTGCAGGTAAAACCATTGTGTATGACTTATGGTAACTGTGTGAGTGATTGTGTGTGGGATTGAGGTCGGGTTATTGCAGGTCAGCTGGATGAACCTTCCAGAAGCCAGTAAGCAGGAAAGGGTGGAGGCCTAATCTGCATTTTTATGGAAGTCTGGCCAATCCCAGTTTTGGAGGCCCTGGTAGAGTGGTGGATTGGCCCATAAATATGGGAGAGTCAGGGTAAAAGCAGAGTTAGGTGGAAGATGGAGTGCTGAGGAGACTGTCAGTGCCTGGGAGGGGTCCCCTAGGTCTGGGAGGGCCAGCCTCCAGGCTGGGTTCGGGCTGGCTCAGGAGAATACATTCAGCAGTGCAGCATTAATGGGATCGAGACCTGGAGCAATAGGAGCAAAGAGGACAGAGTGAGTACATCAGCATGCCCTGAGATCCACAAGGGAAAGACTACCACATGTAGCAAGCTTTTAAAGGACAGCACTGGGCCAGGGGCGAACTGACCATTGGGAAACTCGGGCACTGCCCGAGGGCCAAGGGTCAGTGGGGGCCCCATGAGATGCCCCTGGTACCTTTTTTGGTAACTTTTTTGAGTTTGGGCAAGGACACAGGGGCCGCATGATCCCCTATTGCCCGGGGGCCCTATGAGTTGTCAGTCCGCCCCTGCGCTGGGCTCAATCCTTTAACCTTGTCTCGGGAGATCTTCAGAGAAGCTAGGAGAGCTGGTAGTGTCTGCAGGCTGTGGAGCTGGGAGCAGTTCCACAGGGGGAGAGAAGATATCTCTGCATGCAGTTACAAGAAGCTAAGCTGATTTTTGAGGGGCTGCTAGTTCCTTGCCCATAAAGGACTGTTGCTACTGATCCACAAAGACTGATGGCTTTCACGGAAAAGAACAGTCCAGGATCTATTTTTTTTACATAGAAAGGACATTGTCCCTCCTTCATTGATTCAAACCAAACTGGGCATCTCATTATCCCTATTTCCCTATCCAAGTTATTTCCCCTAATAAAATAACAAAACCAAGCTCACGGACTGGTTACTGTCTCCTGGGGGCAAGTCTGTGTGAAAAACTCCTGTTGCCTGGCCATGCAGAGTTTAGGGGTACCCACAACACAGTGGCCCTCACAAGGGTATCGTTATAGTAGGAATCTTCCTCATTGAGCTCAGACTGGCCAGGCTGCATCCCACCCTCAGAGACAGAGGTCAGTATATCAGAACCTGCTCCACTCTACATCATTGCAAAGAACTGTGAATGTTCCTGAATGGGTGTCTTCCCTCTGGGCTTTTTGTGTCTGTAAGCCATTTCTTCAATACAAGTTTTTTCAACTGCAACCAGACTCAGTGTAACTACTGACGCCAGACCATGCTGCAGCCACTCACAACTAACATAATCAACTCTTCAAATGAATGTGCATATCAAAATGACAAAAGAATCCACTGTGAAAACATTATTCCAAAAATTCAACAAATGTCCAAAGCAATACAAAGTCCAATGAAGTGTGCTCTAAAATGTTCCTCCAATAAGTATTTCTTCCCAGGTGCTTAAAAAAGTTACATCAAAAAGTGCTCTGTCCACCACATTCAAGAGTTGCACTTACCAGACCCATACAGTGTATGCCTATCAAGGAAAATGTTAGGCAAACAAGGCTCATGTCGGGTACTTAGACTATTCTCCACCACTTACTCTGCTCTCCCCTGTAAAATCCCCCAAATAGATACACAAAAAGAGCACAGAACTCCAATGGTGTGATAACGTCAGGATAATTTTCTAAAAGATGCTAAAAAAACTACTCATATAGACTGCAAGTAAACAAGCACATCAAAACAAGATTTCCTGCTGAGAATACAGTATATGCAACAACAGGGTGCAGCAATCAGCAAGACAGCCGCTCAAATCCTGCTCAAATACTGCTCACAACCCTTCGACTGCTCAAGAGACACAGCTCCAAAGTTCTCCCCAGCATCAGGCTCCACTCCCAAAGTTTCGACTGTAAAGGCTTTTTTAGCTCAGTTCACACTAGCCCACAGGCAGCAGGCTGGTTGCAGGTGCAGAAATCACTCCTGTTCCTGCACCCGCATCCAAATTGCATTCTGAATGGCACCCCCATGCATCTCAGCTTGCAGCGTGATTGTGGGTGTTGGAACCGTAGGGAAACCGCATAACCAAAAATGCGGTTTCCCTGTGGCCATGTTTTCAGATGCATGCACCTTTTTCTTGCAGGAAACGTGGCACAGCAGCCCATTCAGAAGAATGGGCTGCCATGCCCGAGCAATACAGGCCACACAAGTGTAACACGAGGATAAGGGGAATCTGTTCCTAGGTGGGCATATGGGTCTGGTAAGTGCAACCCCTGATTAAGGTGGAGGGAGCACTTTTTGATGTAACTTACTCAAGCACCTGAGAAGAAATACTTGGTGGAAGAAAATTTTAGACCTCACTCCACTGGACTTTGTATTGCTTTGGATATTTGTTGAATTTTTATTTTATTTTTTTCACGGTGGATTCTTATGATACGCACATTGATTTGGATTATGTTAGAAATGGTTTATTTATTATTTGTTTTCAGTGCTGCATTTTGTGCAGTTGGTTTACATTCACTTTGTGGGCTGTTTATATACATACAACAGCTGTGTCGTTTCTACATTTTTGGGGGGTTTAATTTGATTGTCTTATTATTATGTTTTGTTCTTAGCACGGAAGGGTAAATTGAATTCAGAATGCTAAAAGTACAATATAAAAAATGCATAATAAATACATAAAAAAAACCCTTCTTGGGTGGCAAGACCAGTCTGTGAAGTAGCACATCACGTAAACAATAACCCTGCCTATGAAGTAGCACACCATGTAAACAATGTAGTATAGCAAAAGTGACATTTACAAAGAAAAAAAGCCATTTAAACTGAATGTCATTTTTTTTTTCATTTATGGCAAAAGTATAGAAAGGTCAATCCTTCTAATGAGGCAGCACACTGTTTTCATATAAATTGTATTGGAGCTCCAAAATGTTCACAGCCCCTGTGTTCTACCTTGGCAAAGCCAACTGCAACATTGATTGTCACTTTTCCCAGTGGACTCTCAAGTATAAGATATGCATAAATAAATTGTGTCTAGCTGGACCAATCTAAGCATCCAATAAAAATCACACCTGAAGTTCAGCTTGACCTTTCTTAGAAGAAGAATGAAAACACGAATTGCCTGGCTGCTATGCTGACAATCTGGCTTAAAGAGTTACTAAACCCAGGACCCTGCATTCACTATATCTGGTCTTCCACAGTACAAACAACATGGAAATGTAGTCATGTTAGTAAATATAAACTGATAATACCTTTTCTCATCATTGGTATATAACAGTCTTGTGACTTGTACGAGTTTGCATTCTCCTTTGATTGTCCTATGAGTCTGCATGACCCTTGAGACTCTGTCTGGACAGTGCTGATTGGCCCTGTGCTGATCACATGCACCCTACCGAGAAAAAAAACACAGAAAACTTTCTAGAGCTCTAGCAATACAAACCAAACTGAGCATGTGCAGAGTGCCCCCTAAGGCTCTGTACTATCAGCAGATGGATTAGGGAGTGTGGAAGAAGGGGAGGATCAGAGAAGTCAGTATCAAACAGCCTTTTTACACAATGTGAAGGATTAACCCCTTAGGCTTCCCAAGTGAGTATAAAAAGCATGCTTTATTGCATATACAGACTGATTTTACTGTTGTGGATTTATTAACACTTTAAGTGCTTTTTAAGTCCCCAACTGAGAACCACTCAAGAAACTCAACATAAAAATTAGTAAGTCTGCATCCTTGTTTTGGGATAGTAGTTCAAAGTCTTAAAGCCAGAAGGCCAGTATAACAGCCAAGCAGCTAGCATTTTCAGAAGAATTCAACAATGGCAGTATTTGTGTTTGTTCCAGGAAAAGTTTCCCATTAAAAAATAGCAAATCAGTCCATGAGGAAATAAGCTCTAGCAATCCAATTATCAGTTATATAATCTAAGTATAAGGATTTTGTTTTTATACAGCTTTTTTTTTGGTTATTGTACTATATCATTATTTATGTTCACATTTTTACCTTACGTGTCCATTAGAACTTTTATATGTGCTCTGATTCTGGGGAAAAACACGTCTAATTATCTGACCTAGAATTGATAATATCACCATTATGTTTCATGTAAAGTGTTATAGAAATGGAAAATATGTTAGAAATGTGTTGAAATATTCCAGTTTATCTTTTCTAGGAGGTCATGCATTTATCATTTCCATGCTATTTTATTTACTCACACTAATGAAAAATGCTCCTTAAGAAATCATTACGAGCGCTGTTACTGTTTTGAGATGAATATTAATGGCACTGAGATCTGTAAGGAGCTGTATTCCCCTGAGTGTGAAAAAAGAGCATGTGGGGGGAAGAGAGGCATGTCACATAGACGTGTGCTGTGTGCTGGAGGGCAGGAGAATGAGTTAATAATGCAGAAGGAAAAAGGGGACCTTTACCATCGATTGGAGGCAGGCCAATGAGGTCTGCTTTATTAGTCTGAGCAGGGAATGACTTGGTCATTATCTCACTAGTGGGCTGTTAGGAAACACACTCGCTTTAGGAAGATTCATATGACAAAGAAATCAAAGTGCCAGTAATGTGTGTGTCTGTGAATGTATATATGCATTTAAATGATATACAAGCTAAAGTTCTGCTGTACTACACAGGCATTAACAAACCAACTATTGCTTTATATGGGCCACAACAAGCTACTCCAACTCCAGAATTGGTTGTATACGCCAACAGAGGCTTTCCAACACCACTTGGCTAATCCTTAGTGCAATGTTTATCAACCATGGCCTTGACACCCTGGGGAGCCAAAAGCACAGGACCCAGTTTGCCCTGGATCAGCATCATGATGTGATGGAGGACCTCTGACATGATGGGGGCCTCCAACTTGAAGAGAGGCTCTGATGCGAAGGGAGGTACCTCTGATGTGATGAGGGAACCTCTGATGTGAAGGGAGCTTCTGATGTGAACTTGATTTCACCAAGGCCATTGTGTGCATTGTCCCACTAAGGTTTCTTTACTTTTTTTTTTAGATTTTAGAATGGGGTGCCTCAAGATTTTACATACTTTTAAAGGGCGCTACGACTGAAAAAGGTTGAGAAAAGCTGCTTTAGTGAACGTGTTTGCATGGGTTCTTCACATTGGGGTAACCCAGGATAATCAGATGCCATCTTGCCCAATATTTGTGAGAAGATATCTGCCTGTCTCTGGCCAATCTTAGGATGATGGCACCTCCAATCTAATATGTTTTTTTTTTATAATAGAAAATCACAGTGTGTCTGCCTCCATGTGTGCAGTTATCAAAAGATGTGAATCACACCATAATGAAAAATAGAGACTGCTTGTAACACAGGGTTGCCCTCTGCAAAGTAGTTGCAGAAGACTCAAGTAGAACTAAAGCTTTGCGTTAATATTGCTAGGGCTCCCCAAGTTTTCATCACAGAGAACTAAACTCCCAAAACTTTGAAAGGGTAACAGTGAGTGTGAAGAATATCACCCACACCATGGCCCACTCGGGAACATTGGGGAGCATCCAGACTGACAGAGCCAGATTAATCAGGACCACTACAGAGCCCCAAAACTCATTTTTGGTGACTATACACAAGTTCTTCCATTAAGAGAACACCCCAGTAAATGAACACATGTCCAGACAGGATTGTAATTTCTTGAATGGAAGGTTACTCTACTTGTAATATTAAAGGAACATTATAAGGTTCCGTCAACAGTCAGTCAAAGTCTCCTCACAGACAACACTGCATATATTCTATAAAAATGCAACTCCAAATGGGGAGACGCAGTGTTCACACAGTTCCATAGAATGAATCCAGTGAAGGGGCTATGCTTTCCCTCTTGCTCATCTCCAGCAGGGAGCAGTTCTGATGCTCCCCTAAAGGGGAGAGTACAGGCTACTATCTTAGGTATTCAAATTCTGAATCTATCAGTGTGCTCAGAACAAGTGGAATGGCTCCTTCTCACCTTCTATGCAGAACCAACCAATTGAGCCATCTGACTACATCCGCCAGTCCCTAAATATCCCCATAAATGCCCCCAAGTAAATAAGGAAGACTGACAGGTTATGCTGCCCAACAACCATAGAGTGACAACACTCTGTCCCTGTCCCCCAATTGTGTTCACAAAGTTTTCTCTTTGTTGTTGTCACTCTATTGTACAGACTTCCAATGGACACTGAAAAATGGATGTTCCATCATAAAGGGAAACAGGACAAGCACACCAACACATTAACGAAAGTGGATATGTACACAATACCTAACACCGAGCAGCAAGCACATACAATGTACAGTGTGCAATAATGTAGCACAATACACATTTGTGTACATGAATAAAGTATACATATATACATACATTAAGTTATAGAGGTACTTCATAAAATGGCACAAAAGTAGGAAGGAGTGAGACTTCAAGAAGCAACATTTCAGGGATGTCCTATTACTCAGGTGAGACCCCAGGAAGGGGACATTCCTGAAACTTTGTTGTCGTACCTGTATACTTTGATGTAGGTATGTATTGCATGTATACTTTGTACATGTATCCAACTGTGTAGTGTGCTGCATTATTGTTCATTGTGCATTGGATATATGGTATATTGGTACACTGGTATACAGATATGGTATATGGTTGTATACTGTACATTGGATATATGATGTATTTTGCTACACTAGTATACAGATATAGTATATGGTTGTATACTGTGCATTGGATATTTGGTGTATTGGCCCACTGGTATACAATTATGTATGCTATGCATTGGATATATAGTATATAGGTACACTGGTATACATATACAGTGTATACCATATGGTATATGGTTGCATCCTGTGCAATGTATATATGGTATATTGGTATACAGATATGGTATATGGTTGTACGCTGTGCAATGGATATATGGTATATTGGTACACTGGAATACAGATATGGTATATGGTTGTATACTGTGCATTGGATATATGGTGTATTGGTACACTGGAATACAGATATGGTATATGGTTGTATACTGTGCATTGGATATATGGTGTATTGGTACGCTGGAATACAGATATGGTATATGGTTGTATACTGTGCATTGGGTATATGGTATATTGGTATACAATTATGTATGCTATGCATTGGATATATAGTATATAGGTACAGTGTATACCATATGGTATATGGTTGCATGTTGTGCAATGTATATATTGTATATTGGTATACAGATATGGTATATGGTTGCATACTGTGCAATGGATATACGGTATATTGGTACACTGGTATACAGATATGGTATAAGGTTGTACACTGTGCATTGGACATAGGGTATACATTGGTATACATATACAGTATATGGTTCCATGCTGTGCAATGTATATATGGTATATTGGTATACAGATATGGCATATGGTTGTACATTGTGCATTGGATATATGGTATATGGGTATACCGGTATACATATACAGAATATGGTTGTATGTCATGCATTGGATATATGGTATATTGGTACACTGGTATACAGATATGGTATATACAGTAATTGTACACACTGCATTGCATATATGGTATATTGGTACACTGGTATACAGATATGGTATATAATTGTACACTCTGCATTGCATATATGGTATATTGGTATACTGGTATACATATACGGAATATGTTTGCACACTATGCATTGGACATATGATATACTGGTGCACTAGTATACATATGCAGTATATGATTGTACACTGTACAATGGATATATGGTATATCAGTACACTGGTAAACATACAGTATATGGTTGTACTCTGTACATTGGATATATAGTATATTGGTATGCTGGTATACATATATGGTTGTACACAGTGTATTGGATATACGGTATATTGGTACACTGGTATACATATTTGGAATATGTTTGTATGCTGTGCATTGGATATATGGTATATTGGTACACTGGTATACCTATACGGTATATGGTTGTACACTGTGCAATGGATATATGGTATATTAGTACACTGGTAAACATATACAGTATATGGCTGTACGTTGTGCGTTGGATATATAGTTGGATATATAGTTGGATATATTGGTATGCTGGTATACATATATGGTTGTAGACTGTGTATTGGATATACGGTATATTGGTACACTGGTATACATATTTGGAATATGTTTGTATGCTGTGCATTAAATATATGGTATATTGGTACACTGGCATACCTATACGGTATATGGTTTTACACTGTGCAATGGATATATGGTATATTAGTTGTCGTACCTGTATACTGTGATGTAGGTATGTACTGTATATATACTTTGTACATGTATCTAACTGTGTAGTGTGCTGCATTATTGTTCATTGTGCATTGGATACATGGTATCTTGGTACACTGGTATACAGATATAGTATATGGTTGTATACTGTGCATTAAATATATGGTATATTGGTACATTGGTATAGCTATACAGTATATGGTTGCACACTGTGCAATGGATATATGGTATATAGGTACACTGGTATACATATGAGGAAAGAACAAACAGAGGGCGCACAGGCCTAGTGCATTACCATAAAAAATGTTTAATAAGAAATAAAGTAGGTGTGTACTCACAAATGAGAATAAAGTCAAGGCACGTCATAAAAGAACAGCTGGGTCAACACCGCACCGAGTAATAATCCGCAATAAGGAGTGTAGACATCCAATAGGCTGACGCGTTTCGAGGACTTGCCTCTTCCTCAGAGCCACTGGTATACCTATACAGTATATGGTTGTACACTGTGCAATGGACATATGGTATATCGGTACACCTATACGATATATGGCTGTACACTATGCAATGGATATATGGTATATTGGTACACTGGTATACCTATACAGTATATGGTTGTACACTGTGCAATGGACATATGGTATATTGGTACGCTGGTAAACCTATACGATATATGGTTGTACACTATGCAATGGATATATGGTATATTGGTACACTGGTATACCTATACAGTATATGGTTGTACACTGTGCAATGGACATATGGTATATTGGTACGCTGGTATACCTATATGGTATATGGTTGTACACTGTGCAATGGATATATAGTATATTGGTACACTGGTATACCTATATGGTATATGGTTGTACACTGTGCAATGGATATATAGTATATTGGTACACTGGTATACCTATATGGTATATGGTTGTACACTGTGCAATGGATATATGGTATATCGGTACACTGGTATACCTATACAGTATATGGTTGTACACTGTGCAATGGACATATGGTATATCGGTACACTGGTATACCTATACGATATATGGTTGTACACTATGCAATGGATATATGGTATATTGGTACACTGGTATACCTATATGGTATATGGTTGCATATTGTGCGATGGATATATGGTATATCAGTACACTGGTAAACATATACAGTATATGGATGTACTTTGAGCATTGGATATATAGTATATTGGTATGCTAGTATACATATTTGTTTATACACTATGCACAGTAAATCGGTACACTGGTTTACATACTGTATATGGTATATGGTTGTACACTGTGCCTTTGGTACAGTACATGATATATTGCTACAGTGGTATACTGATATGTTGTACATTGTGCATTAGATATATAGTCAGTTTGTCTATCTGCTCTGTATAGTTTGCCTGCAGACTGAGCGAAAAAAAAAATCTACTAGTGTATGGCCAATCAGGCAGCCGCAATCCACTGATCACAGTTGCAATGCTTTACAGGCTCAAATGCAAAAATAAAAATGAACATTTTTTTTCGTTTTTCAGTCTGTGCATTCTTCTTATTTGGACTATGCCTTTAACAAATGAAAAGTCGTTCAGATGGGGGTTACATCTACTGTAGATGTTTTGATTGAACAATGTGTTTGTTTTGTATGGAATCTCAGCCACAAGTCAGATGGCAGCTTTGTGCTGACTTGTGACAAGTGTCATGTTAGTAAATAGTGGGGTGGTCTCAGGGGTTAGTGGTCTTTTTGTGTTTAGTGTGGATTTGCATGTATGAGAGGGAAGCCTGGAGAAGGTGGAGCTCTTCCTATCCTGAGCTGAGCCTAGCACAGGACAATGAGCACACCTTCCTCCCTTGTCGTCCTGTGTGACCTGATCTCAGTGCTGGGATCACTTTCCTTGTTCTCTGTGCATTACGTAAGGCTGGGATCGTCTGTCAGTGGAAGCAGCATAGCTGCAGGCAGCTGGAGCAGAGAGTGAGAGGCAGGCTGGCTGAGCAGGAGGCTAATGACTGGGGAGACTCTAGGCTGACACTCACTCCACGTCTGCTGCTCCATCTACTTGGACTCTTGGCTTGTATCTGTGCTCCTGGGATGGTTCAATAAGGAACAAAGCTGACCCAACTGGAGGAATAGGATTGGTATGAGGATTAGATCAAAATGGAAGGACTACTATCTCCAATGAGAGCTAAGGTAAGACTCCTCTGGATCCAATGATCCCTTATTTCAGGAATGACTTCTCTCTGAAGGATAGTGGGTATCGGTTTAATGACTGTGTGTACCAGTGGTCCTGATGCTGCACAGGTGTGTGATGTAGTTCTAGCCTTCTCCAGTCTAGAAAGTCTTGATGGATGAATTAGATGTACAGGGGTGCTCTGTAGCTGAGGTGTTTCTAACATCCCAAAACACCAAGGGCACCTCTGGGCACACATTAAAATGTTGAGGGGCTGGTAGGACACCACGATGACCATGAATCAAATCTAAGGCTAAAGGTCTCTATCTGGTCAGTTGATCAAGGGATCTATGAACAGATCCCTGCTGAATCAGAGCAGAGCGGGACAGATGGCAATTTTGTGACACCCATGCCCATTCAGATTTTTCCTGCATTTTGATAGCATTTTTAGATCTGCATCTTATCTATGGTGTCCAGATGAAAATGTATTTATTACAGGTACATTTATAGCACTGTCAATTTATGCAGCACTTTACATACATATTGTACATTCACATCAGTCCCTAACTCTCCAGGGGTGTACAATCTAAGGTTTCTAACTCACATTCATACATACACATACTAGGGTCAATTTAGACAGGAGCCAGTTAACCTACCAGCATGTCTTTGGAATGTGGGAGGAAACAGGAGTACCCGGAGGAAACCCATGCAGGCACAGGGAGAACATGCAAACTCCAGGCAGGTGTTGCCGTGGTTGGGATTCAAACCAATTACCCTGGTACTGCCAGTCAGAAGTGCTAACCATTTAGTCACTGTGCTGCCCAAATGGACTTGCATCTGGTTAAATTTGGCTACCCAAATCTATCATGTGTAGGTTTGGAAAAACAGAAAAGGACGCCATTGCTTTCCTTTTCTGGATAGACTCAGAGGTAAGCTTCTGTAAACAGACATACGTCCATTTACTTCCACTTGCCCATGGATTTACGTGGAACTTCTGATCAAGTCTGCCTGAAAAACTGATAAGTGGACCTGATCAGAAAGCCCAAAGGAAAGGACCCTTAGACATACAGAGGTGTTTTGTAGCAGGGGCATTTCTAGGGTCCTATTAGACCAGGGGCACCATATTAAAATGTTGAGGAGCTGGTAGGATATAATATTTTTTAACTGAAAAAAAATGAATTGGTTTCTAAGCTGTAATGTAACTTGATGATTAAATAAATATTAGGATTGCAAAGTAGATAAATTATACAGTGTTCCAAAACTGTATAATGTATAGAGTGTATCATCTTCATATCTCAAAGGAGACCTGGGGTGCTCAGTAGAAGACCCAGGGCACTCAGTAGAAGACCCAAGGCACTCAGTAAAACCCAGGGCATTCAGGAAAAGACTCAGTGCAGGCAGTAAAAGAACCAGGGCACAAAGTAAAAGACCTGGGGCAAGCAGTAAAACACCCAGGGCACTAAGTGGAAGACCCAAGGTACTCAGTAAAACTCCCAGGGCACTCAGTAGAAGACCCAAGGCACTCAGTAAAAGACCAGGGGCACTTAGCAGAAGACCACAGGCACTCAGTAGAAGACCCAAGGCACTCAGTAAAAGACCAGGGGCACTCAGTAGAAGACCCAAGGCATTCAGTTAAAGTCCTAGGGCACTCTGTAGAAGACCTGGGGCACCTTGTAGAAAACCCACGGCACTCAGAAGAAGACCTGGGTACATGCTCTGGGTCTAGCAACGCTTTATAGCCTGAAGTTTGGAAAGAGCACTCTGAATACAACCTTTAAGGCACAATTAGAATTGTATATTTGTCATCTTGTTCATCCTATTTTACTAGCCTGATGTTATGTGCTGCGGAATGATGATAAGAAAACTGAACAGTATAGGAAGGATTCTCTGTTGTTCTAACATATATTCACGCTATGCATTGCCAGTGTTAATTTACAGGAAGCTGTTTTCATTTAAACAGAATGTAATTGTTACAACAAGAAATCAATAATGTGAAATGCTTCTACAAACCAGTGATTGTGACTGTGTTCCTTTCTGTAAGCAAGTATTGGTTTTTGCCATAGAGTAATTGGAATTCTTTTTACTGGAGTGAACCTGATGAGGGTTTATGGATCAAGCCAGGAGCATGAATAGTATTCTAGTGTGACCAAATGAACAAGATTTTTTTAAGGAGTTTGGGGGGTTTATGTAGCTTTGCCATTAAAAGCCTATTATAGATGAACTATTGATATCTTTATTGAACATGGTACCTTGGAACATTGGTTTCACATTGTATTGTTTATATGGTTGGCAAACACGCACTTGGGTTGTAGCAATTATTTTGTTCAAAAAATATACAGTATTAGTCCACATTCACACCTGTGTGATTTTACGCACATTGCACTGCACTTGACATTGCATGACAAGAGGATTTTCCATGCGTCTTGGAAAAAAGTATATGTGTTTCTTTTTGGGCATCAATGTGTGTTTTTGGCCCTATAGACATCAGAAAAACAAAATGCATGAAAATGCAAGCGCACATGTGGGAGCCTATTGACAGGTTGTCACAAAACTATATTGCTTTCTTACAAGTTAGAAATAACAGATTATCTATTGTTCACACTATAGGACATTTGTCACCAAAAAAACCCTTTATAAGTTCTCTGACTGTTGGATAGCTCCCTCATCCAAGCTAATATTGGCTGGTGCACTTTAAGGACTAGGCTACATCATAGCGTACACTGTCACTTTCTACATATGGATCTTACACTTCTGCAGAGAACAAGACATTACTAAGTTACCCCAACAGACAAGATATTAGGTTGATATTGTTATCAAATGCGGTGAATTATTCTTGTTTCCTGTGAAGATTCCTACCTAATATGAACTGACCTAGTTCTATCTTTGTGCTGACATGACTGATGGTGGTTTGCTCCTGTCAATCACGGTGATATTAAATAAGTTCTCTGTAACCTAGGGCAGTTGGTCAATTTCTCTTTTACAGTCTCTTATCAGATCAGAGAAATGTGCCAAACTGTAAAAATCCATGATGTGTCTACACTACACATAGTCAATCTGTGTTTTTCAAAGCTTGTGTGCGAAAAAAAAAAATTAATTGTAGTCTTTTCAGCTCACTGAGTTCCTGAATCATTTTTAAGAAGCTAGCTCCTGATTTATCATTCATGTACTGTAATCAATCATTATGTTTCATCTAGCTGTCATCAGCTTATCTTTATGTTAGCAGTTCAAGATTGTGACTGTCACTAAGATCTGAATGTGTAATGCTGCAATTTCATGGGTAGGAAGACTAGGAGTCCGTAATGAATATCATAGACATGCTTGTCACCATCTTGGTTCTCAACTGATAAAGTGTGATGGAAGTTGACACACTGGACCATTCCTAGGTCAGATATTACCAGTGAAACATGGGGTATACAAAACCATCAGATACGTTTCTAGCTTGAAAATTGACACAAGTAGAGCTAGTCAAACCAGAGAAAACATGTACTATGTGGTAAACCTATCATTTTCGAAATATGGGAGCTGCCAATGCTAGACTCTTTCTAAAAATGTTAGTGGCTTGGCTGTTGATGCCCTTGGATCTGGCTTATTTTCTTAGTCATTGATGCAGAACAAGTAGACAGATCAGGAAAGTCAGAGAAAAGTGAAAATTGCTTATTTGCATCCTTTTCCAGTCGATTAATTCAAAGTATCGATGCCATAGCTCTCAACTGCGCCTTCATTTGGAGAGACTGTCCTTCTTTTGAGAGCATATCCGTCTGTCCCTCGTGCAACCTCAGTTGTCCCTCTTTTTGGTCCAATGTGTACATTTCTATACTAAATGTACTATTTTACTGCTATAATTCTTAGGCTGCACTAAACTTTTCTATTCATCCTCTACAATACTTCATTTGCTATTATGAAAACCTAATATTAGGGGAAAATAAAGGTAAAACAAGCACAAAAGCACTTGTTTGATTTGGCCAATCATTTTCTGCATATCAGGTCTTTGTGGTCTATGTAGCTGGGGATGTGACTGGGATGTGTCCTTTGCATACATACTGTCCTTCTGTGTGTTTTTAGGGGACTGGCTCGGAGGTAAGCAGTTATAAACAGACACAAGTTTATGCCCGACAATCCATAGGGGTGGGGTGAATCCACCATCTGATGATGTCTGGCTGAATAACTGACAAGCAAACCGGATCCAAATGGTCATGTGACAGGGGCCTAAGGGTATCCAGTGGTAAATTTCCCTGCATAGATAATGATACTGTTCCTACCCACTTCTGAGTTGTTGCACTATCCATGATAGAAACGCTATTATAAATCTATTAGAGAGCATAGGACATCCTTCCAGCAAGTGTGTAGGATGGGAAACTCAAGCACAAAGATGATATACCAAACTAAGTAAAATGTACTATAATTCAGTGATAGCTCATTAGGTAGAAAATTGCAAGCAAGATGATGTACCAAGTGCAGTTGAAATAATCCTTTTAGCTGACATGACCACAACATGAGATCGCTATGTGTAGCTGCATTTTGCATGACTTCAGGCATAGTATGAATGAAACATAAGGCTAGAGCTGATTACAAACAGCCAGATTTTAGCTTTCATTGACTAATTGCACTGAAAAATAGAGCTTGAAAGTTGGTTGCTTGAAGCAGTTTACCCAAATGTTCATGATTCAGTGCCACTCCAGTTTGGCAGTTGCCTTCTTCATAATCTCAAAATAAACAACTCTAAACAAATCCAAGACAGTTGATGATGGTGGAAACCTAATATTCTATTTGGGTAATATATAAGATGTATGATTTTTAAAAAGATGTATGATATTTAAAAATGGCTCACTTAGGCTTAGTTCACACTAGCTTTGGAAGCAAGAAAATGATATGACACAGTGCCGTTCACATTAGCAAAACACCTATGTCGACACCCCATGTCGAGTCAGGAGGAGTTGAAGCCTTTCAATGCCTCCCATTCAAGTCTATGGTGAAGCTCCTCAAACGCCTGGCAGGCATTTGTGGGGCATTAATACCATTAGAATTTATTATAGGCTTTTTCTTCAACATCACGCATAGGAAGTTTGGTAAGCGTTTTTAACGCTTGTAGAACGCCCATACTAAAGCTCATTAACACCTGTCTAATGCTATAAGGGCGTTTTTGAAGAGTTAGAAATTTAGTCAAGTGTGAACCAGCCCTTAAAGGAGAAGTAGGGGTTTATGTAGAAAAACCCTACATACTCACCTCCATGCTGAAGCATCTGTGTGATGCTGCAGTGGTCCCACATCAGCTCTGAGACTGAGAACTGAGCGGTCACATGGCCACTACTCACTCAGGTTTCAATCTGCATCACGGGGCCAGCTGTGTATCAGGTAACAGGGTAGATGCCAACAATATTGGAGCTTGGAGTGGCTCTGCCGCATCAGCAATTAGCAGGCAGTAGGCTGCTGTCAGCTGACTCTGAGTCACAGGAGAAGAAAAGTAAGAGTACTTCCTTGACCCACAAGAGAAATATGGTCAGAAGGTTTAGTCATGCTGTACTTTTCTTTTAATGTACTATTATTCTTAGACTGCCTAAGTCCCACCTGCAGAGTCAAATGTAGATGGGATCTGGCCAGATCTAACATTTCCAGTGTCCAATGGACTGCATAATCATAAATTCATTTTTGTCATTTTCCAAAGGATTACAACCTCTGTCAGGTGTCTGTTAGAGAGATTTACCCTCACTTAATGTCATGGTGACGACGGTTTCAGCAAGTAGGAAGCGGTATCTGCTACAGGTATACAGACAGCATTAAAATTCTTAGAAGGGTGCTAGCATTACCCAAATTAAAGAGACCCTGTCACAATTTCTACTCTCTGGTCCTTTTTATGGGATACATTTACATGAAGCATATTGTGGTAGAATTGGGGCCCTGGGCCTATGGTATTTACCCCAATTTTTTAGTTCCTTTGGGAAGTTTGTTTATAGACCCATATTGTCTACATACAAGTGTAAAATTAGAATATTGTGCAAAAGTTCATTTATTTCAGTAATGCAACTTAAAAGGTGAAACTAATATATGAGATAGACTCATTACATGCAAAACAAGATCGTTCAAGCCGTGATTTGTCATAATTGTGATGATTATGGCTTACAGCTCATGAAAACCCCAAATCCACAATCTCAGAAAATTAGAATATTACATGCAATCAATAAAACAAGGATTGTACATAGAACAATATCAGACCTCTGAAAAGTAAAAGCATGCATATGTACTCAGTACTTGGTTTGGGCCCCTTTTGCAGCAATTACTGCCTCAATGCGGCGTGGCATGGAAGCTATCAGCCTGTGGCACTGCTGAGGTGTTATGGAAGACCAGGATGCTTCAGTAGCGGCCTTCAGCTCCTCTGCATTGTTCGGTCTCATATCTCTCATCTTTCTCTTGGCAATGCCCCATAGATTCTCTATGGGGTTCAGGTCAGGCGAGTTTGCTGGCCAGTCAAGCACAGTAATCCCACGGTCATTGAACCAGGTTTTGGTGGTTTTGGCAGTGTGGGCAGGAACCAAGTCCTGCTGGAAAATGAAGTCAGCATCCCCATAAAGCTCGTCTGTGGAAGGAAGCATGAAGTTCTCCAAAATCTCCTAGTAGACGGCTGCGTTGACCCTGGACTTAATGAAGCACAGTGGACCAACACCAGCAGATGACATGGCTCCCCAAATCAACACAGACTGTGGAAACTTCACACTGGACTTTAAGCATCTTGCAGTGTGTGCCTCTTCATTCTTCCTTCATACTCTGGGTCCTTGGTTTCCAAATGAGATGCAAAAGTTTCTCTCATCAGAAAAGAGGACTTTGGACCACTGAGCAACAGACCAGGTCTGTTTTTCTTTAGCCCAGGTAAGACGCTTCTGATGTTGTTTGTTGTTCAGGAGCAGCTTGACAAGAGGAATACGACATTTGAAGCCCATGTCCAGGATCCGTCTGTGTGTGGTGGCTCTTGATGCACTGACTCCAGCCTCAGTCCACTCCATGTGAAATTCCCCAACACTTTTTAATGGCCTTTTCCTGCCAATCCTATCCCTGCTGCTTGTGCACCTTTTTCTTCCACACTTTTCCCTTTCACATAACTTTCTATTAATGTGCTTTGAACATCCTACTTCTTTTGCAATTACCTTTGAAGGCTTTCCCTCCTTATGGAGGGTGTCAATGATGGTTTTCTGCACAACTGTCAGGTCAGCAGTCTTTCCCATGATTGTGATTCCTACTGAACCAGACTGAGAGACCATTTAAAGACTCAGGAACCCTTTGCAGGTGTTATGGCTTAATTAGCTGATTAGAATGGGACACTTTGAGCCTAGAATATTGCACCTTTTCACAATATTCTAATTTTCTGAGATTGTGGATTTGGGGTTTTCATGAGCTGTAAGCCATAATCATCACAATTATGACAAATCACAGCTTCAACTATCTTGCTTTGCATGTAATGAGTCTATCGCATATATTAGTTTCACCTTTTAAGTTGCATTACTGAAATAAATGAACTTTTGCACGATATTCAAATTTTTCAAGTTTCACCTGTATGTCTATTCCAGCAAAGGCCAGGTTAGGATCCTGGTGTGTAGATACATATCGTATCTTTGTTGGATTTCGGTGTAATTCTTATACAAATGTACAAGTAACTGACTTGCCTTTGTACTGTTTTAATATTTTGAAAAACTAATAAAAAGATATTTGACTATAAAGAGACCCTGTCACCAGACCGTTTCTTTTAACAATAATCTTCCTAATAATAATTGCTCATTTTACTTTTTTATGCCTCTCTTGTGTAGAAATACAAAGGTCTGTGGCTGCCGTTTGGCCCTGCCATCTTCAATATGATGTCAGTAGACTCAAGTGATGCTCTATAGCAGTGGTCACTAAATGGTGGACCTGTCCGGACTGCAGTCACATCACCGCCGGGTGCCCTCCCTCAGGCTGCCGGGCTTAAGATGACCAGGCTGTACAGCGGAAGGTAAGTAGCGAACGTGGTCTGGACAGGGCTAATACAGACCGTGGCTGGCGCTCACCTCCCGCTGTGTGGCTATGGCTAAAGCAGGGCAGACAGGAGGAGCGGAAGTGACGTCTCCAGTGACAAGCAGAAAGCGCTACTGTCACAGGGACACCTCTGTGGCTGGGTGCTGCACTGAAGGGCCTTTCTTCTGCACCCACTGGCACACTGTGACAGGTCTGTAACGGCAGTGGATGGGACTGTCTCTGCTGGATGGGCTGTCTCTTTGCTGGATGAGCTGTCTCTGCTGGAAGGGCTGTCTCTTTGCTGGATGGGCTGTCTCTTTGCTGGATGGGCTGTCTCGATGCTGGGCAGGCTGTCTCTTTGCTGGATGAACTGTCTCATTGCTGGATGAACTGTCTCTTTGCTGGGTGGGCTGTCTCTTTGCTAGACTGGACTGTCTCTTTGCCCAATCCCAATCCAGCAAAGAGACAGCCCAGTCCAAGAAGGGACATCCCGATACAGCAAAGAGACATCCCTGTCCCATCTTAGCTATATATTTGCTGTGTTGTTAGGGGCACTGTGTTGTGTTAGGGGTGCTGTGTTTTGTTAGGGGTGCTGTGTTATGTGAAGGGGTGCTGTGTTATGTTAAGGGGCATTGTGTTGTGTTAGGGGCACTGTGTTGTGTTAAGGAGTGCTGTGTTGTGTTAGGGGACGCTGTGTTTTTTTAAGGGGTGCTGTGGTGTAAAAGGGGGCAGTGATGTGAAGGGAAAAGAGGACTGTGGGACTTCTTTAAAGAGGGGACTGTGATGTAGAGGGGACTACAGAGTGAAAGCTATGCTAAAGATCATAATGTACCAGGGGACTGTGATGTGTTCTATCACTAACGAGGTTCGGACCTCTGCTGGAAGGAAATTTTGCTGACCGGACCTCCATAAATTTTAATTCAAGACCCCCTTCTCTATAGTATTCCCTTTTGTTCCTCCCCAGGCAGCTACAAAAAAAGTTTACATAGGTAGGTGAGGGGCAGAGGAGCTGGGCCAGCATAGGCAGTATGGACACTACCAGAAGGGATGAGGGCCAAAAAAATGTCAGCAGAAGGGGCCATGCTATAAAATTGAAACTTTATAGCATACAAAGGCACATTGCACATGGATAAAAAATATGTACAGAAAGAAAAAGACAGGAAAATTTTGCAATACAATATTTTTCTGCTCTTTAAAAAAAGTGTTTAGTTTTCCACTGGGGTTGGTGTTGGAGATTCCCCACACTTCTTGTCTTTTAAAACCATTGTCAGACAGCAATTGAGAGAGAATCTCTCAAATGGAACACAGGAGAGCAGTAAAACCGATTGGGGTCCTAATTCTTCCCCACTCTAACCCAATAATGCAAAAAAAAATTTTTGTTGGACATACACTTTAAGTAAAATACTTTTTTTCTCAGGTATCATTATACAAAGCAATAGAAGAAAGGTAATTTTTATTATATAAACCTGGACTGCATTGCGTTGTGTTGTATTGCTGAGTTACAGGGACCTTTGGTCTAAAATGACTCTATGGTTTTTTGATGGTTCACTACACAAAATCTTAATCACGGTGCAGGCAGCTTAGGAAGCTTTCTTACTGGGCCACGTGTTTGCAAGAGCTGCACTCTATAATTTCAGCCTTGGAGAACTGTGGGGTGTTTCTGTTAAATGGTAACACAATTCATTATCAAGCCATGTTTAGACACCAACTCGCTCTCCATCTGAATAAGGGTGCCTATAAATTGCATATAAAATGGTAATTACCTTATTCCATCTCACATACTTAACCCAACTGAATCATTGCACTCAATGCATTTCTATTTTGGGATTTGCATAAAAGTCACATAAATATTCATGAGATTGTACAAGCTCTGCAAACAAAATAATCAGTAATATTATATAGAAAAGACTTAGCTTTTTTTTTTTCTTTTATCCAAAACCATATATGTAGTTTCGGCTGACACTGGTCAATGTGTATTAGCACTTAGTGTTGCTGGAATTGCTTTTATGTGGTCAGGGCATAGTTAAATACAGTCACTAATAAACATGTCAAAGGAAATTGATGCTCTTGTGTAATAATGCTTGGTGGAGTTTATTGTAGTAAACCATATAATGACTGATGATGTATTCCTCCTACAAATGCTACTTCCACATTTCCTTTATGCTTGCCCAACTGTCTCTCTCTCTCTCTTTCTCTCTCTCTCTTTCTTTATTTCTTTGAAGTACCTAATTATATTTTCCTATTTAAGGTGTCATTTGTAGTTGACTGCCTTTCATATTTTACAAGAATCCTCTCAGCATTGCCAGCAGGATTTTGAGGTGTCAAAGGAATTCTAATAATTTAAACCCCCACCCAACCTAATACTCAAAGTGTTGATACGGCTACACATTATCATGTACAGGTGCCTTATTGGCTTGAGGGAAATGATTGATTTGACTGTTTTGTAGAAATGTGTTTTCAGGTTCACAAATAGTATTATTTGAACATTTAGCTCCTGGAAAGAATAAGCTCAGGACATAAACTGATTTCCTTGGATGGGAAGGAATCGTTGCTAAATAATTTACAAGGTGTGAGGAAATTACATACTAAGTGTTGTAGGTCTTACAAAAGGTTTCAGTGTTGTCGAATAATAACCATTTCTTTGTATCTAGTTGGCTGGTGAATTCTCCAGGAAACATTTTTGAAAGAATAACAGTTTTTGTTTTTAAAAAAAGGTCTGCTAGACCAGCCAAGTAGTATTTTAATGGGCCGATGATTCTAATAAAATGTATTTCTTCATCAGTGATAGAGAAAAGTGATTTTACTACACATAAGGGTGTAACTGTAACATGCAGCTGCAATGGGCCCAGCAGCACAGGTGGCCACAGCAATTGTACACTAATGTTTCAAAGCAATAACATATTAAGCAACGAATCAATATATTTGCTTCAGTTTTTCTAATTTTTAGAATGCAAGTCTCAGTAGGGCTACTTGTGATAAGATCTGCCTGTCATTTTTTCTACCAGATCAGAGCAGATTTTCAATTTTAGTTATGGGCAGGCAGATGTAACCAGACCTCCAAGTTTGCCAAAAGAAAAAAACTGAAAAAGTGTACACCATTTTCTGGATTTTGGACATAAATGTGACAGATTTGAGGAAAAAGAATGTAAACGGGTTTACATCCACCTGCCCATAGACCTAACATGGATTCATTAAGCTCCATAAGGAAAAAACTGAACAGATACAGGTATCACAACAGTAACATCCAGTCCATTGAGGTGCCGAATCAGAGCTCAATTGAATGATGTTACTTTTCTGACACCTGTGGCCATTTAGTTCTCTCCTCATGGGGCTACTCAGAAAGCACACTGCCCCTTTGAAAGAGCCCAAGTGAGATTGCTGTAAAGTCGAAGGTTGGGAAGTCTAACGCCCTGTATGCACGTTTAGAATATCAGTTGAATTATTGAATTATTTTTTTCTGCATGCTAGTCTCATATCAAAAGTGAAGAGGTTACTAAAGTAAATCATACGATCCTGTATCGTAAAATAATTTTTTTTGTGCTTGTCCCTTCTATTTGTTTTATATTCTCAGATCTTTCAGATTATCATACGATCGCTTTAAAAGCGACATTTTTCGTACGATATTCTGATTGTGTATATGGGGATTCAGGGACTTTGTTATGTATGCTGGAGAAGTAAGGACAAATAATAGTTTGATTTTGGGAAGATTTAGTTTATTCCTACACAGAAGAAAAGAAACAGTAGGATGACGGTGTAAAAAGACCAAGTGGTCTGTTGAGTCTGTCCTTGTGGGTATTCATTTTATTATATATTTTCTATATCCGTATTTGATGATATTAGGAGCCTTCGTTTCTTGGCTAATATCTTACTTTTTACAAACCCGGAGTGGACAAACTTACTTTGTAGTCATGAAATATTATTTTATATGGTGTCATATAGTATTCTGTAGAAATGCAGCTTCCTAGGTAGTATGTCCAGATTTTCCAAAGAACCTTGCTGGTGGTTTATTTTTTTCTACAGTCTCTACTAACTCTCAGGCTGCTCGTGAAATTGGCTTTAGTTTCCTTACGAATGTTGGTGGGATTAAAAATCTGGCCGTAGATAGGTAGAAAATTGTTAGAGAAATGTTCAAAGCACTCGATCATTGACTTTCTAAGTGTTAGTGGGCTCATTTTGATTCTGGAAATGCAAAGATTTATGGCAAAAAAACCAAACCGGCATGTCGGAAAGACTTTCAAAGTGTAAGTAGTAAAATCGATCGGAAATAACACGAAAAATTGTACTGCACATGAGCATGTGAAATTGATCAACAAAAAATGTACCTGTTATGTTGTAAATGAATGACAATATGTCATCAAGTGAGAGATAAAAAGTTGTATCAATGATGGTGTAATCGCATGCTCATTCGACAGGTCTTTATCAAATGTGAATACATTTTTCAAGTGATTTCTACCCATCTATGGCCAGCTTAAGCCATCATCATATCAACTGAATTGAAGTTTAAGGTGCTATACATGAGAAGGTCTATTACTGCTGCGGGTGGCCATAAACAAGCCTAAAGATTTCAGGCCTTGGTCCATACTCACCATGGTGTATTTTCTAGCCAACTGCTCTATCCACAGAAATTGACTGGCCTACTGAAAGAGTTCTGTGAGGGTTTTTGAATGCCGTGTTTTTCATGGTATGTCATTCATACATTTCTCGCGTCATTGAACATATGAGTAGTTTGAGACAGTTTAGTTATATGTTTTGCCACCTAGCAACGTGTGCCAGGAACGTTTTGTAATCCATTACTGAACAAAATATTTGTTTATATTGTGCATGAGTTAAATATTCCACTCATCATTAGAACCACTTAGGTATATTTGCTGCTATGGTTGCCTGTAAGTGGCTAGAGTAGGGTTTATAGTCCCTTTAAATCACATTACTGACAAAGGCTTTTATTGGCCTCAGTAAACATTCCATGTATTGTCTCCTTTTGTTTTCTCATTCTTATTATGTTCTTTCACTATCATCCACTTTCACTTGTGAATCAGTTCAGGTTTCTTAGACACCATGTACTGAATAAGCTCTGGAGGTAAACACGTCTTTGTTCAAGCAATGTTTGAGTACTGCCTAAACCAGAATTACTGTACTTTAAACAGACCGGGTCAGGGTGGCTGGTATGTGTTACAGCTGTGGCTCTCTTCCAGAACTGGAGCCTGCCATTGTCTAACTCCGGGAGGTGATGTTCTTCCCAGAGCAAGGCAGATATATAAAGAAAAACTGAACTGAGAGAAATATGGAAGCTTCCACTCTTGCCTTTTCTCTCTGAAAATGGCAGTTGCCTGGATGGCATGGTAATCAAAGAGCCTCTCTACCTGCTGAGCCACTGACTCAGAATGAGTATGCAAATAAGTTGGAGGTTTAGTATGACAGCCAGGGAAGCATTTTCAGAAATTGCTCAGCTATGGCTACCTCTTCATTTTGTACTGCAAAAGCTTCCTTTAAGGCAACATTCGGATGCGGTATAGCTCTTGCATATACAGTACATAGATAGGTTATACTTGTGTTATATAACGTGGATTAGGAATTAAAGGGTTAGGAGGCGGGGAAGGTGTCCAGTGTTAGTTCACCTTTGCATTTTTCCTTTAAAGGTAAAGTAACATTTTACATTTATCACAAGATACAGTAATCCATTTTCTCTTTTATACCAGAGTCAGGCACAAGTGCACTTGAGTGCCCCTGATGCTCATTCTGGCACTCATCTTATCCCCCTGGCTGGCCTGCTTTTGGTTAATTCCAGTAGTCAGGTCTTCTCACCTTTTGTTTGCCTCTTTAAAGCTCATCTCCAGGCAGATATAAAAGGCACAGTTGAATGAGGCCCTGTATTTATTAATATATAATTACATTTTTTCATGCAAACAGTGTAAATACTCAAATGTAACTTGGGTTCAGTTTCATGCAGTTTCTGTACAGCAGAACTCCGACTAGGAGAGGGGACAGCAGTACAAGAAGCCAGTTATTTGTCCTACAGTGTTCATGTGCTAACAAGTGACATTCTAATAGGAGGAGAGAGAACAGAGGGATGAACTCTGCAGTCTGCTGTTTTTCGTTTTACTGTCCAGTCGCAGGCTGGGGAAGGAACAAGTCCTGCAAGTGTTACTGAACTACAACAGAGAAAATCCAACATCTTGTCCAGTTGGATAGAGCTGTGCTGTGTGGCAGAGCTGTGTAAATCACAGAACTGGATAGAAGCAAATACACATCCTTTAGCAGGTAATACACCTGCCTTATATGAATGTCACTTGTGAATGTATCTGTGGTTCAGCTTTAATCCAATCCTAGCAAGGTGCAAGCCAATGTTTTACTTGGTCCCTACACCTTCTCCTAGCCCAATGAAACTACTCTCACACACCTTGGAATATGAAAGGGAGGCAAAGTACATCAATATGCTAATAAAGTATGCATTCCACCTAGAAACAATGTAAATAGCTTGCTGAATATAGAAACACTTGTATTCATGTAAATTTAGAAGTCTTTATGCCGTTGTATAGGTTGCTGGTTAGCATTAGCTGGTTGATATTACTTGTTGCCAGGGACGGACTGACCATTTGGAAACTCGGGCACTGCCCGAGGGCCCAGGATCAGTAGGGGAGCCCATGAGATGCCCCTGGTACCTTTTTCATAGGTTTTTTTGAATTTGGGCAAGGACACAGGGGCCCCATGATCCCCTATTGCCAGGGGGCCCCATGAGTTGTCAGTCTGCCCCTGCTTGTTGCTCTGGGATACTCTATTGTTTTTTAACACTTTGTCACATTTAACTATTGTATGCAGTTTTTCCAACCTATTTTTATTGTTGCGTTTGTTCCATCAATCATTTGTTAAATTTTGACTGCATAGACTTTTTAATACTGTATCTGTTGAAATTCTACGATAAACCTCATACAAGACTGTGCTGAGACATAAATAAAACATTCAGCCACTGGTGAAGAAACTGCTCAGGGACCTAGTGATACTGATGTTACGACCCAGCCGCAAAACTCCTCTAAAGTTATTAGAAAGACATGCCCCAAGAGCCTCTGTCCAATAACACATGACAGCAGGTGTTACTGCATATGAAGATGTCATGCTACCTCTATAAATAATAGGTTCCATGAAGCCTCTTCTCCTGTTCTGATCTCTGTTATTGGATATGTGCATTAGAAGAGAGAGAAACAGCACCAGACACGATAAGCAGGATTATATGAAAACACGTTGTATTTGTATTTTAGCTTTATTGTGCAGTTAGAGTTTAGTAAGAGTTCACAAACTGTTAATAAGAAATGAGTGAAATGATCTGTTGAGATTAAGAGTGCACTCACATTAGGGTGTATATTCTGTGCCTGAGCACATTTGACCTCCATACCATGCTTGGACAAAGTTCAGCTTATCTTGACCTGGCCCATTTGAAAGAGATGATCTGGAGTGCAGTTCAGTTGGAATTGTGTTTGGTATACATCTTTGTGGCTACTAAATATGCTCAAGCACGGAACTCGAAAACTGGAGCAGATTAGATCTATTTCTGTTCATTCCGGTAATATTAGTGTGAGCACAGGAAGCATGTTTGGGCCCAAAACAATGGGTGGCTAGTGTAAGTAAACCCTAAGATGTGGGATCTGGTTTGTTCATCTAATCTACATTCACTGCCCAACAGGTTTTTCCTTTGTTTTTTCGTAAAATTTAGAGGACGGGTGTGCTCATGTGCTATAGTATGTAGAACATTACCTGCTGCAGAGAAAAATTCAACAGGGCTGTCTTAAGAAACTGCACAGAAAGTCTAGACTAAATGCCTAGACATTAAGGTGGGGAGGACTTTTCCTTTCTTTTTCTATGAGTCCTGTACAATCTCTCCCCCGTCCTCCACCAGCAATATACCAGGGTGTCTAGTTGCCTAATGCTTCCTTACAGTACCCAATAATTTCCTTCAGTGCGCCAAAAAAATTGAAGTGGAGATTTTTTTCTATTGCAGTTCAGTACTGCTTTTTTGCCTGACATCTGAATACAAGCTCTCTTCTGTTCCAGGTGTAGCATTACCCTAGCAAGGACTGCTGGATTTGTAGTGAGTCCCCCTACGCTCTGCACAGCCAGGCAATACACATTTTCCACACTTGTACCCTCCGAGTCAGTAAACAGTTCTTGAGCTGTCTTTTTGAGTTGTTTTTGTTTATTAAGGGGCTACCCACTTGGATGGGGTCTTGTGGTATATGGGATGCCCAAGGAACTGTGAAACTTTGAGGACAAATGTCTTAGCAACTATGTACAAAATGTGGAATAGAAAAAAAATAGTAACAGTCTCTGTTAAGGAACTCTACAGTCATTCTTGGTGTACCTCCTCAGACTCTGGATGAATCCTCCTGTTCAACCAGCTATACTGAGGGTATCCCTGAGCAAGAGCTTGCAGTTAAGCAGTACCAGATAAGAACTAGTTGGGTGTTACACGTGACTGCCCTCTCCTCTTATCTAGCCCAGGGGGTGTAGGAGTACTCACACTGTCCGTTCCTGTTAGCATGGTGGGTTGGTGGCTGCTTTCAGGCCTTATGCTAGGCTAGCTCCTTCCCTGCTACACAGGCTGTCCTCCCAAAGAGACGGTGGGATGAAGGAGATCCTCCCTTCCAGTGACCTACCTGTAGGTAGGCTTCCCTCCCTGGGGCCCCCTCCCAGGCTCCTCACTCCAGCCTTCATCTCAATCCATCCTCCACCCGACACTGCACATGGTTCCCAGACTCTGTGATATCTGAGGTTTGCCCTGATCACCATCCTGCCAGTTGATTGGCCAAGGTCCCTCAAACATGCAGATCTGGGCCTCCTCCTCCTCCTGCCAGTTTATGGAAGGATGGGAGGGGTCCAAAAGCCCTGACCTGTAGAATCTCCCCAGCCGGTACTGAGGTGAATGCCTGCCTCACTACCAGGCTGACTCATCCTAGGCTGCTACTCAGCTTTTATCTAAAAAAAACAACAAACATACCTAGCTAACCTAGAGGACATTACTGTCAGTGGTGATATTGCAGTACATATGTGCTCTATTTATCCTTTAAAAACTTTAGGTTGACTTCTTGACTAAATAATAAAAGCCCACTATGAGAGGACTACAAGCTGCTATGCCCATAATGAGGGATCTGCAAGTCCTTGGTTAAAATAATTCATAAGAGTGTGTTCTATATATAGAGTTTGATCCTCCATTCTTTGAAAATTCCAGTCTATGGTTCACTTTGGAGTAGCAAAGCTCCCCTGCGTCTTTACTCTTACTCTCCTACCACCCAGCCCCAGTGTTATAGAATTTCATAGAGATTCATTGTAGTACTCAAGCCTGGAATTCTTGGCAATGCCCCCGTGTTGTCGCACAATCAATAGATCATTCATTGGGAAACATTGTAACCTTTATCATATCTGGACTTGGATCAGATCTTGGAGGCAGATTGGGTGATATTCTTCTATGCTGGTCTTAAAGCAATTTTAACAGTTTAAAGCAAAAACTCAAACCTAGATAGATTATTCAGTCAGTTTTAGTCTGTTGTAGTTACCAAGTTTTGCTTTGCATTAGCAAAAGTTATCAACTGACTAATGAGAAATGGCCAAGTATATTAGCAATTGAAGGAAACCCAAGGTCACAGTTTATGCACTGACTTCTTAGCTAGGTTCACATCTATGCACTGCAGTAATTCACACTCACTGATGCGCATTTTTACATGAATTTGTTACAATGGGCTGCATACTGCACCAAATCACACCAAAAAGGTGTATGTACTTTTTTTTTTTAATGCAGCACGCCTGATCCCGTGGTAGTGCATATACTACATGCGCTCCTGCAACACACAAATGTGAACAGAGCCTTAAGCTGGTCACACACTGTGGGATTTATATTGACCTACCCATCCACACTAGCAATAAAGGAGGAATCTTCTTCCTATTGTGTTTTGACAGCCAGCAGCAGAACACCCAAATAATGGCTACATTTGGTTGAATGTAACTGCTGTTTGCCCCACAATTTTCTGCCTAGCACCTTTCATTTTCAGAAAGATGTCAGGCAGGAGGATGACAACAGGTCCATCCATGGCTCACATTTTGATGGTTCATCAGGGACTGGATGAAGTTCACTCAGTGTATGGCCAGCTTAACATAGGGGAATGTTTACTAAAACTGGAGCATTGAGAATCTGGTGCAGCTGTGCATGGAAGCCAATAAACTTCTAACTTCAGCTTGTTCAGTTAAGCTTTGACAATGAAACCTGGAAGCTAATTGGTTTCTGTGCAGAGCTATACCAGATTTTGCACTCTCCAGTTTTAGTAAATCTCCCCCATAGTGTGTTAGTGAATTATATACTAAAGATGCCCAGAAACAAATCTTTCACCAGTTAAACTAATTACTGAATTCCAAATAAAATCTCTTTGCAAGTGGCACTGGCGGTGGGAGGAATTGTCAATATATAGGTTGGTTTATAATTATATGTTGGCATAAACAAACACATTGACCATTTTACTTTGGGCATCAAATTCTACTGTCCTGTGTTTTTTTTTTCAAAGTTATTAAATAATAGATATGTAACTATTTTTTAAAACTGTACATCATATGACCAATGTCAGAACATACAGTAGCTTGGTCTTTTCTGAGATGTATGATGATGATTATTATAATAGCTTCTCCCAGGTTCTTTAGGAAAAATTTATATAGTGTATATCAAGAATTATTTTAATATGAATCCATTTCATATTGTGGTTCTAAGCCCTGGTTTCATTTCATGGTTCAAAATTAGTTCCAGGTTATTTACTATCTAAAATAAATGAGGTTTAGAAAAATAAAATTAATGGAGCAATACAACTGCTTTCCGGAATAGCGAGTAAAGCAATCAAGCATCAAACTGTGTGGTTGCTGAGGTTGTTGCCATGACAATGAGAAGAAGCACTTTCAATGATCTGAGCCAGTGGAAATATCCCTGTTACTGATTGATAGTTTGTTGCTGCTCTACTCTTGTACGCAAATGTGATGACAGCATACAGCAATTACTGGTAATGTCTAACAGCTGCTTCTTAGCTTCAAGAACTATATTATTACAGACAAGATAAACCAGCCACATGTACATTAAGATAGCTAACCTTGATATTGCTTACCCCAGCGCCCCTTGTATTCCTTTAATTCACAATTTGTAATTTTTCATCTCCTTTTTTCAGAAAGGGGGAAACAAGACTCCTCAAAGGGCATTAGGTGATGCCAGGTTTGTGAGAGGTTCAAGTCTTCATTTTTAGTAAAATTTTAAATACTTACTGTATGTACATATCTAATATAGTAACATTTCCTAAAAATATCCAACCACTTGACCATATCCCTGAATTTCTGATGTATGGAAACCTTGTTAAAGTTGTATGCTAATGAGTAGGGTGCATTGGCTGTGAAGTTCTGAACAATACATACATGTATTTGTTTATGCCAAAAATCATTTCTTTTTTCTCCTACCACCATCATTAGTCTTGTGCCTGAAAACATAATGGATCCTTAGAGCCATGTCATGTCTTGAGGTCAAACCTATATGATCCCTATAAGGATTATTTCCCATGCTGGCCAAAACCTTACAGAACCTGGCCAGTTGGTGGGGAAGCTAGTGACAGGACTGGCATTTAAGGCATTCCAGACCATGCTTGTGAAAGACAGAAGGTTTTATAAGCTCACTGCTACAGCCGTAATTATGCCTTCCACCACTAACATAAAACCTTTGTGGATTGAGAAAAAGATCTCTAAGGTTGCATTTTCCTGTGTCACTAAAATGAATCTGTTTGGGGTTCCTTTGCTGACTGGACTTCATTGCAAGGAGGCATAATCAACACTGGCCAGTTCCGCTTCACCAATGGGGTTATTTACTAAAACTGGAGAGTGCAAAATCTGGTGCAGCTCTGCACAGAAACCAATCAGATTTCAGGTTTTATTGTCAAATAATTGAACAAGCTGAACATAGAAGCTGATTGGCTACCATGCACAACTGCACCTAATTCTGAGTGCACCAGTTTCAGTAAATTTTCCCCCAAGTCTTCTTTGAATATGGCCAGTTTTCAGTTTTTTTATAAGCAAAATGAAACTGCCTTAAGGGCCAGTTCACATCGCAATTTCTGCATTCCTGAATGCATTTCTGAAATCATGTTTTTTTATGCATCTTTTATGAGTTCTAGTGTTTTTTCTCCCTCCTCATCTGAATTGAGGACATGTGCATTTCAATGCATTTTTTATGTGTTTTTCTATATTCCAGATGTGTTCCATACAGAAAAAAGCAACATGTTCTACTTTTGTTGACTGCGCTAGAACACGCTGCACTAGTGTGAACTAGGGCCATTAGAATTCATGTTAGACACTGTCCATGTGTTTTTGATGCAGAATAGAAACACACTGAACTGCATCTGCTGTGAACCAGCCCTATAGACAGTGGAAAAGTTGGTTAGTTATATTTTTTGTTACTGTTTTGAGCATTTGTTAATGTATTTTGTTGTTTTTTATTTAGTTATTTTTTAGGTGCCTAAAGGCAACAGAAAAAAACTTGAATAACAACTTAGTGTATATTTTTGTCTTTGTTTTTTGTGTATTTTTTGGGTATTTGACTTGTTCTAAAATAGGGAAATAAAATATACCACAAAAACCTATTCACGTGCACTGTCTTTTTTTTTCATCACATTGCCTAAAAAACAGAAAGTATGTCAACCATTGAATGGGAAGCAGTATAAAATTGTGGTCATTTTTACTTCTTATATGTTTGCTTTTATTTACCTATTTTAATGCATTAATCGGTAAACCCAATCATTGTAATAAGTGAAAAAAGGTGAAACACCACTGTCCTCAGTTTACCTTCTCACAGTGTAAACAATTGGCTGTGTTTTTAAGACAGCTCATTGGTAAAATAGTCCATTGATAAAAATGATTTTATGAATAGATTTCTCTATCAATATTAAAAAACACTTCTAAATGCAAATGCTTATAAACGCGGTTAACCACGTTTACAAGTGTTTGAGATGCCCATAAAATCTACTCCTGAACACAAGTTTGGTGTGTTCAAAAAATGACTGTAAACTCAACTGCCTGTAAATGACTAAATGACCATGTGTACATGGACACATAGGAAAACATTACTATAGGGAGAGTTCAGGGGCTGCTGAAAAAAACACTGAACAGCTCCTGAACGTTAGTTTAGGAGCTGCAGTGTACATGAGCCCTTACACAGAAAAAAAAGCTATAGACAAGGAGCAGCAGAAACGGTATACTACAAATATGTATTGTTTGGACATCATTCATGTAGACATCAAATTATACTATAGGGACACTATTTCTGGATTCAAGTATTGGACTTCTGTGACCTCCTAGCAGGTGTAACTTGTGGAATTATATTCCTAGAAAAAGCCTGAAGGATAGTCAAGGCTATTCTAAGCCAGCAAACGTCTTCTGGGACTTGTACTGTATAATGTGACATTGTGACAATATGTTTGTACCATACCTGTTCAGTGTGCTGAAATGTTACAGTTTACTGAAATGAACAATGATCAGAAAGCTGCAGCTTTATAACAGAAATTGTCTGGTCTGCCATTATGTTGCCCACAACAATTGATTATCAGTATGAGTTATGACAGTCAATATATATCCTCTTTCCTCTGCCTGCATGTGACATAAGCTACTAAACATTTCCATTTTATTTACAGTATCATTTTATAATTTTTGTATAGGTCATATGTTAAAGCTAATAAGTATACAACATGTATAGCTACCATTTCATTTCATTTAATTTGAAATCAAATCCATCTGTCTCGCTTCTCTTCTCAATGTCCCTCTTTTTTTTATCTCACATGTAGATCTCTGCAAATAAATGTTCTGTTTATCTACCCAAAGTATTATCCTGTACTTCATTAAACCTTTTACTGAACCATAAAATGATTGCATATGTTATTTTGAAAAACCAGCCTAAAGGAAAAATAGAAAAACTACTAGAGAAACAAAAAAGTATGAGTTTAACCAATGCTTTAACTGAAACTTTGCATATGAATTCTTTGTGGTGTGCATAACTGTGGGTGTCCTTTGCCTATATACGTTATGCTAACTAGATGTCTCTCTTTATTAATTTAGAAGTTATATGTGGTATGTATTTGTAATATTGCTTACAGTATATTGTTGTGCTAAAATATATTGACATCTAAAATTTAAATTTGTAGTTCTCTGTATGCAAACTAGGAAAAACATACATAGAGCAACCATTAACCACTTCCCGTCCGGCCGCTGTTTATAAACGGCAGGACGGGACACCTACAGGAGCGGGTTGCCGTCTCTAAACGGCACCTTGTATCTGAGGCTCGTGCGCAGCTCCTAGAGCGCGCACCCGCGAGCCCGATGATCGCCGAGTCCGACGGACACGGTGGATTACGTGACATGGTATGGGACCAATGAAATCGGTCCCATACCATGTGATCAGCTGTGTCCAATAAGGACACAGCTTAAGTGTAAACAAAAGCCGCATGGTGCGGCTTCCGCCTCCTTCTCCTCGCACGGAGTTGTCTGTGAGAGGAGAAACAGCGAAGAAGAGGGTTGTAGCTAACTGCCCTCCACCTCAGTGACACCTGATCGCCCCTAAAGTGTCCCTGATCGCCCCTAAAGTGGCCCTGATCGCCCCTAAAGTGGCCCTGATTACCCCACGTGTCCCTGATCACCCCAATAAGTGGCCCTGATTGCCCCAACAAGTGGCCCTGATCGCCCCCACAAGTGTCCCTGATTGCCCCCACAAGTGTCCCTGATTGCCCCAAGTGGCCCTGATTGCCCCAAGTGGCCCTGATCGCCCACAAGTGGCCCTGATCGCCCAACAAGTGGCCCAGCAGTGCCCCTGATTGTCAGTGTCCCTGATCACCACATAGTGGCCCAGCAGTGTTCCTGATCGCCACAGTGTCCCTGATCGTCACAGTATCCCTGATCGCCGCAGTGGCCAAGCAGTGTCCCTGATCGTCACACAAGTGGCCCAGCAGTATCGCCGCAGTGGCCAAGCAGTGTCCCTGATTGCCACACAAGTGGCCCAGAAGTGTCCCTGATTGCCGCAGTGGCCCAGCAGTGTCCCTGATCACCGCAGTGTCCCTGATTGCCGCACAAGTGGTCCAGCAGTGTCCCTGATCGCCGCAGTGGCCCAGCAGTGTCCCTGATCACCGCAGTGTCCCTGATTGCCGCACAAGTGGTCCAGCAGTGTTCCTGATCGCCACAGTGTCCCTGATTGCCGCACAAGTGGTCCAGCAGTGTCCCTGATTGCCGCAGTGTCCCTGATTGCCGCAGTGGCCCAGCAGTGTCCCTGATCGCCACACAAGTGGCCCAGCAGTGTCCCTGATCGCCGCACAAGTAACCCAGCATTGTCCCCGATTGCCGCACAAGTGGTCCAGCAGTGTCCCTGATCACCACAGTGGCCCAGCAGTGTCCCTGATCACCGCAGTGTCCCTGATTGCCGCACAAGTGGTCCAGCAGTGTCCCTGATCGCCGCAGTGGCCCTGATTGCCGCAGTGGCCCAGCAGTGTCCCTGACCACCACACAAGTGGCCCAGCAGTGTCCCTGATCACCGCATTGGCCCAGCAGTGTTCCTGATCACCACACAAGTGGCCCAGCAGTGTCCCTGATCACCGCATTGGCCCAGCAGTGTTCCTGATCACCACACAATTGGCCCAGCAGTGTCCCTGATCCCCACATTGGCCCAGCAGTGTTCCTGATCACCACACAAGTGGCCCAGCAGTGTCCCTGATCGCTGGATAAGTGGTCCAGCAGTGCCCCTGATCACTGAAGTGTCCCTGATCACCGCAGTAGTCCAGCAGTGTTTCTGATTGCCACACAAGTGGCCCAGCAGTGTCCTGATCATCGCAGTGGCCCAGCAGTGTCCCTGATCGCCGCAGAAGTGGTCCAGCAGTGTCCCTGATCGCCGCAGTGTCCCAGCAGTGTCCCTGATCACCGCAGTGTCCCCGATTGCTGCACAAGTGGTCCAGCAGTGTCCCTGATCACCGCAGTGTCCCTGATTGCCGCAGTGGCCCAGATCACCACACAAGTGGCCCAGCAGTGTCCCTGATCACCACACAAGTGGCCAGCAGTGTCCCTGATCGCCGGACAAGTGGTCCAGCAGTGCCCCTGATCACCGCAGTGTCCCTGATCACCGCAGTTGCCCAGCAGTGTTTCTGATCGCCACACAAGTGGCCCAGCAGTGTCCCTGATCACCACAGTGGCTCAGCAGTGTCCCTGATCACCGCAGTGTCCCTGATTGCCACACAAGTGGTCCAGCAGTGTCCCTGATCGCCGCAGTGGCCCTGATTGCCGCAGTGGCCCAGCAGTGTCGCTGACCACCACACAAGTGGCCCAGCAGTGTCCCTGATCACCGCATTGGCCCAGCAGTGTTCCTGATCACCACACAAGTGGCCCAGCAGTGTCCCTGATCACCGCATTGGCCCAGCAGTGTTCCTGATCACCACACAATTGGCCCAGCAGTGTCCCTGATCCCCACATTGGCCCAGCAGTGTTCCTGATCACCACACAAGTGGCCCAGCAGTGTCCCTGATCGCTGGATAAGTGGTCCAGCAGTGCCCCTGATCACTGAAGTGTCCCTGATCACCGCAGTAGTCCAGCAGTGTTTCTGATTGCCACACAAGTGGCCCAGCAGTGTCCTGATCATCGCAGTGGCCCAGCAGTGTCCCTGATCGCCGCAGAAGTGGTCCAGCAGTGTCCCTGATCGCCGCAGTGTCCCAGCAGTGTCCCTGATCACCGCAGTGTCCCCGATTGCTGCACAAGTGGTCCAGCAGTGTCCCTGATCACCGCAGTGTCCCTGATTGCCGCAGTGGCCCAGATCACCACACAAGTGGCCCAGCAGTGTCCCTGATCACCACACAAGTGGCCAGCAGTGTCCCTGATCGCCGGACAAGTGGTCCAGCAGTGCCCCTGATCACCGCAGTGTCCCTGATCACCGCAGTTGCCCAGCAGTGTTTCTGATCGCCACACAAGTGGCCCAGCAGTGTCCTGATCATCGCAGTGGCCCAGCAGTGTCTATGGTCGCCGCACAAGTGGTCCAGCAGTGTCCCTGATTGCCACAGTGTCCCTGATCGCCACACAAGTGGCCCAGCAGTGTCCCTGATCACCGCAGTGGCCCAGCAGTGTCCCTGATCACCATACAGTGGCCCAATCAGTGTCCCTGATCACCTTACAGTGTGCCTGTTCATAAAGTGTCCCTGATCTCTGCCACACCAGTGGATCCTGTTCACTGCCATCGTCTGTGAGGAGAGAGATCCAGTACAGCTAACTGTGAGTAATTTTCAGCCTTTGCACAGAGTTTACACACACTCACAAAACATTGCCAGCCACCTCACTGTATCTCTGATTTTTGCCCAACAGTGACTAGTGTGAACCAACTGCAGCCAGATATCTTTCCCTCACTGCAACACCATCCTGATCACTGCCATACCAGTGGGTCCTGGTCAGTGTCAAAAATATGGCCAAAAGATCATATAGGAGGCATTTCAAATTCTGAGTATGACAGATGAGAGTGACGGAGAACTTAAAACATACCTTGGGGTGTTTGCTTTCCAAAATGGGGTCTTTTTATGGATAATTCCATTGTCCTGATGCTCCAGGACCTCCAAAACAGCAATAGGTAGTTAAGAAATTAGATGTGCGATCTTTGCCCTTAGAACGCTAACAGGTGCTTATTGGATGTGGAACCCCTCTATGTGGCCAGACTGTGAAAAAGTCTCACACATTTGGTATCACCATATTCAGGAAGAGTTAGAGAATGTGTTTTGGGGTGTAATTTTAAGTATGCCTATGCAGTGTATTAGAAATATCTCATAGATTGACAACTTTGTGTAGAAAAAAATACATTTTCATTTTCTTTTCGCATTTTCCAAAAACTTGTGGAAAAAAATGAAGTCTTCAGAAGACTCTGCATGCCTCTTAAAACATACCTTGGGGTGTTTGCTTTCCAAAATGGGGTCATTTTGTGGATAATTCCATTGCCCTGATGCTCCAGGACCTCCAAAACGGCAATAGGTAGTCAAGAAATTAGATGTGTAATTTTTGCCCTTAGAACGCTAACAGGTGCTTATTGGATGTGGAACCCCTCTATGTGGCCAGACTGTGAAAAAGTCTCACACATTTGGTATCGCCATATTCAGCAGGAGTTAAAAAATGCGTTTTGAGGTATCATTTTAAGTATGCCTATGCTGTGTAATAGAAATATCTCATAGATTGACAACTTTGCGTAAAAAAAAATACATTTTCATTTTCTTTTCACATTTTCCAAAAACATGTGGCAAAAAATGAAGTCTTCAGAGGACTCCCCATGCCTCTTAAAACATACCTTGAGGTGTTTTCTTTTGAAAATGGGGTCATTTTGTGGGTAATTCAATTGTCCTGGTGCTCCAGGACCTCCAAAACTGTGATAGACAGTCAAGAAATTAGATGTGTAATTTTTGCCCCTAGAACGCCTAAGGGTGCTTATTGGATGTGGGGCCCTTCTATGTGGTTAGGCTGTGAAAAAGTTTTACACATGTGGTATCGCCATACTCAGGATGAGTAGCAGAATGTGTTTTGGGGTGTGTTTGTGGGGAAAAAAAAAAAATTTTTTTTACTTTCATCATGTGCTTAAAAAATTGGCAAAAAATGACAACTTCAAAAAACTCCCCATGCCTCTCATTAAATACCTCAGACTGTCTACTTTCCAAAAAGGGGTCGTTTGGGGGGTATTTGTACTGTCCTGGCATTTTAGGGCCCCAAGAAATTATATAGGTAGTCCGTGCATCAGGATTGATACATTTTCAAATATATCAAATATATATACCGTGGTCTGTGGACTCTATAACTTTCACAAAGACTAAATAATACACACTGATTTGGGTTATGTCTACCAACAAAATGTAGCACAATGGATTTTGGCCTAAATTTATGAAGAAAGTATATTTATTTGCAAAATTTTGTATCAAATACTAAGAAAAACATGTTTTTTTTCAAAATGTTCAGTCTTTTTTCTAGCAAAAAATAAAAACCCCAGTGATGATTAAATACCACCAAATTAAAGCTCTATTTGTTTGAAAAAAATGATAATAATTTCATTTAGATACAGTGTTGTATGTCTGAGTAATTGTCATTCACAATGTGAGAGCGCCGAAAGCTGAAAATTGGCCTGGACAGGAAGGGGTAAAAGTGTCCGGACAGGAAGTGGTTAAAGTGTTAATAAACCTAAGCATTCACTATATCTAGTCTCCCGCAGCACACACAACATAAAAATGCAAATATTTTAGTAAATATAAACTGTTAAATACCTTTTTTCATCAGAAGTATATAGCAATCTTGTTATTTCTATCAGTGTCCAGCAGGACACTGGTTAAAGCTTGTAAGATGAGTTTTTATTCTCCCCTGATTGTCCTATGAGGCTGCATAACCCCTGACCCTCTATCTGGACAGTGCTGATTGGCCCTGTTCTGATCACATGCATCTTCCCAAAGAAGAAAAAATAATTCTCTAGCCATACACACTAAACTGAGCATGTGCAGAGTGCCTTCTAGAGCTCTGTACTGTCATCAAGTGGATTGTGGACAGGGGAAGAAGGGGAGGATCAGAGAAGACAGGACCAAACAGCCTTTTTAAACAATGCGACAGATTAACCCCTTAGGTTCCACAATGAGTATAATAAGAATGATTTACTGCATATACAGGTTGATTTTACTATTGTGGGTTTACTGACACTTTAAACAATTTAGGGAAGTGTTGCTTATGCGTAATCTAAACACCAAAGAAAGTGTTTCCTTGAACCAAAGCAAATGATTTTTAGGCCTCATGTACACAGGACGTTTTTCTAACTCTCCTAAAAGCCTTTCCTCCTGGCAGCAGCGTTTTGGCAGTGTTTAAACATGTTTAGAAGAATCAAGCATTTTTTCTGCCAAAACTCTGCTGCTCCTAGATGCACTGGCAGTGGTTTTATCCTGCGTCTCTAAATGCCTATGCTTTTTAACACCTCTAAAAATGTATGTGTAGGCTAACATACAGGGAGTTTCAAGGCAGGAAAAATAAAATCCCAAAAGCCCCTAGAAGCTGCTGTAAAAGCCTCTAGTGTGCATGATGTGGGCAGCACAGTGGCTAAATGGTTAGCACTTCCACCTGGCTGTACTAGGGTTGTTGGTTCAAATCCCAACCACAGCACCACCTGCCTGGAGTATGCATGTTCTACCTGTGCCTGTGTGGGTTTCCTCCAGGTACTCCAGTTTCCTCCCACCCTCCAAATACATGCTGGTAGGTTAGTTGGATCCTGTCTAAATTGGCCCTAGTATGTGTATGTATGAATGTACGTTAGGGACATTAAATTGTACACCCCTTGAGGGTTAGGGACTGATGTAAATGTACAATATATATGTAAATTTGACAGCACTATATAAGTATCGGAAATAAATAAAGCTTCTTCACATGTGCTTTGAACTCTAAAGAGCAATCTGCATTCAGATTACTCCTTAGAGAACATTTGATATAGGGTGAAAAGTCGTTGTATCACCTCTGCACTGCCTGCTTTAACTTCTGGAACCTCGCACTAGTACGTCACAACTGCATTGTATTGCAAGAGGTTGCAGGACACTTGTAGGACTGCGCCAGTCACTTAAATTGATTGGAGCTATGCCAGTCAAAAGTGTCCGGGGATATAAATCCTTTAACGGCCACAAAGCATCATGGCCTTGGCATTTGTACACCTCCAGCTGCTGCCTCTATGGCTAAAGGGGGAGCAGTTGGGGTGGTGAAAACGTGACTCCATACACACCACCGAAGGGTTTTACCATCTCTCAGCCACTGGTGCGAGCAAGTCCTCGCTTCACTATCTATTTCCAGTGGAGTGGTTACTGTTCCAGTATAAATAAATAAGTGCAGCGCTAAAATGGTAATGACAGTAAATCTTTAAAATCAGTAGATAATAACCAATACATATAAATAGTAATATAAATAGTTCCAATGAGGATAAAATTAAGTAAAGTGAAGTAAAAGTGACTCTTGTGCTCTGGTAACTCTGGATCCAGTACTGGTGCAGTAATGGTGAAAGTAATGCGCACTCACCGGACGCGCATATTAAATGCGCCTTATGTTATTAATCCAGATGTCATCAGCACGGAGAAGGTCAGGAACTATGAGGTATTCCCTCTAAGGGATGGTAGGTCGTCAGACAGGATCCTTTTAAGATTAATACAGGTGATACTCATCCTTCAGGGTTCCCCTTTAGGTACCTGGTATTGCTCCCTGGGTTTGCAGGTGTCCACTGCAGGTATGGTGATCCCTCCTGAAGCAGTGTGTCTGAAAATTCAGAGAGCTCCCCCGGGGGATAGGAACAAGAACACGCCCATAGTGTAGTAAATGTGAACAGTTTTATTTAAAAGTAGTGAACAGATGCCTCAAAAATTATTTAAAATAGCAGACAGTGAACAATCAAGACTGACCATCCGGTTTTTAAAGATGGCCGCTGGAGCTCCACGTTGCTCTGGTGGCGTGATGTTACTGTTACAGAACTTTTTGAGCAATAACCCATACTTCAGTGTTGCAGTGGTTTGAATGCTTGATCAAGCAGTTTAACTATTTTAGTATGATGGAGGTACTAACAATACAATCTGCTCTTGAAGCAAGACATGATCCCGTACTGACACACAAAAGTAGTGCATGAATAATCTGCCATATGTACAGTGCTAATTAAATCTTTGGTGCCTCCATATGAGGCCCTAGAGACAGAGGCGTCCCTAGGGTTGGTGTCACCCGGTGCGGTAACACGTGGTATCACCCCTCCAGAGAGGAAGGAGCGGTGCTGGTGTAGCGGTAAAATTAGTATCCTGACCCGTGAAGATATGTATCCCCAGAAGCAACTGCGCATGTTCCTGTCTCAGGCTGAAGAAGCTGATTTCCGACTTTAGCACAGAGCTGCCACAGTTAACCCCTTACAGGCTGCAAACCGCTGAAGCTGATCCCGCAGATCACTACGGGTTGCAAGATCAGTTAACCCCATATAGGTTAAACCTATGAACCTATACGGGGTTAACTGATCTTGCAACCCATAGTGATCCGCGGGATCAGCTTCAGCAGTTTGCAGCCTCTAAGGGGTTAACTGTAGCAACTCTGTGCTAAAGTCGGAAATCGGCTTCTTCGGCCTGAAACCAGCACATGCGCAGTTGCTTAAGGGGATACATATCTTCATGGGTCAGGAGGCAGCTCTCACTGTGCCAAGAATCTGGGATCACCCCAATAACTGGCCAGGACCTTCACAGAGCCCAGAAGCTCTGCTGGCATCCTGCTCCTGCATCCCCTGTGATGGTGTCACCCGTTGCGGCCTGCACTCCCCGCACCCCCCTAGGGATGCCACTGTCTAGAGAAGAGTCCTTATACATACAGTAAAACGTAACATGCTTTGACCAGAATTCGAAGGAAAGGAAATGTGTGTGGCCAGTCTGAGTAGTTATTTATCACATGTATTTATATAGTGCAGTGCTTTACATATATATTGGACTTTTACATCAGATCCTAATCCTCAAAGAGCATACAATCTAAGGTCCCTAGTTCACATTCATACATACACATACTAGGACTGATTTAGACAGAATCCAGCATGTCTTTGGAGTGTGGGAAGAAACCTATGCAGGCACAGGGAGAACATGCAAAGTCCAGGCAGGTGGTGCCGTGGTTGGGATTTGAATCAACAACCCTAAAGCTGCCAGAGAGAAGGGTTAACCATGTAACCACTGTGCTGCCTGTTAGTTTTCAGCTTCCATTAGCACATGGTAGAAAAGATAGTCCTCTAAAAAAAGTATTTAATTTTGATTCTTATGGGTTTTTGTACTTTCTGTATTGCTTATTGCCTTATTAAACACAGATCCACATGTGCAGATTGCTTTCATTCAATTGTGTATTCAACATTAAGTGTACTTATATATTTTTCTTATTTTTAACCATACAGTTTCCACTAAGCATTATTGTGTAATTTACATTCTTCAAGATCTGCAAATGGCATATGAGGTTAGGCTCATATATTGGTCTTACATGACTTAGTATGGGAAAATTAAGTGCTGTGTCTTTGTGTAGTTTTGGAGTGAATTTCGCCTACTCTTGTTCTGTTTGACTTTTCATTCTGATTGTGGAAACTTAAATCTTTAGGCGGCCTGTGTTGAACAGTTACCATGGTGATTCCATTTTCTCCATTTTATTTTGAGGCATCCCAGAAAGCTTGCTGTGTCATGCCAAGCTGTTACACACATTTTCTCTGCAGTCTGTCTTCTCTCCTTTTGAGGTTTGACCTACAAATAAGGTGATGGCAGACAATAGTGTCAGACACGTAAATCAGACACTTACAATTTAGTAAAATAATAATGAGTAGGCTAGATCAATTAAGTTTACACCTGTGAACTTTAGTTTTGAAACAGATAAAAAAAATAGTATACATATGGGGATTTTAAATGTCTTTGAATGCTAATTAGATTGGTGCATTCAGGCATGATTTTCATAATGATTTGTGCAGAACATTTATATAGAGGTTCTATACTTTGTTTGTTCTCCCTGTGTTTGCATTGTTCCTTCAAAACACGCTGGAAAGTTACGTTTTCATGCCAAAATTAGGCCAAGTGTATATGATTTTGGTAGGAGCATTAGACTGTGTCAATTCCTGTGAGGGGCAAGGACTATTCACATGGTTCAGTTTTTTCTGTAAAGCATATTTAGCAATTTCTATGGAATTTGTACATTCTCCATGTTTTAGCACTTCTCCTTGCACAACCCAAAACAACCATCAGGTCATCTGGTTCTCATTCCTTGTGTGTATGGTTATGGAAGAGGCATTAGATTGTGAGATCCCATGAGGGGCAAGGACTGATTTAAATGGTTCACTTTTTTCTGTATAGCATATTTAGCAACTTCTATGGAACTTGTATGTTCTCCGTGTTTTTGCATTTGTCCTTCTTCTCCTTCTCCTTCTCCTTTTGCATTGCACCCTAAACATCCATCAGGTCATGTGGTTCCCATTCCTTGTGTGTATGGTTATGGTAGAAGCATTAGATTGTGAGCTTCCATAAGGGGCAAGGGCTGATTTAAATGGTTCCATCTTTTTTGTAAAGCATATTTAGCAAATTCTATGGAACCTGTATGTTCTCCATGTGTTTACACTTCTCCTATCACTACCCAAAACCTTGCCATCAGGACATCTGGTTCCCATTCCAAAACTGTATCTTGGGTGTATGGTTATGGTAGGGGCATTAGATTGTGAGCTTCTTCGAGCTTGGGGGGATGTTAACAGTTCAATATTCTCTGTGAATCAACTCAAACTGTTGATGCCATATAGATGCATGAGATAATACAAGTTTATCGATGCTTGGATATTTTCCAGGTTGCTGTCTAAACACATTAGACTCCCAAAGCATTTTCTTTTACCAAAAATGTTCTGCAGCTGAAACAGGATGTTAGGAAATGTAGGTTCAAAAAGTGCCAGAGAAACCTAACTTCAGAAGATGTTTTCATGCTGGAAGAGATTTCCTTGAAAACAGATTTGGCGGAATAAGGTTCTTTATTAGAACAATGTACAGCATTATAATCACATCAGATCAAACAATGAGCACTGCTGTGTCTGGGAATAATGTAGATGTGAACCACTTTTTCTAAAATGTAAGAAGTAAAAGGAAGGCGCAGATGCATTGTTGTCTCTCAAGACATTATTTTCTGCTTCAGAAACACATAAACAGAAACATGTATAAACCAGACTGACCTTTACATTCTCTAACATCATACAATACATTCTTGTTTCAATCAGCCCATGAGATGACTTTGTCGGTAAGTTTTCTTGCTCTTGCAGAAAAAAAAAGGCTATGTAGGTAATCACAGGAATCATTTCAATACACAGATGTAAATATTGTTGCATGGTGAACAGTACCTTGTCCAGGGCATTTGCAATTTAGAGCTATTAAAGTTGTTTGTAGGGAAGAGCTGACAGTTATAAATTGCACATAGGTGGTCTACATAGCCTTTGCCATTCCTAAATATTTAGAGGTGGAAATCATTAATCAGGTACAATATTTAAATGTTACAAAAGACAGATAGATTAAAAATGCAGAAATTCTATAATCTCTAAAACACAACATGATGGCTTTTTGTGCTAAATGCATATATAATTTGTTTCATCTCATTGTGGAAATGATATAGTTTTAGGAGATTCAGCATGGTATGTTCTTTGGTGTTCTTTGTTATTCCAGTATATGTTAAAGAGGAATTTTACTCATGCACCTAAAAAATCATCCTCAGTTACCACTTACCTTTTAATGTTCTTTTATACATCTTTTATGCTCTTATGCTATTATTTTCTTTAATACAAAAACATACAAGTCTTGCGAATCCTAGATTGTCCTATTCTCCCCATCTGGTCTTCCTATACACATATGGTCCTTTGGACATTTGGATACATTTTTCAAAGTGATCACTTACAGAGTATATACATATGGTCCTGCGCCCCCATATTCATTGCCGCCATCATTGAGAGCTGTCTCTTGAAGGTTCTTGTCACTAGCCCTCTGATGATGTGCCAATAAGTGCTTCCTTCTCCAGTGATGACTGTAAACCCACAACCTCCTGGAATATGTGTAAATTAGATAATCCAAGAGGCTGTAGGAGGAGGCTTTACATCATTCTCGCTTGGTGCACTTTTTGGATTGAGGAGAGAGAGTTAGACTACAGCAAAGTTTTAATTTGGTGTGAAGATCCACTTTAACATACATACACTCAGGCATAAATGGCATCTATTGCTAAAATGTCATTTTTCTATTAGATAGTGTGAGATCCTGTCAAATTTTACTGCCATTGGAAAGATTCCATAATTTCCTGACTGATTAAAGGATTTGCCCAGAATGGGATGTGAAGGGAAATATCTATAACAATCTGATCAGATGATTCTTCACAGAATAGGATAATGTGATGGAATCTTTGAATTGAGGAGTGGGAGTTTTCATTCATGCACCATTCATAGACCATTTTTCATTCTAATAAGCTATAGTACAGCTTTTATGACCAGAGGAGGGAATTAAGGGCAAAAATAGTCTTGATCAGTGCATATGACAAGTCCCTTGGCTCTCTTAACCCCCACTGCACCAGAAGATGATGGGAATGGAGTTCGGAGAATGAAAGATTTCAGCTGATTATGCAGCCATCAGCATAAGGGACATGACATGATGACTGTAAGTAATGTCCCTTTTGTTGTTTTTTTTTTTTTATCACAAGCCTTAGGCCTTAATGTGAATACATTCATATATGTATTTGTACATAGAAATACAAAGAAAATGTACAAATGACAGTAGAAAATGCAAATTGCTTAATTTGTACCAAAAATCAAGTACATACAATACTAGTATACTGTATATCATTATATAGATATAATTTTAATAAAGTTTTGTGTACTTTATAGATTACAGTACAGCACATACAAGTATGTTATATTGGATAGGATTAGGTTAATATTATGCTTTTTTTTACGATTTAGAGTCCAATTACATTGAACAATTTGAATTAGTGAGTTGTGCCCTATAAAAATTTTCTCCCGAATAGTAATCGGTCAACAATATGTTTGTCTATAGAATTGTTCTATGTATGGCCACTATAATAACAACACATATAAAGTAAGTTTTTTTTTCAGTCAGTAGAGGAATTCTAGAACCTCTGTAAATTATTTTATTGTTGTCTATTTCCCTTTTGCATAATTTTCCTCACTTCCTGTCTGATAAAATGTTTTCCTCAGAACAGAAAGTGAGGGAAAATCTCTTTAATTGAGCCCCAGATATCAATAAAATCTTACAGGGGCTCTAATCATACCCATTCTATTGAAACCTAAAAAAAATGAGTTATAGATATACTTCAATCAGTTTTCTCTCCTCTGTGTATGTAGCACTGGTAACTGAAAAACAAAACATATACATTAAAAAAAATGCATAGCAAAAAAATACATTCCTTTAATTATGTTAAAATTACAAAGTGTTTTCCATTATTATGACACCAGTTTAGAAGTGCTGGCAATGCAGAAAATACTTAGTCATGTTCGGAGCAGCTCCTATTTACGAATAGAGAAAATTACTTCAATTTAGGTTTTACATGGAGAAATGTGTTGCATAGCTCTACTCTTGTATTCCAATATGATGTTCCAAAAGTTCCATGTCGAGTAGTTTTTAGGCCATCTATCTACTCACAGTGTTTGTCTGGACATAGACTGCAATGGTCCCAACATTAGCACACTCTATCTCTTTAAATCTGGTGTTCCACAAGAAGTAATAGACACACATCCTATATTTCTTGATTTTGGAACAGACGATCAAGCAAATTGAGGCACAGATGTGGGTGATATTAATATGACATATATTTATATTAAAGTGATTATTTTGCATTCTATGCATAAAGTTAAAAAAAACCCTTCTATATGTTGCCCCCCCAATACTTAACTGTGCTGTGCATGGGAGCCTTGGCATTCCCGGGTCTCTCTCTCCTCATTGGCTGAGACATAGAAGCAGGAGCCATTGGCTTCTACTGCTGTCAACCACAGCCAATGAGGAATGAGTGGGGAACAAGGCTGAGCCGCGCTTTGTGTGGCTTGCTCTGGAGGCACTCAGCAGAGGGGAGAGGTCAGGAGCACCAGCAGGAGAACCAACAAGACCATTGCACAGAGCAGGTAAATATAACATGTTTTTTTTAAAGCAGAGCCTTTAATATCACTTTAAATCCTGTCACTTAATGTTGAAATAGTCCCACTAGTGTTGGAAATAAATGTGAAATGATGTAGCACTCTCATGTTGCAGCATTTGGGTCCTACCACAGAATGTTATTCCTACCATAGACTCTGCAGAAAGTATATACAATGTATTCTCACTGCGTTTGTATGGACTTCCTCCAGGTATTTCAGCTGATCTAAGCTGAAAGATCCAGTTGTCTAAAAAATGTATACACAGCTTTATACATCTTGTTGCAATTAGACAGACTTATATTTGGTGAAAATAAGTAAGTTTTAGCATCTTTCTGCTTTTAACTGTCCTAAGAACAGGTCACAACTGTGCCCCATGCTTGACTCATCCGAAATGAATGGCATGAAATCCATTATTACCATTATTGAATGTGTTAGTGTATGTTTGGTTCATATACCAAACTGCTTGATGTGGCAGATTTGCCCATGTCTGTGAAACATGTTTAACCTCTAAAAGATAGCATGGCAGATCTATGGCTAGTATGGTGGTTTTTCAGTTCCAAGATCCTGGGTTCCATCCCACAAAGTACCAAGTCTCCTAAGGGTTCATTCACATGGGCATATGCGTATTTACTCCATGAACACAGGTCCTTGCTGGATGGAGCTAGCAAAAAATCCTGCATAAAATACGTGCCTAAAGTACTTACGTATATACAGTACATGTTTAGATGCGTACAATTCTTTTATTCAAATGAATAACTACACTTGTAAGCACTTATGTGCTTGGGTGCATTTAGACGCATTTACTGTATGTGAGTGCGTGTGTAAAATCTTCAAATCTGTTTGGCCCTGGACGCAGAGCTGTCCTGCTTTTTTGTGTGTGGCTAAATGTGGCTAAACATGTAGATGCAGCTGTGTGTATGGACTCACTGATTACCATATTGCTGCATTTAGATGCTCACAAAACCATGCACTGCACTCATCTAAGCACAGCGTTCCAGCAACCTAAAATGTATCCATCAAGGTTAACAGACTAGGTCCAAAACTGAGTGTGTATGGCTTGGACAGCCCGCATCCATAAAGGAGTCATTAATGTAGCATTGATCAAAGCGGGCTACAAGGTGCATACTAGAAGGTACCTGGTAAAAGAATGCCTTGCTAAAATGTATCTGGACTCCTCGCCCTCCTGCTTAAGGGGTTGTGACCAGGTGGGACCAGCTCTCCATATGAGGTGAACCTGTCCTAAGGTACGTCGCTGGTGGATAAGAGTCCACTCTCTTATGCATTCAGTTACCATGGTCAACATCCTCAAGGATGCTTGGACAGTGCTACTGAATGCCCCAGTGGATGATACCCACAGACACTCACAGTCTTTGATCCGTTTTATGTTCCTAGCGGCTAAGATCGCCAGAACAACAGCCTTGAAAAGGAGATTGGTCAGGCCTCAATGAAGCGTAAATTGACATAGAGCATGCTTAATAAAAATAATGTGAGTGTCCTACGGGATAAACAAACAATCTTTGAAAAAGTGTGGTACCCCTGGCTCTCTTATCTACAGGTTCTGGATGTTTAGAGGTGGCTCTGAGACCTGTTGGCGTTGAATCCCAAGATGGATGTACCTTTACTCTCTTCTCTTTTTCTTCTTTCTCAACATTTCTTTCTTTTCCATTCCTTACAAACGTTTCCTACTTTTAAAGTATGTTAGTTGGATTGTTGAGACTCTGGTCTCTTCTACTGTTCACATATTGGTCCAAGACAAGTGATACCTTTATACCATGAGGATGGGGTGATCCCGCGACCTTTTAGATATTATTGAGTGAGATGGTTGTTTCTATGTAGGCTTATTGTGACTGATCATGACTTATTTAAAAGAGCTTAGAATTACACCTATGGGTTAACACGCCTTGACACCTATGCTTACCCTATGGTTAATGCTCTGGGATCTTCCTGCCAATGTTATCAGCAACTGTAACTGCAGTTTATATCTTCTGTACCGAATGTACTGTAATACATATCTCCATTCTGGTATGCATCACTTGCTTTTCAATGGAAAACCAAATAAATGACTGAAACAAAACTGAGTGTGTGCTTGTATGATTGTAGCCTGGACAAAATGTGAATTGCTCTGGAGCAGGGGTTAATATAAATTACTATAGGTACACTGTGTAATATGCAATTACTAGCATAATTACTACAGTATACAGTATATGGTAAATAAGGTAAAATTAATAAAATAATTCTTGATGTAGGCCAGCAATGTACTTTCGCTCTCTTAGTTTCAGTAAACATCTGCTACTTGCACACTGGTGGGTGTCTTTAATGCAAATGATTCTGGGTGCCATTATCAGGTAATTATCCCCCACAGCAGACACTACACTACAAATGTTATTCTCTGAGTAGTTAAATATAGGAGCACCGTGGGTATGAAAATAGTTCCACTTTATCATTAAAAACACAGGCGAATTTCTGTGCTTGGTACTGCTGAAGATCACAAATTTTAATTAGGCCAACATTCCACTACTTTGTTCCTTGTGAGCTGCAACACTCAGTCTTTCTAAGCAATTGGCTATGTTAAACCATTTTCTTATATCACCCCAAATTATTTATCTTTTTTATTTTCTGTACAATTAGCCTGTAAACAACAGTTAAGAGTCCATTTGCTAGCAGTAATTACAATTCCTCCAATGCACAATGCATTCATGTAAAATTCCACAATACCATTAAATAGTAATATAAATGTTACATTAGTTGCATGGCTTATTAAAGTACTAGCATGCATTATTAATTTATTTTTTTATAGGAAAGTCTCAGTTTTTATTTCCAGATGGTAACAATTTTAAATCTTGTAACGTCTCCCTTCCGTCTCAGTCCCTTAGGCAATGCGCAGTTTCCAATATTGTCTTTTACGAGTATTGATAGGAGATTATTTGCATTAGGTAGAAGGATGCTAAGGTCAAGTAATTTAAAATCTTATTTATTTCGGAATGTACTTAACCTTATTATTTTTCTATTGAAATGAGACTATGTCTTTGTTTATTATTCTGAATTGATAAATAGACTTCTGTGTTAAATCTATATGAAATAAACCTAATAAAACAGTTTAGCAGGGTTATTTATAAAAACATAATGAAAATAATAGTATAATTTTATTATATCACCAAAAGATAATGCTGACAGTTATTTTCTGAGTTCCTGCTATAACACCACATTTATTTGACCTCCTTGTGGCTTGCACCTTCAAAAACAAGTCAGCATTTATAATTATGCCTCATCTTCATGGGCTTGCTTTAATGTTGATGGTATCATGATGGGTTTGTTTTAACAGTTAGCCATAGACCTATAGGCAGAAAACCTCTGTGCTTAGAGCTCTGCATTGAGTTTAGAGTGACAAAGTCTAAAGCTGGCCATAGATGGGGCTTTTTTTTCAATCAGCCTTAGGCTGATCCACAAGAAGCAAGGTGGATGATGGAATCCTACCCACTGTGCCATTGTACCCTGACAGTGGGTGGCAGAATACACAGATCAGCTCTGTAGCCAATTGGCTGCATCTCACTGATCAAATTAAAATTTTGCAACTTCCCATTCTACAAAAGTCAATCTTTAGATCAACTCCTGTTAAGCGGGAATGGCCATAGATGGATTGAAGTTTGGCAAGTTCATTAGGGACTGGCCAAGCTTCAATCCATCTATGGGCAGGTTTACAAAACTCATCTAGCAGAAAAATAAACAGGAAAAAAAAGAGTGTTTCCAGTTTTTCAGTGGTCTTTTTATTCACCAATTCTAATCCAGCTACCTGGAGCAGCTCTGTGTATTAGCATTAAAGGACAAGTTCACCTTTGGGAACATGTTACATGTTCCACCCGTTTGTAAGGCGGAATATGTAACATGTTCCTGATCCTGCAGCCACAGGTCCCTTCCCCCCTCCCTGTTACAGAAGTACAGGTAGAGGCTCCCTGTACTAGCTGCCAGTTTTCAAAAACAGCGCAGCCAGGCTCCGCCCACATGGCCACGTCATTCACAGTATTCTGAATGAATGACTACAAGTCCCAGCAGCCTTAGCCGATGTTGGCTTATAGCCCTCAATAAACTACCACAGCACTGCGAGGTACATTGACAGTGTGAAGGAGATCTGCATGGCACCAGCAATCTGCTAATCACTGGTGCAATGCTTATAGGTTCCTAACACAAAAAATAATAAATGCACTTTTTTGTACCTGCAAAAAAAAGGTGCATTTAGTATTTTTTGTGGAAAGGTGAACTTATCGTTAATATATGCATATTAATGGTAAGGGGGCAGAATCATCTCTGTTGCAAAATTAATTTCCAGTACTCATTGCACAAGCTCCTCTTATATTTACAGTGAACCTTCCAAACTACCACCAGTCGATTCCCAATATAGTTTTCTTGCACTAACTGGACCACAGAGTTCTTGGAGATTCTCCTACCACCCAGTCCAGTTCCCATGCTATGCATCAAAATGACTGAAAGGCATATTAAACTCCAAAACAAAAATATAATATTTTGCAGCTCATGAATTCTTGGATGTAGTGGATGCATTTGTTTTCTTTTTTGAGACTTTTTTTCTCTTATTTTCACCCAGTGATGTGGACAATAAAGCATTCCCTCTTTTAGGGTGTCTCCACTCTGAATGGAGACGCAATGCAGACACCTTTAAAACAGCAGCACTGCCAATCTGGGGAGAAAGTAGCGTTAGATGCAATAGCAGATTTAGATAGATCTGAATGACAAATTAAAGCCCAACTCCAGCTAAAAATGTGTTTAGTATTTTCCACACAAATAGAGCTTTCTTTCGATCACCACTGGGATTTTTATTTTTTATTATATAAACAAAAAAAGAACAAAAATTTTGAGAAAAAAATATTTTTTACTTTCTGCTATAAAATATATGCAAAAGAAAATTAAAAAAAAAATAAATTTCTTCAGAAATTTAGGCTAAAGTGTATTTGCTATATATTTTTGGTTAAAAAAAAAACAATGAGCGTATTTTAATTGGTTTGTGTGGAAGTGTGCGATAAAGTCTACAAACTATGGGATATTTACTGGAATTTGTATTTTGTTTACTTACTATGGGACTGTGATAGTAAGGCAGGCAATCTGACACTCACTGATGCTGTGTGGCTCTAATACAGTGATCAGTGCTAATAATATACACTGACACTACAGTAATAACACTGGCTGGGAAGGGGTTAATGTCTAGGGTCAATCAAAGGGTTAAATGTTTGTCTAACAAGTGTAAAGTGTTACTGTGTGCTGAATTTACTAAGAGATGTGCTTTGCAGGGAAACACAAAACAGCACATCACCACTGTCAGGACAAAGCTCTGTGTTGGTTGCAATCACAGAGCTCTCTCCTGTCATCCGCTCCTCCGATCGGTGGGTCCCAACCATAATCATTGCCCAGGACCTGCTGATTGGCTTGTGCTGTAACGAATCACAGCACAGCAGGGGCAGCTGGCGCACAAGCACCCCCTACCCGGAACAGCCAGATCACATATCAGATACATGATCCAGCACAGAGCAGCCACCCTGCAGCAGTACATCTGCCTGGGGCAGTCCGCAACTGGTTAATTCAATAGAAAATGTAGTAGCAGTTCTCCCTCCCTTTAGATTGTAAGCTCCATGAGCAGGGCCCTCCTATTCCTTCTGTACTGAACTGTATTGAAAGTGTACTGTCTCCATACTTTCCATTGCCGGTTATGTAGAAACTATGCTCAGTGTTTGTCTCATTTATGTTATTATATAAAAAGTAGACTCTGCTGAAGGTCAAGTACTACTTGTAATTTTCATTCCGCAAAGTTTAATTTCCAGCTTTATAAAGACTCAAGTGCTACAGTTACAAGTGTGAATACAGCAATCGTTCTATTATATTATTTCCAAGCCTTGCGGTAAAACTGTATAGAATTAAACATGGGGAGACATGTTCAATAAATAAGACTGGCCAGTAAAACAAGTACTTAAAGTGATACTAAACACTCACTGTTTCGTTTACATGAGCCCTTCTCTTTATACATATGGATGATGGCACAGTATTTATTTTACCTTTTTTCATAATTGATATACAGCTGTCATGTGGCCCAGCTCATTCCCAGCCCATCTGCAGGGAAACAGCTTCTAGTCCTCTGCTGCCAGTCACATGATCAATAAAAGAAAAAAAAATCAAAATACATAATTAATATGAAAGGATATGTTTACCTTTTGTAACATGTTACATGTTACACCCATATTTGGGGTGTAAAATGTTTTGTTGCAGCAGCCCCTGCACTCCCCTCCCTTCCTGATCCCTTGTTTTGACAGCGAGCCGGGGATCCTCTCTCCACACCCACTATCACAATTTTATTTAAAAACATACCATGGTGGAGCTTTGCCCACCCAGTTGCAAATACCTGGTGTGGTTCTGCTAATCACAGTCTGTTTCACAGCCCTTCAGCCTGTGTCTATTGTTTGTATGTGCTTAGAATTACAGAATTATCAATCCACAGTTAATATCCTACCCCCATAGTGTTTACCTGTTTAGTGTATATGCCCGCATGTGTGATTCTTTAGTCATGTAGGCTGCACAGATAGGAAAAAGAAGGACATTAACAGCTTTGAAGGGAACTGAAACTGGAGCATGCTCAGTAGATGTGGCAACAGCTGGTTCACATAATTTCAGTTCACACAAACTCAGGCTGTAGCGAGGACACAGATAAGGGAGGGACAGTGAACAGGATCAACTAGGTTTTTTGTAGAATACAGAAAACAAATCCCATAGTGGCTGAGTGAGTATGAACAGTATATAATATGGCAGGTACTGACAGTTTTTAATGATGTAAGTTTAATGACACTGTAAATGCATTTACAGGCGTACTTTGGTTTACGAACGCCTCGGTTAACATAATATTCAGTTTACGAATGAAAATCCATTGAAAATAATGCCTCGGTTTACAATTTTTTTCCCCAGGATGCATTGTGCCTGGGAGGTTTATAGCGATAGCCCCGTGCCTTTAAAGTGCGCTTTGTAAAGAGTTTTAAACAGATAAGACTTTTTTTACCTTTTTCTGATCTGGTTTTCAGTGCATGTAGGAATTCATTTTTAATCATGTCTCTGTACAGTATTTATGCCTTTAAAGTGCACTTTATAAAGAGTTTTAAACAGATAAAAGACTTTTTTTTAACTTTTTTCTGACCTCTGGAACAGATTAATTGGTTTTCAATGCATTCCTATGGGAAACCATGTTTTGTTTTATGAATTTTTCGCAATATGAAATTATCATTATACAGGATTTATATAGCGCCAACAGTTTGCTCAGCGCTTTACAATATAACAGGAGACAATACAGCAACAATACAGTTCAATATAAGAGGGATGTGGGGGCATTAAATTCGTAACTGAGGTATGCCTGTACTCCAAAACATACCACCATTCAATAAAGTGTTCTTCTGCTTATGATCAGATTGGAAAAATCACAGAAAGTATCGACAGTATAATTTTTTGTTTTTAGTGTAAAAGCATTGTTCATATGTCTTTATAATATCTGTTTGCAATGGCTATCTATACAAATTAATACAATTGACACATTTTTATAACACCCCATTGTAGGACATTGTGAATTAAAAAATCATCCCTATTTCATTGGATTTGAACACATTTGGCAGCTGATATAAAATTGTTTTATTGGAAAGTGTTCAGAAGGAGGTAGTGTGTGCACCCAGAAAAGTCATGATATATTCTGTATTCCAAAAATGTAGGACACAATAAAACAGAGTTTCTTGGCATCTTGCAATCATCATACAGTGTTCTGTTTGGGATAATTGATTATTTGGAAACATTGCAGGGGCATGGTGAGGAACGAGTAGCAATCTGGCAAAAGGTGATGCTGAGAGATTACAACCGTTTCTAGCTGAACAGTGATGGCACATTTCTCCCATTAAAAATAATAGGCTTCGTAAACTGCAAGGTGCTGGAGCAATTTCCACACAATCATTGTTTAAAGAGTTGTGCTGCTTTATAAAGGGGAAAATTCACACATTAAAACAGACCAAACACTGCAATCTACTACCAGCAATGTTTTTATAACAAAGAAGTAAGAAGGGATTTAAAAACAACAGATATTAGTAATAATGAAGAGTTTGGTGGTAAATTTGCTAAAAATGTAATAGTTCACCATGCCACAGTTATCAATAAACACCTTATGGAAATGGTATTTGACTAGCTTTTATTTGCATTATTGCAGGGTCCTCCCTTTTATTAAATACTAGAGATAGTTGACTGGTGGATTTTTCTATTTATTGTGATACTAAAGGATAATTTTTTTTTGGCTAAAATATAAAAAGATTTTATACTTACCTCTCTGTGCAATGATATTGCACAGAAAGGTCCCTTACCTCCTCTTCTGGAAGGTCTACATTGGCCCAGTTTACTCCTCCTTCCTCTGGGTGTTTCCATGATATGTGCACACACTCCTGAGTCAAGCTGTGTGCAACCATAGCCAAACACAGCACCAGTAAGCCACACTCCTGCACCCTCCTCACTGGTTTGTTCAGTGTCTCCTGTCCTGTAGGACCAAGAAGTGAGAGGAGTAGTACTCCAGACAGTGCTGGAGTGGTGACAGGAGTCAAGTAAGTGTTTAGGAATGCGCGGGGGTAAAACAGATAGTGGGGTGTGTTTATCTTGATACAGAGAATGCATTAAGATAAAACAAAAACTTTAGAACCACTTTAAACACTGTAGGTGATATGACAGAATGTATAGAAGTAGTGGTTCACAGGAAACCAACTAGTAAAAGCTTAGGGGTTGATATAGTTAGGCAAAATAGACTGTTCACTTTACAAGGGAAGTTGCACTTTGCATTGACATATTCCCCAAAGTTTAGTAAATCAGGTAAAGTTCTGATGATTTCCATCATCCAATCTTGTTCAAGCAAAAAGTATGTTCTTTTTATCCTTGGGCATGACTGTGTTTTCTTTGCAAAGTGAAATTTCTCCACATTCATTAAACTCTGGGGCACATTCCCTTACACAGTTCAACTTCCTTTGCAAAGGGAACACCCTTTTTGTAAATCAAACCCTTATTGTACAAAATGCAATTGCATGAAACATAGAAACGTGATGGCAGAAAAAGACCGAGCGGTCCATCGAGTCTGCCCTATTTTGTTTTTTTTGGGGGGGGGGGTTTGTTTTTTTATTATCTTTTTTTGTTTTTTGGGGGGATTTTTTTAAAATAAAAAAATAATTGCACATAGCACTTGCAAACCTTATTTTCTCAGTAGTAAATATTAGTAAATATCCACATTTTTCCTTTCTTAAGGGTGCATTGTGTATAATTGGACTGCCCGGTGACATTTTTCATTGCTAAGGGCATTGTATAATAATTGTTTAAATTGCTTTAACAGGATTTTTTATTAATGCTCAGTGCAGCCAGGGCACATTAACCTTTTTTTTTGCTGAAATATAGATATGCAGATATCACAATGTCTCTACTAGAACTGTTGTAGCATAAGAAAATGGAACAAAGAACAAAGGAGACAGTTAGGCTTCCTTCTAATTCATTTTATTTTACTGTAAGATTTGCAAGCTCTTCTCTTCCCTCCAAAGCCAAAGAATTTGCAGTCGCTGATCCCAGTAGCCACTGAGACAGCATCCAGTGTCTGGAAAGCCCAGAGGAATCCCACAGCTAACAGCACTTTGATGAATGTGTCATCTGTAATGGATGAAGCTAGGTGTGATGAAAGCTATCCTGCTCAGTGGAAAATGACTTCTGACTTTTTAACCCTTTCCTTAGCTATTATAAATGAATCAATGGGTTCTTCTACTTCGTTGGGACGTAAACGAAGTTGTCTTGGGAGAGCTGCAAAGCATTTGCCAATATAGACCTTCTAATTCATGCTAATGAGATTACCATAGCTGGTTAACTGCAATGTTAAGCCTATGAGACAGTATTTTTTTTGTCAGAAACAGTGAAAAATATTTTATCTGTTATCTATGCAAATTATTATAGAATGCTTTTTTTCCCTAAAGTTAAAATGGTTAAAATTGTTGCATTTCAGGAGAATGAGGTTTCAATGGGTTTTGAAACTTATCGTGTTTGTTGTTAAACTGCTGTTAAAATGTGATCTCTCTGGCAGGATATTTTTTAGCACTCATGCCTTATAATCCAAGGTTCAACTTCCACCAGAGAAAATCTCTGTGTGGTCGTATGTTCTCTCCATGTTTGTACTGGTCTCTGTGCTTCAATTTCCTCACAATGTCCAATACAATCCAGTGAATAGCAATCAACCAAATTTGCCCTAAATTATTATTATTATACAGGATTTATATAGCACCAACAGTTTGCGCAGTATGTGTATATTTGTATACACTGTAAGCTTCTCAAAGTCAGAAATGTATGTAAGTGTTTCTGTGTAATTAGTGAAGTGTTGAAAAATTATGGTATTATATTAGCCTGTTAAAGATGTAAACTGACAAATAAAAAATTGTTGTGACTATGGATACTGTACAAATACCTATACTTGGTAAGAAATGTTGAACAGTTTAATTATGGTTCATGATGCAACATTTTCCTAGTATGTGGGTTTAGAAATAGAAGGAACAAAAAGGGTCTTGTTCTGCTTCCGCAATCTAAGCATTGAGAGTGGGATCTCTATAACTAATCCAGTTGTGGTGAGATAGCTTAACTTCTCAGTAGCTTGGTATAAAGTGACTCGATCCAAATGACATCTTGCAGATAGTATAAAGCTTTATTCCAAAACCTCGTGCAGAGCATAACTGATGAACAGCAGATAGGTAAAATAAAATCATAGTGTGTCTAGTCCCAACAGAATGCAGTACATGTGGTAAATGGAGGCTAAAGCAAGAAGAAATAGGGTGGGACTAATTACATAGAGCATCCTATAGCTATGGTGTAATTAATTATTAAAGGCAAATAAACAACATTGCATGTGTAACATGAGAGGTATATACATTCAGACTCACATCTCAGATCACGTGACTTGGAAATTTGCATTTGATTTCCCTGCTTTATTCTGCTAAAAGCACAAACATATGCAGATTATCTGCTTATGGTACTAAAGAGTGTATGAGCATGTTGTAAGAGAGAATGTCTGATTATTTACAAATGTCTAGACCACAGGTGTCAAACTGGCAGCCCTCCAGCTGTTGCCAAACTACAAGTCCCATGAGGCATAGCAAGATTGACAGTTACAAGCATGACTCCCAAAGGCTGAGGCATGATGGGACTTGTAGTTTCGCAACAGCTGGAGGGCCACCAGTTTGACACCCCTGGTCTAGACTAAAGTTAAACCAACAATAAAACAAAAAATTAAAGTGTAATATATTTCAGCTCACTAGCTCTTTGAAGTAGTGGCTACATTGGTTTTCTTTTTTTACTTTTTTCCAGTTATTTTCAGCTGGTTATCTGCCAGTAATACACTTCTTGTCTTAGGAGGAGCAATGGAAACACCATTGGACAGCAGCATTCCAATATGGGGAAAGGGTAGTGCTAGATGCAAAAGCAGATTGCATTGTCAAGTAGTGTTAGAAATACTGGCATATTTAGAAGGGCTTGGTTAACAAATTAAAGCAGAACTCCATCTACCACGCTTTCAGCAGTTACAGCAACAGTTTTGTTTTCCTTTTGGGATAAAGGTTTTTTCATAAATAATTAAAAGCTGATGATTGTGAGCACCTTTGTCAGTGGTAAATGGTTTGTCTCCACCCACTAAGTTCCGCTTTTGCTGGATAGCTTAGTCTGTTTAAAGGAAGTTGAAAAATAACAGACTTACTGGCTAGATCATCAGGAGAAAACAAAGGAACAAAAAGCCTAAAAAAATAAAACAAATGCAGCCACCACATCTAAAAAATGTGTAAGCTGCAATATAACTGAAAATTGTATCAAATACTTACAGTAATTTTCCTTTCCTGCGCCAATCTGTGGCAGCATACTACCACATGTATGCTGCCATGTTGACACCAGGAAAATACATTTTTGATTTTGGGTTTAATACCACTTTACCCTGTTCCCGCCCAGCCTATAAGCAAATGATGGCCAGGTGGAACATGTGCCGTTCTAGGTGGACATCATATGACGTTCTCCTCAGAACGCACCTCACGCGTGCCCCACAGCCCACACTGCAGCGTGATCTGTTACCTGAAATATCATTAGAGATCATGTACCTAATGAATATATTGGACCATATCACAAAGAATACCAACAATAAGTTTCCCGCTACTCCCCTCCCCAAGGGGGTTGGGTAAGGCAGGAGGGGAACATATAATTGAAATCCCAGGCAACAACCCTTCATCAATTTCCCACCATGTAGGGATATTTAGGTAGGGTTGAACAGATTAAGCAGAAACGATACGCTCTTCAGCATTGTCAGTAGAGGAGGATTCCAACCAGATATTGCAAACGTTATGAAATTTATTTGGGCAACCTCGGGAATGGTATGTCATTTTAAATAGGGAATCACTGCGTTGGCCATCTTCTTCCAATGGCCTAAGGTAGGGGGGCTATCGGATGTCCAGGTCAACACAATGGCCTTTCTAGCATAAAAAAGGAGTAGACTTACTAATATTCTGGAGGTCCTAGAAAAAGCCAGCTGGTTAATCAGACTCAGTAGGCAAACTGACACCATTGAGGGGACTGAAATTGTGGTGACTGAGCAGATGAAGCTGAGGACATCCATCCAATATGTTTGTATATGGGGGCAGGGCCAAAAAATGTGGAAAAAGTCTGCAGGGACATCTCCACATCTCGGCTCTACGGTAGGATAAATTCTATAGAGGCGCTTCAGGGTGAAATATGCCATATGAAGTATTTTGAGGACTGCACGACTCTGTGCATTGCAGGAACATGCATGAGTTTACACATGTTCTCCCAGCACACAAATGTGAACCTAGCCCTAGGTTTAGGAAGTTAGGTTTAGTTATAGCGTTTTTGTAGGAGTGCAGTTATTTTAAGGTTGTATGGATAAGTTCACAATAAACACTAGGGATTGAAACGTTTATCTAGGTTTGATAACTTTCTTTGGTGTGGGGGAGAGCCTATGTCCAAAAATAGCTCCAAAAATACATCTAATTGATTAGCAAATAATAATGCACTGTGTTTTTATTATTATTTTAAAGATAATAATTGTGTGGTTGTTGTACATAGTTTCAATATATGTCACACTGTGTGGAAGTAGGATAACATGTTCAGTATATGACAGTGTGCAATCCAGTGTACACAAGGGCATCCTTTTGTTGTTATAGAAACACAGACAATGATGTCATATATAAACCACTTGGCCTAGCTCCACTGCCCTTCTCTTCCATGTTTTATTTTAGGGTAGGTCACCTTTTGTGCTCCAGTTGGCTTTATGTTGGCTGCAGGTGTGTCTGAGATTACTGATGGAATAGGCTGGCTTAACTCTGTGTCCTCATATATCTTTTTTATTCCCTTTGTAGTATCTGTTGTCACTGCTGCATCTCATTTATTTCAGGGGCTATAAAGAAGCTGCTGTTGTCAGCATGCAGTAGAAAGGGACAGACAGGCCTGAATGATTCCAGAGTGTCGGAGCCACGCAGCCTCCAGCACACATACACAGACAGCTGTGAAATCTCTTCAATTCTATATAATAGCTATTTGTGCATTATTTCTGTGTACATTTGGGATTACCTACTACAGTGTGAACTAATGCTATGGATACATCCTTATTATTTTTAAAGGGGCAAGTCTGTTCAATGTAGTAGACCAAGTACTGCTTAGAAATGCTTATTAACAAGAAAGAAATGATAACAGACATATCTCGTTTTTTTTTACATAAGCTATAAAAATGTGATTTGAATAAAATAATCCTACTGTTTGTTAGGGTCAAGAAAGGTGTTTTTGAAATTCCAATTTTGCCATTTATCAAAACAAAAAAATGTGCATACAATGCATGGTCTAAAAATACCCTTCCACAGATTAAAGTTGTTCTAAAGGCAAAAAGGTTATAATTTACCTTAATGCGTTCTCTACATTAAGGTAAAAAACCTTATAATAGGAAATCCCCCCCAGCCCTGCATTAAACACTTATGTTGCCCTACTCCCGATCCAGCGATTTCCCATCTGGAGCAGTTTCTCTTCTCTCTTTTACAGGCTTGGCTGAGAGCAGTGGGAGCCATTGCCTGCCTATAGATGCACAGAGCCCGGCTTGGGAGGGAGCTCACATGTCTGCCCCCATTGCATAGCATAGTTATGGGGGTGAACACAAAAGAGCAATTGAGGAGAGCATCAGTGGTGAACCCCAGAAGAAGAGGTTCAGAGTCGCTCTGTGCAATATCATTACACAGAGCAGACGAGTATGACGTTTGTTATTTTATTTTTTAAAAAAGCTTTAAATCAGTTTAAGAAAAAACATGGCCTTATCTTATCACTTTTTTTAAAGAATTAGTGCACCTTGACCAAAAAAACTGCCTATTTAGGTATGGGGTGCCTGTAAGAAAAAAAATTGTGTAGCTTTGACCAAAGTTAAAAAATGCCTTTGCTATAGGTGTAGGTCATCTCCATACCTCATGAAGTCTATCCAAAAAACTCGCCAAAATAGCATAATACTGCCCTGCTTTGTTGCTAGGCTGTTGCTAAGATACTTCTATCCAATTCAAACCCTTGTCACAGCAGTTCTGAGCTCAGCGATGCTGTGACAAAGGAGATAGTGGACTACACATGTGCGGGGGTTTGAGAGCTCACTCCTGTGATGATGTGCATGAGCAGTAGAGGCTGAGAGTGGTTTAGCAACATCCTAGCAACAAGGTAGGGCAGGAGAATGCCATTTCTGGGAGTTTTCCAGCCAGGCTTTGAGAAGTACATAGATGGCCTACACCTATAGCAAGGGCATTATACAACTTAAGTCAAAGATGCACACCTTGTTTTTATCTACAGACACCCTTTTTGGTAAAGGTGAACAAACCCTTTAAATCTCTATAATTGGCCTATAATATGCAAGTATATGGGAATGTGCACCCACAAAGACCTAAGTAAGCACATACTTTAAAATCCAGTATCAAACACTATATATTTATATAAATATATCAGAATATATATGACTGGCTCTTGGGAACATTAACTCAATGGGCGAGTTTGACAAGCGGTACCACCTATCAAACTCTGAACCACAAGCAAAGTCAAGCATCGCAGCTGCAGTATCTCTACAGCCCCGTCCAGCTGTATTGGGACAGTTTGGATGGTTGGTCTGGTGGCAGTAAAGCCACAGCTCAACCAACCATTTGTGGAAAAGACTGATCAGAGCATTTGTTCTGGTTCTGTGACTCGCAAAGTTACAGAATGCCCGTTAACTAGCATTTTTAAGAGGAAGATCAGCCGTTGGCCTATAATATACTTTAAAATCCAGTCCAGCAAACACTATATATTTATATACATCTATCAGAATATATATGACTGGCTCTTGGGAACATTAACTCAATTGGCGAGTTTGACAAGCAGTACCACCTATCAAACTCTGAACCCCAAGCAAAGTCAAGCATTGCAGCTGCGGTATCTCTACAGCCCCATCCAGCTGTATTGGGACAGTTTGGATGGTTGGTCTGGTGGCAGTAAAGCCACAGCTCAACCAACCATTTGTGGAAAAGACTGATCAGAGCATTTGTTTTGGTTCTGTGACTCGCAAAGTTACAGACTGCCAGTTAACTAGCATTTTGAAGAGGAAGATCAGCCGTTGGCCTATAATATGAAAGTATATGGGAATGTGCACCCATAAAGACCTAAGTAAGCACATACTTTAAAATCCAGTCCAGCAAACACTATATATTTATATAAATATATCAGAATATATATGACTGGCTCTTGGGAACAGTAGCTCAATGGGCGAGTTTTACAGGTGGCACCACCTGTCAAACTCTGAACCTTGAGCAAAGTCAAGCATCGCAGCTGCGGCATCTCTACAGCCCCATACAGCTGTATTGGGACAGTTTTGAAGGTTGGTCTGGTGGTAGTAAAGCCACAGCTCAACCACCCATTTGTGCAAAAGACTGATGAGTGCATTTGTTCTGGTTCTGTGATTTGCAAAGTTACAGACTGCAAGTTAACTAGCAGTTTTAAGAGGAAGATCAACAGTGGCAGCTTTCTCTCAGGAGAGATTTCCCTTTACAAATTGCTGACAAATAGAGGCTTGTTAATCTATATGGTAACTATATTGACTGCTACTTAGAAAATTACAGACATCCACCTGCTATCTTCATTATACTGTAACATACTGTACATATTCTTACTATTTAAAAAATTCAAATAAATGTAAAAAATGTGATGGTCAAAAGCTGTAGAAAAGCAAAATTAAAAACTGTTCCTTATCATAGTAATATGTCATATGCTTATTTCATTCTATGCAGACACTAGAAAAATGTCAAGTGGAATCTGGTTGCTCTGGGGATTGCATCTGCACTGTTTTACCTTGCACCTATAAATAGCTTTTAGAATAATTTAAACTTCAGAGCTTCTTGTTCATTTATATGCCAGTTTACTCAAGCTGCTGGATTTTCTATGGTAGAAGCACACACAGTCAACACTGCTGGTATTATTCACATAAGAACAATCAAAAATACGGAAATAGCCAACTAAAAAAATCATTTAAAAGTAGAAGTCTAATTCCTTTCATAATTGTAGATGTATCCGCTTATAGCGTAATTCAAATGATTTGCGCATTGTACATTATGATATTAAAGCACTCTGGCTGGTTTTCCTGGGGATTATTTGTTCTTCCAGGCTAATAGTGTAACAAAGATTTTCAGTATATTTTCAACACAGTCACCTTACTTGAGCCACATAGATACCTTGCATGAGTTATTTTCTATAAAACTCCCATAAGAGATCATTCTTCAAATATTGGAACCTTTCCTAACACAACAAAAAGGCCATCCATAAGAACATTTAAAAAATAATTTATCTTCACCAAGGGAATAATAATCCACACTTACATAGATGTTGCACTCACTTTTGGACAGCAGCAGTTCATCAAGTCTACATCCATCAGAAGCATACTGAACGTTTTGCCAAAGAAGTACTCCATCTTCTGTCCTGTATGACTTGGCCATTGCTGTTTGCCCTACATTATCTCTTGACCTCATACAAAAAGGAAGTGCTTTCAGCATTCTCAGAGTCACTCTTCAAGGATGTTTTCTTATATAACTGCTCAGTGAAGTGTAGAGCAGTGTAACAAGCATCACCAGATCTATATTTCTATGTCTATAGATCTATACTTCCAGAATTACACCACTAGACCCACTAGACTGATAATTCTCAATGGTTAATCATGTCAGTTACAGTTCTTCAACATACCCAGAGCTTCAACATACCCAGAGCTAAATATTCCTCCCATTTTGCTATTTTAAGGCACAATCATAAATATTTTAAGATAACCACTCTTATTGCTTTACTATTTAAAGTGTATCTAAACCCAAACACATAGATATAATACACTGCTCAAAAAAATTAAAGGAACACTTTGAAAACACATCAGATGTCAATGGGGAAAAATATCATGCTGGATATCTACTCTGATATGGACTGTAAGGATGCCCCATCATTTGATGGAAATTAAAATTAACAACCTACAGAGGACTGAATTCAAAGACACCCTGAAAATCAAAGTGAAAAATTGATGCAGCAGGCTAGTCCATTTTGCTGAAATTTAATTGCAGCAACACAAAATGGTACTCAGTAGTTTGTATTGCCCCCACATGCTTATATGCATTCCTGACAACGTCGGGGCATGCTCCTAATGAGATGATGGATGGTGTCCTGGGGTATTTCCTCCTAGATCTGGACCAAGGTATCACTGAGCTCCTGAACAGTCTAAGGTGCAACCTGGTGGTGTCAGATGCACTGAAATATGATATCCCAGAGGTGTTCTATTGGATTTAGGTCAGGTGAGTGTGGAGGCCATTCAATGGTATCAATTCCTTCATCCTCCAGGAACTGCCTGCTTACTCTAACCACTTGAGACTGGGCAATGTTGTGCACCAGGAGGAACTCAGGACCAACTGCACCAGTGTAGGGTCTCACGGTGGGTCGGAGGATTTCATCCCATACCTAATGGCAGTCAGGGTGCCATTGTCTAGCCTTTAGAGGTCTGTGCATCCCTCCATGGATATGCCTCCCCAGACCATCACTGACTCACCACCAAAACGGTCATACTGAACGATGTTACAGGCAGCATAACATTCTTCATGGGTTCTCCAGACCCTTTCACATCTGTCATATGTGCTCAGGGTGAACCTTCTCTCATCTCTGAAAAGCACAGGGCGCCAGTGGTGGACCTGCCAATTCTGGTGTTCAATGGCAAATGTCAATCAAGCTCTATGGTGCCGGCCAGTGAGCACAGGGCCCACTAGAGGAGGTCAGCCCTCAGGCCATCCTCATGAAGTCTTTTTCTGACTGTTTGGTCAGAGGCATTCACACTAGTGGCGTGCTGGAGGTAATTTTGTAGGGCTCTGGCAGTGGTCGTCCTTTTCCTCCTTGCACAAAGGAGCAGATACCGGTCCTGCTGATGGGTTAAGGACCTTCTATGACCCTGTCCAACTCTCCAAGAGTAACTTCCTGTCTCCTGGAATCTGCTCCATGCTTTTGAGACTGTACTCGGAAATACAGCAAACCTTCTGGCAATGGCACATATTGTTGTGCCATCCTTGAGGAGTTGGACTGCCTATGCAACCTCTGTAGGGTCCAGGTATCGCCTCATGCTACCAGTAGTGACACTGACCCAAGCCAAATGCAAAACCAGTGAAAAACAGAAAAGAGGAGTAGGGAACAAAATGTCAGTGGTCTCCACCTGTAAAACCATTCTTGTTTTGTAGGGCATCACGTTGTTGCCCATCTAGTGCACCTGTTGTTAATTTCATTAACACCAAAGCAGCTGAAACTGATTAACAACCCCCTCTGCTACTTAACTGACCAAATCTATATCCCAGGAGTTTAATTAACTTGCTGCTATACTCTGTTTAAAAAGTATTCCTTTAATTTTTCTGAGCAGTGTATATTGCAACGTACCAGCCCCTATATGTGATGGTTGCATTAGCTTTCTTTGTTCAGGCTAAAAACATTTTTACCAATTAACTGTCAATCTTTTAATCTGTTAATCGTTCACTTCCTGTGAATTTAAAATACAGCATAAACCATGTTATCTGTCTTTTGTAAACTACTAGTCTCATTGATCTATCATATAATGGAAGAGAATAAAGGCAGACATGTTTGAAGTCCAGCCTCTGTGACACCATGCTATGTTAGAATCTAAAAATTGAAGCACCACACTGGAATTTTAAAGTCTAAAAGGTAGAAAGAGATGGTGTGGACTCTGGGTAGTGATATGTAAGTACTGTGAAGCTACAGGGGGGTCAGTCACATGCAACAACTGGCTGGGGCTACCTGTGTAACAACCATGGTTCCTTCCATAGATACCATGCATTTAGAAGTGACCTTTCTGATGCTGCGGGGAGAGCCAAACAGGATGATTGGTTCCAGAAAATGCCTCCCTGCCACACCAATCACCTGCCACACCAATCACCCCCTCCTGTCCCTCCATGATCCAACTCCCCCTTCTTCCCAGGCCCCTTGTGTGCCCCTGCCCCCCACAGCACTTCTGGTTTCCCCCCCTCTCACTCCCGCTGGCACTCAGCTGCTACAGAGGGGTACTACAGGGGATTGTTTCCAACAAATGCCTCCACCCACCATACATCCCCATCCCCTTCCCTCTGCTGCCCAGGCCGCCCAGGTGTGCCACTTTCTGCCGCATTGCCCAACTCCCTCCTCTCCCTCCGGCCGGCTGTTGGATGGATAACGGGGAGGGGGACTGTAAATTATATCATATTTACCAGCCCCTTCCTTTTCTGTATGAACAATTTGTTTACTGTGATTCAGTTTATCAATTAACAGGATCCTCTGCACAGGGCACTCCCTGTTCATTCATCTGCAGTGAGGGTGCAGAGAAAGGATAGGAGATCTATGGCCTCACTTATTTTATCTCAAAAGCTAGACATCAGGGGTGTCACCCAAACCCAGCAGACCTTCCCCTCCCCTTCCCCCCCCCCCCCCCCCCACAGCTTTGTGGAAAAAAATTAAAATGAGTGGTTTGTTCATGCAGCTGGAGCCACCTATTACTCTATGGAGAGTCAGTGGCTGTATGAACACAGCCGCAGGTCCTAATTTAATAGGTGTGCTGGTGTGCATGAGTGGCTCCAAATGCACACTGTCTGTGTTTGGGGCTGCACAGCTCCAGCCTCATTAAAAAAAAATCACTGAGTCACACCGTGCAGACCATAGTGCCCATGTAAATGTGCCCCAAGACCTTTTTCACGAACGGAACTTTTCCAATAATTCAGTAGAGTTAGATCGTTTATATTTAGAAGGATTTTTGTAAGTTATGTTGTGTTTGTGTCCACTAATAATGATTTTAGTGGATTTTTAGCAAAAATATCTTTTCAACATTTTTTGGGGGTGTGTGTGTGGGGGGGGGAGCATCAGGTAAACTATATAGGGCCCCATGATTTCTAACAGCAGCCCTGGATGTAGTATTGGTGCAGCTGCAAGCCCGTATTAGCCATATACGATATCTTTTACAACTATTACACGTGATGTTTGGCTAATGGGCAATGTTTTTGCATAAGTACTCACAGTATAATTTTGTTAGCATAGTTTATTTGGGAACCACATGCAGTATTGAAGGATCCCAAACATAGCGCAAGTTATGTCTGCATTTATTAGTTCTATTGTATCACAAATGCTTTGCCTTCATTGCCCTTGTAAATTGTTTAAATAATTATGTAAGTTTTAAAGGCTGTGGCTGTATCATTAGGCTATAAGTCTGGGTCACTTACAATGCCCTTGTACTGTGCGTTACATAATTATGGCCAACTTAAAAAGATCTAATCTTTAATAACTCCTCTGAGTGTTTCACATGGCTGTGATAATTACACGCACTGAGTGAACATACAGGGCCTGTGTAGAATTGGTTGTCCTTGGCACATAAAATAGAGCAGATTTTAATAACGTTAGTAATTATTTCTCCATATAATCCAGCAGTGATAAACTTGCAGTGAAATGACAAGCGTAAGCTGTCATGGTATTCATCTGATAATCTTTTTGGGATCTGTTGGGAAATTATTCATGAAAAGGCAATATAAACAAGGACAACATGCATAAAATTCATAATTGAACTGGCCTTGGCCTGTTTTCTATCGCTCTGCTTCACAAACCCAGATAATTAATATTAGTTCATATCACTAATTTTCAGAAAAATTAATGATATTAACTTTTCTAATCAGGGCATCAGAAAGGGTTTTCTTTAGGAGAGAGTCATATTTGTCAAATTGCCCAAGTAATAACATAGTGGTATTACCCTGTATTGAAAGTCCAGACTGCTATCGTCCATTTTCGTCTATTTTCCTTGTTCAGTTCCAGCTAGCACATGTTCCCATGAGTTTAAAGTGGAAGTAAACTGCTTTTTGCATATTTTACCTACAGGTAAGTCTTTAATAAGGCTTACCTGTAGGTTCTGTACATATCTTCTAAACATGCATCATTTATGACATTTACTCTAGAAGTGCCAGTGATGTCACCGACACATGCACACTGCACTCTCAATGGACAGCGTGCCGTCCACTAAGAGAGCCGTGCCATGGCCAAAACACGGGAGTGACGACATCGCAGCCCGGCCCTTCAGATGGCCGCGGCTTGCGAACCCAGAAGGAAGACTGGGTTAAGACCAGGTGGAGATGGAAGCCTCAGGAAGACATGACAGCGCTCCACTGGAGGAGCGCTCTCATGACTTCCTATGCTAGTATGTGATACATACTAGCAAATTATGATCTTAATTTGCAGGGAGAAGAGTTTTTAGAATTTTTTTTGTAGTTTACTACCGCTTTAATGACCTAAAAATACAGAAGACATAAATGTCAGTATATAGGTGCTAGAATAAACTTAAAGGGGAACTAAACTATCCTATCCTTTACAGCCAAGGAAGGTGCCATCTTTGCCTTTGTTTGATCTGCAGATGACATGGTGCTGCATATGGGATCAGTTATGGCACCAGCTATTATGGCTTGACAGTTCTGCTGAGAGTCCAGGCAAAGGTGAGAAGAGTTACCATTCACAGCATGCCTTGAATGTAACTTTTTTGGAAAGCAGTTACAAGATTTTATTTTTTTTCAAAATCATACTCACCTAGGTGGATCGATCCAATGATGCATATGTCCCCCACCGGGTCTAAGAGAGAGAACTGAGCGATCAGATACTTCTAATTGCTCAGTTCTCACCACCATTCTGAGCAGAGAGCGGTGAATGTCAGTCACCGCTGTCTGATTTCCCCCAGCACTCCATAGCCCTCTTTCAGTTTCCTCCTCCAGTCTGGAAGCAAGACCCCCCTTCTCCGGGGCCCCCTTCCAGGCTACACAACAGCACCTCTCAGCACTCCATCTTCCCCCCGACTCCCCTGCTGGCCAGGCTCTTTCATATTTAAAGGCTGATCTGCCACACTACCAAGCCTTCTGTCTGGGATTAGTCAGACTCCCATAAATATGCAGATCAGCTCCTCCTCACCTCTGCCTACTGACTTCTAGAAGCTTCTAGTGCAGGGGGAGGTACCAGAGGACTGACCTGTAGAGCCATCCAGCCCTGACCTGAAGTAAACCCTCTTACTAAACCCAGGCTTCTAGCAAGCCTCTAACTACTCTCAACAACTATGTACACCAGAGGGCACTACATAAGAATGTGGGGGTGTAAGTGATGTGGGGGCTTGAACCCCCCCCCAACCCCTTAAAACCCACACATACATAGCATGGAATAAGCCATCTTTCTACAGTGAAATAGAGAATAGAAGCTTCCCATGGTGAGTGATATTGCTGTGTTCTGGCTTATCTGCTACAAACTTCTCACTAAGTAATACAGGAAGTCTGACTCTGTGCAATTTCCAGACTAACGCACAAGGCATTCTCTGTAGCACACAATAGGAGAAAAATTGCTATTCGGGTGCTCAATAGCTTTTAGTGACATATACCCAGCTGTCTATTGTCTCCAAACTTTGTACGTCATATTATCTTTGTATCACTCCTTTCGAACACAATAGAAAATAGGACCTGCTGACATGAAAGCCCTGCGTAGTTTAGCAAGCACATGAAGAATGATTTATCCTGACTGCTGCAGCATGCAATTTATTTGTTGAAAAATAGAAAACGCATTCTATGGAGAATCCCGGGAAACTTCTAATATAAATATAAAGGCAGCTGAAGATGTCTCCTGTCAGTTACATGTTAATAAGTATAGATAAATGTTACCTACTGCAAGATCCATTTCACATACATATTATTCAGCCTATTGCATTATAATATTCTATTCATACAAATAGCAGTTTAACACCATGAATGGGGCACCTTCTTTCTTGGAAAAGTTCTAAATCTACCAAAGTACTATATATATGAGGCAGTCATGTATTCTTTAAGCAGAGGTAGTAGTAAATAAAACTCATTTTCAGATTCTTTCCATCATTTTTAAAGGAATTGTCCTGTGGGCAGGTTTGTTGAACTCATTTAGAGGTAAAGCTTTGGATAAGTTGAATCAGTGCTATGGATGGTTACACATATGAAATATACACACAAAGCACATTATTTATGTCTGTCCCCCATATAGTGTTTTTGATGGCTTAATAATTTACTCTTGAAGTGAACATGACCAGTCATAAAAAGTGCCTAAGATAGACATAGCGCTGAAGTACAGCCTCCAGAAGGTTCCTAAAAGTACCTATCTTAGTTTAGATCAGCCTTTGTCAACCTTCTCAACACAGAAACCCTTGAAACAACTTTCTGGTCTTAGTAAACGTCTGCTAAAATTTTCTATATCTACAACTCATGATACATTAGTGTGATGGTCAATGGGAAGCATGCTCCGTACACTTGTGGACATTGAGAAGAATTACCCTCTTACTGAAAAGATCAATGGTGTCAGTGACAACTTATCTAAGAGGCAGAAATTGCTTATTGCTCAAGGAACCCCTAGCAACCTTTGGTTGAGAAACCCTGGTTTAGATCAATCAATATGCCATTTAAGTAGCCTTCAAAGTCACCATACACCCTCCCCACCCCCTGGTTCCCACTGTATTTACATCTGTGGGTGATGAGCTGTCAGTGCCCATGCAGCTGCTGCAGCAGTCCAGGAATTTGAAATCCCCACTCTTCTCCCCCTTCCTTCTACAGCTTCCATGACTAATCAGACCGAAGCTCTGTGCTGGCGCTGACCAATCAGAATTACTTGATTTGTCCTGAAAGCACTGCAGAAGAGAGGAATATAGCACTATCTCCTTAGGAGTCGCTAAAGATTTGGGTCCCCCTGTAATCCTGCACAGCCAGGCAACACACACTTTTCACAGACTTGCATTCCAGAAAAAGTAAACAGTCCTTGAACTTGTTTTTTGGGGATTTTATTAGGGGTATGAACAGTCTCGGGAGCTAATCAGGTTTCTCACTAGAGTGCTCTTTTCCCTTTTATCTGGCCCAGGGGTTGTAGGATTACTCCCTCAATCTCATACTCTGGTTTCTCTTCAGATCGTATAAATCTTTCGCCTTTTACTCCCTCAATCTCTTTCCTCTGGGCTGGTTAAGATAGGTGGCTGCCTTCAAGCCTTCTTCAGGGCTGGCTCCTTCCCTGTCTCCACAGGTAGTCCTCCCTGTGGGGACTAGTGAGGCTAAGCAATCTTCCTGTCCAGGTCCCAACCTGTAGGTAGGCCCCTTTGCACTGGGCCCTCTCCCAGGCTCCTGCATCTCTTCCTCTCTCCCATCTTCCACCTGAACTCTCCTTCCTCTCAGTAGGCTCAGTCACTCTTAAGGGCTATCCTGACCCCTTGCCAAGTCTCCTGCCTGGGGATTGGCCAGGATTCCTCAAGTGTGCAGACCAGCTCCTCCTCACCCCAGCCCACTGAGTTCTAGAGACTTCTCCAAGTCTGTAGATCAGGGGGAGATGTCAAGGAACTGATCTGCAGAGCTTCTCAGCCCTGACCTGAATTTGACCTCTCTGACTATTTTCTCAGGCTGCTTCTCAGCCCTTCTAACTAAAAAAAATAATTACATAATGACATAAGTGGCGTAAGCGGAGGCAGATTAAGGAAGTACAAGGAGTGATTTATTATCTGTAAAGCGCATCTATTTTAATTGAATGTAAGTGTGATTTTAATAAATATTGGAGGTTTTATTAATCCACTACACTATATGTGGTGTATTTTCTTTTGGGTGAGGCTACTGGTACCCAGTGAAATGGAGGATCTCTATGGCTACCTTAAATATACATTGCATGGGAAGAGGAGTGGACAGCCCCTAGTGGCTAAAGGAGATAGTGATCTACTGTGGAGATGTCTTATTAAACACGCAGTTTTTACATGTGTTGGAGGTGAGAGTTCTGAGAGCACACAAGTGGCACTAATTAATGCATGAAATTCACCTTAAGCACGGATTGGCATCTATGGTGTTATATTGCATTATATCTGGAAATATATGAACTTTATACACATTTTTGGAGCACTTTAATATTTATCTACATCTTTTTTTGTGTGTTAATGAATGACATTTGTATCAATTTATATACATTATCATTATGAGCACTGTATTCACCTTGGTTGTCTATCATGATGGATTGATGTTCATTTAATATTTATAAGCAGCGCTGCATCATTTTATTTATGTCATTTTGTTTATATTGTGGGAACACAATTGATGTTAGCATCAGCATTCACGGAAAGTGGTTATTGTATTTATTATTTTGCATATCACCTAGTAGGTACAGAAGTTCACTTCACTTACTGATAAAAAAAATAATTGACTAGCTCCCCCTAGCTAATTATGTGGGTGCTACAGGGAGAAGAACGGGAATTTCAAATCACTGGACCGCTGCACCGGCTGCATGAGCACTGGCAGCTCATCACCCACAGAGGAAAGTATAGCTGGGACAGGGGGACTGGGGAAGGTGTACAGTGTTAGTTCACCTTTTCATTTTTTCCTAAAAAGGTGAACTAATTGTTTAAAAAGATATAATTTGCTTTCATAGATATTTTGTAAATGTAGTTTTTCATCTGCCAGATCCAGTTTTGAATTGAATGTTGGTCAGCTAAAAATACCCATTGAACCAAGCAACGGATTCTACTAAGCAGTGGTTGAGAAACATGGCCATAGACCATGACAATGCACCATAGCTGGTTTTGCTATAAATCTCATTCTTTTAAGAGCCCAAATAAAGACAAGAAATGCACAGATAATCATTCACATTTGGTAGTGCCATGCCATATTGATTGATTGGAGTGTGAATTTTAGTGATGGCTCCAGAATAAATTGAGTACCGTCCATGATAGTTTTTATTTGCACTAACATACACTTTTTCAGGACAAGCTTTATGGGTGTACCTCCTTCTTCCAGGCCTGAGCAGTCAAAAGTGCACTACTACAGCTACAGTCACCTCAAGCAATAGGTCCACAGTTTCTTATAAGTTCATATCTATCCCACATTATTGTTTTCTTGGTCTGACAGTAGTATAGCTAGAATCTGGAATATTTTGTATTAATTAATTTATTTATGTACAGAAGAATACGTTTTTTCTGAAGATCTCCTGTGTGTTAGAAAAATACAAAATACCAAAAAATAAAATTAAGGTAACAGAATGTGATCATGTTATCAATGCAATCATACACTTTCTAAAATGACAATTTACCGTACTTGTAAAAATTCCATATGATTATATATGTCTCGTTTTAACGGGCTTTGTTGCAGTACATTTTGATGTTTTATTGAATTATAGACAGCAATCCAATTTATATGTCTGTACCTGCAATTACTGATTATTTGTCATATGAAAGCCAGCCAGAAGGGGCCTCAATTATCCATTGGAACAGCAATCATTTATGGTTCAGGGACTCGAACATCTAATTCACTGAGCACAAACGCTGAGCTCCCTGATCTTCTGCTAAAGATAAATAATAGCATGGAAGGAAATGTGAACAGGTCTAATATTTTTTCAGACTATGCTCGCTGGAAGTATACCATTTTGCAGCTGTCCTCTAAGATACATTTTAAAGGACCACTATGATGAAAAATATTGTATTCTGATAATATTTAATGTATGTGTATAGGTAGTGCTTTTGACAGTGGAATTCCGTAAATGTTTTTTTTTGTTACATGCTTTTATTTATATTTTACTCCAGGGAGTGTCAGAGTAAGGGCACTAAGTTTAGGAATTGGTTGCCAGTGCTGGAAGATCTGTACCAAAAAACACCTCAGGCTTCTGCTTAAGGTAGCTAATGTGTTGGGTTATTCTAGAACACATCTTGCTGCTGAAGAGTGTGAGTCACTAGTGTTGGAAAGCTTTTGCAGATATGACTCCTACCAGTCAAGGACATTTAGCTGAGCCCTTCTTGCTTTATCGGAAAACCAAATACAGGGACAGGAAGTTACATCTTTGACCACAAAGTACCATAAGAAAGAACATTACATTATGCAAACATTAAACTAATCAGCAGTATAATATATGATGATGGCTACTGCACCTATGCCTATATGGACAGCATGCTAACACCCCCACTGAACAAAGTCTTCTATAAGTCCCATCTTTGTTCTCCATACTTTGTTTTTGGTATTGGTTTTGTCATAGCATCCACTATCACCTTATCAGTTTTACAGTATTAGTGCACAATCACGTTTACTGTATAACTCTTAATTACAGCCTAGTCCCTTAATGGGGATTTACTTTCACATCTTCAAAGAAGTGACAAGAACTTCAAAGAACTGACATGGCAGCTCCTCTATCTGGACATGTTGTGGTTACAGTTTAAAAGTGCCCCCACTCCTTGTCTGCATTGTCCATTGTTGGGTAAGTCTTTAAGTTCCCAAGCTTGGAGGAGAATGAGAGAGAACATTTGCTTCTCATTAACCGCTAGCTTTAGCATTGTTGCCCATGATGCTGGATCATGCTGTGGCACTGAGAAAAACATATATGACAAGTGTCAACCTTCTCAAAGGTTGCAGGCTGATCATCTTCATTGATGTTCAGTTCCTTTTTCCTGCAGTTCTTGTGGGGCTTCTTGCTCAGGTTTTTTTTTTCAGACAGTGCTGACTCAGTCATTTAATGAGGCTTTTGACACATAGGCGTTTCATTATTAATGACACTTGTGCTGATTGTTGCCTTACTAGTATCTGGATGCAAAATTCTGTAACCCTGTTGAGACTCATCGTGGCTATCAAAGATATCTCCCTTAGTACAACGTTAACATGTTATATGCTTTTCTTTGGAATCGTAGCTTTTTTCAAAGATTTTAATGTGTTTCAAGTCAGGCTTCTTTCCTTTCCATAGGTCATATGGAGTTTTCTGTTTCTTTCCCAGGTAAGTGGTTTCGGAGATAGCAGGCTGTCATAATTGCCTCTCCGCAGTGTTTTCTTGGCATACCCACATCAAAAAGCACGATTCCGCCACTTACACATAATGTGCAGTTCCAACTCTCTAACATCATTTTGTTCTGGTTTGTATGGTATAATAGTCTTGAACATAAGTCAGGGCTTTTCAGAATGGCTTGTGTTTTACCACTTATGTACTTGTGCCATTATCAGAGCCAACTATTTTAGGCATCTTGCCAAATTTGTTGCCTAATTGGGCAAGATAGTAGTCAATGAATGTCAATGAATATTCAATGAATATGAGAAAATATTGTATCTTTTCTGTCCGGTGGCTGAGCCTTTATAGGAAACACATAGATTTAAAGTGAAATTTCTGCCTAACCATAACTTCTCTGGAAAATGTCCCCTCCTCCCTCCAGCTTCCTATCCTGTAAAAAGATGACCTTTTGTTAGCCCATGCTGGTCTAGTAACATGATCCCCTGTGTCAGTGAGCAACCAGCTGCAAGGGAGAGGAGTGAGTACTCAACAACAGCTAAGAATTTCAGGAGCAATGATGTCACCAATAGGCTCCCATAGCCCAGCTATCATCAGTGCTTCCTCTGTTCTGGCTAGGCAAGAATTCCACTATAAATCCAGCGGCTAGCTGGCTCTGCTGTTCCTAATTTTGGTAAAAGATTTCCTGGTCATTTTTCTCTTTATGCAATTGGTTGCGAAATTTGACTGCATGGGTCAATTTTACTATTGGCATGCTGCTCTTCAGCTAGTTTCTTTACAGTTCCAGGATTCCTGTGCCCAAGATGACAGTGCCAGATGTGAAGACTTGGTTTTCCATTTTAAGTAATAAACATTGCTAAGTAGCATCAGAACTATTAATCAAAAGTATAAAATATGAGAACGGTTGCTGTACCTGTCTGTATAACCAGCAAGCTAACAACTAGCCTTAAAGCTTTATTTTTTACTTTAATTAAAATAACAAACATGGTATGCTTGCCTGCTCTGTGCAATGGTTTTCCACAGAGCAGCCCCACACTTCCTCTTTTGGAGTCCTCCACCGCTGTGACATTCTGAATGCTCCCATAGCAAGCCTCTTGCTATGGAGGCACTCATGTGGTGCACTCCCAAGCTGAGCTGTGTGTGTCTATTGACACAGAGTGTGGCATGGCCCCACCCCTGCCTCACAGGATCTGATTGACAGCAGCTGAGCCAATAGCTCCCTCTGCTGTCTCTGAGCCAGTGAGGAGAAAACTGCTGCTCTTGTTCACAGTGCGAATTTAGATCGAGCTCAGGTAAGTATCTGGGGGGAGGGAGCTGAACATGGAAGGTTTTTTACCTTAATGCAGAGAATGCATTAAGGGAAAAAAAAACTGCCTTTACAACAACTTTAACCATAAATTTCAGTTTGGTCTGGACTTTTTGTTTAGTAATATATATGTTATAGTCAATTAATATGCAATTTTATAATAATGATGCCAAATTTAAACATCTAAAATACACAATCAATGTTAATAAACATAATAATGCTGCAAATGGTTGAACCTTGCTGAACAGGCATCAACATTGCCTCTATTGAAGTATGTGGCACCAAATCTAGCTTAGCTTCACTGCCAGTAATGAGGTCAATGTGGATCAGGAATATCCCCATCTATAACATGATGAGGCTGAGACCATTGCACTTGTTCATTGTTTCTGTCTCCAGTGAACGGTGCTCTTTGTTCCACATGCTCTCTCATTCTGTCTTCCTCTCTCAGGTTTTCATTACCGTGTCAGGGAGGTTAAACTCATCGGTGCCCATACTATGAGTTGTGCAAGTGTGTTGTTGTACCAGGGAATGTGCACGACTGCAATGAAAATGAACAGCTTGTTCTTAGTCCCAGAGAGCAAATAAAACAAGAGTATGTGTGAAGCCACAGGAGCAGGATGCACTGGAGCATCCCTGGTGACACATAGGACAGGCTCCTCTACGTTTCATCATTGCTTAAGAACATTAGGGAATAACGTTGTACAATTAGCACTGAATTATGATCATCCTGAGTGTGTGGCTGCAGAGCCTATCATTAACTCTTGGCCATTGTTCACATGCTACATGCTAATTACATAACCATAATGGGGCTGTGTGTTGTATACACGTGGTGTCTTGTTTCAGACAGGAAATATTTTTTATGTGTCCCAGTACATAAGGTAACAAAGTACAACAGAAAATTCAGTTCAATTTGGTTTATACACTATATGCATATATTAGTTTTATTATTATTAGTATTGTTATTATTAATAATAATAATAATAAAAAATTTATATTTAATTATTATAATTTTACTGTTTTTAAGTTACTAATTAACCTCTTTGCGCCGGTCGCACGCAAATGTGCAGGGGCGGACTGACCATTTGGAAACCCGGGCACTGCGCGAGGGCCTTGGGTCAGTAGGGGGCCCCATGAGATGCCCCTGGTACCTTTTTCATAGGCTTTTTTGAGTTTGGGCAAGGACACAGGGGCTCCATGATCCCCTATTGCCCGGGGGCCCCATGAGTCGTCATTCCGCCCCTGCTATGGAGCGACGTGTGTAAACGGACATGTGTCCATTTACACCCACCTGCATCCAATCTGATCCTGTCTGCTAAGAGCAGACAGATGGGAATCCGTTTCCAACCACAGCCCATAGAGGACAGTCTGCTGTGTCCATGTCCCCTCTGCATAAGAGGAGCAGACACAGACATGTCATCCGCTTGTTCAGTGGAGACCAGCTGGCAGATCCCCCACTGAGCAAGCGGATCCGTTGACAGGTCAGCCCTGTATGAAAGGGCCTAATTCTTACAGATTGGTGTCCTGCAAGCAGCTGTATTAACACTGCCATATTTCTTGTTTTTGTAGAACTACATGTCACAGCATACATCACTCTGATTTCTCCTCTTCTGTCAAATTACAGTCCCAGCATACTTCATTCCAGTCACCCTAAGCATCAGTGACACTTTCCCTGCCTCTTTAGAACTAGTCCCAGGACAGCTACTCCCCACATTGACATACCCATTCCTTTTTTTCCCCCAAGCCGGTGGCCACATGCATTAATGGTTAGCCCTCATGCACACTGGACATTTTGATAATGCTGGTAATGTTAGCTTTGTAGTCACATTAAGGTGAGTTTTTCTGCTTTTTTTAGTGTTTTTGCTTTAGAGTTTTTCTGCATTTTGGCGCGTTTTTCCACGCTTGTGTTTTTTTACCAAAAGAATGCCCGCATTTACCGCATTTTGCCACATTTTTCAGCATTAGAGAGTTTGATGTTAATTACAGTCTATGTGTGCATGGACAAATAGGATAATGTGCTGGGGGTTTTACTAGCTGTAGAAAGAAATGTCAAAAGCCAAAAACAGCCGCTGTAAAAACGTCAAGTGTGCATGAGGACTAATTCTGATGCACCTAAACAGAAGAGGAAGGATCAGCTTCATTTCTTTTTTAGCAGACCAGATCAGACCCAGAGGTAGGCGGGTGTAAATGGACACAAGTCCGTTTATACCTGCCTTTCCATAGAGGAGAATGGACCATCTAATCACATCCTCCTGAAAAACTGACAGTTGGACCTAATCAGACTCGCCATGTGAAAGAGGCCATAGGCAGCTTGTGAACTTTATCATTCCTCTCTATCTGAGACAAGACATACGATCAAGGCTGGAAATGTATATATTTTCATTACAGAAAGTGACATATAGTTTTTGAGACCAAAGAGAGGGGGAGAGTTTCTAATAAGGAAGTGAAAGCTCTGGGCTTCAACAAAATGGCAGCCTCCAGCAAGAAGAAATAGAACCAATGCTGGAGGCAATTTACAGAACACATTAATTTTGGCAGCATAATTGTTAATGGATGTTGGTTTGTTAAAGAACATTAAAGCAGAACTCAAGTCTAAACTTTTATTTTCCCATTCAGTGGGGCTGTGTCTGCACTGCATAGGTTAACTACCAGCGCTCCCCCACGTCCAGCGCTGGACTGTTCCTGCCATCCTCACGTCCGAGGCCGAACTATGGGCATGATGACGTCAGGAACAGCCCATTCACAAGACCGCTAGCGTGCTGGTGGGGGCAGGAGTGGCATGCACCAGTTTTGCACTCAGAGAATAGGTGGATTAGGTATGTATATCTCTGCTTTCTGAACCCCTAAATAAAAACAAACATTTAACCCATGCAGTGCTGACACAGCCCCACTGCTTTGGAAAATACCAATTTTGTTTGGAATTCTTCTTTAACTGTTATTAAACTGTTAGGCCCCTTTCACACAAGATGACCGATCAAGGCTGCCTGTCTGTTTTTTAGGCGAACCAGATTGGACCACCCATTATTCTCTATGGGAGAGGCAAATGAAATGGACATGTGTCTGGTTACATCCACCTGCATCTGATCCAGCCCACAAAAATCAGATGGATGGGATATTTCACCATCCGACTAGCATATCGGATCAGATGACAATCGGATGTAAAAGGACAGATGGCCATTTACATCTGACCGCCCCAAAGACAACAGCGGACTGTGTCCATGTTCACTCTGCACAAACTGAGCAGACACAGACCTGTCATCCTCTTGCTGAGCAGGGATCAGTGGACAGATCCCCTACTGTAACTAATATATATATATATATAAATATACAGAGACCAACAGGCACAGCAAAGAGATATCGGAGAGAGGTGAAAGGGTTAAGGTACTTGCCAAAGTCCTGGGTTAGCAGATACAAGTTTCAGAGCGAAAGGGCACGGGTCTCCCCAGGTGGTACTGATGTTAAAATGGGAGACGTCTTCAACTTACTCTCTTAGGCCTGACAGCCCAATTTGTAGTTCCCTAGCAGGGGGTGTCTCTGAAGTCAAGGACCAATACCCCGTTTAGGGTGTGGAGGTCTGGGCGTAGCCCTAAACTAGAACCTAAATCTTGTTTAGTTCATATTTTGGCTCATAACTTTTCCTATGCACATGTGACACTCCACCCGCAGGTAAATTATTATGCAGACACGTCTGAGGATTGATTAGATATGAATTATGAAATTATACACTGAATGGTTCACGAGATCTACTTTTCTGCTTCCCTATGTATTCGAGACAAGGTGAGTGACCTGCCAAACTGTTTGCCTCCTCTTGACCAATCTGACGGTATGCCTGGTTTTTATGTAAGCCTCTCATATTCCAAGATAGGAGACATAGGGGAAAAATGGATTTTTAAGAAGGTTATCTGGTTCAATGCCTTTTGAACTCCTGGGAAGGCTGCGTTATCTTTTTACGAGGTGTTAAATTGCACAGGTTCTTTGGACAGAGAGGCCCCAGCTCCCTTGGGGACTTTATAGCTCCTAGCCCCCTGCTGGGCCCTGGCCTCCTGTGACACTCCTGTGACACTCCTAACACACACACACACTGGCCAAATGTCGCTGTGACTCTCAGAGAGGGAGGGGGAGAATGAAGGGGAAATATGTTTGTCAGGATGGTTAACCCCTTTGCCAAGATGGAGGTTGAAATGGTTGAACCGCTTCCATCTCTGTGTGTACGCTTGCTACAATGCTCCCTATTTATTAGTGTGGATCCCTTTAAAAAATAAGATAGCCAACGCTTTTTTGGTTATACTTCTCCTGTGGGCCACAGGAGTGCACTTAGTTTTGCTCTCTTTTCATCCCGAATCAGCCCAGAGTGGGCAGAGCCAGCCCAGACTCTGCAAGGATCCCAGCCATTTTTTGGGGATCCACCCAGCTGCCCGATTGGCAGCTGGTTCCAGCTCTTAGCATGTGGCTAAGAACTATATCCAGCTGCACCCGCCCCTTCCCCAGTCTGGCACTCCAACGAGCACTGGAGGAGCAAAGCTGAGAGCAGTGACTGACAGTCACTGCTCTCCGCTCTGAACAGACCGAGAACTGAGCAATCAGGGGTCATGTAGCCAACATGGGACAGCTGCAGCATCACAGCCAGTGGTGTATTTAAGTTTTGTGCTGCCCTAGGCAACACAAAAATCGGACCCCCCCCCATGGAGATAGCCTGATATTTACCAACAACACCCCTGCCCCCTTCCACGTGGAGAGAAAGTCACTCACCTTCGCAACTCCAGACATCCATGGGAACAAGAGTCGGGCTCTGCATACATCATCAACCTGCAGCATAGACATGATCATATATGTTTGGTTTTTTTGCAATCCTAAAGTTCTCCTTTAAATTGACCTGATATCATTCTTTGAAATCTCCAGTACAGCAGAGCTCAGACTGGGAAGGGTGATACAAGGAATCAATTAGTTGTGCTATCAAGGGACATGCTGACAGAGGAGAAAGCAGTGTGACAGAGAGATGAGCTCATTAGTCTGTTGCTTCTCCTTCACTGACCATTCACATAGTGGAAGAAGGACAAGACCTAGCTGTATTACTTAACTGTAGTAAAAATATAAAACAGATCCCTAGGCTGTAGTGCTGTGTGATAGAGCTGTTTAAATTTCATAAATGACAACACAAAAATAATAATCCTTTGTAAGGTAAAACAGCTATATAGAGGAGACATACATCATAATCCTATGTCAGTAGTTCATATATATCCAATATGCTGTATAGATATGCAATAATAACTATTATTATTATTATACAGGATTTATATAGCGCCAACAGTTTGCTCAGCGCTTTACAATATAACGGGAGACAATACAGCAACAATACAGTTCAATACAAGAGGGATAGGAGGGCCCTGCTCCTTGGATCTTACAATCTAGGAGAACTACAGACATTGTTTTATTTTTATTATTTTACTATGTCTAAGTAGTATACATATGTACAGCATTGCATGGACATCAGTTAATACAAGTTTGTGATTGTGAAATTTCAGTGTTGCGCATCCATTCAGTGAATTGATGCAGATTGTATTGAAAGCTGAAGCATGTGTTCCTTTTGAGATAAGAACATTGCCTTGGTCACACATCTATCAGCCGCAGACACAAAGTGAATGATGTCAATGTTTACACTTTGCAAATGTCACATTTATGACAAGAAAAAATCTCTACATAATTTTTGCTATATACTCCTACCATGCTTCATTGTACCAGCAATGCCACTGCCTTCTGCATTTCTATGAAACTCGTATAAAGAGAAGACAGTAATATAGGTAATGATTACAATTCTGGACATTTGGTCATACTACAAAAATGGCTGGGTGACCATTATAACAGAATCCACGCCGAAACCTCTGATTTACACTGAAACTAAATACGATGGTAAAGAAATTCAATACCAGAATGGAACACTGACCCCAATACAGATATACTATTGTCATTCGGCAGGGTAATTAGGTCAGCTTAGGCACAAAACTACACTCAAAGGAACAGGCCTGTTGCGGCGGGAATAAAAAAACGCCACAGTTTTTTGCACATGGATGTAATAGTTTACTGATGTTTATACTCAGGATATTGCTGACAGAAAGAATCCTGAGTACATTTTTTTGTAAAGACCTTGCATAAACGCATGTACGCATATACAGGTATAACATGTTTCTTCATTGCTAGGGATGCAATATACATGTGTGTACACACATACAGATGCATAAACACACTTATACGAGTAAATTGCTGCACTCAAAATTTTCCATAGACAACAATGTATCTATATTCAGATCAGTAAAAAAGTGGCTTTTTTACTTCCATTTGCAAAAGGCCATATTTTTTACTGATCTGGATATACCCCACTGATCACTTTATTTGGTACACCTGTCCAATCCTTGATAACTCAAATTGCTAATCAGCCAATCACATGGCAGTAACTCAATGCATTTTGTATGTAGACGTGGTGAAGATGACTTGCTGAAGTTCAAATTGAGTATCAAAATAGGGAAGAAAGGGGATTGAAGTGACTTTGATCATGGCATGGTTGTTGGTGCCAGACTGGCTGGTCTTAGTATTTCAAAAACTGGTGATCTACTGGGATTTTCAGACACAAGCATCTCTAGGGTTTACAAAGAATGGTCCAAAAAAGATAAAATATCCAGTAATTGACAGTTGTGTGGACAAAAATGCCTTGTTGATGTCAGAGGTCAGAAGAGAATTGGCAGACTGGTTGCTGTAACATTCAGATGGTAGGGTCAGAATTTGCCATAAGCAACAGGAAAGCATGGATCCATCCTGCCTTGTATCAACAGGCTGGTGGTGGTGGTGTAATGTTGTGGGGGATATTTTCTTGGCACTAGCACGGTGTACCTAAAAAGTGGCCAATGAGTGTAGATACATTGTTGTCTATGGAACCATACACACAGCTATGTAAAGATAGAGTAATGAGTACAGAGCCTTAAAAATAGAAATGATTACATTTGAGTGCAGTAATTTACACGCGTATGCATGTTTACATGCCTATACATGTGTTTACTCATATATGCGCATATTGAAAAACGGACAATGAAGATCAATTTTACGCTTGTAATTGCTTATATGTCTTTGCACTAAATTTTGTGCTTTTACACATTTACGGAACATTTTACTCCAAATTTTTTGCCACAAGATCCTGTGTATAAACATCAGTAAATTATTATGTCCATGTGCAAGAGGCCATATAGCAAGCAGTATAGAGGCGTAAAATAAAACTGAAATTTCTACATTCAAGTGTAGTAATTTAAACATATTAAATGCTTGTGTATATGTGCATATATTGCAACACTAGAAACAACTAGAAAAGGATGAAGTAGAATTTTACCAATATATATATAAACACAGGCATATTTAACAGGTCTTTACGAAACATCTAATTCAAGATCTTTCTGTCAACAGGATCTGGAGTAAAAACATTAGTAAATGATTAGGCTTCATTCACACAGCCATACAATTTTTACTGATGCTATTATACATGTGTTCTAGGAGAAAAGTTCTTGTGTAATAATCAGTAAAATACTTGCGTATAGAGTTGTGTTCAAAAGTTTGCATACCATGGCCTAAATCAAGAAAATTTGGGCATTTATATTGAAAATATGAGTGATCATGCCAAAAAACTCTTTTATTTATGGATAGTGATCATATGAAGCCATTTATTATAATATAGTTGTTTGGCTCCTTTTTAAATCATAATAATAACAGAAATCACCCAAATGACTCTGATCAAAAGTTTACATACCCTGGAATGTTTGGCCTTGGTACAGACACACACTAAGTGACACACACAGGTTAAAATGGCAATGAAAGGTTAATTTCCCACGTGTGGCTTTTTAAATTGCAATTCATGTCTGTGCATAAATAGCTTGTTAGCTCTCACGTAGATACGTAGATGCACTGAGCAGGCTAGATGCTGAGCCATGGGGAGCAGAAAAGAACTGTCAAAAGGCCTGCGTAACAAGGTAATGGAACTTTATAAAGATGGAAAAGCATATTAAAAAGATATCCAAATCCTTGAATATGACAGTCAGTACTGTTCTTTGGCATGATCAGTGATATTTTCAATATAAATGCCAAAATGTAATGATTTCTGCGAGGGTATGCAAACATTTAAGCACAACTGTAGAGGCGTATAAAAGTGTAAAAATTTGTACATAATGATAATGTTAATTTTTCTCCTGGGCCCAGACTTCATTTACACGCTCACAAATGTGTATACATTTGCGTTTATATGCATAAGAACAGATTTTTGTGATGGAGGCCATTTTGGTGCTGGAATTGAATATAACACCAATTATTACCAATTTGGCACCCTATCATATTGGGACTGTTAGACATTCACAGTATATTTGTCAACTCCAGATTTACTACCTTGGAGCTATTCGGCACCAGTAGTTGTGGTGTGAAAGAATTCAGTCAAAGTGTAATTACACACCTTATGGTATTTTGTACATTCTCAACACGACCACTGGTTTACCGACTGGACATCCAGACATTGAAGGGGTGTTGTTTTTAGATGATTTTATTAGATTAAAGGGTGCTGCGTGTTGGGTCTTAGAATATAGGTTGGTATATCTATAACTATTAATAAAGAATATTTTATTTTGGAAATAAGTTGTCTTTAATTATTATCTCCATTAAGCCACAAGAGCCTCTTTAAGTGATCACTTTTATAACCCTGGAACTGTCCAGTGGCTGTGTATCCATTAAAAACAATGCAGCTGCTTTCAGATTCATAATTAGAAAACACTTGAATATGCATTTTTTACAGCCTTATGAATGAAGCCTTATGTCTGTGTGCAAAAGGTCTAATAATATGTGAAGGCCCCATATCACTTATGATGAAGACAACATCTGGAACACCACCAAAATGTACAATGGGAAACCTTACTGTCCTGAGTCTTGGACGGGGCCACAGCTTGTGCATGTAGTACTTAGCTAAGTAAAAAGACTCAAATCGAAACTAATTGTTCTATAAAATATTAGATTAAAAAAAAAGAAATTGTGCTTGGAGAACATGAATAACAGCTGACACAGCAATCAATACAAATTGATAAATACATATAAACAAAAGTGCAGTATCACTGCTATTGACGTCATCACGTACATTGATACCCGGAAATGACTCGTCTGACCAGTTGGATTCTGTTTAGTGCATATGCAATTTATCATTGTGAGTGTTTTACCTTGTTAATAAATATGCTATGTTACGGTTGTACACTATGTGGCCTCTTTGGCTCTCCTGTATGGTTTGGCCGAGCATTGCAAGTCAGGTTTGAGCTGCTACATGATATCCTCTTTGGAGGAGGAAGTGCATGATATCTCATGTGGTGATCATTTGGAGACAAAAAGCGCATTTAGACTCTTTCTTGTAAAAGTCCATTTGCTCCGGTAAGTGTATCTGTATGGCACATGGTGGTGGATCACAATGCTATATGTGAAAGCATAATTGAAAAATTCAGCTGATCACTTTGAGACTGTCACTACTATTTATTAATTTTGGAATCACCTTTTATTAACTATATATTTTGTATCTTTTTGTCATTTTATTAGCCCTGCACTTTTGTTTATACATAAAATATTAGAGTAAGTACAGTTGTATATAAATGAACCAAATGGAAGTTCTGTTTTTGTATTTCTAGTGCCCATAGAGACCTCTGCACAGGCCATGTTGGTTATTATACATTTCCTATGTTATTCCATTCCAAAATGAACAAATTGATGTGTGTAGATTTCAGTGGTTTAGTTCTTCCGGCACTTTAGTGGAGCTATTAACTAATTAGGCCAGTTATTTTACTAAGATTTATATGTACTGATTCAGGTAGTATACCCCATGCAGGGGATGCCTAAGGGTCTAAAGAATGAAATTGTACTCCAATAAGTCCAGCTGCCTGCAGACTCTGCTTGGAATTTTAACATGAATTCATTTATTATGTATAGATAGGGTAGCCGTTGTAAAATTTTCTGTGTGTAGCTCATTATAAAATTCATCTCCATAAGAAAGAAAGTGTTCTTCTGAGTGACAAAATGCTCCTTGGTAAGGAAATGAGTTTGTAGGTTGTACATTTCCATAGCACTGTACATAATTTATGTTTGTTACAAATTAAACTAAAGACTAATAAGTGGGGCTTATTTACCATAGCAGACACATGCATTTTGTATCATTGGGTGACTATATAAATAATTCAGTCTTTTCAAAGATAAAGCAAACTAATTGGTGCTCTGAACGCAATATGTCATGTGCTTTTTCAGATAATTCTCTAAGTCAATATATGTCAGTTTCTTTTTGGTTACATTTTCTTAGCAGTTATCAATTCCCATAGGAGATAATTTACCTGAAGTAACAGTCTGCGTCTGGAATCTTGACTAATCCTAGTACTGACCTATTTTCATTCTGCAGTCTTCAGCCTTTTTCTCAAGGTTCTGTACATCCTAAACTCAGCGAGGAACACTATTAGGTACGTTAATTCACCTCCACCTGTGCAGCTCATATAAAAAAGGCAAATTCTTTAATGCAGACGAACATGTTTTTAACTGCTTCCTGTCTGCCCTTAGCCTATAAACTGCAGACGGGAGGCTGTGTCAATGCGGGCTAATGTACCTGTATGTCAGCACGCAATGGCAGCTCTTGTGCAGTTCACAGAGTGTGCACCCGGGAGCCTGGCAATTTGGATTGAATTCCCACTGTGTCTGGGTGATCACATGGTGTTTTACCACATTATATCACGTAGTGCAGCGCTATAATAAGTAAAAGCAATACGAATGTAAAAAACGCATATAGCTAAAATGTCATAATTAAATCACCAGTAAAGTAACATAAATCTGCATATAAAAAATGTTCATTTAAATTGCAGATAAATATTAAGATTCTAGATATCCTAAAAAGGACTGCACACAATACTAAAATAGTAAATAATGATAAATAGTTCAATGTAGATGCAGGTAAATATTCCAAATAGGTAACTCTAATTATCCCAGTAGAAACAGGTAATCCAGTGACGTGCGGTGAACAGTAAACTTGCACACTCACCAGAAGTGTATTTTACATGTGCATTTTATATATTTATGACATGGCAACCCCCCTCCAGAAGCTGGGACGTGGGGCACTAAAGTGCCAGATACCAGTGTGAAACAACTTGTTGACTCCAAAGTGCAAAAGTCGGGGTGTCGGTCCAGTCGGGGCCTTGAGCGGAGGAGGCCGGAGTCCTCAGTAGTAAAGAAGCCCCGGCTGTAGGCCTCAGGCCAGCGTGTGTCTCCCTCAGTGGTGGGGTTCGGTGTGCAGGGGGAGTCCCCGCTCTGCCCTGAGAGGGGGAAGGGCCCTCTGGCCGGGTATGCGGGTATACACAGGGCAGGGGGAGGGGGATCAACTCATCAGATCAGCTGCAGCCATGTCTGAGGGGGAGGAGGAGGGGGACATGGCTGCAGCTGATCCTTCTGGTGAGTGTACAATTTTACTATTCACCGCACATCACTGGATTACCTGTTTCTACTGGGATAATTAGAGTCACCTATTTGGATATTTACCTGCACCTACATTGAACTATTTATCATTATTTACTATTTTAGTATTGTGTGCAGTCCTTTTTGGGATATTTAGAATCTTAATATTTATCCGCATTTTAATTAGACATTTTTAATATGCAGATTTATGTATCTTTACTGGTGATTTTATTATGACATTTTAGCTATATGCGTTTTTTACATTCATATTGCTTTTACTTATTTTAGCGCTGCACTATGTGATATACTTTGATTTTAGAAGGTTTATGGTTTTCCTTTTTAGTGTATCAGCTTCTTTTTATATAAGTGCTCACTGAGTCCCATTTTTTTACTGTTTTACCACATGATTGCTGTGTCCAATCACAGAATTCACATAGTAAACAATGAAAAGTAAAGATAGGTTCTCTCTGCTCTCACTGAGAGTAGAGAGAACCTATGCTGCAGCCTGTGAGTGGACAGCAGCCTGTCAGGCTTCATGTAAGGCTGCATGTACATTTACAGAATGCAGTGCCAGCCACTCCAGTGTCCCTGATTACTGCCCCAGTGTCAGAACAATAAAATGTGCAGCCAGCCATAGGAGAGCCCTGATCACCACCATACTCCATACCAGCATCCTGATCACCACCATATTCCATACCAGCATCCTGATCACCACCATAACCCATACCAACATCTTGATCAACACCATATCCCACACAAGCATTCTGATCACCCCATATGCCATACTAGCATCCTGATCACCCCCATACCAGCATTCATACCACCCCATATGTCATACCAGAAGCCTGTCAGGTTGTATATATACTCATAGAATGCAGTGCCAGTCAGCCCCTGTGTCCCTGATTACTGCCTCAGTATCAGAACAATAAAATGTGCATCCAGTCCTGTCCTCTGTCACCTTGATCACCATCATACTCCATACCAACACCCTGATCATTGCCATACACCACAGCATAGCCCTGATCACCGCTATACCCAGTGGTGTATTTAGGTTTTGTGCTGCCCTAGGCAACACACAAATCGGCGAGCCTAACATTGACCAGCAACACCCTTGACTCCCACCCGAGTCAAAGGCAGACGAGTCAAGCAGACGCCTACAGTTGCAAGAAAAAGTATGTGAACCCCTTGGGATTATGTGGAGTTTTGCATGAATTGGGCATAAAATGTGCTCTGAACATCATCTAAGTCACAACAATAGAAGAACACAGTCTGCTGAACATAATACTACACAAACATTAGATGTTGCCATGGTTTCATTGCACATAACATGTAAACATTCACAGTGCAGGGAGGAAAAAGTATGTGAACCTTTGGACTTAATAACTGGTTGACCCTCCTTTGGCAGCAATAACCTCAACCAAACGTTTCCTGTAGTTGCAGATCAGACCTGCACAACGATCTGGAGTCATTTTGGACCACTCCTCTTCACAAAACTGTTTCAGTGTAGCAATATTCTTGGGATGTTTGGTGTGAATCGCTCTCTTAAGGTCATGCCACAGCATTTCAATCGGGTTGAGGTCAGGACTCTGACTGGGCCACTCCAGAAGGCGTATTCTGTGCTGTTGCAGCCATTGTTTTGTTGAATTACTTGTATGCTTTGGGTCATTGTCCTGTTGCATCACCCATCCTCTGCGGAGCTTCAGTTGGCGGACAGATGGTCGTACGTTTTCCTGCAAAATGTCTTGATAAACTCTGGAATTCATTTTCCCATCGATGACAACAATCCGTCCAGGCCCTGAGGCAGCAAAGCAGCCCCAAACCATGATGCTCCCTCCGCCATGTTTCACAGTGGGGATGAGGTTTTGATGTTGGTGTGCTGTGCCTTTTTTTCTCCACACATAGTGTTGTGTGTTCTTCCCAAACAACTCAATCTTGGTGTCATCTGTCCACAGTATATTTTGCCAGTAGTGCTGTGGAACATCCAGGTGCTCTTTTGCAAACTTCAAACGTGCTGCAATCTTCTTTTTGGACAGCAATGGCTTCCTCCGTGGTGTCCTCCCATGTACTCCATTCTTGTTTAATGTTTTCCTTATTGTAGATGTGTCAACAAAAATGTTAGCATGTGCCAGAGATTTCTGTAGGTCTTTAGCTGACACTCTGGGATTCTTCTTTACCTCATGCAGCATTCTGCGCTGTGCTCTTGCAGTCATTTTTACAGGACGACCACGCCTAGGGAGAGTAGCAACAGTGCTAAACTTTCTCCATTTGTAGACAGTCTGTCTTACCGTGGACACATGAACATCAAGGCTTTTGGAGATACTTTTGTAACCCTTTCCAGCTTCATGCAAGTCAACAATTCTTGATCGTAGGTCTTCTGAGAGCTCTTTTCTGCGAGGCATGGTTCACATCAGACAGTGCTTCTTGAAACCAGTAAACCCAAAACAGGTGTGTGTTTTTTAAGGGCAGGACAGCTGTCAGCAACACATCCAATATCATCACACTGATTGGAGTCAAGGTTGGCTCACTCCTGGCTCCAATTAGCTCTGGGAGAAGTCATTAAGCTAGGGCCTCACATACTTTTTCCTCCCTGCACTGTGAATGTTTCCATGTTATGTGCAATTAAACCATGGCAACATCTAATGTTTGTGTAGTATTATGTTCAGCAGACTGTGTTCTTCTATTGTTGTGACTTAGATGACGTTCAGAGCACATTTTATGCCCAATTCATGCAAAACTCCACGTAATCCCAAGGGGTTCACATACTTTTTCTTGCCACTGTATATGGTCGGCATCTTTTCATAGCCTGGATGACTCTGTGACGTCAGCCGACAGTGAGCTTTAGCCAGTTATAGGTTGAAAACAGGTCACAGGAGTGCCGATCGAATTCCTGTGATCCATAGGGGAAGTATAGTCAGAAAAGCTTTGGCTATACTTCTCCTTTAACCTATCAGCATGCCTTCAGAGTTTGGGAGGAAACACAAGCACAGAAAGAACATACGGGGTATATTAACAAGGTAGTGCATACCTAATACTTGCACCATCCTAATAAACGTAGGAAACAGAGCAGATCCTGCCCCTTAATAAAAATAAGGGTGCAAGCCCCTTTGTTAATTAAGAGCTGTCAGTTCTCTGTTTTATGCTGTGTCTGTCACAGACACAGCACAGAGAGCAGTACAGCATGCTTCAGATTTCTTTGGCTGATCACCCCCTCCCACCCCCACAACTGAGTACAGGAGGGAAGAGAGCTGTGCAGGCTTAGCTTGTGTGAGTAGATGTGACAGTTCACATCCAATATGACAGTTTCAACCTTGCAGAATCTGCAACAGTTTTCTATAATGAAAACAGCTGCATTTCCTTTGTTAATTTGGAGAAGACCCTGCACCCATTTCTGTTTCACTCTGAAATAGAATCTGTTTAATTTCTGTGTGTGTAAGGGAGAGATCAGTGTTCAGCTGGTAGTGTACTAAGAGGGAAGGACACCTTAGTTTGGGGGACAAATCCTGTCTCCTTATTGGTTGGCTCTGTGTATCAGGCATAGCTTGCATGTTATCTAGCATCACAAGAAAATGTTCAGAAAATAGACCACACAAGAGTGGAGAAACCTGCATGGCAGCTAAGTGCACTTTTGTAGATCATCTACAGCACGTGTCAAACACAAGGCCCACAGGCCGAATCCGGACCACCAGGCCATTTCATGTGGATTTCGCACCTCTCCTGCAGCTGCGTCACCCCTGTTGTCTCCACTCCCACCTTGTCTCAGCAGTCAACAGCAGAGAGAAGAACGGAACTCCTCCGCCAGATCCAGCGTTTCTTCGTGCAGCTGCGAAGAGGCCCGTCTCTGCCTATCCCCCCCATTTCAGCAGTTGGCAACAGAGAGCTGGACAGAATTACAGATCCTGCACCTCTCCATGCAATCACAGCACTCCTCGTCTCTGCTTCCTCTGGTCTCAGTATTCAGCAGACTTCAGCAGCTGACTCCAGCCCTCCTCCAGTCCTCCACCAGACCCTGCACTTTCTGCTTCCCAGCTCTGCCCCCAGGTTCTTCCCGGCAGTAGCAAAAGGTAAAGGGGGTGCACTGTGATGAAAGGGAGGGTGGGGGACTCTTGACATCTGATGGTAAGGGGGAAGGGCTTTTGACATCATGTAAGAGGGGGTGGGGTGCTCTGGACATCTAGTCTTACAGATACAACTGGCCCTTTGAGAGCAACCGTAATGCTGATGTGATACTTCTGATCTAGAGGAACTTGAGGTAGACTTAGTCTGATGGCTGTCATAGCCCTGCTCCAGCAATGTTGTTGTACTGTGGCTGAATTTTGTCTGCGTATGCCGAAATGAGAAATGCTTACAACATTTTAGCCTGTCATCTTGTGTCCGTTATGCTTGCATAACAAAGAGCCGTGTCTGCATTTTGCCTGTGTGGTTCATATGCAGCATTTGTTAATGACCCTCGAAGAGGTGTAGAAATATATGCACACTCCAGGTGAGTGAATGAAAATATTGAAGCAATCAAGCATAACAGCCAGGCAACTAGCATTTTCAGAAGAAAGTAAATCAATATCTGCCTCTATATTTCCTTCATGACAGGTTTGTGTTAATAAGACTTTGAGGAAATCAATAATGCAGTTGCTACATGTACTCCAATAGTGTATACAGGGCATCGTTACCAGTATATGATGTATTCTATGAAAGCATTATGAGTTTTATAACCACAATGTAAGATACTAGGCAGGTTTCATATAGGCCTTCAATAGGTAGAAATAAATTTGATTCACAGTCTCTGTCCCCATTCTGTCATCTCTGTGTCACTTAATATTCTCATTGTTTTTGGTTTAATCCACTTTCAGGCTTGTTACTATCCCTTTGTGTATTGATCCAAACAATATAAGTGCTCCTGCTGATCCCTTAGGTACCCTTAGGTTTCGCCCAAGCATGTGATTATGCACCTATAAGAGAAGGTTCCAGTATAATTACATGTTGGTGGAATGACTTAGGGTTAGGTTATGACCTAATATTCTGATAACAAAGGCATATGTTGCAGTACACAACTGAAATGCTAGAATGTCTACAAGTTTTTATGATCATCTATTCCCGCACTATATACATTCATTCCCTTGATGCCTAAAGACAAAAAGCTATGATAGAAAAATCCACGTTTGAAAAATATTTCAGTGCTTGACTTTCATTTCCTATAGAAAACAGTCACATTCCTGAGATGTGGACCAGTAAAAATGAATATCATGCTGAATTATTAATTGTCCAACAGTTTGGAATCATTTACAGAATAACCGGGAATAACAATGGTCCTCCTTTTGTTATAAAATCAGTGATGTTGAAAGCATGGGCTCAGGAGCCATCACATCAGTTTTATACTGTAGTCACAAACAGTATATAACATTCATATCTGTGCATAGTGGTCAGTCCAGCTCTTCGATATTGGTTGTGTGGGTGACTGTAGAGGAAGTCTAGCCAAAACTGGACGGCACCAAAAAAAAAATCAGATGTCATCTTTCATCAGCACAGTCATGTCAAAACAATGAAAGATGATATTTGATCTGCTATTTTAATGTGAAACTGAAGTTGAAAAAAAAATTTGCTAGGGTGTGGAGTTTGTTTTTTGTTTTCTTTTTAGAAAAAAAAATGCCTCCCAAAAAAAGATTTTCCCTAGCAAATCTCAAATCTTTCAATACATGCTGCCTGACTCTTCTATATGTATGGTTCCACAATGCACCTAGTAGCAAAAGATGGTATCATCTAACCTCTGAATACAAAAAGACGTTCTCACACTTAGAGCTGTGCAAAATGTGGAATAGACTTCATCAGGAGATAATTCTAGCCAACTCTGTAGATTGTTTAAAAAATACTAGATGTGTTTCTAAATGCACAGAATATAACTGGCTATTAATATTTATAAGTAATAACCAGGGGCGGACTGACCATTTGGAAACTTGGGCACTGCCCGAGGGCCCGGGGTCAGTAGGGGGCCCCATGAGATGCCCCTGGTACCTTTTTCATAGGCTTTTTTGAGTTTGGGCAACGATACAGGGACTCCATGATCCCCCATTTCCTGGGGGCCCCATGAGTTGTCAGTCCGCCCTTGGTAATAACACTGCAGATTGTTGATCCAGGGAACTTACATTTACTTTAGAGGATGAAAAAGGATTTCTTTTCTCCCTGTCAGGGCAAATTGGACCATAAACTCTAGGAGAAAAAAAAGTTTTCCCCTGCAAGACAAAGGCATCGTATACTAGCACATTATGTGAAACTTACTGTAAGGCTTGGTTCACACTGGATGCGATTTAAAATCGCACGCTTTGTTTGCCGTGTTTTCTGAAGATTTCCCAACTAATTCTTGCATTTTCCATTGCGTTTTGTAGAGCAATTTCTATTGTAGTCTATGTGAAATTGCAACAAACTGCAGAAAAATTAATACAAGAACTACTTTTGAAATCATGCTGCAGCTAATCGCGACATTCACATTCATTAGATCCGATTTCAGGTACGATTTAAATTCCCAAATTGCACCTAAAATCGCGACAGTGTTAACCTGCCCTAAAACAAAGCCCTCCAGCAGCACGCTGTCACCACTGATAGGACTTCCATCTTCACTTGGTCCTTCTTCCAGGTTCGTGGGCTCCAGCAGCTTGAATGGCCGAGCTGCAATGATGTAACTTTGTATGGCACACAGCTCTGAAGGAACAGCATGGGCATGCACTTTTATGAGATATTTACAGTACCTACAGTACCTATACGCTTACCTGTAGGTACAAGTAAAAAAACAGACTTTACTACCACTTTAAGGCTTTTTACTTTCTTCTGGATCAACTGTGGGTTTAGTAGATGCAGTGTTTTAATTAAATTGGTTATTTATTTTTCTAATGGTGTACTTGATTTTGTAACTTTTGAACTAGATTAACTGTTTAACTATGACGTACCTTGTCTGTAAGTTGCTCAGAGCAGCATTTTTAATGTATAACAAAATGTGCTGTCGGCTACTGTTGATACATTATGTGCCTATTGATTTGTGCCAAGTGATAGGTTCACGTTAAAGTTTTTTTCCACTTTTGTAGCAAAATTAGGATACTTTATATTTGTTACATGTTCCCATTAACATAGCATAACTTTTAAAAAAATTACAATATCTGTTTACCTTTTTATGTGCTTAAAAATCCTACCTAGCTTTCCCCTTCTATGTAATTTTAATGAGGGTGTCATGCCTACTCTTAGAGTTGATGGTCAGGCCCTATAACTGACTTCTGTGGTTTTTGCCTAAAGCAGCCCCCTTTATCATAAGGCCACCGGTACTTGGTTACCCCCAGGTCTTATAAACTAGAGTGCCTGGCTACCACACCGGGGCAGGCGCAAACTTAGTACAGTAAACATGTACTTGCAGTTGGCAGACAGGCAGAGTGGTCCAGAGGCAGTCCAGGTTCAGGGAAGGTGGCATTCCGAGAGTAGTCAGGGTCAAATTTGTGGTCAAAAGGTAGGCTGAGATCAGAGCATAGTCAAAAGTCCAATCTGAGGTCAATAACAAGGAAATCCCAACTAGCTGGCAGGGCAGGGTTCTGGCGAAGGTCATGGCATGAGAACAAGGCAGGAGAACAGGGAGCTTGAATCAGGTTGCAACCACTATGACACCGAGGGCTTGGAAGGCTTAAAACAGGGTTGAACACCAACCAGAGGCTGTGTCTACATCAATTAGACACATAAGGTGGACAGTCAGACAGGGAGAGTGCAGCTCGGCAAAACCCAGGATGCTAGAATGAGACCGGCAGCTACCATGGGTCAGGGTTCATTGCACACTCCTGACAGAGGGACTAGAAAATTATGTTTAACAAAATGAACACTGTGCTGATAGACGTCATTATCCATAAATTAGATGTGCACACTGTCTCTTCTAACAAAGGGCTAAAGTTTTCCTTGTCTGGATGGTACATTGGATATTAATGCCCTTTTTTTAAAAAAAATGTCCAGCAGTCTGTCCCCTAATTGCAAATTGGAAGCTTTCCAGGTACTGTATGTTGTGTGAATGGGAACACATAACAAACATATAGTAGGGGTTTCTCAAATTTGACAGCAAAAGTGGAAATACCTCTTAAGTCCTGTAGTATTATGTTGTTTTGTTACTAAATTTGTTTTCAGAAAGCCATTTAATAATTAGTAAAAATTAATAATACGCCATTTTTAAACTTTAACATAAGAAAATGTGTTCCAAGTATTGTTAAAAATCTTCTCATTTCCTAGTAACTATTACATTTCTGTCATGACAGCTTCAATTTAGTGAAATTCATGCCTCTCCTGACACAGGTATGCCAAAGAGTTTTATAGTCATGACCTTACTCACCCCTTGCAGTATTTCCCAGTAAACTAAAGATTAGTGCTAAGACCACTGCAGCTTGTGATAAGGCAGGACGAAGCAGGTAGGATAATATGAAGAGCTAAGCCTATATATCTAGCAATATACCAGCTTTCATGCCTCAAGGCTTTCAATATTTTAGGGTAGCCAGTTGGCCAGAAAGAAACATCTTGCGAGCATGGCCAACAGTGTAGATCACATCTCTATATATCTAGGAGCGTTGTGTCATCTTTAATAATCCTTGGTTTGAATCAGCCCAGTAGCAGCTGAATGGATGCTGATTGTATTTCATAGTATACTGTGTGGGTTGGTTCTGTGATCCGTGAAAGTGCTTTTGCTTGTTGTTTTTAGCCAGAAAACATAACCTGGCCTTTTACACCATGTGATAGAGACATGAACTTGTTTTTAACCTTTGTGCATTTTATTATGTTTTCATCATGCTTACAACTTTTTTCTTTTGGAAGATATCCTCATGCTTTCTTTTCTTTCACATAGTCCTTTGTCTGACGCAGTAAAATACGGCGAAAAGTGTTTTCTTAATTACGATACTAGTTCCGACACATTAGCATTGCAGCACACCAAAAGCATTATGGTGCGCCATGTCAGACAAAACGCTACTTACCTGTTTTTTGAGGAGGTTTTGGGCCATTCTATTGCATTGGCACCAGCAAAGTTGCTGCTTTCCTGTGAGATCCTGGAATAGCTAAGAATTCCCAATCTTGTGAGAATATGCTGCTGGTCTATGCAGGATAGTGCTAGGGGAAGGGTTGCAAATAGATAGGGGTTAGGTTATATTTTTATTAAATGAACTGCTTAAAATGTATGTAAAGCCAGAACTTTTTTTTGTCTTGGATAGAGTGGTGGCTGGTTAGAACCCCTGTCAGGTTTTTATTGTAGTCTTTCGTCCTGCTGTGGAGATACACTCTCCCTGTTTGTCATCAGGACTGAAAGTGAGGCAAAAAACGAACAGAGATTTTGACCCATAAGAGTCAGAATACAGATAGTCCATGTCTACATATTTGTACTGAGTTAAGCCTAGTACACACAGGCTGAAGTTCAGGCAGCATAAGCCCATTCAACAGCCAATGGCTGAGAGCGCTGGCTAGATGGCTCTTGGGAAGGTTTAGAACACAATAGCACAGCAGGGGAGATCGTTATACTAACATTGGATAGTTGGTACAGGGCTCCTCCTGAGCTGTTTTCAGTGTTTTTTGGTTTAGCCCACTGGGTTGAACTTTAAAAGAAAATAGTAGTGTGTACTAGGTTTTAGTGTCTAATTTCATGACAAGTATACTGTAGCCTCCCTGGCAGTATTCCCGAGTGTAAAGTTTCAGTACCACAAGCGGTAACCCCGAGCTACACTCGGGCTTACCATGCGACGCTGCTCCGGGATCTGTTCTTCTCTTACCTTGTCCTGCGCTCCCGCAATGTCCCTCCGGCAATGTCCTCCAGCGGATGCCGGCATCTGTCATCTGGGTTCCGTCCCCTGCGAGCGTCAGGACGTACGGGGACGGAACGGCAGGAAATTTGAAAATGACAAAAAGTGCTATTCACTAAATTCACTAAAATCACATAGTAAAACATTACTGTATCAAAGCATTTCACATACATTTTATCCCTAGTGCTTTGTCCTGTGCCCTGCCTACATTTTTATTGTTCTTTCTGCCTGGAAACTGAGAAAAGTCCATGGCGTCCAAAAAGCGTCCCTTTAGGTCAAAAGCGGGTTTAGACCAGCTAGAGAACAGCGATAGTAAATTAGAACCACTTACAGAATTGAGTGATAATGATTCGTGGGGAAATTTGTCATCAGACACTGAAAACGTTTTTGCGACTTTGCTCAGTGATGTGCGAACTTGGAGCTATATTTCAAATCTCAGTGTTTTTGGTTTGATTATATTATTGAATTAAATTTATTATTATTATGTTAATATTTTTATGATTATTTATTAAATTATAATTTATGATTTCGTGTTTCAAATTTTAACATACCCGGGATGTTTACTAGACTCTTGTTCGGACAGATTTCAGTGAGTTATTCCTAAAAATTACAGGCCTACAATAAAAAAAATACATATTTCCAGGCAAAAAAATGTACCGCTTTGAGCACAGAAATATGGACATAATCAGACCGCTAGGGAGGCTACGACTACAGCCTTTCCAGAAATCTCTGGATCTATTTTATACTTTTATGGTACATAATGATCATTGGAAATAAGAATATATGGTGTACAAACACATAATGTTACACCAGTGTAGTTGAGTTCTCTGCAGGCTTTTCTAATAATGGTCTACATTTGATACACTGAAAAAATGGCTTCTAATGGCCTGGAGGGTTATGGGAAAATTGCAGAAGTATAGGCCAAATTTCTTTGATAAATATATATTTCAGTGGGATGATCATTTTGTAATGCTTTCATCTCTTTAACTATAACAAGAACAAGTCTAACAACAGGGCTTGTACAGCACTTTAGTGTGTTTTTATATACTGTACATATTTATTTATTTCAGGTACTTATATAGCGCTGTCAATTTACACAGCACTTTACATATATATTGTACATTCACATCAGTCCCTAACCCTTAAGGAGCCTACAATCAAAGGTCCCTAACTTACATTCATACAAACACATACTAGGGCCAATTTAGACAGGAACCAAATAACCTCTCAGCATGTCTTTGGAGTGTGGGAGGAAACCGAAGTACCTGGAGAAAACTCACGCAGGCACAGGGAGAACATGCAAACTCCAGGCAGGTGGTGCCATTGTTGGGATTCTAACCAATTACCCTGGTACTGCCAGGTGGAAGTGCTAACCATGTAGCCACTGTGCTGCCCCTATATATATATATTTTTTTCTTTTTGTTCAGGAGTGAAAATTTAACTCAAAATTCTTAAAATTGTCTTTTTAGGTAAATATTAAGTATTGCATATGAATATTTCATACTTGCAACCAGCAGGTGATGCACTTGAGTTATCCTCCATCTTTGCTGAGTCATTTTACTACCTCGCTGTGAATAAGCTGCATCCTAAGCTGCTACTCGAGGTACACCTACTGTATAGTTGATTGAGTGTGAGAAGAAACACATGGATCTTACATGTCTTTGTATCTCTTTACAGTAGCCTCACATTAGATCAGGAAATTAGGACCAGCTCTGTGCTGACATACAGAGAGACTGGGAAGTTGTCAGGAATGTAACAGCTTCCAGAACAGGACTTGTGGTTGCTAGGATGCCAGTGGCTGCCGGTTTCCTAGCAACCGATGACTTATTTTTAGTCCCATTTAGCTGCAGACTGGGAGATTCCATGGTCCAATGCTGAATATAAACAAAAGGGTGGAGCTAATAGCTGACATGATCAAATTAAAATTATTTACCTGTATGTGGTGCTGTGTATTTATCTGACAAACAGCTAGATACTGGATAATTGTATTATTGACTTAAAGCAGTATTAAACCCAAAAGCAACATTTATTTTATTGCAGCTTACCAATTCATAGATGTGATGGTTGCATTTGTTTTCTTTTTTAGGCTTTTTTCACTTATTTTCACCTGATCATCAGCCCAGTAAGTCTGCTTTTCAACAGAACAAGCTCTCCTGCAGATATATCAGCTAGAGTGTTGAGACAAACCACTGACAGTGGTGTTTACAGTGATTAGCTTTTGTTTATTCATTTAAAACATTTTTCCAAAGGAAAAAAAAGAAAAAAGAAAACGAATGCAGCTACCACAACTGATTGGTAATCTGTGGTTTAATACTGCTTTAAAATTGTCCCAGATCTCTGTGTGAGCTGTTCTTTGTATTACTTGCCATCAAATATTAGTTGTATAGTAAACCCTAAGAACAAAAGTGATGTATATTTTCCTTGATTTGCTTGTAATCCGCTAACAGTGAAAAGCTGTTTTGCAAAGAACCTGGCAAAGCTGCCAAGAGAAATTATTTACATTATTTACGTAGATAATTTCTTCCTAAGAACACATGGGGAGCTCAGGGGTGACATTTAAAACATTTTCATCAAAATGTCACCTGTGCTTGTTGATTGGAAAATATCAATTCTGAATTTAATGGCATTTCTATTACCTTAATCAGTTAGTTTTTTAATTTTTAGGCCTTCTGAAATGTAAGCAAGAGCTTTTATGTCTCAAATGAAACATTTGTTAACAAAGGTATTACGTTCAGTGGCCTAAAATCAATACAAAATTTAAACTGTAACATTACTCTTGGTTTTGGCTGGTTTTCATAGATCTTAGTGTTTGTTTCAGTCCCACCAAGATGCAACTAACTTACATGAAATTCATGAAATATGTTACTTTCCATATTGTGGTTAACATCAATACAAGTACAAATCATAAAATCTACATTTTGAAAATAATTAGTATGTTTTTGACCTACAAAGCAAAATGTATTTTTCTTTTTTATTTCGATTCCCATCTAAGTACTTTACAGATTTTACACATTGGCACCTAATTAAAATTAGCAACCCTCTGCTCTAGGTTGGATTTGCCCAATCTGTCTCAGTTTGTAAGCTGCATTCATTTGTGGTTTAGGGCGATATCATTTATTGGCTAGCTAAATTGATTGTACATTTGTCAATGGCTAATGATGCAACACTGCTGCTCTTAAAATAAATTGATATACTTGACTGATAAATGCAGATTTAAATGCATTAAAATAAACCTCTTACTAACTTGGACAATGCAAACTCAGCATCTAAAGAACCCTCAATAAAACTGTTTGTCAACACATTCAATAAAGCCAGAAATAGAAGCAGATCAAATTATCAACACTTTAGCTATAAAAGTTAAGCGGCTCTCGAGTCTGCATTTCAGTCAATGACTACAAGGACAACCATTGAAGCAGAACTAAAGTTAAAAAAAAATAAAAATTGCTACATTCAGGGTCTTTATTGTAGAAGAGACGTGCAATGTCTCTTCTGCAAAAAATACACTTACTTGCCTCTTCAGTCTTCCTTAGAATGTGCAACTCCACTTACTTTCCAGCACATTACCTGTGTGCTGTAATGACTGCACTCCTGTTTGCCAGTGATGTTACATAGTTACATAGTGAGTCTGGCTGAAAAAGACAAAAGTCCATCCAGTTCAACCATTAAAAAAAAAAAGTTATAATCCTACACCCACAGTTGATACAAAGGAAGGCAAAAAAAAAAAACAGCAAAGCATGATCCAATTTTCTCCTGCTGGGAAAAAAATTCCTTCCTGATCTCCTGAGAAGAAATCGAATATTCCCTGGATCAACTTTACCTATAAATGTTAGTATCTAGTTATATTCTTTGTATCTAGGAAAGAATCCAGGCCTTTTTTGAAGCAATCCACTGAGCTGGCCAGAACCAACTCTTGAGGAAGTCTATTCCACATTTTCAAAGCTCTCACTGTGAAGAAACCTTTCTGTGTTTGAAGATTAAATTCCTTTTCCTCCAGACATAAAGAGTGCCCCCTTGTCCTCTGTGATGACCTCAGGGTGAATAACTCTACACCGAGTTCACTATATGAACCACTGATGTATTTATACATGTTGATCATATCCCCCTTAATCTCCTCTTCTCAGGAGAGAATAAATTCAGTTCCTCTAATGTTTCCTCATAGAGGAGCTCCTCCATGGCTCTTATCAGTTTGGTTGCCCTTCTCTGCACTTTCTCCAGTTCCCCAATGTTCTTTATGTGAATTGGTGCCCAAAACTGAACTGCATATTCCAGATGAGGTATTGCTAATGATTTGTACAGGGGTAATATGATATCTCTCTCTCTCTGGAGTCTATACCTCTTTTAATACAAGAGAGGATTTTGTCGTCTCACACCACCCAATCAAGGCACCCAGAAGGTGCTGGAATGAAGTTACCATTGCTGGTGATGGACTCCACAGGCTTTTGACCATTGGAACCAAGGTAATTATGTATACCTTTAGTTCCCCTTTTAGAGGCTTGGGATAGAGAAATGGACAGAGACAAGATTGACTTCTAGTGTAAAATGTATTCTTTAAATTCTTTGTTTAGAAATAAGAGCAACTCCATGATATTGAGGTTATAAAAAAATTGTTGTTATGAAAGCACCATACTTTCTATATAACAATCTGTAGACAATAGTATGAATGGTTGTAAATCACTGAACTAGTGCAATGTCAGTTTTGCCAATTTTTTAAAGAAATTACTGACCTGTTTACTAATTCGGGGGGGCGGGGGTCGGGGCTTGGGGTAAATGAGGGAAGGGGTGGGGATCAAACCAAAGAGGAATCATACCAGAATTTATGAGTAGTCTCAATCCCATGGCACTGCTATACATGAGGTGTGTTCCTCTGAATGTAAATTAATTTCAATAAAGCCACCTTTTATGAAAGGCTTTCTCTGTGCCCTTGATGGTGGACATACTGGTTGTGCCAGGGTCAGGGGGGCCATCCGATGCCAGATTTCAGGGATGCAGGATCAGGCCATGTTGATTAGATAGATGAGCATCGATCTCTTATAAGCCTTCCTTAGAACTGAGGTTGTGTTGGAGAATAAAGAAGGTTGAGTTGTGATGGACAGTAAAGTCTGAAACTCGTAATGTAGATCGGACTGAGTGCCAAAAGGGTTGAAGCCTAATGTATTTCCAAATTGTGTGGAGTATAGTACTTCCAGCTTTCCCACATCTTCGGCTCACATCTGGAACCATGGGAGGTCAAATTTTAATTTACATAGAAATTCAGTTGTCTGCTTATCTTGATCTATTGTTTTTTATGTCATTTTTAATGATGGTTACCAGTTTATGACAGGTTTACTTTGCTTAGGTACGCCATAAAAAACAGTTTGAATTCAGTAAACTGTCAAAATGCTGCTGAAAGCCATGTGTGATACCAAATCCACTCTTTAGGAACATTAGGTTAAGTTAGCCCATGTCATAATAAACTTTTTGATTTTTTTATATTGGAATCCTGAAATGTATTTTGGAATACAAAGTATTGGAATCTGTTTTTATATCAACAAGGTTGGTACTCTAAACATTGTTCAATGCTTATAAGGTGCTCATACACACAAACTCAGAAATGAGTATCATTTTTGCTATATGCACATGTAAAATACACATGAGATGCTTACTGGAAACAAAGATTCTATTCATAGATCCTTGAATGTAGCCAGAAAAGCCTTCAATGACACAAGAACAGGTCAACTGAATTAGCAGTTATTGTCACCGCCAGACCAGACATACAATATTAACATCTGACACTAGTCTGTGCTGTTTCCCCAAAAGACATTGCTGGAGATCCAAGGATTAGCTGGAACGTTTATGTCTCTCCATTTTTGAGATCACACAGGGTCAGGACAGGAGGATGCTGTGCCTCTCATCTGCACACCATCACAAATTTTACCAGTGACCTATTATGTCTCTGTACTAAACACTCAGACATATTGACAACACAGCTGTTTGTTTTGTTTATCAGGATGCCCCGCAGACGGTGATCAAGGGATGTAATGCTGGGTTAATTGATAAATATTATGTGATTTGTGACAAATGTACTGCTGTTTACACTGGTTGGTTTTCTCCCGCTTTGTGCATCCAGAGTTTACTTCCATTTTAATTAGCGTGCAGAAAATAAAAAAAAATTAAACAAAAACAGTTTTTTTTTAAACTGTTGAACAGTTACACTAAGGCCCTGATTTAAAATGGCCCTGCTTTTTTTAACAGTATTTCTGGCAAAGAGTGCATCACAGTGTAAATTCATATACCAGAAACAGCTTAGTAACACAAGTTAAATAAGTCATTTATTACCTGTGTGTTAACATCTAAAATCTCTTTTGCCAACAAATATAGCCCCAACAGTTTACGCAGCACTTTACAACATAAGGGCTGACAGAACAATTTTGTTAAATAAAATATTGCGCTTTGTAAAGCAGTAAACTTCATTCAACATGCATGTGCACTATGAAGGCCCTCACACCTATGAAACGCAATCAAATCAGTGAAAACAAATAAACAAATAAATAATAATGTATAAACTTCACTGGTCATATACATACACTATGAAGACACTCATGCCTATGAAAAGTGATCAAATCAGCAAAAACCAGTGACATGTTATCCATGCAAACACACAGTAAAGTCCATATGAAAATAAAGTTCCGCAACCAGTAATAACGCTGTATTTCAATGCCGTAAATGTGGTGTTGATATCGTGGGTAGTATTCCTTTAGGTATTCACCAACATGTGCACCACCACCAAATAATAAAATGCAGGCTTACAAGAAGCAGAGACCCCTTAATTATAGGGGGTCTCAACCAGCATTGCAATGTGGAATATTATCCAATTCTCCTTGTCCTGCCCGGATCAGGGATTTTCCAAACCTCTAAGACCCAAAATGTGAACTCCAGAACGGTGCCAAATGATGTCATAAAAGAAAAAACATGCCTCTCATAGTGCAATACGTATAACTATCCTTTATTTGCTCAAGTATAAAATCCTACTTACAGGCTGTATAATAATATAAAACATTCAAAAAGACTGCTTCCAAGATGACCGACAGTGCAATGACGTCAGAGGGAGGCTCCTCTCAACGCGTTTCGTCATCAAAAGGCGTCTTCTAGGGGCTATTACAATTACAATACAATTCAATGCAGTGTTTTGCTTTGGTGTCTAGCAAGGTTACTTTGCGTTATAAGCAAGAAGCTTGAACCTTTCTAGTATATTAATGTGCTTTTACTAAAGGAAAATACTGTACATACAAACAATTGCAATTATAGGAATTTATACAAAACCGCAAAATGCTACCTACATCCTAGCAAATAAGCAAGTCTGTATACAATGGAGGTATGCTAAAAGGCTACTTAACTCAGGTTAGAGCAGATTCACAATCTCAACAAGGACCCAGGCTTACTCTACAGTAGTTGCAGGAGATTGGGCGAAACACATCTTTCTCTTCAGGTTAAGTTTCTGATTCTTCTGTCAGAAATCTTCTTTGGTGTTAAGTTATATTAGAATCCTCCTTTTCAGTCTCTGTTGTTGGGTTTTTATTTGGAAAGTTTTACCATCCCACATGGGTGTGCCTCTTTTCCCAATGCTGTGTTTCAATGGGAGAAATATTCTCTAATTCAACCTCTAGATGGCACTGTTGTATCATACATGCCATAGGTCATATATGTCAGAAGGTAAAGCTATTGTAAACAATTGGTTAACTTGACTTGTTGATTTCAGTTACATAATTAAATGTAGAGCAATAGAAGAGCCCAACATATTACAAGTTCTCATTGTTGTAGAAGATTTCTTGAGTAATTGTTACCAAGGCATTTGTTTGAGAAGTCCAAAAATAACCTGATTTCTGTTTCTAAGACAAATTAACAAACAGATCCAGGGGCAGACTGGGTCCCTGGGCAATAGGGGATCATGGGGCCCCTGTGTCCTTGCCCAAACTCAAAAAAGCCTATGAAAAAGGTACCAGGGGCATCTCATGGGGCCCCCTACTGACCCCGAGCCCTCGGACAGTGCCCGAGTTTCCAAATGGTCAGTCCGCCCCTGAACAGATCCTTTCCTGTAAGTCTTAGAAAAAAATCATAAAACATACATGTATTAAATGCAACACATACAGTAGAAATCAGAGGGACCTGCTCATTAGAGCTTACAATCTAAGAGTGAGGGTCAAGAGATACAAAATATAATAACTGTGGGGGGTGAGCTGATGGAGAAAACAAAAGTATGATTTTCATGTGGGGGCAGAGTAAGCTTCTCTTAAATGAGGGTTTTTCAGGGATTGTCTAAAAGTGGACAGAGCAGGAGATAGCCGGACAGATTGAGGTAGGGAGTTTCAGAGGATGGGAGAGGCCCGAGAGAAGTCCTGGAGGCAGGTATGGGAGGAGATGACAAGGGAGCTAGAGAGCAGGAGATCTTGGGAGGAATGAATAGAACAATTAGTTTGGTATTTCGAGACTAGGTTAGTGATGTAGCCGGCCGAGACCTGCTGATCAGCTTCGCAAATCACTGCACAGAGCCCTGTGTGCTGCCTCTGTTTCCTAGAATGCACAAAGGTAAAAAACCTAGACCCTTTACAACCATTATAAGGTGGGTGTAAACCCTTACATATATTCAGTGAAGTGACTGGCTTTAGGTGATACACAGAGATGAAACAAATCCTCCTACATGAGTTTTACCTGTTTATCTGCAGTCTTTTCTTCTCTACATCCGTTCAAATTCCAGAATTTATAAAGCTTGTCTGAGCTGTCAAAAAAGACAGTTGGAGAGCTTAAATTACACTCTGCAGAGCTCAGTGAGGAGAGGTCTGAGAGCTGATTGAAGGGAAGAGACCCCCCTTCACACAGGAACAGATCTGAGGCTGTCAATCACAGACTGTGCCCTCCCCTATCGCAATTTTTCTCTTGGTGTCAGGAAAACTTGTTAGACATAACTCATGCAGAAATCAGAGGAATAAAGCAGCAGAGAGAAATCACACTTAGTGCTCTTAACCACTTCATATCCGGACACTTTTACCCCTTCCTGTCCAGACCAATTTTCAGCTTTCAGTGCTGGCATACTTTCAATGACAATTGTGCGGTCATGCAGCACTGTACCCATAAGAATTTTTTAGAATTTTTTTGAGACATAAAACTTTATTTTGGTGGTATTTATTCACCACTGGGATTTCTATTTTTTTTGCTATATAAAGGAAAAAGTCCAAAAATAAATAATCTTTCTTCATAAATCTTGGCCAAAATGTATTCAGTTATCTTTTTAGTAAAAAAAAAATAACCCAAATTAATTTATAACCAAAAGTTGTAATTTTTCAAAAAAAATTTTTTTACATTTTTTTTATTTTTTTTATATTATTATTTATGTTTTTGGTTTTTGTTTTTTTTAACATACTGTCACCCTAGCAGTACAATGTCACCATAGTGACACTGTACTACTTGTGGGGGCTGATGAAAATTTTTTTTTATACACTGCTTTTACACCCATAAAGGCTGTAAAAGCAACCATTTCTCCTTCTCTCTGGCTGCATTCTTGCAGCTATTGAGAAATACTGTGTGAGCTGTGATTGGTCACAGTTTGTCACATGGTACAAGGCTGTTGTGAATAGCCTTGTACACCACTATGTGACCTCTGTGACCATTCACAGATTTCCCACGTAGTAAGCAATCTTCATTGGCCAATCAGTGATCACATGATCGGCAACTCACACAGAGGTCCCGTACAGCGATCGGTGTTCCACTGTGTCCGTCACCGGATTGCGGTGCCACGCGCTCCCAGGGAGCACGCACAGTCCAAAATGGCGGGCGCCGTTATGAACGGCAACCCGCCCCTGCACTGCTCCCGTCTGGCCGTTTATATACATGGGCCAGATGGGAAGTGGTTAATTGAGACAAGTACACACCATAGAGGGATGTGCTTTGTTTATATTTCATGTCTGAGGTTTACAACCACTTTAATATTAATAAATGTAAAAGAAACAAATGTTCATTAAAGTGGAAGTAAACTCTCTGGACACTTGTGCCTACAGGTAACCTATAATAAAGATTACCTATAGGTACAAGGAATACCTCCTAAACATGCATTGTTTAGGAGATATTCAGTATCCCTGCAGCCGATGACATCACCAGCGCATGCGTGGGAGTGATGTCATTGTGGCTGAGGCCAATCAAGCGGCCAGAGCCCGCAAACCCAGAAGGAAGACCGGGTGAAGATGGACGCCCTGTCAGCAGTGACAACGCACCGCTGGAGGGCTTTGTTCTAAGGTAAGTCTTTCATAATGTGCTAGTATGCAATGTATAATAGCACGTTATGACATTCTTTTGCAGGGGAATTTATTTTTTTGGTGGTTTACTACCGCTTTGAAGGGTAACTCCACTTTTGCTTCACTTGTGTGGAAAAAAAATTATCAAATTAAAAAAATAATGTAGAGTTTACAATTGCGAATCAAGTCATATTGTAATTGAATATTATAAAAAAATTACCTTCCTTTTTATCCTGCAAAGCTGCAATTTTCTGTAAAATGCAATGCAATATGGCTACCTGGAGGCGCCTTGTATACAGATGGTGTACAGAACACCCCTTGAATATGTAATTTCCTGCTTGTGTGATTGGCTCACTGATTTTCCTGGAAGTATGCACTAAGATACAAGTCAGATTTGTGGCACCCCCTGCAACAAAAATATGATTTTTGGTGAGATATTCCCAAAGGGAAATCACATCTAAAGAGATGTAAACCCTGCCAAATTCCTCATTGGAGCCCTGCAATGTAATATGGCTACCTGGAGGCGTCTTGTATACAGATGGTGAACAGAACACCCCTTGAATATGTCATTTCAATTTCCTCATTGGAGCCCTGCAAGTACAGCAGCTGATTGATCATTATAAAACCACTCCCATACAGATTCACTCTGCATATGGACACAGCCAAACAAACAGCTATTTCTTCAGAATAACAAATGGTAGGAATCTGCAACAAAGTTTATTAAAATTCTTGCAATGTACATACTGTAGATCACCCTAAGGGGAGAGTTTTTTTCTCAACAAAAGTGGAGGTACTCTTTAAGGGCTCAAGTAGCACATAAACTCTTATCCATGTGAAAAAATGACAAATATATATGTAAACAGAAGTATGAATACAATAAAAAATAGTAAACGATAAAAAGATATATAAAAAAGAAATGAGGTGTATAGTTCCAAAAAAAGTCCAAATGATATTAATTTAGCCACCAAAAACTTCTTCAAAAACTTCTTAAAAGATGACCACCACATGAGAAAATATATTGTGAAAAATATGGTGTTCCCCGCTCTCAGGTGTGGATAAATTAATATAATTTGGACTTTTTTTGGAACTATACACCTCATTTGTTTTTTATATATCTTTTTATTGTTTACTATTTTTTATTTTATTAATTTTTCTGTTTACATATATATTTGTCTTTTTTTTCACACGGACAAGAGTTTATGCACTACTTGATCACTTGTTAAGTGTTCTTTTATGTGTTTCATTTATTTATTATTTAGAGTGGCAACATTTTGTTTATGTGTTTATACACAGTTATTATTTGTTTAATAGTGGTGTTTATCACTTTTTCATGCATTTAGCGCAGTTTTTCATTATTTATCATCACTTAAACACTTTAAGGGCTGTTTGACATCAGATGCCTCAGGACTGTGCACCATTGTTCCAACAAGAGACAAGCAAAAAGCCTTGCTCCATACAACAATAAAACAATAAAACAAAAATACAAACACTGTAATGGTTATATGTTTGAAGTCATAATTTAGGATACTGATGATGGTGTATAAGGCTAGGACTACAAAGAGATGCACGCTGATATGAAATTTAGAGAAAGGAGGGAAATGTCAACTTCAGTTTGATTCAGGCCTGAGTAATATGTGATCCTCAAAGCAACAGTCATTGACGACATAAAACGTAGCAGTTCTGTGTCATGTGAATCTAAAAAATATGTTTCCAATTCCGTTTAGATCCAATATGCTTCCTATTCATAGACATGTAAGGGCTCAGCTGGCAGTGAAACCGTTACAGTGAAATATTCCGGACCAATGAGATGATCCTCGCTGGAGATGCCGTAACCTTTTCATGAGGATACAGACTGGCTTTATGTTGCCAAGACAGCAATGTACAATGTGCTGCATCCTCAGTCCCTACTGCTCCAGTGCCTCTCCTATAAGGATGGAGGAGACATGTTGGTACATTGAATTTAAAGGAAAATGAATGATAACAAATAGGATTGAGTCCCAGACAATACAAATACTGAACACTGGGAGTGTAGAGATAAAATGGTGCATGTAAAATGTAATCTAGACATTATTTGCTGATAATATAGAGGTACATTGTGGTGCTACAGTGTGAACATTACATCAAAACAACATGCTACTATAGATTTTGCATGATTATGTTTTGCTTTGAAACGTTAAAGCCATATTAAACTCAAAGCCATAAATGTTATATATTGCAGCTTACCAGTAATAGATGCACTTTTTTTTAAAGTGTTACTAAACCCACAACAGTAAAATCAGTCTGTATATGCAGTAAAGCATGCTTGTTATATTCACTATGGTACCTAAGGGGTTAATCCTCTGCATTATGTAAAAAGGGTGTTTGATCCTGTCTTCTCTAATCCTCCCCTTATTTTACTGTCCCCAATCCATCTTCTGATAGTACAGAGCTCTTTTTTTCTTTGGGAGGGTGCATGTGATCAGCACAGTGCCAATCAGCGCTGTCCAGACAGAGGGTCAGGGGCCATGCAACCTGATAGGACAGTCAGAGCAGAATGAAAACTCCTTCTAGAAGCTTTAACCAGTGCCCAGCTGGACACTGATAGAAGTCATAATACTTCTCTAACTTTTGATGAGAAAAGGTATTTAGCAGTTTATAATTACTACAATAATTTCATTTACATGTTCTGTGTACTGTGGGAGACCAGATATAGTGAATGCAGGGTCATGGGTTTAGTCACACTTTAAGCTCCCACCCTCTGTTTTCATCTGGTTATCAGGCCATTAATACACTTCCTGCATTAGATGCCCCCACTCTGGATGAAGGAGCACATGAGGCACCATTGGACAGCACCATTGTCAGTCTGGGGGATGGCAGTGTTAGATGTACTAGCAAATTTAGATACACTGACAAATTGAAGGCAGACTTCAGCTCACACTATATAAGCAGTTACAGCAAACATTTTTCTAACTTTTGGGATAAAGCTTTAACATAAATAAATAAAAGCTGATCACTGTAAGCAACCCTGCCATTGTGAAATAGTTTGTCTCATCCATGTAAACTGACACATCTGGAAGACAGCTTGTTCTTTGGAAAAACAACAGACATACTGGTTGAATCAAACGATGAAAAGAAGAATGAGAGTCTAAAAAAAGGAACTAATGCAACCATCACATTTAAGAATTTGAAAGTTGCAATATAATAATTACTGTTTTAATACAGACATCTGATATGTTTAAGCATAAGTCCCTTTTCACACCTGAGTGTTTCCCTATGCATGACTACACAGAATCCCATTCTTTCTAATTGTCCCTGTTCACACTTGTAAGCTCAGTCGCCATATGCTCTACTCCCTACACTCCAGAAAGTACATGAGGTTCAGTGACTTCAATGGGAAATGCCAGTAAATCCGCAATACATGCCATTAGGTTCATTTCTGCACACATTTCTACACCTGAAGAATTCCTCTCCTATAGATCTACTCTCCCTTCCTTGTCCAGCCCAGGCAGCAAACTCCTGAAGTGCAAAAATTCCTGTATTATGCCTGCAAAACCCCAGGAAAAATACATTAAAATTGCTCTGCACGGGTGTAAATGTAGCCTTAAATTTGAATGGGCAGTGTACAGATTGTCAGAAGGGTAGTGCACAAGGTGTCAGCAGGGCAGTGTACAGAGGGTGTGCAGGGCAATGTACTAGGGTCATCAGGGAAGTGTACAGGGGTCATCAGGGCAGAGGACTGGGTTCAGCAGGGCAGTGTACAGTGGGTGTGCAGGGCAGTGTACTAGGGTCATCAGGGCAGTGTACAGGGGTCATCAGGGCAGAGGACAAGGTTCAGCAGGGCAGAGGACAGGGTTCAGCAGGGCAGTGTACAGATTGTCAGAAGGGTAGTGCACAAGGTGTCAGCAGGGCAGTGTACAGTGGGTGTGCAGGGCAGTGTACAGTGGGTCATCAGGGCAGTGTACAGGGGTCATCAGGGCAGAGGATAGGGTTCAGCAGGGCAGTGTACAGATTGTCAGAAGGGTAGTGCAAAAGGTATCAGCACAGCAGTGTTCAGTGGGTGTGCAGGGCAGTGTACAGTGGGTCATCAGGGCAGTGTACAGGGGTCATCAGGGCAGAGGATAGGGTTCAGCAGGGCAGTGTACAGATTGTCAGAAGGGTAGTGCAAAAGGTATCAGCACAGCAGTGTTCAGTGGGTGTGCAGGGCAGTGTACAGTGGGTCAGCAGGAAAGGGAGGGGGGGGGGAGACAAACAAGTGGGACTTCCCTTTTTAGGTGACGTTCCGCTTGAAATATGCATTTACTATGATTGCCAGCTCTATCTAGTGGCCATAATGCAGTATTTCCTGATTTAGGCTCCGCTCTCACCTTTGCAGTTTGTTTTTTGTGCGTTGTGCAGTGCTTTTCGCATTTTGTTTTGCATTTATCTACATGCGTTTTTGACATGATTTTGAAGCTATTTTGCCTCAATTTGCGTTTTGTTCAGCTTTTTAAAAACATTTTTTGCTGGGCAGAATAAAAATGCAAAATGCGTCAAAATCGCGGCAAAAACACACTACCATGCATTTCAGCAGATTCTCCATTGAACTGTATTGTAGCAAAAATGCTGCTTTTTGCTTTTAACCACTAGCCTACAGGGCACTTATACCCCCTTTCAGCGCTGTCACACTTTGAATGACAATTGCACGGTCATGCAACACTGTACCCATATGACATTTTTATCATTTTTTTGTGACAGACAGAGCTTTATTTTGGTGGTACTTAATCACCTCTGGGTTTTTTATTTTTTCTTAAACAAACCAAAAGCCACTGAAAATTTTGAAAAAAAAATGTTTTTTCTTAGTTTTTGTTATAAAATTTTGTAAATAAGTGATTTTTCTCCTTCACTGATGTGCGCTAATGAGGCTGACTGATGGGCACTGATAGGCTGCACTGATGGACACTGATAGGTGGCACTGATGGGCACTGATGAGGAGGCACTGGTAGGTGGCACTAATGGGCATTGACAGGCATCACTGATGGGCACTGAAAGGTGGCACTGATACATGGCACTGATATATGGCACTGACTGGCACTGATATGTGGCACTGACTGGCACTGATAGGCGGCACTGACTGGCACTGTTAGGTGGCACTGACAGGCACTAATAGGCGGCACTGATGCACACTGATATGCGGCACTGACTGGCACTGATTGGCAGCACTAAAAGGTGGCACTGATTGGCATTGATAGGTGGCACTGACTGGCACTGATGGGTGACACTGAAAGGCAGCTCAGATGGGCACTATGTGGCGTTGATGTGCACTGATAGGCACTGATATGTGGCACTGATGTGGTACTGATGAGCACTGGCATAAGGCACTGATGGACACTGACAGGTGGCACGGCTGGGGCTACACTGATCATCAGGGCACACTGATCATCAGTGCTCTGATGATCTGTGTAGCTGTCCCCTCGCGGAAAGCCGATTACCGGCTCTCCTCTCGAGCTGTCAGCGTGACAGCTCGAGAGGAGAGAAATGCAGATAACCGGCATTTCCCTGTTTACATGTGATCAGCTGTGATTAGACACAGCTGATCACATGACTGAGCCGACATCTTCGGCTCTTTCCGTGATCGGTGATCCGCTGTGTCCGAGGGACACAGCGCATCGCCGATCGCCACGCTGCGCGCTCCCTGAGCCGCGCATGCGCAGTGAGACTGGGAGGACGTCATATGACATCCTCCCAGAACGAGAGAACCACCTTGCGCCCATCATATTACTATACGGCAGGCGGGAGGTGGTTAAAAAAGTCCCTGATCCTTTCCAAAAACCCAGTGGCTCAAAAAAGCATAGATGTGAACATGTTCCACAGGAAACTATGTTAAATGGACTGTAGTGAGTTTCTGCAAAAAACACTAAAAAACGCATTGGTGTGAACAGAGCCATACACATTTGACCTGCAGAGAAAATATCCTAATAATACTTGTTTTAGCCCCCATTCACAAAGAACAAATATACATGCAGTTTTACACAATGAATAGCTCTGAAATGTTTTTATGAACAACCCCTATACTAATTAACGACATTTAAGCTAGCACAAGGATGCTTTCTGTGAATATTGCAAAACCATACAATTAACATAGAGTGACATAAAATACAGGTTATCAGTTTATTTAAATGAGGTCATATTAATATTCTCTAAACGTACCTCTAATGATAATTTCAGAACCAAAATTGTTTCAAAGAATTGTGTTTTACTTGAAGATATTATATTACACTATTCTGTTGCTTGGATGCATAACCCCATTACAAATTAGGGCATCTGCTGTGGTTTCACCTTTTTAAAATAAACGGCACAAGCCGGAGCTATTTGATTTGAGCAGTAAATCCAGAGATGTAGATAGATGTAATTATACAAGATGCAAATTTCAACTGTTCCTGTTAAAAATGTACCAGCAGCTCCCTAGTATTCTGTGTTACAAGCTTTTATAAATTTTAAGGAGCTCTGAAACAATGGCTACGTACAAATGTAACAGAATATTCTTTTATTTGCTATTTATTTTATTATTTGGCAATATATCTTCTAATTGCCTTGGGTTGTAATCCTGGATAGTTATTTTATACATTTTCTATGCACACTTAGAGCGAATTTTGTCCATTGTGTTTGTTTGCTATGCTGGAAATCAGATACATGGAATATTTGATCATGTCAACTGGACATTCATAATAACGAAGTTGACTTTTATTCTATATTATCATTATAAGCGGCAGAGGCATTGATGTGTGCATGGATCAAAGAGTGACATGAAGTGCACTCTGGTGAGTGATGGCCTTGCCGCCTAAAATGAATTACAGTGAACACAAAGAACGTAGTGCACGGCCATTACAGCAATTTGCAATCTGAGCTGAACAGAAACAGCCAACATCTCTTGCTGTTTCATTTATCATGTTTCCATCTCAGTACTTTTCTTACAACTTGTTTAGCATTATTATTTGATATAGCAGTATACCAATGAAATACATGTGTGAAATCTGATTTCCTTGTAACAGGGCCGGATCTAGCTTGCCTGATGTTGGGGTACAGTAAAAATATAGGGGGGCAGAGGATGGAAAGTGGATGGAGTAAGCAGGGCAGAAGATATGGTCAGCAGTTTGTAGAGCAGTATACAGACGCCATTAGAGTTTGTAGGGCAGTGTACAGGGGTCATCAGGGCAGTGTACAGGGATCATCAGGGCAGAGGACAAGGGGTCACCAAGGCAGTGTACAGGGGTCATCAAGGCAGTGTATAGGCTGTCAGCAGGGCAGTGTACAGGGGTCATCAAGGCAGTGTACAGGTTGTCAGTAGGGCAGTGTACAGGGGTCGTCAGGCAGAGAACAGGGATCAGCAAGGCAGTGTACAGGTTGTCAGCAGGACAGTGTACTAGGGTCATCAGGACAGAGGACAGGGTTCAGCAGGGCAGTGTACAGATTGTGAGAAGGGTAGTGATCAAGGTATTATTATACAGGCTTTATATAGCGCCAACAGTTTGCTCAGCGCTTTACAATATAATGGGAGACAATACAGCAACAATGCAGTTCAATACAAGAGGGATAGGAGGGCCCTGCTCCTACCAGCAGGGCAGTGTACAGTGGGTCATCAGGGTAGTGTACACGGGTCATCAGGCAGGGTACAGGGTTCAGCAGGGCAGAGGACAGATTGTCAGAAGGATAGTGCACAAGGTGTAAGCAGGGCAGTGTACAGTGGATCATCAGGGCAGTGTACTAGGGTCATCAGGGCAGTGTACAGTGGATCATCAGGGCAGTGTACTAGGGTCATCAGGGCAGTGTACAGGGGTCATCAGGGCAGAGGACAGGGTTCAGCAGGGCAGTGTACAGATTGTCAGAAAGAAAATGCACAAGGTGTAAGCAGGGCAGTGTACAGTGGATCATCAGGGCAGTGTACAGGGGTCATCAGGGCAGTGTACAGGGGTCATCAGGGCAGTGTACAGGGGTCATCAGGGCAGAGGACAGGGTTCAGCAGGGCAGTGTACAGATTGTCAGAAAGAAAATGCACAAGGTGTAAGCAGGGCAGTGTACAGTGGATCATCAGGGCAGTGTACAGGGGTCATCAGGGCAGTGTACAGGGGTCATCAGGGCAGAGGACAGGGTTCAGCAGGGCAGTGTACAGATTGTCAGAAGGATCGTGCACAAGGTGTATGCAGGGCAGTGTACAGTGGATCATCAGGGCAGTGTACTAGGGTTATCAGGGCAGTGTACTAGGGTGATCAGGGCAGTGTACAGGGGTCATCAGGGCAGAGGACAGGGTTCAGCAGGGCAGTGTACAGATTGTCAGAAGGGTAGTGCACAAGGTATCAGCAGGGCAGTGTACAGTGGGTGTGCAGGGCAGTGTATAGTGGGTCAGCAAGGCAGAGGGTGGGAGTTCAGCAGGGCAGTGTACAGGAATTGGTAGAGCAGTGTACAAGGAGTCAGTAGAGCAGAGGACAGGGGCTTTGAGAGTGGGGGGGGGGGGCAAACTGAAATCCAGGAGTTGCAGTCCACACCAGCACACCCCTAAATCCAGTCATGCTTTGAAATCACCTTGATTAGGTCAGAATCTTATCCTATGAGACAACTGTTTTAGTGCATGTGGGCTTTTCAAACACATATTTCACTCACTATGTGCCTGAAATTTTACATATTTCAATGTTACCCTGTTTTCTTTTATTTCCTCATGAACAATTCATTTTATTTCTAGTTAATTGACAAGGTAACCTAAGTTTAAAAGGAATCACTAGAAGCTGTTATTGCTACTCTATAGCTGGAATGCGATATGACGGTGGTTGCTGCACCTGTTCTGCCCCACTTTTATGTAATTTTTCTTTGTTGTATTGAACTGCATGAAGTTTTTATTGTTGTGTAGTATGCTGACATCTAGTGGCAGTTTAGGGCCAATACAGCCTGTTTGCTTTTATAGTTTGGTGTCTCCCTCTGTCCTCCCCTCGTGTTTGGTGCTTGTTAGTTTAGTCCTAGTTAGACTCTCCCTGTTCTTCATGTTAGTATTTTGCAGTGACAGGGTTTAGGAAAGCCATTGTCTTCTTACATTTCAAAAGATTGAAAAAACATCCACTGTACCACATTTTGGATTGGATTCATGCTCTGGACTGAAGAGTTAAGTTGCCTGTGGATGGTGCCAGGTTAGTAGGTGACGATACTATGCAAACAGACTGGGTCTGAGGAGGATTAGCAATGCATATAGCTGCATAGCAGCACTCATATGAACAATACATGAACAGAAATAAAATAGCATTCTAAGAGTAATGATATGTTAATATATATACTACAGTAGAAGTTCATGCAACCCAGCTAGTGTTAAAAATGTTATTTCCCCCCTCCTAACACCTATGCAGGAAAACCTGTATAAAAAAGATGTATATTCTTACCTATTTTCAGCCCGATCTGGTCCAGTCATGTCATCCGGCTCCCTGTGTCAGCCAGCAGTGGCTGCAAGGGAGAGGAGGGAGTGCCGACAGTGGATGGGACATGGGAGCTCAAGGGTGATGTCACCACTCCTATCATTCCCAGCCATTGTTGAACACTCTCTTCTCTCCCCTACATCCACCAGTTGACACCGGGAAGATAACATGACCAGAGCAGGCAGAGAACAGAGGCCATGTGATCACTTTTTTTAGACAGGTAAGCATGGGTGTTTGGAGGGGACATTTTTAAGACTAGTTAGTTTTCGGCTGGAATTGTACTAGTTGTATACACACTAATTGCATAGCCTGACTTTAATTCCATTTGCTGCTAAATGTTCTGTAGACCAATGTTTCTCAACCTTTTTTTAATCAGGGCACCCTTTAAAATTATGGACAGTCCGAGACACCCTTTAAAACTATGGACAGTCTTAAGGCAACCCATTCTAAAATGTGAAAAACTATTCTGATAGTTTCATATAACGCAGCAACATCCACACATGTAGGACACCCAACATTAGAGGTGAGTTATTCTTCCAAAGCAAATACAAATTTGCACAATTGTACTGAGTAGTATTCCAGTGTTTCTCTTCTCCCTCAGTTTTTCTCCATCACTGAGCTAATGTGACCCCAGCAATGATGGAGAGGGGCAGGTGAAGGTCAAACTAGGATGCTGTGCAGGCAACTGACATCCTCCTTATCAACTGATGATGTCATTGGTTGTCAGGACGCCGGCGGCTAGAAGGTCGTAATGGAGCACAATGAAAACCTGTGACTTTGTGTAACTAAAAGGCATGCTTGTTCCACCCACTGGCTTGTATACAAGTTTTGGGCAATTTTTAGACATTTTGCCAAGGCACCCTTGAATAAACCTCAAGGCACACTGGTTGAGAAAGGCTGCTGGAGACACCAATATACGCAGATGCTATGCATCAAAATAATTAATCAAAACACAAAATTATCAAACATGATCTTGATAATGAACCTGTCTCAATATTTTTGAATGAACCACATTGAAACATGCAGTTTTCTTTAAGTAGATCATTGGGTATGCAAGTAATAATGAAAGAACCATACTTTGATTACACCAGCATAGATATGACCTGTGGAGCACATCCGTTATCCACTTCTACCTGAAGTGGTTCAAATCCCACAAAGCAGAAGATGATGTCATGGAAACAGCAGAAAAGTACCAAACCATTACAGTGCGTTGCAGATAAAGGGAGATTCAGGTCTAATGTATTGGTCTAGCACAATGGCTAGACAGGTTTGAAAGCTTCAATAAAACCATGAAGCAAACCACGTCATAACCATGCATTTAAACTATAAGCCTTTCCTTTCTGACCACCCTGGGAAGTTACATACCATTAGAATTCATCATCCTCATCCTGTTGTGATTCACTCCTGTGTTTATGGAAGGTAAATGTTAGTCACCAAGATTTAATATTGATCAGAATGTACCTTTTATATGTGAAAATGCCAGCTGAGCCAGATGCTGTATCATACAAAAACAGAATGTCAGTGATGGAGTTACAAGCTGCAGAGCAAAATGGCTTCATGCATACTGTATTCGATTGATGCTTTTTTTTATCCTACAGGAGTTAAGCAGCAGCAAGAACACTGTAAAAAGCTGCATTTATGCATGTGCGTTTATGTGCGTTTTCGCATCTGCCATTAATGAATTCTATTGGCCAGAATGCACCTAGGGTTAATGCGCGTTTAGGTGCTTTTCAGCATTTTTTATATTCAAAAGCTCCTCTCCTGAATGCACAATTTATGTTTGTTTTCTGCCTTAAATACCTCTGCCTCTAAGCCCCTTTGTGTGCATGGACATGGAGGGACAATTATAAGTAGTGAAAAAAAAAAAAAAGTTCAAACATCTGCAACGATTTTTTTGAGCTCAAGCATGCATGCGTTCTAAGTCTTTTAATGCTGGCCATACACTAGTTAAAAAATCGTTCAAACTTGTTTTCGAATATTGAACACTCGTGAGAGCAAATGATATTGCCATCATGACCGAATTTCAAGCGATAAATCATTCATTGAACATAATCGAATCAGTCTTTGTTTGTTTTGACACATAGGCGCAGTATGAATTGCTTAATTTTTAACGGGCGAGAAACACATTAAAAGAGCATTATGGGTTTAGTTTTCTTTCCCCCTTTATACTTACCTAGGTGGATACAGCCTCGGTCCAATGTTGCATCTGTCCACCGCTGGCTCTAAGGCGGAGAATTGAGCGATCAAACACCGCTGATCGCTCAGTTCTTCCTGTACTTTGGCTGTACTTCTCCTTTAACCTTTCAATTTATCATCCATTGAGCAGAAGTTTTCCAAGCCTTTCCTTGGATTTTTTTGGCTCAAAAAAGTCAAAAACTATTTAAATTTGTGCCCAATAACTAAATGAAAAACAAACAAAACTGTCCAATAGATGGATTTTTGAATGATTTTTTGTCTAGTGTATGGCCACCATAAGACTATTGATGGGATATTCTGTGCAGACTGAATATAGGGCTCAGTTTCAGTTTCAGTTACCTTACTTAGGCTATTTACATAAGGAATGCACTCACATACAAAGGTCATCAGGTTCACAATGCTTCTAGATATCAGAAAGTTTGGTAGTGGGGAACAGCTAACTACCCTTATACTGCCTATATAATGTGGCATTTAAGGTAAATAACGTCATGCAACAGACTTACTGATTTTCAATTCTACAGATAGGGTAGACTTGGTTTGCACATGCAAACTTCAAAAGTTAAAATTCTCTAAAGTAAGCTTTTTATTAAACTGTATCTCAAATCAAAATCCTTTTTTTTTAAATTTTGGATAGGAAAGGGAAGAGTAAAGCTGGCCATAGATGGATCAAAATTCAGCACGGACCAGCCAAATTTCGATCCACCTATGGCCATTCCTTTTTGTGAGAAGTTGATCTAATGATCAATTTCTCACAATAGGGCTTGTTGGAAAATGTTTGTTCAATCAGCGTTGCAGCCAATCAGAGGAGTCCCTGCTGTCAGAATACAAAAGCACAGTGGGGAGGATTCCTCCATCCACCTGGCTTATGTGGATGGGGAAATCCATTATTTTTTTTAAATCTGCCCTTTGGCAGTAAAATAAAAAAAAAAAAGATCCACCTATGGCCAGCCTTTTTATTGCTGTCTGTACCCCAATTGGAGAGATTCATCCTGTTGACCATTATCAACAAGGCAAAAAGTGAAGAGCTGGTCTCAGGGCGGTGGCAGCCATCTTAACCACAATTGCTGTATGTACCTGGTGCCGGCCCTTAAGCTCATATACATGTGAGTGTGATGTTATTGTTAGGTTTTATATGATTTCATAAAGTCAACTGCTTTGCGCACTGAACCTTTTCCCTGATACTGTTTTTTGAGTGGCGGTGTATTGCATGGGAAAGAATTGCATTTCTGGTACATATGAATGGTCAAGTTGGTGACAAGACTCACAGTGCATCCAAATAAAAAAAGCACAGTAAGACCTATCTGGTAATAGAAGGTCCATCCATTGTGGTGAGTGCAAATCCATATGGGGTCACCTAGAGCACTTGGAAGTGGTCACCTGTTTTTTCTGTTACTAATGGCACCAGCACCTGTTCAGTTATATTTTGGTTTTCAAGCAATTATCATTGGAATGGGACTTACTGATGCATCGGACATTATTTGTATTTTCTGTTGTTGTTCATTTATTTAATTTATTTTTTGCATTTTCACAGGTGGCAAATTGTTTAGTAATTTTGATTCACATTTTTTGGCTGCTCGGTCTATATACACTTGTAAGGGCAAATCTTCCAATGGGGACACCTGCTCCAGGGACAGCTAAGAGGGGAATTCTCTTAACTTTTTGAGATTTCTTTTCACTTTCTATTGCATCTCTCGGGGAAGTGAAGGGAAATTTCCCCAAAGGTACAAAGAAAGCAAATGATAAACTGGCAGGGGTTTTAAACCTTCACTACTTTATCTAAAACAAAAAAAGTTTTGTTTTTTTTTGTTAGTAACTATACATACACTTTAATCTCTAATGTCATATGCGTACATCTATCTATCTATCTATCTATCTGTCTGTCTGTCTGTCTGTCTATCTATCTATCTATCTGTCTGTCTGTACAATCTATTGAGAGAATTACCAGTACCATATATGCTTATATTATATAGTTACATTCCTGATCTACAGCTATATTCCTAATTTTTTCTATTGAAATTATTTTAAGCAAACTTTATATGTATATTTTTACTTTTTGATTGCAGGCTTTCATGGCATAACATTTTTTTCTATTGTGGAATGTGGTTTCCAAATATTTATAACACTTGGACAACATAATTACTTCCTCTGCAGCTCACTAGTGTCACCGCCTAGTTTTGTTTAGACTTCTAACCGAAAGGATTTATAGGTGCCTGCTTTGAATCAGCAGTAAACTCTGCTGCCATGTCTTCCCGGGTTTAATATAGTGGTGTACAGGAAATGGGAAATGGGCTTTATTTAAAGGCATGTTCCAAAGAGAAAACAAACTTTAGAAACAATTATCCAAAAACAGTCATTTATTACGGAGTCGGTTGACCCAAGCTTTATATTTCAGTAGTGGATGCTAAAGACTAAACCACCTAATGATTTCTTAGACCTCTCCCAGATTCCTATATCTCCCAGGTCGGCACAATTCTAACCATCAAAGAGACTCCAAGCTCCAGCTAGGCTGGTAAATTATAATATGAACAATGGAGTTGGAGTTAGGAAGGCTATAGATTATGTAATTTTCTTTTCTTCCATCACAGGTGGAAAGAAAGAAGTTTGCTGGATTTCCCCATCAACACTTGGGGAGGATGGTTGACTTTGTTGATGGAGGAATCCCTCTCACTATTGTATTCTGCTGGCGGAGAGCATGAGCAACATTCCCTGCCAACAGAACACTATTATTAGTGTTGTCAGCTATAGCCAGCAGCACTAATCATTAGGGAACAACCCTACATGCTGGTTGTACACAAGTTGATCATTAGACTGACTTGTGCTCAACCACGGTGTCCATACATGAATTGAAATTTTGTCAGTCGCTGCTGAACCAGAGAAGTTTCAATCCATGTATGGCCAGCTTTAGATTATGAAGCCAGCAAGTGATTTGCTCTACCACTCACCATCTGTAACTAAAATATTACTTTTGGTTGGAAAGATACCATAGTTAAAGTGTAATATTTATTGGTATAAATGCCAACAGAGTTGCAATACACTACAGACATTAAAAGTGTTTTGTTATATCTATTTTATAAGTTTAAAAAAACCTAATGATTCTTTCAGAAATCCAGTGACCTTCTACCTTCTTGTAATGAGCTGACAATGCTGCACTGAAATCTTGAACAATTTTATCAGCCCTGTTTGATGTTTCGCTGTGAACTACAGAACACCTCCCTTAATGCTCTGGATAGGAGGAGAGGGAGAGGTGTTCTGTAGTCCTAAGGCCCCATTCACATCTGAGCGTAGCATTTTTGTGCATTTTTTGTGTGTTTTTTTGTGCAGTTTTATGCACATTTGCAAACGTTTATACACGATCTGTTCAGGCATTTTCAGGCTTTTTGAGTTCTTGCATTTTTGTATTAGCCAATAGAGAAAAATTTCATCTGTGACATCAATTGATGGCATGCTTTATCATGCCAGAAAACCGATCTTGGTCACGTGACAAAACGCACTAAAGCACATGAAAACGCACAGTTTGCGAGTTTCCATGTATTTTTATGGGAATGAAAATGTGCCAAAATGCATTGTACTGCCCAAATGGAGCTATAAAAGCAGCTCCAAAACTTTTTTGAGCTTCAGGCATTCTGCATCAGGTGACTTGGAGTGGAGATGTGAGCCATCTCCATAGAGTAATATTGATTTTTTTTTCTCCCTGAGCGTTTCAGAGCTTCGAGCTTCATGCTACAAAATGCTCAGGTGTGAATGGGGCCTTATACTTGCCCTGGGGTGACAATGCTGGAATACTTTGATCTGGGAGGTATATAACCCTAATCGAATGTGTGCATATAAGCCCTGCACCCAGTGGTGTATCTAGGTTTGTGCTGGCCTAGGCAACACAAGCATTGGCCACCCCAACCTTCCCCGCGGAGAGAGCCTGACACCGACCAACATCCCCCCCCCACTGTGGAGAGAGCATAACACCGACCAACAACCCCCCAAAGGAGAGAGCCTGACACTGGCCAACACCCCCCCAACTGCGGAGAGAGCATAACACCAACCAGCAACCCACCCCCCCAAAGGAGAGAGCATGACACCTACCAACACCCCCCCCCCCGGCCAATAAAGCCTTCCACTACCACCGCCTCCCCTATACACCCGCCGTCACCCCCTCCCATTCCTGGGAAGAGAGAGAAAGAAACTCAAAGACACTCACCTTCACAGCTCCGGACATCCCCGGGAACGAGAGTCAGGCTCTGCATACATCAAGAAGCCCGCAGGCTCTCTTGGCTCCCACCTGGTCCCCATGCAGGGTGCGTACCTTTTTCCAGGGGGCAGCGCTGCCTCCTTGAAAAATGCCACCCTAGGCAAATGCCTTGTTTTCCTTGTGGTAAATACACCCCTGCCTGCACCATGTGTATTACATGGTTTAAGCAGCGCTCTTTCTGAGCTCACTGTAATTACACTGACAAATTATAGGGGAATTGCATGAAATCATGTGCCCAGAGTCTTCAGCCCTACCAGGAAGAACAGTGGAAAGCTACAGTGTATGTAAATTCTGACAATAAATGTATCTTATTTGCTCTCTTTTGTCCTTTAAAACTACCATTGATAGCATTTTATTATATCTGTTTGACAAGTGCAAAAATAGTTGTTCATCCAGGCAGAAATTTTGTGAGCTGATAACTTTCAATTTTCTGGATAGCATTAGCAGTTTACAGTCATAGTGTTACAAAGTATGTGAAGGGTGTATGGATGGCCTTCAAGGAACTGTGAAATAAGGTCTGCCAAACGGATACTATCTATGCAATGAATTACTTAAAATACAACCTGTGATTTTAACAATAAATAAACATGGTATATTTACCTGCTTTGTCCCTGACCCTCATCTTCTGGGGTCCCCCGCTGGCCCCTGGCAAGTGCTGATTACTATGGGGGATTTATAGGTGCCTGCTTTGAATCAGCAGTAAACTCTGCCATGTCTTCCAGAGTTTAATATAGTGGTGTACAGGAAATGGGAAATGGGCTTTATTTAAAGGCATATTCCAAAGAGAAAACAAACTTTAGAAACAATTATCCAAAAACAGTCATTTATTACGGAGTTAGTTTACCCAAGCTTTATATTTCAGTAGTGGATGCTAAAGACTAAACCACCTAATGATTTTTTAGACCTCTCTGGGATTCTAATATCTCCCAGGTCGGCACAGTTGTAACCATCAAAGAGGCTCCAAGCTCCAGCTAGGCTGGTAAATTATAATATGAACAATGGAGTTGGAGTTAGGAAGGCTATAGATTATGTAAATTTATTTCCTTCCATCACAGGTGGAAAGAAAGAAAATTGATTGATTCCCCCACCAACACTAACTGCGTTGATGGAGGAATCCCTCTCACTTTTGTATTCTGCTGGCGGAGAGTGAGGGGAACATTCCCTGCCAGCAGAACACTATTATTAGTGTTGTCAGCTATAGCCAGCAGCACTAATCATTAGGGAACAACCCTACATGCTGGTTGTACACAAGTTGATCGTTAGACTGACTTGTGCACAACCACTGTGTCCATACATGAATTGAAATTTGGTCATTCGCTGCTGAATCGGAGAAGTTTCAATCCATGTATGGCCAGCTTTAGATTATGAAGCCAGCAAGCAACTTGTTCTACCACTCACCATCTGTAACTAATATATGATAAAATAGAATATAAAACAATATTATGTAAATATATATATATAGAAAATATAAAAATAGTTGTTCATCCAGACAGAAAAATCTGTGGGCTGATAACTTTTAATTTTCTTGATAGCATAGGCAGTTTACAGTCATAGCATTACAAAGTATATTATGGGTGTATGGATGGCCTTCAAGGAACTGTGTAAGCTCTGCCAAGTGGATGCCATCTATGCAATGAATTACTGTAAATACAACCAGTGATTTTAGACAATAAATATATGTAGTATATTTACCTGCTCTGTACAATTGTCATCCCTGATTCTGGCCTTCTAGGGTCCCCCGCTGGCCCCAGCTAAGTGCTGATTGCTTTGGGGGCACACATGCAGCTCAACACTGTCCCCTGCACTCTCCCCTTTCAGGCTGTGATGGACAGCAGTAGGAGCCAATGGCTCCCACTACTGCCTCCATGGCCAGTGAAGAAAGATAGAGACGAAACTGCCTCGGGCACATTGCTGGATCGAGATCGGGCTCAGGTAAGTATTTAGGGGGCTGGAGGGAGGGGGAGTTGAACACAGAAGGTTTTTTACCTTATTGCACATAGGATGCATTAAGGTAAACAAAAACGTTCTACCTTTACAACCCGTTTAAATGGTTTAAAACTGTAGTAGAGAGACAACATTTTCGGTATAGTAAATATGTTTTACAGCATTTTCGGTTTATTAAATATTGGATGCACTGAGAAAATGGGCAAACATGGCCTTACTCCGTGTTTTGTTTGCGTGGTTCAGAGAAGGATAAGAAATATGAGTTCTTCTGCAAGAATATATGCATGTCAACCGTCACAAAGATGCCTCACATTACTACTTGTCATGTTAAAATTCAACCTCAAGATAAAGTAATATCAACAGTTTTGCTAGGAACATGGATCTCTCTTTTTCTTTTAGTGTCTCTCACATAACTGCCTGCTTAACAAAATAAAACTGAAAGGTGTAAAAGAAAACCAGAGCATTTATTTTTCCAACTCAGTTCAAAGGTTTATTATGACCAATACAAAACATGCTTAATGGTGTCATCCATTTGGCATTATACGCGGTATTAATAAACAGTGCTGTTATGCACAAGCTTTCAATGTGCTACAGTATATACAGTCATTTATTCTGATCCTTTCTTGGTTGGTACAGAAAATGATACAAATCTCGTCAGGCATAGTTCTGTATTCATGGATAATCTAAAGACCATTCAAAGTAATGAATGGACATTTTTAGTCTTTTGTCAGACAGTTATCTTTAAACAGAAGATTCTTTTATAACACATTTTTTTCTTATATTGGGCACATAAACACAGATACTTCTTGTTATTTTCAGTATTCCCCCATACACAGAAAATAATTCACTAAAGATTAGTCATATACTATCCGTACACATAGGCATCAAAATTGGGTATGGCACACATGTTGCCCCCGATTTACTGGACTGAATATTTATTCGTAAAAATACTCAGCATCTGCTTCACGTCACACTGTGCTGTCAGAATGAATGTAGACCACAGTCTGTTCACATTTGATGGCACCATTCCATTAGTCTTTTTGGCTCCCACTCTTAGGAAACCCTACCCAGAGCTCTAGGACGGGGATAAGTAAATGCTGGGATTTTATCTTAGGTAGTGGTTTACTTGTACATCCAGTGCCTGTGTACAAGGCCTTATTAGTGTATTATAACACAGAGATGCCTGTTCCAATGGTTTTTATTGTTATTAAGTTGATAACATTAAGAGACATTTTAAATAGATTTTTTTTTGGGGGGGAGCGGGTACCAGGTTTTGATAGGTACCCTGCTCCCACTTCATATTGGACCACCCTGGTGAATCCACTGGAAGTTCTCCTTCCCCTTCTCTGCCCACAACCTTCTGGGGCACGTTACCGGTCCCAGAAGGCTGTGGTATCATTCAAAAAGCACAGCGCAGCTCAAGGCATGCTCAGTGGAAAGCTGGCTGTGAGGCCACAAGAAGTCACAGCCAGATGCATACAGTTAACATGCAAGCACTGGGGACTCGAAGACTGGTGAAGAAACGACCTAGGTGAGATAGGCGCTGGATCCTTGGACAAGGGAGATATTTTTGTAGTTGCTGACTTTTTATTTTGGCAGAACTGACTAAAGTTCCTCTTTAAGAACAATTGCCAACATAATAATTGTCATTAGCAAAAAAATACTCGTATATGGAAGGATGCATGTTATAATGTCCCAAACAGTTTCTCCTTACTAGAAAACAAGGTCATGTCTTCTGAGGCACATCACATGTTGTCAACATTAAACATTGCTTAATGATCTCTATAAAGTAATGTGAAGGTGAAGAAAAAAAAGAAAGTTTATGAAAAATAAGGGGGAAAAAAAGTAAAGAAAGAAGAGGAAAAGACAAGAGATGCACCAGGACCCAACATTCTGAGTAGAGATGAGCGAATCGAAGCATCCGAAGTGGAATTCGAGTCGAATATCGGAAAAATTTCGATTCGTGCCGAATCCGAAAAACAGCCTAATTCGGACGCGCGAATCGAAATTTTTCCGAAAATGGCGGCTGACATGTGCGGCGACGGAGCGGGGATGTCGGGGAAGGCGCGCAGACAAGGCGCGCTGCCCCATAATGCATTCCTCAACGACATGTGATCGCATCAGCCAATCAGCAGCCAGCCAGCCAGCACTGTGTAATGGTCGAGGTATATATAGCGGCCATTTTGGAAATCTTCATTTGCCTGCAGTCATTGAACAGAGGCAGACCGCTCTGTACTAGGGACAGGGACAGAGTTAGGGCCACAGAAACGAGAATTGGGGACAGAGAGAAGTTACTTAGGGACAGAGAACCATTACTCAGGGACACAGACTTGTTAATGAGGGCCACAGAATCGTTATTTAGGGACAAAGAAACGCTAGTTAGGGCCACAGAATTCATACTCAGGGACAGACAGAATTGTTACTCAGTGCCAGAGAATTGTTACTTAGGGCCACAGAAACGTTATTAGGGCCACAGAATTTTTACTCAGGGACAGACAGAATTGTTACTGAGTGCCAGAGAATTGTTACTCAGGGACAGACAGAATTGTTACTGAGTGCCAGAGAATTCTTAGGGCCACAGAATTCATTCTCAGGGACAGACAGAATTGTTACTCAGGGACAGACAGAATTGTTACTGAGTGCCAGAGAATTGTTACTCAGGGACAGACAGAATTGTTACTGAGTGCCAGAGAATTGTTACTCAGGGACAGACAGAATTGTTACTGAGTGCCAGAGAATTGTTACTCAGGGACAGACAGAATTGTTACTGAGTGCCAGAGAATTGTTACTCAGGGACAGACAGAATTGTTACTGAGTGCCAGAGAATTGTTACTCGCACAGACACAAAATTGTTACTTGCACAGACACAGAATTGTTACTCGCACAGACACAGAATTGTTACTCAGGGCCACAGAATTCATACTCAGGGATAGACAGAATTGTTACTGAGTGCCAGAGAATTGTTACTCAGGGACAGACAGAATTGTTACTGAGTGCCAGAGAATTGTTACTCAGGGACAGACAGAATTGTTACTGAGTGCCAGAGAATTGTTACTCGCACAGACACAAAATTGTTACTTGCACAGACACAGAATTGTTACTCGCACAGACACAGAATTGTTACTCAGGGCCACAGAATTCATACTCAGGGACAGACAGAATTGTTACTGAGTGCCAGAGAATTGTTACTCAGGGACAGACAGAATTGTTACTGAGTGCCAGAGAATTGTTACTCAGGGACAGACAGAATTGTTACTGAGTGCCAGAGAATTGTTACTCGCACAGACACAAAATTGTTACTTGCACAGACACAGAATTGTTACTCGCACAGACACAGAATTGTTACTCAGGGCCACAGAATTCATACTCAGGGACAGACAGAATTGTTACTGAGTGCCAGAGAATTGTTACTCAGGGACAGACAGAATTGTTACTGAGTGCCAGAGAATTGTTACTCAGGGACAGACAGAATTGTTACTGAGTGCCAGAGAATTGTTACTCAGGGACAGACAGAATTGTTACTGAGTGCCAGAGAATTGTTACTCAGGGACAGACAGAATTGTTACTGAGTGCCAGAGAATTGTTACTCGCACAGACACAAAATTGTTACTTGCACAGACACAGAATTGTTACTCGCACAGACACAGAATTGTTACTCAGGGCCACAGAATTCATACTCAGGGACAGACAGAATTGTTACTGAGTGCCAGAGAATTGTTACTCAGGGACAGACAGAATTGTTACTGAGTGCCAGAGAATTGTTACTCAGGGACAGACAGAATTGTTACTGAGTGCCAGAGATTTGTTACTCGCACAGACACAAAATTGTTACTTGCACAGACACAGAATTGTTACTCGCACAGACACAGAATTGTTACTCAGGGCCACAGAATTCATACTCAGGGACAGACAGAATTGTTACTGAGTGCCAGAGAATTGTTACTCAGGGACAGACAGAATTGTTACTGAGTGCCAGAGAATTGTTACTCAGGGACAGACAGAATTGTTACTGAGTGCCAGAGAATTGTTACTCAGGGACAGACAGAATTGTTACTGAGTGCCAGAGAATTGTTACTCAGGGACAGACAGAATTGTTACTGAGTGCCAGAGAATTGTTACTCGCACAGACACAAAATTGTTACTTGCACAGACACAGAATTGTTACTCGCACAGACACAGAATTGTTACTCAGGGCCACAGAATTCATACTCAGGGACAGACAGAATTGTTACTGAGTGCCAGAGAATTGTTACTCAGGGACAGACAGAATTGTTACTGAGTGCCAGAGAATTGTTACTCAGGGACAGACAGAATTGTTACTGAGTGCCAGAGAATTGTTACTCGCACAGACACAAAATTGTTACTTGCACAGACACAGAATTGTTACTCGCACAGACACAGAATTGTTACTCAGGGCCACAGAATTCATACTCAGGGATAGACAGAATTGTTACTGAGTGCCAGAGAATTGTTACTCAGGGACAGACAGAATTGTTACTGAGTGCCAGAGAATTGTTACTCAGGGACAGACAGAATTGTTACTGAGTGCCAGAGAATTGTTACTCGCACAGACACAAAATTGTTACTTGCACAGACACAGAATTGTTACTCGCACAGACACAGAATTGTTACTCAGGGCCACAGAATTCATACTCAGGGACAGACAGAATTGTTACTGAGTGCCAGAGAATTGTTACTCAGGGACAGACAGAATTGTTACTGAGTGCCAGAGAATTGTTACTCGCACAGACACAAAATTGTTACTTGCACAGACACAGAATTGTTACTCGCACAGACACAGAATTGTTACTCAGGGCCACAGAATTCATACTCAGGGACAGACAGAATTGTTACTGAGTGCCAGAGAATTGTTACTCAGGGACAGACAGAATTGTTACTGAGTGCCAGAGAATTGTTACTCAGGGACAGACAGAATTGTTACTGAGTGCCAGAGATTTGTTACTCGCACAGACACAAAATTGTTACTTGCACAGACACAGAATTGTTACTCGCACAGACACAGAATTGTTACTCAGGGCCACAGAATTCATACTCAGGGACAGACAGAATTGTTACTGAGTGCCAGAGAATTGTTACTCAGGGACAGACAGAATTGTTACTGAGTGCCAGAGAATTGTTACTCAGGGACAGACAGAATTGTTACTGAGTGCCAGAGATTTGTTACTCGCACAGACACAAAATTGTTACTTGCACAGACACAGAATTGTTACTCGCACAGACACAGAATTGTTACTCAGGGCCACAGAATTCATACTCAGGGACAGACAGAATTGTTACTGAGTGCCAGAGAATTGTTACTCAGGGACAGACAGAATTGTTACTGAGTGCCAGAGAATTGTTACTCGCACAGACACAAAATTGTTACTTGCACAGACACAGAATTGTTACTCGCACAGACACAGAATTGTTACTCAGGGCCACAGAATTCATACTCAGGGACAGACAGAATTGTTACTGAGTGCCAGAGAATTGTTACTCAGGGACAGACAGAATTGTTACTGAGTGCCAGAGAATTGTTACTCAGGGACAGACAGAATTGTTACTGAGTGCCAGAGATTTGTTACTCGCACAGACACAAAATTGTTACTTGCACAGACACAGAATTGTTACTCGCACAGACACAGAATTGTTACTCAGGGCCACAGAATTCATACTCAGGGACAGACAGAATTGTTACTGAGTGCCAGAGAATTGTTACTCAGGGACACCTAATCGTTGAATTAAATAGTATGTCAGACAACATGCAGAGGAGTGGCAGAGGAGGCAATGTTTTAGGAGCGAGCAGACGTGGCAGCAGAGGAAGGGGTCGAGGCAGCAGTATTCGCAGCCAGAGGCCAGTGCTCCCGGTGTCATCCAGCGGTCGTGTCTCCACCGACAACCCTGCCGTCATTGATTGGTTGGCTCGGTCGTCTTCCTCTTCCCAGGTCACCTCTGACACCTACAGCCAACGGTCGGTGGGTACGTCAGACACAACCGTTAGTTGGCATGGCCCGGGACCAAGCCCACTGAAATCACGTGTCCTCTACCTGCCCCTGTCCTTTGCTGTTCCCTCACCAAGCGAAGTATCGCATGCTGTGGGCTCAGCCCCACTGTACAGTGAGGAAGAGCTAACAGAGGGCGGTCAGGAACGGGGGGAGACATCGGCCTTTTCAGCAGCCAAGCGAACAAGTACTGGCGAGGAGAGTGGCTCGGTAGCCGGTCTAGAGACAGGTCTGTCTCCTGACCCAGACGCAGCCGAGGGGGCTAGTAGTGAGGCGGAGACCCTACTTGATGATGAGGAGGTTGATCGCACTTGGCAGCCTCGTCGTCATCAGGCAATTTCTTCCGCATCATCAGGAGAAGAGGGTGGCAGCTTGGCAGCGAGCAAAACAGTCGGTGGGTTGCCCAGGAGACAGCAGCAGGGTCGCATCAGTGTCAGTGGAGCCAAACGTCCACGGAGTAGAGCACCAGCTCCACTGCAGCCTACCACCACGGCCAGTAGTGGTGCCGTTGCGCACGGAGGAAGTAGCAGTCAGCCAGTGAAGAGTAGCGGGGGCAAAGTTTCCTACTCGGTGGTGTGGCAATTTTTCCTCAAGCCGCCCGAGGAAGTAAACGTAGCCGTATGTCGACTATGTGGCCAGAAATGCAAGCGTGGCCAGGGGGCCCATGTTGGGACTACAGCGTTGCGTCAGCATATGCAGCGTCACCATTCGGTGGCCTGGGAAAACCGTGATAAACATACGGCGGTTCTGCCTGCCCCAGCCCCCGCTCCATCACCCGCTCCGTTACTTGCTCCGTCACCCGACGTCGTCAATCGCCCTCTATCAGCCAGTCAAGGCTCCAACACCTCTGCTGAGGGGAGTTGTCGCTCATTGGCATCTTCCGCTCGTTCAGATGCTCCTTCTCCTGCTACTCCTCTTCTCGGATTCCGTCAACAGTCTTTCTTGGAATCCGTATCCAAGAGACAACAGTTTGCGAGCACGCACCCGACGGTGCAAAAGCTGAACGTCCTCCTGTCCAAGTTGCTGGTGCTGCAGTCCCTCCCTTTCCAACTGGTGGACTCAGCACCTTTCCGAGAAATGATGGCTTGTGCCGCGCCGCGGTGGAGAGTGCCAAGCCGTCATTTCTTTGCCCAAAAGGCAGTGCCAGCCCTGCATTCACATGTAGAAGAGATGGTGGGCCAGTCTTTGAGCATGTCGGTCTCTGCCAAAGTGCACGGCAGCGCCGACGTGTGGAGCTGTAACTACGGTCAGGGACAGTACATGTCATTTACGGCCCACTGGGTGAACGTGGTGCCGGCACAGCCGCACCAGCAACTTGGACAGGTCACGACGCTTTTGCCTCCACGTTTGCACGTCCTTGGTCCAGCAAGCATGTCCGCCTCTACCACCTCTTTTTCCGCCGTGTCCTCAGCCGCCACCCCCGTGCCAAGTCCCATTACCCGACCGGCATATCACATGTGCAGGGCGCAACGGTGTCACGCTGTGCTGCACCTGGTATGCCTTGGCGAACGTAGTCACACAGGGGAGGAACTGCTGAGTGTAATGAACAGAGAAATCGACAGATGGCTGTCTCCGCGCAAACTAAAAATCGGAACCATGTTGACTGACAACGGAAAGAACATGGTGTCTGCTCTGCGTCAAGGAAGGTTGTGCCATGCGCCATGCATGGCTCACGTGTTCAATCTGGTTGTCAAGCGGTTCCTAAAATCCACCATCCCACTGCAAGACATCCTTAAAATGTCACGTAAACTGTGCATGCATTTCAGCCATTCCTACACCGCAAAGAACACCCTCATTGAGCTGCAGCGGCAGAACGGAATTCCACAGCATCGCCTGATCTGCGACGTTGCAACAAGGTGGAATTCAACCCTACACATGTTAGACCGCCTTTACGAGCAGCGAAAGGCCATCACCGATTTCCTGATGTTACAAGCGGATAAAGGTACTCCCCTGTGTAACTTAGATGTCAGCCATTGGCAGCTCATGCGTGACACCTGCCGCTTGCTCAGGCCCTTTGAGGAGGCCACGCTATTCGTGAGTCGGCAGGACTATGGGATGAACGACGTCATTCCTCTGTTGCACGTCCTGGAACAAATGCTGTTAACAATGGCTGGTCAGGGTGCGGTAGACGTGGCGCACAGATCTCAACGCCACATGACCCCTGTGGGGGCAGGACAGGAAGAAGAGGAGGAGGTAGAGGAGGACATTTGTGCTCAGGAATTATTGAGTAAAATGGGTGGTTTTTCCACTCAGCGGACAGGAGTGGAGGAGCAGGAGCATCTGGTAGAGGAGGAGGAGGAGACAGAGGACCCAGACGCACCGTGGCAGTATGCTGTGGAGATGGAGGCAGGGAGTCCCTCGCATTCCTTGGCACAAATGGCCCATAGCATGCTCGGTTGCTTGCGTAGCGACAGCCGAATAATAACCATCAGACAGAGGGATGACTTTTGGCTGTCCACCTTGTTGGACCCTCGCTACCGGTCCAAAATGGTGGCCTTTTTCACACCTGCTGAGAGGGAGGCCAAAATTACGTACTATAAAAACCACCTATGTAGTCAGTTGGTCTCTGCCTTTGTGCGCCAACGTCCATCCTCAGACACTGTGGGCCCTGTGCGCTCGCGTTCCGCTGGCATGGCAGCAGGGGAGGGGTGGGGTGGTAGGAGCAGTGGCAGCTCCACCAGCAGCGGCTGCCTCAGTCTGCAGTCGATGATGAGTAGCTTTCTTCACCAGCGCAGTGAGGAAACTACTAACCAGCCGCAGCAGCAGCAGCAGCATCAGGTGGACCTGGAGCAGGAGCTCAAACAACAGGCTTGGGCCTACTTGGACAGCACCCTGCCAACCGAGGTAGACAATCCCCTTGACTACTGGGCAACGAAACTTGACCTTTGGCCCCAACTAGCTGAATTTGCCCTTGAAAGGCTGTCATGCCCGGCCAGTAGCGTGGCATCGGAGCGCGTGTTTAGTGCGGCAGGAGGTATTGTAACTCCGCGGAGGACACGACTGTCCACCCAAAGTGTGGAGAGACTCACGTTTGTGAAAATGAATCAGGCGTGGATTAGTCTGGATTTCAAACCACCAGTTCCTGACACAACTGACTAAATCCGCCATGAATCATGCCTCAAACATGTGCCACTTTCAGGTCTCCTCACACTGCTGGTGTGTTTAATTTTTTGACATAGGGTGCTGGCAGATTACGGGCCTCCTATAGCTGCTGCCAGGCCCCTAATCTGCCATAGGCCCCTATATACCGCCTCCTCATGCTGCTGCCAAGTCCAGAGTCTGTCATGGGTCCCTGTATGGCCTCCCATTGCTGCTGTCTCCATCGCCACACTCTGCTGCCATGTGCCACTTTCAGGTCTCTTCACACTGCTGGTGTGTTAAATTTTTTGACATAGGGTGCAGGCAGATTACGGGCCTCACATAGCTGCTGCCAGGCCCCTAATCTGCCATGGGCCCCTATATACCGCCTCCTCATGCTGCTGCCAAGTCCAGAGTCTCTCATGGGTCCCTGTACGGCCTCCCATTGCTGCTGTCTCCATCGCCACACTCTGCTGCCATGTGCCACTTTCAGGTCTCCTCACACTGCTGGTGTGTAGAATTTTTTGACATAGGGTGCTGGCAGATTATGGGCCTCCTATAGCTGCTGCCAGGCCCCTAATCTGCCATAGGCCCCTATATACCGCCTCCTCATGCTGCTGCCAGGTCCAGAGTCTCTCATGGGTCCCTGTACGGCCTCCCATTGCTGCTGTCTCCATCGCCACACTCTGCCATGTGCCACTTTCAGGTCTCCTCACACACTGCTGGTGTGTTACATTTTTTGACATAGGGTGCAGGCAGATTACGGGCCTCACATAGCTGCTGCCAGGCCCCTAATCTGCCATGGGCCCCTATATACCGCCTCCTCATGCTGCTGCCAAGTCCAGAGTCTGTCATGGGTCCCTGTATGGCCTCCCATTGCTGCTGTCTCCATCGCCACACTCTGCTGCCATGTGCCACTTTCAGGTCTCTTCACACTGCTGGTGTGTTAAATTTTTTGACATAGGGTGCAGGCAGATTACGGGCCTCACATAGCTGCTGCCAGGCCCCTAATCTGCCATGGGCCCCTATATACCGCCTCCTCATGCTGCTGCCAAGTCCAGAGTCTCTCATGGGTCCCTGTACGGCCTCCCATTGCTGCTGTCTCCATCGCCACACTCTGCTGCCATGTGCCACTTTCAGGTCTCTTCACACTGCTGGTGTGTTAAATTTTTTGACATAGGGTGCAGGCAGATTACGGGCCTCACATAGCTGCTGCCAGGCCCCTAATCTGCCATGGGCCCCTATATACCGCCTCCTCATGCTGCTGCCAAGTCCAGAGTCTGTCATGGGTCCCTGTATGGCCTCCCATTGCTGCTGTCTCCATCGCCACACTCTGCTGCCATGTGCCACTTTCAGGTCTCTTCACACTGCTGGTGTGTTAAATTTTTTGACATAGGGTGCAGGCAGATTACGGGCCTCACATAGCTGCTGCCAGGCCCCTAATCTGCCATGGGCCCCTATATACCGCCTCCTCATGCTGCTGCCAAGTCTAGAGTCTGTCATGGGTCCCTGTACGGCCTCCCATTGCTGCTGTCTCCATCGCCACACTCTGCTGCCATGTGCCACTTTCAGGTCTCCTCACACTGCTGGTGTGTAGAATTTTTTGACATAGGGTGCTGGCAGATTATGGGCCTCCTATAGCTGCTGCCAGGCCCCTAATCTGCCATAGGCCCCTATATACCGCCTCCTCATGCTGCTGCCAGGTCCAGAGTCTCTCATGGGTCCCTGTACGGCCTCCCATTGCTGCTGTCTCCATCGCCACACTCTGCCATGTGCCACTTTCAGGTCTCCTCACACACTGCTGGTGTGTAGAATTTTTTGACATAGGGTGCTGGCAGATTATGGGCCTCCTATAGCTGCTGCCAGGCCCCTAATCTGCCATAGGCCCCTATATACCGCTTCCTCATGCTGCTGCCAGGTCCAGAGTCTCTCATGGGTCCCTGTACGGCCTCCCATTGCTGCTGTCTCCATCGCCACACTCTGCCATGTGCCACTTTCAGGTCTCCTCACACACTGCTGGTGTGTTACATTTTTTGACATAGGGTGCAGGCAGATTACGGGCCTCACATAGCTGCTGCCAGGCCCCTAATCTGCCATGGGCCCCTATATACCGCCTCCTCATGCTGCTGCCAAGTCCAGAGTCTGTCATGGGTCCCTGTATGGCCTCCCATTGCTGCTGTCTCCATCGCCACACTCTGCTGCCATGTGCCACTTTCAGGTCTCTTCACACTGCTGGTGTGTTAAATTTTTTGACATAGGGTGCAGGCAGATTACGGGCCTCACATAGCTGCTGCCAGGCCCCTAATCTGCCATGGGCCCCTATATACCGCCTCCTCATGCTGCTGCCAAGTCCAGAGTCTCTCATGGGTCCCTGTACGGCCTCCCATTGCTGCTGTCTCCATCGCCACACTCTGCTGCCATGTGCCACTTTCAGGTCTCCTCACACTGCTGGTGTGTAGAATTTTTTGACATAGGGTGCTGGCAGATTATGGGCCTCCTATAGCTGCTGCCAGGCCCCTAATCTGCCATAGGCCCCTATATACCGCCTCCTCATGCTGCTGCCAGGTCCAGAGTCTCTCATGGGTCCCTGTACGGCCTCCCATTGCTGCTGTCTCCATCGCCACACTCTGCCATGTGCCACTTTCAGGTCTCCTCACACACTGCTGGTGTGTTACATTTTTTGACATAGGGTGCAGGCAGATTACGGGCCTCACATAGCTGCTGCCAGGCCCCTAATCTGCCATGGGCCCCTATATACCGCCTCCTCATGCTGCTGCCAAGTCCAGAGTCTGTCATGGGTCCCTGTATGGCCTCCCATTGCTGCTGTCTCCATCGCCACACTCTGCTGCCATGTGCCACTTTCAGGTCTCTTCACACTGCTGGTGTGTTAAATTTTTTGACATAGGGTGCAGGCAGATTACGGGCCTCACATAGCTGCTGCCAGGCCCCTAATCTGCCATGGGCCCCTATATACCGCCTCCTCATGCTGCTGCCAAGTCCAGAGTCTCTCATGGGTCCCTGTACGGCCTCCCATTGCTGCTGTCTCCATCGCCACACTCTGCTGCCATGTGCCACTTTCAGGTCTCTTCACACTGCTGGTGTGTTAAATTTTTTGACATAGGGTGCAGGCAGATTACGGGCCTCACATAGCTGCTGCCAGGCCCCTAATCTGCCATGGGCCCCTATATACCGCCTCCTCATGCTGCTGCCAAGTCCAGAGTCTGTCATGGGTCCCTGTATGGCCTCCCATTGCTGCTGTCTCCATCGCCACACTCTGCTGCCATGTGCCACTTTCAGGTCTCTTCACACTGCTGGTGTGTTAAATTTTTTGACATAGGGTGCAGGCAGATTACGGGCCTCACATAGCTGCTGCCAGGCCCCTAATCTGCCATGGGCCCCTATATACCGCCTCCTCATGCTGCTGCCAAGTCTAGAGTCTGTCATGGGTCCCTGTACGGCCTCCCATTGCTGCTGTCTCCATCGCCACACTCTGCTGCCATGTGCCACTTTCAGGTCTCCTCACACTGCTGGTGTGTAGAATTTTTTGACATAGGGTGCTGGCAGATTATGGGCCTCCTATAGCTGCTGCCAGGCCCCTAATCTGCCATAGGCCCCTATATACCGCCTCCTCATGCTGCTGCCAGGTCCAGAGTCTCTCATGGGTCCCTGTACGGCCTCCCATTGCTGCTGTCTCCATCGCCACACTCTGCCATGTGCCACTTTCAGGTCTCCTCACACACTGCTGGTGTGTAGAATTTTTTGACATAGGGTGCTGGCAGATTATGGGCCTCCTATAGCTGCTGCCAGGCCCCTAATCTGCCATAGGCCCCTATATACCGCTTCCTCATGCTGCTGCCAGGTCCAGAGTCTCTCATGGGTCCCTGTACGGCCTCCCATTGCTGCTGTCTCCATCGCCACACTCTGCCATGTGCCACTTTCAGGTCTCCTCACACACTGCTGGTGTGTTACATTTTTTGACATAGGGTGCAGGCAGATTACGGGCCTCACATAGCTGCTGCCAGGCCCCTAATCTGCCATGGGCCCCTATATACCGCCTCCTCATGCTGCTGCCAAGTCCAGAGTCTGTCATGGGTCCCTGTATGGCCTCCCATTGCTGCTGTCTCCATCGCCACACTCTGCTGCCATGTGCCACTTTCAGGTCTCTTCACACTGCTGGTGTGTTAAATTTTTTGACATAGGGTGCAGGCAGATTACGGGCCTCACATAGCTGCTGCCAGGCCCCTAATCTGCCATGGGCCCCTATATACCGCCTCCTCATGCTGCTGCCAAGTCCAGAGTCTCTCATGGGTCCCTGTACGGCCTCCCATTGCTGCTGTCTCCATCGCCACACTCTGCTGCCATGTGCCACTTTCAGGTCTCTTCACACTGCTGGTGTGTTAAATTTTTTGACATAGGGTGCAGGCAGATTACGGGCCTCACATAGCTGCTGCCAGGCCCCTAATCTGCCATGGGCCCCTATATACCGCCTCCTCATGCTGCTGCCAAGTCCAGAGTCTGTCATGGGTCCCTGTATGGCCTCCCATTGCTGCTGTCTCCATCGCCACACTCTGCTGCCATGTGCCACTTTCAGGTCTCTTCACACTGCTGGTGTGTTAAATTTTTTGACATAGGGTGCAGGCAGATTACGGGCCTCACATAGCTGCTGCCAGGCCCCTAATCTGCCATGGGCCCCTATATACCGCCTCCTCATGCTGCTGCCAAGTCCAGAGTCTCTCATGGGTCCCTGTACGGCCTCCCATTGCTGCTGTCTCCATCGCCACACTCTGCTGCCATGTGCCACTTTCAGGTCTCTTCACACTGCTGGTGTGTTAAATTTTTTGACATAGGGTGCAGGCAGATTACGGGCCTCACATAGCTGCTGCCAGGCCCCTAATCTGCCATGGGCCCCTATATACCGCCTCCTCATGCTGCTGCCAAGTCCAGAGTCTCTCATGGGTCCCTGTACGGCCTCCCATTGCTGCTGTCTCCATCGCCACACTCTGCTGCCATGTGCCACTTTCAGGTCTCTTCACACTGCTGGTGTGTTAAATTTTTTGACATAGGGTGCAGGCAGATTACGGGCCTCACATAGCTGCTGCCAGGCCCCTAATCTGCCATGGGCCCCTATATACCGCCTCCTCATGCTGCTGCCAAGTCCAGAGTCTGTCATGGGTCCCTGTATGGCCTCCCATTGCTGCTGTCTCCATCGCCACACTCTGCTGCCATGTGCCACTTTCAGGTCTCTTCACACTGCTGGTGTGTTAAATTTTTTGACATAGGGTGCAGGCAGATTACGGGCCTCACATAGCTGCTGCCAGGCCCCTAATCTGCCATGGGCCCCTATATACCGCCTCCTCATGCTGCTGCCAAGTCTAGAGTCTGTCATGGGTCCCTGTACGGCCTCCCATTGCTGCTGTCTCCATCGCCACACTCTGCTGCCATGTGCCACTTTCAGGTCTCCTCACACTGCTGGTGTGTAGAATTTTTTGACATAGGGTGCTGGCAGATTATGGGCCTCCTATAGCTGCTGCCAGGCCCCTAATCTGCCATAGGCCCCTATATACCGCCTCCTCATGCTGCTGCCAGGTCCAGAGTCTCTCATGGGTCCCTGTACGGCCTCCCATTGCTGCTGTCTCCATCGCCACACTCTGCCATGTGCCACTTTCAGGTCTCCTCACACACTGCTGGTGTGTAGAATTTTTTGACATAGGGTGCTGGCAGATTATGGGCCTCCTATAGCTGCTGCCAGGCCCCTAATCTGCCATAGGCCCCTATATACCGCTTCCTCATGCTGCTGCCAGGTCCAGAGTCTCTCATGGGTCCCTGTACGGCCTCCCATTGCTGCTGTCTCCATCGCCACACTCTGCCATGTGCCACTTTCAGGTCTCCTCACACACTGCTGGTGTGTTACATTTTTTGACATAGGGTGCAGGCAGATTACGGGCCTCACATAGCTGCTGCCAGGCCCCTAATCTGCCATGGGCCCCTATATACCGCCTCCTCATGCTGCTGCCAAGTCCAGAGTCTGTCATGGGTCCCTGTATGGCCTCCCATTGCTGCTGTCTCCATCGCCACACTCTGCTGCCATGTGCCACTTTCAGGTCTCTTCACACTGCTGGTGTGTTAAATTTTTTGACATAGGGTGCAGGCAGATTACGGGCCTCACATAGCTGCTGCCAGGCCCCTAATCTGCCATGGGCCCCTATATACCGCCTCCTCATGCTGCTGCCAAGTCCAGAGTCTCTCATGGGTCCCTGTACGGCCTCCCATTGCTGCTGTCTCCATCGCCACACTCTGCTGCCATGTGCCACTTTCAGGTCTCCTCACACTGCTGGTGTGTAGAATTTTTTGACATAGGGTGCTGGCAGATTATGGGCCTCCTATAGCTGCTGCCAGGCCCCTAATCTGCCATAGGCCCCTATATACCGCCTCCTCATGCTGCTGCCAGGTCCAGAGTCTCTCATGGGTCCCTGTACGGCCTCCCATTGCTGCTGTCTCCATCGCCACACTCTGCCATGTGCCACTTTCAGGTCTCCTCACACACTGCTGGTGTGTTACATTTTTTGACATAGGGTGCAGGCAGATTACGGGCCTCACATAGCTGCTGCCAGGCCCCTAATCTGCCATGGGCCCCTATATACCGCCTCCTCATGCTGCTGCCAAGTCCAGAGTCTGTCATGGGTCCCTGTATGGCCTCCCATTGCTGCTGTCTCCATCGCCACACTCTGCTGCCATGTGCCACTTTCAGGTCTCTTCACACTGCTGGTGTGTTAAATTTTTTGACATAGGGTGCAGGCAGATTACGGGCCTCACATAGCTGCTGCCAGGCCCCTAATCTGCCATGGGCCCCTATATACCGCCTCCTCATGCTGCTGCCAAGTCCAGAGTCTCTCATGGGTCCCTGTACGGCCTCCCATTGCTGCTGTCTCCATCGCCACACTCTGCTGCCATGTGCCACTTTCAGGTCTCTTCACACTGCTGGTGTGTTAAATTTTTTGACATAGGGTGCAGGCAGATTACGGGCCTCACATAGCTGCTGCCAGGCCCCTAATCTGCCATGGGCCCCTATATACCGCCTCCTCATGCTGCTGCCAAGTCCAGAGTCTGTCATGGGTCCCTGTATGGCCTCCCATTGCTGCTGTCTCCATCGCCACACTCTGCTGCCATGTGCCACTTTCAGGTCTCTTCACACTGCTGGTGTGTTAAATTTTTTGACATAGGGTGCAGGCAGATTACGGGCCTCACATAGCTGCTGCCAGGCCCCTAATCTGCCATGGGCCCCTATATACCGCCTCCTCATGCTGCTGCCAAGTCTAGAGTCTGTCATGGGTCCCTGTACGGCCTCCCATTGCTGCTGTCTCCATCGCCACACTCTGCTGCCATGTGCCACTTTCAGGTCTCCTCACACTGCTGGTGTGTAGAATTTTTTGACATAGGGTGCTGGCAGATTATGGGCCTCCTATAGCTGCTGCCAGGCCCCTAATCTGCCATAGGCCCCTATATACCGCCTCCTCATGCTGCTGCCAGGTCCAGAGTCTCTCATGGGTCCCTGTACGGCCTCCCATTGCTGCTGTCTCCATCGCCACACTCTGCCATGTGCCACTTTCAGGTCTCCTCACACACTGCTGGTGTGTAGAATTTTTTGACATAGGGTGCTGGCAGATTATGGGCCTCCTATAGCTGCTGCCAGGCCCCTAATCTGCCATAGGCCCCTATATACCGCTTCCTCATGCTGCTGCCAGGTCCAGAGTCTCTCATGGGTCCCTGTACGGCCTCCCATTGCTGCTGTCTCCATCGCCACACTCTGCCATGTGCCACTTTCAGGTCTCCTCACACACTGCTGGTGTGTTACATTTTTTGACATAGGGTGCAGGCAGATTACGGGCCTCACATAGCTGCTGCCAGGCCCCTAATCTGCCATGGGCCCCTATATACCGCCTCCTCATGCTGCTGCCAAGTCCAGAGTCTGTCATGGGTCCCTGTATGGCCTCCCATTGCTGCTGTCTCCATCGCCACACTCTGCTGCCATGTGCCACTTTCAGGTCTCTTCACACTGCTGGTGTGTTAAATTTTTTGACATAGGGTGCAGGCAGATTACGGGCCTCACATAGCTGCTGCCAGGCCCCTAATCTGCCATGGGCCCCTATATACCGCCTCCTCATGCTGCTGCCAAGTCCAGAGTCTCTCATGGGTCCCTGTACGGCCTCCCATTGCTGCTGTCTCCATCGCCACACTCTGCTGCCATGTGCCACTTTCAGGTCTCTTCACACTGCTGGTGTGTTAAATTTTTTGACATAGGGTGCAGGCAGATTACGGGCCTCACATAGCTGCTGCCAGGCCCCTAATCTGCCATGGGCCCCTATATACCGCCTCCTCATGCTGCTGCCAAGTCCAGAGTCTGTCATGGGTCCCTGTATGGCCTCCCATTGCTGCTGTCTCCATCGCCACACTCTGCTGCCATGTGCCACTTTCAGGTCTCTTCACACTGCTGGTGTGTTAAATTTTTTGACATAGGGTGCAGGCAGATTACGGGCCTCACATAGCTGCTGCCAGGCCCCTAATCTGCCATGGGCCCCTATATACCGCCTCCTCATGCTGCTGCCAAGTCCAGAGTCTCTCATGGGTCCCTGTACGGCCTCCCATTGCTGCTGTCTCCATCGCCACACTCTGCTGCCATGTGCCACTTTCAGGTCTCTTCACACTGCTGGTGTGTTAAATTTTTTGACATAGGGTGCAGGCAGATTACGGGCCTCACATAGCTGCTGCCAGGCCCCTAATCTGCCATGGGCCCCTATATACCGCCTCCTCATGCTGCTGCCAAGTCCAGAGTCTGTCATGGGTCCCTGTATGGCCTCCCATTGCTGCTGTCTCCATCGCCACACTCTGCTGCCATGTGCCACTTTCAGGTCTCTTCACACTGCTGGTGTGTTAAATTTTTTGACATAGGGTGCAGGCAGATTACGGGCCTCACATAGCTGCTGCCAGGCCCCTAATCTGCCATGGGCCCCTATATACCGCCTCCTCATGCTGCTGCCAAGTCTAGAGTCTGTCATGGGTCCCTGTACGGCCTCCCATTGCTGCTGTCTCCATCGCCACACTCTGCTGCCATGTGCCACTTTCAGGTCTCCTCACACTGCTGGTGTGTAGAATTTTTTGACATAGGGTGCTGGCAGATTATGGGCCTCCAAAAGCTGCTGCCAGGCCCCTAATCTGCCATAGGCCCCTATATACCGCCTCCTCATGCTGCTGCCAGGTCCAGAGTCTCTCATGGGTCCCTGTACGGCCTCCCATTGCTGCTGTCTCCATCGCCACACTCTGCCATGTGCCACTTTCAGGTCTCCTCACACACTGCTGGTGTATAGAATTTTTTGACATAGGGTGCTGGCAGATTATGGGCCTCCTATAGCTGCTGCCAGGCCCCTAATCTGCCATAGGCCCCTATATACCGCTTCCTCATGCTGCTGCCAGGTCCAGAGTCTCTCATGGGTCCCTGTACGGCCTCCCATTGCTGCTGTCTCCATCGCCACACTCTGCCATGTGCCACTTTCAGGTCTCCTCACACACTGCTGGTGTGTTACATTTTTTGACATAGGGTGCAGGCAGATTACGGGCCTCACATAGCTGCTGCCAGGCCCCTAATCTGCCATGGGCCCCTATATACCGCCTCCTCATGCTGCTGCCAAGTCCAGAGTCTGTCATGGGTCCCTGTATGGCCTCCCATTGCTGCTGTCTCCATCGCCACACTCTGCTGCCATGTGCCACTTTCAGGTCTCTTCACACTGCTGGTGTGTTAAATTTTTTGACATAGGGTGCAGGCAGATTACGGGCCTCACATAGCTGCTGCCAGGCCCCTAATCTGCCATGGGCCCCTATATACCGCCTCCTCATGCTGCTGCCAAGTCCAGAGTCTCTCATGGGTCCCTGTACGGCCTCCCATTGCTGCTGTCTCCATCGCCACACTCTGCTGCCATGTGCCACTTTCAGGTCTCTTCACACTGCTGGTGTGTTAAATTTTTTGACATAGGGTGCAGGCAGATTACGGGCCTCACATAGCTGCTGCCAGGCCCCTAATCTGCCATGGGCCCCTATATACCGCCTCCTCATGCTGCTGCCAAGTCCAGAGTCTGTCATGGGTCCCTGTATGGCCTCCCATTGCTGCTGTCTCCATCGCCACACTCTGCTGCCATGTGCCACTTTCAGGTCTCTTCACACTGCTGGTGTGTTAAATTTTTTGACATAGGGTGCAGGCAGATTACGGGCCTCACATAGCTGCTGCCAGGCCCCTAATCTGCCATGGGCCCCTATATACCGCCTCCTCATGCTGCTGCCAAGTCCAGAGTCTCTCATGGGTCCCTGTACGGCCTCCCATTGCTGCTGTCTCCATCGCCACACTCTGCTGCCATGTGCCACTTTCAGGTCTCTTCACACTGCTGGTGTGTTAAATTTTTTGACATAGGGTGCAGGCAGATTACGGGCCTCACATAGCTGCTGCCAGGCCCCTAATCTGCCATGGGCCCCTATATACCGCCTCCTCATGCTGCTGCCAAGTCCAGAGTCTGTCATGGGTCCCTGTATGGCCTCCCATTGCTGCTGTCTCCATCGCCACACTCTGCTGCCATGTGCCACTTTCAGGTCTCTTCACACTGCTGGTGTGTTAAATTTTTTGACATAGGGTGCAGGCAGATTACGGGCCTCACATAGCTGCTGCCAGGCCCCTAATCTGCCATGGGCCCCTATATACCGCCTCCTCATGCTGCTGCCAAGTCTAGAGTCTGTCATGGGTCCCTGTACGGCCTCCCATTGCTGCTGTCTCCATCGCCACACTCTGCTGCCATGTGCCACTTTCAGGTCTCCTCACACTGCTGGTGTGTAGAATTTTTTGACATAGGGTGCTGGCAGATTATGGGCCTCCTATAGCTGCTGCCAGGCCCCTAATCTGCCATAGGCCCCTATATACCGCCTCCTCATGCTGCTGCCAGGTCCAGAGTCTCTCATGGGTCCCTGTACGGCCTCCCATTGCTGCTGTCTCCATCGCCACACTCTGCCATGTGCCACTTTCAGGTCTCCTCACACACTGCTGGTGTGTAGAATTTTTTGACATAGGGTGCTGGCAGATTATGGGCCTCCTATAGCTGCTGCCAGGCCCCTAATCTGCCATAGGCCCCTATATACCGCTTCCTCATGCTGCTGCCAGGTCCAGAGTCTCTCATGGGTCCCTGTACGGCCTCCCATTGCTGCTGTCTCCATCGCCACACTCTGCCATGTGCCACTTTCAGGTCTCCTCACACACTGCTGGTGTGTTACATTTTTTGACATAGGGTGCAGGCAGATTACGGGCCTCACATAGCTGCTGCCAGGCCCCTAATCTGCCATGGGCCCCTATATACCGCCTCCTCATGCTGCTGCCAAGTCCAGAGTCTGTCATGGGTCCCTGTATGGCCTCCCATTGCTGCTGTCTCCATCGCCACACTCTGCTGCCATGTGCCACTTTCAGGTCTCTTCACACTGCTGGTGTGTTAAATTTTTTGACATAGGGTGCAGGCAGATTACGGGCCTCACATAGCTGCTGCCAGGCCCCTAATCTGCCATGGGCCCCTATATACCGCCTCCTCATGCTGCTGCCAAGTCCAGAGTCTCTCATGGGTCCCTGTACGGCCTCCCATTGCTGCTGTCTCCATCGCCACACTCTGCTGCCATGTGCCACTTTCAGGTCTCTTCACACTGCTGGTGTGTTAAATTTTTTGACATAGGGTGCAGGCAGATTACGGGCCTCACATAGCTGCTGCCAGGCCCCTAATCTGCCATGGGCCCCTATATACCGCCTCCTCATGCTGCTGCCAAGTCCAGAGTCTGTCATGGGTCCCTGTATGGCCTCCCATTGCTGCTGTCTCCATCGCCACACTCTGCTGCCATGTGCCACTTTCAGGTCTCTTCACACTGCTGGTGTGTTAAATTTTTTGACATAGGGTGCAGGCAGATTACGGGCCTCACATAGCTGCTGCCAGGCCCCTAATCTGCCATGGGCCCCTATATACCGCCTCCTCATGCTGCTGCCAAGTCCAGAGTCTCTCATGGGTCCCTGTACGGCCTCCCATTGCTGCTGTCTCCATCGCCACACTCTGCTGCCATGTGCCACTTTCAGGTCTCTTCACACTGCTGGTGTGTTAAATTTTTTGACATAGGGTGCAGGCAGATTACGGGCCTCACATAGCTGCTGCCAGGCCCCTAATCTGCCATGGGCCCCTATATACCGCCTCCTCATGCTGCTGCCAAGTCCAGAGTCTGTCATGGGTCCCTGTATGGCCTCCCATTGCTGCTGTCTCCATCGCCACACTCTGCTGCCATGTGCCACTTTCAGGTCTCTTCACACTGCTGGTGTGTTAAATTTTTTGACATAGGGTGCAGGCAGATTACGGGCCTCACATAGCTGCTGCCAGGCCCCTAATCTGCCATGGGCCCCTATATACCGCCTCCTCATGCTGCTGCCAAGTCTAGAGTCTGTCATGGGTCCCTGTACGGCCTCCCATTGCTGCTGTCTCCATCGCCACACTCTGCTGCCATGTGCCACTTTCAGGTCTCCTCACACTGCTGGTGTGTAGAATTTTTTGACATAGGGTGCTGGCAGATTATGGGCCTCCTATAGCTGCTGCCAGGCCCCTAATCTGCCATAGGCCCCTATATACCGCCTCCTCATGCTGCTGCCAGGTCCAGAGTCTCTCATGGGTCCCTGTACGGCCTCCCATTGCTGCTGTCTCCATCGCCACACTCTGCCATGTGCCACTTTCAGGTCTCCTCACACACTGCTGGTGTGTAGAATTTTTTGACATAGGGTGCTGGCAGATTATGGGCCTCCTATAGCTGCTGCCAGGCCCCTAATCTGCCATAGGCCCCTATATACCGCTTCCTCATGCTGCTGCCAGGTCCAGAGTCTGTCATGGGTCCCTGTATGGCCTCCCATTGCTGCTGTCTCCATCGCCACACTCTGCTGCCATGTGCCACTTTCAGGTCTCTTCACACTGCTGGTGTGTTAAATTTTTTGACATAGGGTGCAGGCAGATTACGGGCCTCACATAGCTGCTGCCAGGCCCCTAATCTGCCATGGGCCCCTATATACCGCCTCCTCATGCTGCTGCCAAGTCTAGAGTCTGTCATGGGTCCCTGTACGGCCTCCCATTGCTGCTGTCTCCATCGCCACACTCTGCTGCCATGTGCCACTTTCAGGTCTCCTCACACTGCTGGTGTGTAGAATTTTTTGACATAGGGTGCTGGCAGATTATGGGCCTCCTATAGCTGCTGCCAGGCCCCTAATCTGCCATAGGCCCCTATATACCGCCTCCTCATGCTGCTGCCAGGTCCAGAGTCTCTCATGGGTCCCTGTACGGCCTCCCATTGCTGCTGTCTCCATCGCCACACTCTGCCATGTGCCACTTTCAGGTCTCCTCACACACTGCTGGTGTGTAGAATTTTTTGACATAGGGTGCTGGCAGATTATGGGCCTCCTATAGCTGCTGCCAGGCCCCTAATCTGCCATAGGCCCCTATATACCGCTTCCTCATGCTGCTGCCAGGTCCAGAGTCTCTCATGGGTCCCTGTACGGCCTCCCATTGCTGCTGTCTCCATCGCCACACTCTGCCATGTGCCACTTTCAGGTCTCCTCACACACTGCTGGTGTGTTACATTTTTTGACATAGGGTGCAGGCAGATTACGGGCCTCACATAGCTGCTGCCAGGCCCCTAATCTGCCATGGGCCCCTATATACCGCCTCCTCATGCTGCTGCCAAGTCCAGAGTCTGTCATGGGTCCCTGTATGGCCTCCCATTGCTGCTGTCTCCATCGCCACACTCTGCTGCCATGTGCCACTTTCAGGTCTCTTCACACTGCTGGTGTGTTAAATTTTTTGACATAGGGTGCAGGCAGATTACGGGCCTCACATAGCTGCTGCCAGGCCCCTAATCTGCCATGGGCCCCTATATACCGCCTCCTCATGCTGCTGCCAAGTCCAGAGTCTCTCATGGGTCCCTGTACGGCCTCCCATTGCTGCTGTCTCCATCGCCACACTCTGCTGCCATGTGCCACTTTCAGGTCTCTTCACACTGCTGGTGTGTTAAATTTTTTGACATAGGGTGCAGGCAGATTACGGGCCTCACATAGCTGCTGCCAGACATGTAATCTGCCATGGGCCCCCGTACCGACTCCTCATGCTGTGACGTTGCAACAAGGTGGAATTCAACCCTACATATGTTAGACCGCCTTTACGAACAGCTAAAGGCCATCACAGATTTCCTGATGTTAAAAGCGGATAAAGGTACTCCCTGTGTAACTTAGATGTCAGCCATTGGCAGCTCATGTGTGACACCTGCGCTTGCTCAGGCCCTTTGAGGAGGCCACGCTATTCGTGAGTCGGCAGGACTATGGGATGAATGAGGTCAAATCGGCCATGGGCCCCCGTACCGCCTGTTCACGCTGATGCTGGTCCCACAGTGTGACCTGGGTCCCTGTACGGCCTTCCATTGCTTCCACTCTGCCATGTGCCACTTTGAAATCTCCTCACACTCCTGCGGTTGTCCATTTTGTCATAGGTTGCTGGCAGATTACAGGCCTTCCATAGGTGCCACCAAGCCCCATATCGGCCATGGGCCCCCGTACCGCCTGGTCACGCTGCTGCTGGGCCCATAGTGTGACCTGGGTCCCTGTACCGCCTCCCATTGCTCCCACTCTTCCATGTGCCACTTTCAGGTCTCCTCACGCTCCTGCTGGTTTCCATTTTGTCATAGGTTGCTGTATGGCCTCCCATTGCTGCTGCCTCCACCGCCACACTGTGGCTCCAAACACTGGTTTTGGCCCCGTGACTGGCCAAAGGAGTGAAGTGTGCAGTGATTCTAAGATCGACGGCACTCATCTGCATGTCATACTGACAGACAGTATTATTTCTCTTCCCCAGCAGACTCCAAGGGCATTTAAATTAAAGGTACAGTGTTCTGCACTAATATTAAGTCTCTCTGAAGCCTAGAAACACCCTTTTTTAAGTTAAATTCACAGCGAATTTATTCGACTCGAATCGAATATTGTCCACGAATTCGCCGAATCAGTCGAATCGAATTTTTCATTTCTTCGCTCATCTCTAATTCTGAGTCATTCACTGTTCATCTGAAAGATCCATGGTTGCCACATTTTATCAAATAAAGGTATTTTATGTATCAAAATGGCTGCTAGTTTTTCATTCACCATTATCCATGACAATTTAGCTTTCATCAATGGAAACGATGTGGATGAGGATTTCAAAGTCTTAGTAATTGCTACCCTTGCTGCTAGGAGAAGAAACAAAATCAATTTTTTTTGTATGTTTTGGTGTCTCTACTATGGGTTGGTACAGAAAGCCTTGCCAGGGAGATTTTTCCAAATAAACCTGTGTTATAGAATAGATGAAATTACATACTCATATCTAACATTCTTAATCTTTGGACATGTCCAGCAAATATGATGAGCAGACTATTCTTGTCCACACCCTTTGAAACGGGAAGTGCCTGAGACATAAGAAGTTATTTTCATGGGAAAAATGTACCATCTTAGTAACGCTTTATATTTTGCTTCTATGTTTGAAGTGTTTATGTAGAGCTTAAAAACCAAGAGAGCTAGAGCTAGCTTGTGCCATTCAGTGGGACCTAGGTTATCATCCAGGTCTTGTTCCCATCTAAACATACAGTATAAGGCATTTTGTCAAATTTTGAATTGAGTGATTCATAAATTTCAGAGATGTGACCTGGTATCAGGGGTGGTGTGTGTGTGTGGGGGGGGGAAGTGTTTAAAAATGCAGTTCAACCACATGTTTTTACTGCTCCCCTCCCAATTGCTAGGGTAAATGATTGCAGAAGCACCATCCCTAGGCTCCCAACAAGTTGAAGTAAACATACAATTTGTTGCGAGTCTAAGGATCAATTCACCTACCACAATGCATGGGTTTGTAAACCTCACTTGGGAGGGGACCCCCAAGAGCAAGAGCAAAGAGTTTGGAGTCTCATAATGTTAGCTGCTTTGAGGAACCTCAATTGTTTCTTTAATCATTAAGAAAGTTCCACCACTGAAATGCATATATAGTACATATGAGAACCTAATGTAGTTCTTGTTGACTGTGCGACATATCCACATGGAACCAAACCTTAGTGTGATGACAGTTACTGAGCAGTAGAATGCAAAGACTAAAACAAGATTAAAGGCCAACAATGTGAGCCACATGGGTTAGATGGGTTTAGGAGACCATGAAAGTCTTTGGCTGATTGATAGCTACTAGTGGATCACCTGGTTGGCTTGTGCAAGGGTGTAACTACCACAATAATTGCCTGTGACCTTCCTGTAAGCAAATTTCCAGTAAGTTTGGTATTTTCCTGATTGGTGTATTTCAACTAGATGAAGCTTACAATCATGGAAAATAAACATATTAGACACATTAAGAGAATTATTTGCAACTAGAAAAGCTACAATTTCTGGGAAATTGTGTGAAGTGTTCTTGCCTCCACCAGTAGTCTACAACTGGAGTGGGCGGAGTAACTGGGTGGAGTGGCTTGAGTAACTGTTGTGTGGTTGGAGTGGCTGGAGTAACTGTGAAAAGGTTTTGTCAGCTCCCACTCTAGTTTTGAACATTCCGCCATTCATTCCTATGGGAACAATTTCACCACAAAAGCGCCAATATTTCGTGAACCATTTGGCGAAATGTTCCACAAAGTAATAGCAAACCAATCGGGAACAATCCGCACGTTTCGGTATATTACTGTCTATGTAGTGTAAAAACTGTGGGAGGAGTTAGGGTGGTAATTTTGGCTATAATAATAAGAATATATATGTGAGATAACAGTAAGTGGTCTTGCCATGCAAGAACACTTAATGACTGTTTGGCTGTTGCTTGTGACATTTGTACAGCATTTTTTCTATGAATAGACCTCTACGTATGAGCATGAGGGCCTGCCCAATATAACACAAATTGAAAAAAAAAACTTAGGTTGATCCTTCCTCCAATTACATAGTTTCGGTAAACCTAAAGGAGATTGTAAATAGATTGTATAGTCAGATTGTAATATAGTCAGATTTCAGTGTGTGATGAGCTTTAGGGAAGCTATTATAGAGATTTATGAAAATGCAATTTGCAACATTAAAGACACAAATATATGTTTCTTCAAGTGGATTAAAGTTTTATTTTTTGTTTAGATTTTCTTTTTTGCATTTGCCTGAAGTTTACAATTAAAGCGGTGTTCTACTCAAAAGCGGAAGCTCCACTTATTTGCCCCCCCTCCACTGCCATATTTGGCAACTTTTGGGGGGGAGCGGATACTTGTTTTTGACAGGTACCCGCTCCCACTTCCGTCTCAGTTCAGCCCCCTCCTCCCTCCCACAGTCTCTTGAGAACTTTCACAGGTCCCAGAGGACTGCCAGACAAATTAGGAAGCGCAGCACGACTCGCGCATGCGCAGTGGGCACCAGAATGTGAAGCCACAAGCTGTCACAGCCTGTTGCCCACAGTAAAGATGCCGGATAGAGGAGAGAAGGGGAGAAGGGATGCCGCGGGTGAGAACATTGCTGGACTCCAAGACAGTTAAGTGTGTGTTCATTAAAAGTCAACAGCTACAGTTTTTCTAGCTGCTGACTTTTAATAAAACAAAAACTGCTGGAATTTTGAAGTTGTTTTTGTTCATGTCTGTACAGTCAGGCCTGGGGATACCTTGGAGGGTACTTAATTTGTTACAGTAAATTCATCATAAATTAGAAAAAAAAATTGGTTTAGTTATATAAGTCAGTGTTTTTCAACCTTTTTTGTGCAAAGGCACACTTTTTTCATGAAAAAAATCACGAGGCACACCACCATTAGAAAATGTTAAAAAAATTTACCTCTGTGCCTATATTGACTATATATAAAGTAATTCTCTTGAATAGGAATCAAACACAAAGAAATTATTTTATAATTACTTTATTATGAAATAATAAAGTATTTTATAATTGGACCCGGGGGCCGGACCAAGAGTAGATGAATGATGTGTATGTGTCATCCATAGTAAGTATAGTAATATTCCCCCATAGTAAGCATAGTAATTAATCCCCCATATAGTAATTCATCCCCCATAGTAATTAATCCCCCATATAGTAATTCATCCCCCATAGTAATTCATCCTCCATATAGTAATTCATCCCCCATAGTAATTCATCCCCCATAGTAATTAATCCCCCATATAGTAATTCATCCCCCATAGTAATTCATCCCCCATAGTAATTAATCCCCCATATAGTAATTCATCCCCCATAGTAATTAATCCCCCATATAGTAATTCATCCCCCATATAGTAATTCATCCCCCATAGTAATTCATCCCCCATATAGTAATTCATCCCCCATAGTGTAATTCATCCCCCATAGTGTAATTCATCCCCCATAGTAATTCATCCCCCATAGTAATTCATCCCCCATATAGTAATTCATCCCCCATATAGTAATTCATCCTCCATATAGTAATTCATCCCCCATAGTAATTCATCCCCCATATAGTAATTCATCCCCCATAGCAATTCATCCCCCGTATAGTATTTCATCCCTCGTATAGTATTTCATCCCCCGTATAGTATTTCATCCCCCGTATAGTATTTCATCCCCCATATAGTATTTCATCCCCCATATAGTATTTCATCCCTCATATAGTATTTCATCCCCCATATAGTAATTCATCCCTCATATAGTATTTCATCCCTCATATAGTATTTCATCCCCCCATATAGTATTTCATCCCTCATATAGTATTTCATCCCCCCATATAGTATTTCATCCCTCATATAGTATTTCATCCCTCATATAGTAATTCATCCCTCATATAGTATTTCATCCCCCCATATAGTAATTCATCCCTCATATAGTATTTCATCCCCCCATATAGTATTTCATCCCCCCATATAGTATTTCATCCCTCATATAGTAATTCATCCCTCATATAGTATTTCATCCCCCCATATAGTATTTCATCCCCCCATATAGTATTTCATCCCTCATATAGTAATTCATCCCTCATATAGTATTTCATCCCTCATATAGTATTTCATCCCTCATATAGTATTTCATCCCCCATATAGTATTTCATCCCCCCATATAGTATTTCATCCCCTCATATAGTATTTCATCCCTCATATAGTATTTCATCCCCCCATATAGTATTTCATCCCTCATACAGTAATTCATCCCTCATATAGTAATTCATCCCCCATATAGTATTTCATCCCTCATATAGTATTTCATCCCCCCATATAGTATTTCATCCCTCATATAGTAATTCATCCCCCCATATAGTATTTCATCCCCCCATATAGTATTTCATCCCCCCATATAGTATTTCATCCCTCATATAGTAATTCATCCCTGATATAGTAATTCATCCCCCATATAGTATTTCATCCCCCCATATAGTATTTCATCCCTCATAAAGTAATTCATCCCTCATATAGTATTTCATCCCCCACAGTACTATTCCCCCCCCCCCCCCTTCTAGTAAGCCAAGTCCCCCGTGTCAATTCACTTACCTTTTGCGTTCCTCTCGCTGTCTTCCCGCGCCGTTCGGGTCTTCAGGGCGGACTGTGAGAGGAGCCTAGCTCCCCTCCCCTCACGTTCGGCACGCTGCCCCGCCTACACACATCCTGACAGCCACATCCGCAAGCCGGATTAAAAGGTCCGCGCGGACTTTTGGGGCTGCCAACCGAGAGGAGGCAGGGGAGCGGCCGACCGAGAGGAGGGAGGGGAGCAGGCGCCCGGCACACAGAAGAGCCGCATTAGACTGGGTAAAGAGCCGCATGTGGCTCGCGAGCCGCGGCTTGCCGACCACTGAATCATTAGATTCTAATGATTGGTCTATTTGTGAGCCGAAGCCACATGTTACAGATGAAATTGGAATTTTTCCCACGGCACACCAGACAATATCTCACGGCACACTAGTGTGCCGCGGCACAGTGGTTGAAAAACGCTGATATAAGTACATAAAGTTCTTCGAAGAAATTTTATTTGATTAGGAACACTAGTAATAACGTGCACAAGTCAAGGGATACCGGAGATTGCGTGCTTTCTCTTGTACACTTAAAAAAAAAAAGGGGCAAAAAAAGAGGCAAAGCTTACTGTAATGACGAAGGCTAACCATACACATACAGTATATATTTATTTTGTTTAGCCCTTGGGCCAAAGAAGAGACATCCAATACATTCCTCCATCCACACTAAACAGTGTGGATGGAGAAATCTCCCCTGCTATCTGTTGTATTCAGAACAACATACTTAAAGAGGATCAGGGAACTTTTAGGCATGCACATGTAGTCAGATAAAGGAAAACCTTAAAAAAGCCCAATAGCTCGGGCATGGGGCTCCCACACAGCAAGGCACCCAACATTAGGTCAAACCATAGAAATACAGAAAGAAGCGCAGACCAAAACTAGATAAAAGAGCCAAGATAACTTTAGTTGATGTTAAAAAAAAGTCATATAAAAATATCCATTGGGTTTTGAGGGCAAATTCACTCCTGATTCATGAAGGCTCAAGATCCTTCAAAGTTGCTCAGCATCTGCTGTCAAATTGTTACTCCATGAGCAGAGTTCAATACCATAAGTCACTGTTTTCTCCTAGTCCACACAAGTTTTATCCTCTGTTTAGCCCTGATGAAAGGGGAGTGGTGTTGCCCCCAAAATGCGTTGGTTGGTTTTTAATGACTTTTCCTTTTACCAGCAATTAAAATGATCTTGGATGCTTTTATCTGGCTTTGATCTTGTGAATCTTTTTTGCATTTCTATGGTTGGAGCCTGTTGTATTCAGAGAGTTGACAGAAAAACAAAACAGTGACTTAATCTGATTAGATTCAGTCACTCTTCGACCCATCATTTTCCTCCCAGCTCCTTCAACTTTTCATTTGAAGTTTGTAGAGACGGGTGGTACTTAAGTGCCTCAAGCAAAATGAAGTTCTTACGGTTTTAAAAAACTCACTGCAGTCACCTGATATACTGTTCTCTCTCTAACCTATAGACGATTAAAGAATAGTTTTTTTGGTAAGCCAAGAGATCACTGAATTATATTATACCATTTTATTGATCTGTTTTATGTGACATTTGTAGAATAAAGAAAGCTCAGCCAAGTTCCAGACATGCCATGAACTGAGCAATCGTTGTCACTTGTTTTCATGTACATCTGCACATCAAAATGAGGCACATGCTGTACCAGTTTCCTCATGGCATGAATCAAGCAACTAAGAAGGCTGAAGGCCAAAGCTTGCTTTGATGAATTCCAAGGAAAACCCTATTTTGGGAATTTTGAGCTCTAATCTAATAATATAACTGGAGGAAAATGAGGGTGTAAATTTCCCTTATCCAAAACACTATTCTTTTTTTCTGTTAGTAGCTTTACAAGGAAGTTTCAATCAGTACACAAAGGATCATTCATGATGCTGCTATGTGAATTGGCCTAGCGCTGGTCACAGCCAAATTCTGTTCTGTTCTACAATACTTTCCAGTGTGCGTGAGCATTAATGAAAGGTCAGGACCATGCAGTAAAAGCGCAAAAATGGAAACAGATAAATATCAGTCACATAGGAGCGTGTCTCATTCTGTTCCAATCCATGGTCCCAGCTGTGTCACTGTACAGCTGCAAAGTTCTCAGATCACATCCATACTTGGAACAATCACTGGGAGCAGCCAAGGAGCACAGGACAAATATCATCCCAAACAAAGCTCTGATGACTGCAAAAGGAAGCCCAGAACTTTCTTCAAGCTGCAGCTTATTTTTGCTGTGTTGTCCACCCTGAAATTAGAGTCATTGTTCATTTTACTGATGATATATTTTTGAACGGACAAACCTTCTGGAACAGGGTTTATAAGAAAAATTGACATTTCTTCTGCTGCCCATTGACATTGCAAACATGACTCTGGCAGCTAAACTTGAAGATATTGAGGTCACGCTTGAGCACCTGCTGATGGATATGTTTGTAAGTATTTTTATTATATATGAAGCTGTTTATGGAGCACTAACTACTGTCAGTTATAAACATAGTGAAGTTGATTTACTAAAGGCAAATAGGCTGTGCACTGCAAGTGCAGTTGCTATAGATCCGAGGGGAAGCTCTGAAATGAGGCGAAGCTCTGCAGATTTCTTTTATCCAATCATGTGCAAGAAAAAATTCTGTTTTTAATTTTCCTTGCATGTTCCCCTCAGATCAACAGCAACTGCACTTTCAGTGCACTTCCACGTGCACAGCCTATTTGCCTTTAGTAAATCAAAAGGTATAATTATTGGCGATGGAGCGGAGGTGTTAAAACTTTAAAGTCCCAGTAATAGTAGGGAGATAGTCAGTTTGTAATCAGCACCATCATGAGGCAGCGCCTTAAGAATTAAGCTGGACTCTGTAGTAGAATATAAAAGGAGAGAGGGGCGCCAGACTAAGTGCAGTATTAGCAATGGTTTAATAGCACACAATGATTTGTAACTCACTAGATACAAATGGGTCAGAGGCATGTCTAACTTGAGTTAGGCATGAGTAACTTGAGTCAGGAGACCTGGCCTCTTCCACAGCCTTGGCCCCCAGATGTCCATCTATCCTCTTCTTCCTGCCTCCGGAACTCCACCAGGATGACGTTCACCTGTTACACATGCCTCTGACCTACTTGTATCTAGTGGGTTACAAATCATTGTGTGCTATTAAACCATTGCTAATAGTGCACTTAGTCTGGCGCCCCTCTCTCCTTTTATCTTTATTAAATCAACCCCACTGTGTGGGTAGCATTTCCACTAGTAAGTGGGTGGGTGTGTGCGTAACTTTTTCCACATTTACAAAAGAGTCCAATGAGTGTTAAAGTAGTACTAAATTCAAAAATGTATTATACTGCAGTTTACCAATTCTTCGATGTGGTGGCTGGATTAGTTATTTAGGCTTTTTTTATATTTTCACCTGTTGATCCAGCTAGTAAGTCTGTTATATTTCAACTTTCTTTAACGGACCAAACTGTCCAGCAAAAGTGGCAGTTAGAGAGTTAAGAATAACACTGACAGGGGGGGCTGTCAATGGCCAGTGTATATTTATTTGTATAAAACTTTCATCCCATAAGGAAAAAAAAATATTGCTGTAAAGACTGGAGTTCAGCTTTAATGACAATGCTGCTGTTCAAAGGTGTGTCCACTGCTGCTCCATCCAGAGTGGAGACACCCTAAGATAGGAAGTCTTACTGGCTTGATCACCAGCATAAAATAATGGAAAAAAGCCTAACAATAGATAATAATGCAGTTGCAATATTTAAAGTGGTTCTAAAGGCTGATGGTTTTCTACCTTCGTGCATTCTATGCACAAAGGTAAAAAACCTTCGGTGTGCAGCTCCCCCCTGAGCCCCCCATCCCCCTTAATACTTACATGAGCCCAATCTTGATCCAGCAATGTGCACAAGAGCATTGGCTCTCTCAGGTTTCACCCTTCTCACTGGCTCCTGCTGCTGTCAGTCACAGCCAATGAGGAGGGAGCAGGAGACAGGGCCAAGCCATACTCTGTGTGTCTTATGAACATGCAAGGATGGCTTGGGAGCAAGTATGCACAAGTGCCCCCAGAGCAAGCCGCTTGCTCTGGGGGCACTCAGCAGGGGGCAGGGTCAAGGAGCGCCGGTGAGGGACCTGAGAAGAGCAGGTAAGTATATCATGTTTGGTATTTTTTTTCTAAATGTTGTAACTTTACAATCACTTTAAGGATTGGTAAACTGCAATAAATTACACTTTTGTTTTGGGATTTAATACCGTCTCAACTGAATGTGTCTCTAAGCTTCCTTTTATGTTGCTTGTAATATCCCCTGAGCAGGTGCTTCAATGTAAAGTGTCTATGTCCAAATACCTGCTGTGGTCTTATGTTCACATCAAATTGTTATTACTCATTTAATACTTTTAACATTGTTGACAATGATAGCTATGATGCAGATGCAGCATTATAATTAGGAGCATGTTCATCTTCCCGTGAATACAAGAATGCATTTCTCAAACATCAACATGTACATTGTTAAATACTGCTTCTCACTCATACTATCCTTTTATTGCTAGAGATTACACTTTTCAACAAAATAATATTTTACATGTGAGTCAGATTTAATAAAAGCTGCTTAAAGTGTATGCATATTTTAGATACTCTTTCTTTAGACAAGAGAAACATACATATGGGATGCTATGGACAGTTGATAATATGAGTAAGCATTACACAACAATACATTAGTTCGAATACATTGGCTACTTATCTAAGTGCACTAGGGTTACTATGCATCTAGTTCAGAAAAAATGTACCAGTGGGAAATGAATAGGGATTACCTTTGTATTCTATTAGCCCTAGACTGAACCCCAACAGTTGCAGTCACCGGTCGGGGGCTGAATAATTCTAGGATTGTAGAGGGATGCTAACCAGTGTATAAATTGTGGGTAATTTTAAGGATCTGCGTGGAGGGGATGCAATTTAATAACTGCAGAGAGCAACAAAAATAGTAGGAAGAGGGGCAGCAGTGGGATGGGGTGTAGGAGAAAATGTCTGCTGGAGGGTATGGTAGAAGGGTAAGTAAATACAGTGCAGAAGGAAGAAGTATACTGATGGATAGAGAGAAGTGAATAAAGATGTGGAGATGGGAAATTCCTTCCCTCCAACTCTGTGTGGTCACCCGAACCTAGCCATCCGGTATATTCCAAGTGTTGGGCTGAGATCATGTGGAATCAGTGCACAAGAAAGCTTCATATTCAGGAATGGAGGAAAACTCTATCTAATAATATATTTTCCAGTATCCAGCTCACCATACATTTTTAGAGACACTCCACTGCTTAGGATAGATATGCTAACAGTAGAACTGTGTAAAACTAGCCACACACAGTGAAATTTGATTAGTCAGTTTAACGCATACACTATATTGTCAAAAGTATTGGGACGCCTGCCTTTACACGCACATGAACTTTAATGGCATCCCAGTCTTACTTCGTAGGGTTCAATATTGAGTTGCTCCCCCCCCCCCCCCTTTGCAGCTATAACAGCTTCAACTCTTCTGGGAAGGCTCTCCACAAAGTTTAGGAGTGTGTCTATGGGAATGTTAAACTTTCTTCCAGAAGCGCATTTGTGAGGTCAGGCACTGATGTCAGACGAGATTGCCTAGCTCGCAGCCTCTACCCGATTGCATCGCAAAGGTGTTCTTTTGGGTTAAGGTCAGGTAGGTCAAGTTCCTCCACCCCAAACTCTCTCATCCATGTCTATATGGACTTTGCTTGTGCACTGGTGCTCATTCATGTTGGAACAGGAAGGGGCCATCCCCAGACTGTTTCAACAAAGTTGGTAGCATGAAATTGTCCAAAATGTCTTTTATGCTGACACCTTAAGAGTTTCCTTCACTGGAACTAAGGAGCCAAGCCCAACCCCTGAAAAACAGCCCCACACCATAATCCCCCCCCCCCACCAAATTTTACACTTGTTACAATGCAGTCAGGCAAGTACTGTTCTCCTGGCAACTGCCAAGCCGAGACATGTCCATCGCATTGCCAGACAGAGAAGCATGATTGGCCACTCCAGAGAACATGTCTCCACTGCTCTAGAGTCCAGTGGCGGTGTGCTTTACACCATTGTATCCGACGCTTTGCATTGCATTTGTTGATCTAAGGCTTGGATGCAGCTGCTCAGCCATGGAAACCCATTCCATGAAGCTCTCTATGCAATGTTGTTGTGCTAATATGAAGGCCATATGTAGTTTGGAGGTTGTTAGCTATTTACTCTGCAAACAGTTGGCGACTTCTGCACACTGTGCGCTTCAGCATGCATTGACCCCGCTCTGTCATTTTACATGGCCTATCACTTCATGGCTGAGTTACTGTTTTTTCCAGTTGCTTCCGCTTTGTTATAATACCACTAACAGTTGACCGTGGAATATATAGTAGAAAGGAAATGTCACGGATGGACTTTTTGCACAGGTGGTAACCTATCACAGTAGCATGCTTGAATTCACTGAGCTTCTGAGAGCGACCCATTCTTTCACAAATGTTTGTAGAATCCGTCTGCATGCCTAGATGCTTGATTTTTACACCTGTGACCATGGAGGTGATTGGAACACTTGAATCCAATGATTTGGAAGGGTGTCCCAATACTTTTGACAATATAGTGTATATTATGAGGTCCATACTCTTGGGTAAAGCTAATTGGTTTCTTTAAGACTGGTTGACCTATTCCATAGTGTTGGTTTTTTGTGCAATAGTTCAGTCAAAATCTTATGCAGAAATCATCATCATAGGACAAATTGGAGCATAGGTGGCATTTAATTGAAGTACATCAGTCCCCCAACTAAGGAAGAAAGATGACAAAACACTGCAGGTGGGATGCTCACTTTAGAACAGCATTCTCACCTTTTTCAACATGAGGGAACCCTTGAAATATCTTTTTAGACTCAGAGAAACCACACCAATAATCTACTACTATTGCTATTAATCTACCACTATATCTACAGCTCCCAGTACAATGGAGTGATGGTCAATGAGAAGAATGTTTCTTAAATCTGTGGTCATTGGGAAGAATCCCTTCCTTCTGACTAAAGATAACTAGGGGAATATGTGACAAGGTGACAACACCTGAGAGTATTTGGGAGATAGAGACAGAGTGTTGTCACCCTAAAAAATAAGTGCTTAAATAAGAACTTTCTTGCCAGACCTTCTAAGGATCTTATAATGAAAGCTACAGATGAAAAATACTTAATATTACTAATGAAATAATTTTCAGGCTTATACGAGATTAAGAAATCTTAAATGAGGTTACAGTGATTGGATTTACATTTACTTTAACAAGAACTGTCCACTTTAAAAACTATATTGGCATTCGTTTATTAGAATTTATATGCCAGACCTAGGAAAACAACTATTAACAGCAGAAGTAGAATTTATGAATCAAGCTGTGATCTTCCAGCAAACTTGTCTCCAAAAAATGTCTCTCTGTTTCTGTTTTGCACTGCTTTATATTTTGGTAAAGTTGATAAGTCTCACCCAACGTCACATTTTAAATGGCACTTTTTTATTTGCACTACAATGTTCTATTACTGTTTCTCAACAGCTAACAATTTAACAGAACCTTCTAAACAAATGCTTAGACAGTGCAACAAATCATTTTCCCATCAGACCCTGAGCTATACATCATACGCGGCGGCATCCTGTGCGTTGACTGTAAAAAGTAGAGCGTATCAAAGCACCTGCTGCTATACTGATAGCTCCTTCTCTCCAGTGTGGATGAGCAGGACACGGCTCTGCTGGCTGCCCCAGCATTCTTGTAATGATATATAAGTCAGAGGATCAGGTATGACATTTCTAATTACTTGTACTCCGCTGTGGTCTGTTTTGGAAGCCTTTGTAGAACAGCATTCCTCAATCCCCAGGAGTGAGACTACTAATACATGTAACTAGTCAGATCTGAAATGCCTTACTTATGCAGAGTAGACAACTTAGTAGCTGGAAATAGCCAAATCCATGCTTATTTAATAATGAAGTACAAATGGCAATAATAAGGTGTGAAATGCAGTAACTCTACCAAACAATTCTCACCTAACAGTTCAAGGGTATCACAACAATGAAAGGCAGCTTTTGAAAAATTTTGCTGGACGGTTCAGTCTTTCAATTGTACTGTTCAGGGAAAGTTGGCAGGGTGTCCTGAGATCCGACTGTTGGTTCTTTCTGCCAGACGGGGGCTATAATGACTTTTAAAGAAAAGCCATGGTTATTTTTTCATGAAGTACAAATTTTACAATTTTAAAAGTTTTAGGCCCTTAAAATACCTTTTAATGTGATTTTCTTATTTCTATTTGCAAGTTATTACATATTTTTATGATTTTATTCCTATGCAGATTTGTTAAAAAAAGGTGCAAATACCAAGCTCAATGAGGTTTCAGGGGATAAGCAGATAACTACAGTATGGGCAGCTCCAACAACTCATCTAACAAGCAATGAAATATGAGCACAAAACAACAAATAAAGGAGTGTTCCCTACTCTGTGCAAGTCAATAAAATTACAAGCCCAAGAATAGTTAAAATAGAAATTCACTTTAATGTTGGGTTAAAAAGCATGACATGTGGAAGCACCCAAATTGATACATCACCAAGCCAGTAGAGAGGAGTGACACATATTCCCAAAAGCTGGAGGATGACACATTGTCCTGGATCCAACAGTAGGTTGTTCAGCCAGGGAGCCTCAGGAGAGTGGGAAGGGTGTGTAGATGGCAGCCGCTGGGATCACTGAGATGGCGCATCCACCAGAGGTCACATGTCCCAGATCCGGTTATTATGTCATACACCTGGCGAGAGACCGCCTGAACAGGGGCTGGTGAGAGCAAACTGAAAGCCTAGGGGAGCACTCAAACCATGTCAAACCAAAGGAGAGAAGCCGGTCATCATGATAACATGTTTCAGGAACTTGCCCCTTCCTCAGATCATGTGATATATACAGATTTGTATATTCTTTCTCTATTGGCTATCTGTATATCAAGGATTGTGGTCAGCATTCCTGCTGAGCAGCTGCTAAGACAGAAATCATTTGGTCACATAGATTTGTTAGTTTAAGTTAAACAAACTAATAGACTTGCATTGACACTTAAAGTATATGTGAACCCCTACCTTGTAAAACCCATTCAGTTTAACCACTTGCCGCCTGCCCACAATAGTTGTACTGCGAGCGGGTGTCAGCTGCAGGCCAGGCGACGTCTTGGTTCGTCATGGCCTTTCTTCCGGGTTTCAAATTTTTTTGGCTGAAGTCAGTTGATCAGCTGTGGCCAATCACACAGAGTTCTGTGTTTACAAAACACAGAACTCTGTGTACAGGATACAGAGATCTGGCTGCTTATTCTCCCTGAAAAGCAGGGAGAATAAACAGCCATACAGTACAGTAAAAGCAGCACATATTACACACATAATACATTGTTAGGCACACAGGTAACCCTTTGTTTGCCCCTAGTTAACCCCTTCCCAGCCAGTGTCATTAGTACAGTGACAGTGTATAGTATTAGCACTGATCACTGTATTATTGTCACTATTGATGTCAGTCAGTTAGTGTACCTCCCAGCCAGGGTCAGTAAGAGCCAGACTGCCCACCACACTATCACAGTCCCGCTATAAGTTGCTGATCACCGCCATTACTAGTATAGTGTCATAACTGCGTAAATTCCAGTATATATACAGTACCATAGTTTGTAGAACGTACAACTTTCGCACAAACCAATAAATATACACTTATTGAGAGTGTTTATTGACCAAAGACATGTAGCAGGATACATTTTGGGCAAAATTTATGAAGACATTTTATTTTTTTGGATATGCTTTATAACAGAAACAGAAAAAATAAGTTTTTTTTCTTCAAAATCTCTGGTCTTATTTTGCAGCAAATGAAAAACCCAGTGGAGATCAAAAACCACCAAAAGAAAGTTCTATTTGTGTGAAGAAAAAAAAATACAAATTTAAGTTTTGTACAGTGTTGCATGACTATGTAATTGACAGTTAAATTTGTGCAGTGCTGAACAGCAAAAAAAAAAATGCTCTGGTCATGAAGGGGGTAAAACTCTCCAGAGCTCAAGTGGTTAAAATAGAAATGAAAGGTAACTATGTGTATACATATAAAACGTTATAAATACATTTTACCCTTTATTTGTTATAAGTGATCACATGCCCTCTGTTTTCACCTGCATAAGGAGCTAGGAGAGGAGAAACAGCAGTACACTGATATTCCCAATGAATGGCTGTGCAGGGAGGCAATCCAGCACAATTCTGATTATTGGAGGACAGCAGGCTGAGCTCCCAGCACAGCTAGAGAACTGGCCACGCTGTGCTCTCATGCCTAGTTGGGTCAGTTTTTAACAGGAAAGCAGAGAGACTAGCAATAACACTAGCTATTTAAGACAAAGGAAGCAATACAAAGAGAACAGGAGACTTTTCATACAAGTACATGGTACAGCAGACACATATCAGGAATATGAGATGTTGAGTTTACATATACTTTAACAACATCCTTTTTGCTCCAAAAAAAAATCCATGCACATCCACCACAAAAACCACATACACACCTAGTATTTTATTTTAAACGTTCATTCTGCCTCATTTTTCAATGTACTAACAAGGCATAACTTCAGTTTATAGTTGACATAGTTTTAGATTGTAGAATAAGTGGACACTAGCACTTTAGGTTTTCCCAAGCATTCTATGTAACATCTGTGATTAATTGTGACCAGGCAAAGTGACAGTCAGACAAAATATGCATGTTGTATAAATGATGCAAACTAAATAAACAGAGGCAATCAGTGCATATAATAAAAGCAGGATAATGAGAAGCAGGTGGGGTGGAACATATGAAGCGGATCATTGCGAGCGGTCATTGTGAGTCTATGAGTACCTTGGGGCAGGAACATTCTAAGAAAGCAAGGGTGTGGAACGGTTACAGGGGACAGTTAGATCTAAGAACAGAAATGTATCTTTTATGTCTTGGCAAATGACTCTATATTGTATTCCACTGCATGAGCTTTCATTTTTTTTGTGCTTTCTTATGAAACTTTACTTTGCATTATGTAAGTGCACAGCTTTGTGTGTTTTGAAAAAAAAACTCATACTGTTATTTTTTGTTTTCATGTTATAACAACTTGTGTATTCCCCAATTTGTGGCCACAGAATTGGACCACTTGTGGTCTCTTGAGGCCTTGTGGTTGTCCTCAGTTTTATTTCAGGGTTTAACATGTTTTTTAAAGCTATTTTGTTTAACAAAATGGGAAAGGGTAGGAACCTCTCTTTTGCTGCCTGTCCTGCTGGGAATATCCTCCCTCACTGTTTGCCCTCATTACTATTGTCGCTGGTCAAAGGGAGCCCACAATTGTACTGCTGTCCCTAGAAGAGGAAGGGGAAATCTTCTAATAGGAACACTTGTTCCTGTGAAAACTGACTAAGAGAGAGGACAATCTGCTGATTTTTTTTTTTTAGTTCTATTTTTAAATTGCTGAACAGCAATTTCTTATATTGCCACAACTGCAAGCCAAGCGTTTAGCTCGCAGTTGCAGTGCAGCCCCATTTAACTCAATGGATGCGTTTGACATGTGCTGTCAAACTCTGGATCCTGGTTTAAAAATGTTACAGTTCAGGTGGGGACATTAAAACCTGTTTTTAACATGCCCCCAGCTGTGTATCTGAAAGAGCCCTAAAGAAATTCTGAAAGGAACACTAATCATCCCTTACTATAGTCCAGGGGTCTCCAACCTGTAGCCCAGGGGATGGATGTGGCCCTTTGCTTGCCTTTATCTGGCCCTTGGGGCACCATTCCCACTTACACTAACAGTGGGGCATTATTTCCACCAGTGATACCAATGATGGGGCACCATTCCTCCCACCAAACACCAATGATGAAGCCTTATTCCTTCCACTGATACCAATGATAGGGACCTATTCCTTCCACTGACACCAATGATGGGACACCATTCTTCCCACTGACACTAATGATGGGGCACTTCTCCCTTTACTGACAGCAATGATTGTGCACCATTCCTCTCATAGATACCAATGATGGGTCATCATTCTTCCCACTAAAACCAATAATGGGGCGTACTTTACACCCACTGATGTTGTGGCATTTTCTACTCCCAGTGGCCACAGTCTGGCCCCCCTAAAGCCTAAAGGACAGTTAATTGGTCCTTTGTTTAGAATGTTTTCAGGCACTTGCTCTATTCAAAAGAGACATATTTTAGCCATGGGTATATTTTAAGCCCTTCCTGTTGGCCACAGGAATATATGTAACAGCATGCACATGGGCCATATTCTGTTCTGCCCCATACTGTATATGCATATGGCTAGCATTGCCATTAGTTTTGCGAGCTGTCACTGGCGGCTACTGGTTGCACAGTGATAATCAGGAGCTGGTAGGATGGACCCCTGATCACATGATCACTGTGAAAGCCAATCACAGTGACCACATAATCAGTGAGCTCAGCAAATGATTCTGTCATTTAGACGTCTATAAAAGCCAGCAGGAAAAGGGGTTACAAATTACTTATAGTACCATATTTTTTGCTGCATAAGACACACCTGACCATAAGACACACCTAGATTTTAGAGGAGGAGAACAAGAAAAAAATAATTCTGACCAATGGACTGCAGACATAGTACAGGAGATGACCATAGACTGCAGGCATAGTACAGGAGATGACCAGAGATTGCAGACACAGTACAGGAGATGACCAGAGACTGCAGACATAGTACAGGAGATGACCAGAGACTGCAGACACAGTACATGAGATGACCAGAGACTGCAGATATAGTACAGGAGATGATCAAAGACTGCAGATATAGTACAGGAGATGATCAGAGACTGCAGATATAGTACAGGAGATGATCAGAGACTGTGGATATAGTACAGATGACCAGAGACTGCGGACACAGTGCAGGAGATGACCAGAGACTGCGGACATACTACAGATGACCAGAGACTGCGGACATAGTACAGGAGATGACTAAAGACTGCAGACATAATACAGAAGATGACCAGAGACTGCATCCTTTGGGTGGGGGGGGTTTGGTACCCGAATTTGACAGGTACCTGCTCCCACTTCCATGGAGTGGTCCTCCCCCCTCCCTCCCCATAGTCTTGTGGGACACGTGATAGGTCCCACAAGACTACGGGGCCATTGACAAAGTGCAGCGTTTCTCGTGCATGCGCAGTGGGCACCCGGCTGTGAAGCCGCAAGCTGCCACAGCTGGGTGCCCACACTGAAGATGCCGGTGCCAGGGAGAGAAGACGGCCAGTGAAAGCAGAACACCGCTGGACCGTGGAACAGGTAGGACCGAGAAGCAGGTTCTTCTGCACAGTAGAGCCGAGCGGCTGGCCCAGTATTCTGACACAGCAGCGGCGAAGGCTCCATATTCGCTCCATAAGATGCACAAACATTTCTCCCCATTTTTTGGAGGAAAAAAGTGTGTTTTATGGAGCAAAAAATATGGTATTTGTAAGCCCTTGCTTTGTAAAACAACCTATTCAGTTTAAAATAGAAATGAAAGACAAACTGTTTGTGAATATATATAAAAACACATTATAAATACCTTTTATATTTATTTTTTTACAAGTGATCGCATAATCCCTGCTCTCAGCTGCTTGGAGAGCTGGGGGCGAGAAGCAACAGTACATTGATCTTCCCAGTGAATGCCTGTGCAAGGGACATGTCAGCACAAGTCTGATCATTGGAGGACAGGCAGGATGTGCTCTCATGCCTGGCATGATCAGTTTGAAATAGGAAAGCAGGGGGACTGGCAGGAACACCAGGGATCTCACACAAAGGAAGCAATACAAAGGGAACAGGATACTTTTTAACAAGTACATGGTACAGCAGGCATATACCTGGGATGTGAAATGTTGAGGGTAACATATTCTTTAAATATTTATTTGTAATTTTAGGTAGTGGCCTAAGTTGTGGTAAAGTATAAATATATCCTCCATTAGTTTATGATGACCATACACACAGGATCACAGTTCCCTTATGTGGTTCTTTAATCCATACCTATTGGGTCGCCTTCTATGACAAAAACATAAACTGTCTGATTTCCTAAAGTGACAATGTAAAAAAAAAATTTAAATGGACATACCTGCAAAACAAGAGTCTTGTTACTAAACCCAGGACCCTGCATTCACTATATTTGGTCCCTACAATACATGGAAATACAATTATTTTAGTAAATATAAACTGCCAAATACCTTTTCTCATCAGCAGTTAGAGCAGTCTTCTGACTTCTATCAGTGTCCAGTTGAGCACTAGTTAAAGCTTGTAGAAGTTTTCATTCTCCCCTGATTGCCCTATGAGACTGCAGGACCCCTGACCCTCTTTCTGGACGGTGCTGATTGGCCCTGTGCTGATCACATGCACTCTCTCAAGAAAAAAAAAACACTATCTAGCAATACACACCAAACTGAATATGTGCAAATTGCCCCCAAGGATCTGTTCTATCAGGAGATGAATTGGGGACAGTAGAAAAAGGGGAGTGACAGAGAAGACAGGATCAAACATCTTTGTTACACAACGTGGAGGATTAACCCCTTAGGATCCACAGTGAGTATAACAAGCATGATTTACTGCATATACAGCCTGATTTTACTGTTGTGCATTTAGTGACACTTTAAAACTCACTGAAGATTTCCAGCTGCCCACACCTCCGGAACGTTACTGTATTCGAGGTCATCCACAACACAAAGTTCAATGGTTCCTCTCACTGATTTTAGTGGAAAACGTCTTTTGAATGGTGTTCCTGTTTTTTTTAATATATATATATGTATATATATATATATATTTAGTTAAAAAAAAAAAAGAATGGCCCTGAAATTTAGTGCATGTGATGCAGAATGTTTGTCTATCACCATGTATATTAAGTACTGATTAAATTCCTTATATTTGTCAAAACTTCATCCCCCTCACCTTTCCTGCTTAGTCCTTAGCTTGTTTGCACAGTTTTTTTCCTTTCACGGAATATAAAGTAAATGTGATGAATGTGCCATTTTCCTGCGACCTTCCTGCTTGCTGGTCTTTTTAATTCATTCTGTTCCATTGACTAATGATGTAATTAGACATGGGAAATAGCACTGGTTAATATAATGTAATTAACACCTACAGGGGGGCTGAAGTATCATATTTCTCATCTGTTATTAGATATAGTTATTGAACAAATGTCGCAAATGGCACTCTACGTACATTTTCTATTTAACTTGGCAAATTTCATTACCGCTGGTATTTGTTCAGCGACACAGGAAACAAAGTTTTGTCACACTAAAGCGTGTTGTTGAACCAGAGAGCAAAAATAATTAGGTTTAGCATATTAAATAAGCATGTACATGGTCATTTGTGAAAATGAGTATGAATTGTTTTCAGTTCTTTACTTTTTCTCTCCGGCTAGTATATATTGTATGCTAATAATCCGATAATGTAGTGTGGAGATCCAGCTGATTAAAAGAAACCTGTAGTGAGATAATATGTAGGCTGTCATCATTGAGCTGTACTTCTGAAAATGTTCATTGCCTGGCTGTCACAGGGAAGCCCTCTTGTTGGTGGGACTTTTAAGGCACACATTAGACAAAAACGTTTTCTAACAAATGACAATTTAAAAGAGAGCCTTATTTTATTTATACTATCTTATAAGAGACATATAGTTACAAAGTATGGTGGTATCACCAGACGTGATTATACAATGAATATGCAGACATGAGCCCTGCATGTATTTGCACTTGCCTGGCTGTCATGCTGGTTTCATAGCTTCCATGCTACTAAGCCACTGACATGGAACAAATATATCAGTCAGACATTACGACTCCACTGCGATCTTAGTTGCGTCATGATTGTCCTAGGTTAGTGATCCAGTAAGTAGTATAGACGTTGGAATAAGCATTTTTAAATGCAATTACATCCTGCGTATGTCTCTAACCCAGGAGCGGACTGACCATTTGGGAACTCGGGCAGAGCCCGAGGGCCCGGGGTCAGTAGGGGGCCCCATGAGATGCCCCTGGTACCTTTCATAGGCTTTTTTGGGTGTGGTTTGAGTGTGGGTGAGGACACAGGGGCCCCATGATCCCCTATTGCCCAGGGGCCCCATAAGTTGTCAGTCCGCCCCTGCTCTTACCTCACAATTCCTTTATAATTATGTAGCACCCCCTGATCCTTAGAGGCATTTGTGGTACCCCAGAAACAGGGTGGGATAGCATGGCTGTAAGGTGGGGGATATGTTACAATTGGGCATCCGTTTTTGTAAAGACTTTAATCCTCACAGGGATACGTGGGAAAGAGAGGTAGTGATTGAAAACACCCTTATTGAATTGCAAGCTCAACTCCATCTACAGACCTCAGGACAAGCAAAAAAGGGCCTTTAAGCTGGAAGCAGCAGAGTGCACCTTTTTTTAAAAAAAACTGTATCTTGATTACAAACAGCAGGCTCAGTGAAACTCCTGATGCTCTCCTAGGCTCTCTGTGAATTCCTTGTCCTCAGGATCTCCAGCCACAGAGTCATTTCTAGAACTCCATTCTAGGCATTACTTCTCCTTCAAGACTTCTGTCCTCTTCAAAAGTCCCTGACCCCAAGGCACTTCTAAGTGCAGTAGTAATCAGCAATCAACAATTTGTTAAAAACACTCACAAGATAGTAGGGGACATTAGGCTCATCATCAATCTTTCCTGTCACTGCTCCTGTCACTGTCTCTCCTCTCACATGCCAACAGGTTGGAGCGCAGTCAAGATGGCCACCACTATTCCAGAACGACCATAGATCTTGAAGAAGGAGCTGCTCGCACATTCTCCTAGATAGTAAGCTCCAAGGAGCAGGGCCTTCCTATCCCTCTTGTATTGAACTGTATTGTTGCTGTATTGTCTCCCGTTATATTGTAAAGAGCTGAGCAAACTGTTGGCGCTACATAAATCCTGTATAATAATAATAATGTCCTGAATTGCGTCACTGCCCCTTTCCTGACTTAATTTCCAGTACATACCCTACCCGCGCACAGAGTGCGTTCCACGTGGGTTTCCGGAATAGTGGCAGCCATCTTGACCTGTGCTCCAACCTCACCCTGCAGCTGCTGGTCAGCAGTCAAGAGGAGAGACCCTGACAGGAAAGATTGATAATGAGTCTACTATCTTGTGAGTGTTTTTAACCGTATAATATAACAAATTGCTGATTACTACTGCACTTAGAAGTACCTTCTTGCCTTCTTCTTTACCAGAGCCTTCTTCTACTCTCAGAAGTGCTGATCTAGTGCTTTCTTCTCAGCACAAAGACCACCATCCTCAGCCGAAGAAGGTCCCATCACACAGATGTGCCCTATGACCCTGTACCTCTAGTAGCAGGACCACACTGGACAAGCAGGCTTCTTCTGCTCATGGGCATTTACATCTAGCACATGCAAAGGCCTCCTAGGCCTCGGGCCCTAATCAATCAGCTGCACATTGCATACCCTCTCCAGACCACAGCCAGTGGGAAGAAAGAGATTACAAGGCCCACCACAAATATTGATGCTCTTCCCCAGCCTGCATCAGCAAAATTAAACCTCCTACTGCTTGTCCAGAGTTGCTCTGGACAAGCAGTAGGAGGTTTAATTTTGCTGATGCAGGCTGAGGGGAGTATTACTGTGGCATCTCACACTATTGCCAGTATTACTCTGTCGTCTCACACTATTGCCAGTATTACTGTGGCATCACACACTATTGCCAGTATTACTGTGGCATCACACACTATTGCCAGTATTACTGTGGCATCTCACACTACTGCCAGTATTACTGTGGCATCTCACACTATTGCCAGTATTACTGTGGCATCACACACTATTGCCAGTATTACTGTGGCATCTCACACTATTGCCAGTATTACTGTGGCATCTCACACTATTGCCAGTATTACTGTGGCATCTCACACTATTGCCAGTATTACTGTGGCATCTCACACTATTGCCAGTATTACTGTGGCATCTCACACTATTGCCAGTATTACTGTGGCATCTCACACTATTGCCAGTATTACTCTGTCATCTCACACTATTGTCAGTATTACTGTGGCATCACACACTATTACCAGTATTACTGTGGCATCTCACACTATTGCTAGTATTACTGTGGCATCTCACACTATTGCTAGTATTACTGTGGCATCTCACACTATTGCTAGTATTACTGTGGCATCTCACACTATTGCTAGTATTACTGTGGCATCTCACACTATTGCTAGTATTACTGTGGCATCTCACACTATTGCTAGTATTACTGTGGCATCTCACACTATTGTCAGTATTACTGTGGCATCTCACACTATTGCTAGTATTACTGTGGCATCTCACACTATTGCTAGTATTACTGTTGCATCTCACACTATTGCTAGTATTACTGTTGCATCTCACACTATTGCCAGTATTACTGTGGCATCTCACACTATTGCTAGTATTACTGTGGCATCTCACACTATTGCTAGTATTACTGTGGCATCTCACACTATTGTCAGTATTACTGTGGCATCTCACACTATTGTCAGTATTACTGTGGCATCTCACACTATTGCTAGTATTACTGTGGCATCTCACACTATTGCTAGTATTACTGTGGCATCTCACACTATTGCTAGTATTACTGTGGCATCTCACACTATTGCTAGTATTACTGTGGCATCTCACACTATTGCTAGTATTACTGTGGCATCTCACACTATTGCTAGTATTACTGTGGCATCTCACACTATTGCTAGTATTACTGTTGCATCTCACACTATTGCTAGTATTACTGTTGCATCTCACACTATTGCCAGTATTACTGTGGCATCTCACACTATTGCTAGTATTACTGTGGCATCTCACACTATTGCTAGTATTACTGTGGCATCTCACACTATTGTCAGTATTACTGTGGCATCTCACACTATTGCTAGTATTACTGTGGCATCTCACACTATTGCTAGTATTACTGTTGCATCTCACACTATTGCTAGTATTACTGTTGCATCTCACACTATTGCCAGTATTACTGTGGCATCTCACACTATTGCTAGTATTACTGTGGCATCTCACACTATTGCTAGTATTACTGTGGCATCTCACACTATTGTCAGTATTACTGTGGCATCTCACACTATTGTCAGTATTACTGTGGCATCTCACACTATTGCTAGTATTACTGTGGCATCTCACACTATTGCTAGTATTACTGTTGCATCTCACACTATTGCTAGTATTACTGTGGCATCTCACACTATTGCTAGTATTACTGTGGCATCTCACACTATTGCTAGTATTACTGTTGCATCTCACACTATTGCTAGTATTACTGTGGCATCTCACACTATTGCTAGTATTACTGTGGCATCTCACACTATTGCTAGTATTACTGTGGCATCTCACACTATTGCTAGTATTACTGTTGCATCTCACACTATTGCTAGTATTACTGTGGCATCTCACACTATTGCTAGTATTACTGTTGCATCTCACACTATTGTCAGTATTACTCTGGCATCTCGCACTATTGCCAGAGCTTCCAGTGACACTTACAGGCAGCAACAGAGAAACAACAGCAACACTGAGCTTAGGGGGAAAATCAAATAAGCAAAACCCCCAGTAAATCAGCTTGAGTTGTTTGCCACCCACCATTTAGATGGCCAAAATGAAATATTTCTGTTAAGTATTGTCTTGATAGACACCTTTACCCCTCACTGGTACTGGTCTTTCCTGAGCTACCCTGCTACCATTTTGTTTGTTGTAGCCTGAATTTAAATCTTCCATGCAGGGGCAGACTGACAACTCATGGGGCCCCCGGGCAATAAGAGATCGTGGGGCCCCTGTGTCTTCGCTCACACTCAAACCACACCCAAAAAAGCCTTTGAAAGGTACCAGGGGCATCTCATGGGGCCCCCTACTGACCCAGGGCCCACGGGCAGTGCCCGAGTGCTCAAATGGTCAGTCCGCCCCTGCTTCCATGTAAGCTCCATGACAATCAGTAAACAAGGGGTGGAGAAGCATAGCAAAAATAAGGATAGGTGGTGGGGGAAATAGCTATCAAGGGAAATGACAGGTGTACTTTCCGATTATAACTGATTATGTAAAATTCAGATTACTAATAAACTGAGTGGATTGCCTGTTTTTCCATTAAAATTTGTAAAAAAAAATGTGCAGCTTTGTTATAGATAGGCTATATCACAATATCCAGTGTCTTTGTTTTGTTAAAGTACATCTGACGTTTAGCCAGGGGCAGACTAACCATTTGGAAACTCGGGCACTGCCCGAGGGCCCAGGGTCAGTAGGGGGCCCCATGAGATGCCCCTGGTACCTTTTTCATAGGCTTTTTTGAGTTTGGGCAAGGACACAGGGGCCCCATGATCCCCTATTGCCCGGGGGCCCCATGAGTTGTCAGTCCGCCCCTGCGTTTAGCCATAACAAAACGCTCTCTATAGCTTTAATGAGCAAACCTATCTGTAATGAAGGATGCCCCATGTTGTTTAGGCAGCTAGATCCTCTGTGCAGGAATGCCTGGTCCTCTTCCTGTTTCAAAACTTTTGTTGCTGGAGGGGTTAATAGCTTTGGGTCCTCTGTGAAGCTGCTGCTGTGAAAAAAGCTTCTGTTGAGTACCTACCCTCTCCTGCCCTGCAGCACCGGAAGTTCAGCAGCAGGAAGAGAACCAGACATTTCCTGCACCAAAGATTTCTCCAGGATCCAGCTGCCTACACAACATTGAAATTCTTTTATTACAGGTAAGTTAGTTAACTGAAGCTATAGAGAATTTTTTTTATCTCATCTTGAGCTTGAGACATACATAATAAATTCATCATTGTATGTTACAACATACATCCAGTCCATGCAATACAATTCAGTATGTAATGAGCTGCATTCTAGCTCTTAGCAGATCTCATTTTTCACCTGTGAAGAAGACCCTAATGGTATGCCATTAAGATTTATAGCATTGGAAACATATTCTCTTTCATGTTGCTTTATGTTTAACATTGGCAGGAAAAGTAAGCTTTCTAACCACTTCAGCAGGCAGCAAAGTCGTCTGTATACTAATGAAGTGCTCCATCAGCTTGTGGATCACCTCGGAGTTTGCGGCCTCATGACCTCTCCAGGTAGAGAGATTCATTACCTCTCAAGGCTTGACGCTTGTCATAATAGCCTGTCAGGTGCTCAGGGATGCAGATGAAGTCTTACTATGATTAAGACTCCTAGGGTTAAGAATTCAGAAATCACAGTATTTTATAAATCAGGGGCCATGCACAGTAAAGTAACTGCTGTGGAATAGTTTATTAAGACATTCTTAAAGACTTCTGAGGTTTTAAATGGAATACTGCACAAAGGATGAGTACATAAAGTACATGGAAAATGTAATGAGGCTTGGGGAATGCTATGTTGCTGCTGGCTACTTTAACTGTGGCACTTAATACAGATGTAATACAGTTATTCCTAGAGGTTGCACAATTGCATTTTACAAGTGCACATCTTGCCTGAGCCACTTTACAACTTACCAAAGATAGCATTTCCATCTTTTGATTTCATGTAAGCTATTCTGAACCTTCCTTTTCAGCACTCAGAAATGTGGTTTTGAAAATGTCGAATAAACATGAATGCCTTTATTTGTATGCGTATTCTTTTTGCTCTGTGGTTAATATGAATAGTTTAAAGGTGTGTGATTATTCTGAAGGTTGTCTTCCTTATAAGTTGCTGAACTGGAATTTTCAACCATAGATACTTTGACTTGTTCTGTATATTTTCCTGTGAATAAATCTATACCATTTAAAGTAGTCAGTACAATACAAAACAGTGGGAAAGGGCAATCATGAAATATCATCAATGAAAAGAAAGCTTCTAATAAAAAGATGGTGCACAAAGCAATAGCAGGGGCGGAAAAGAAAACAACATGCCTAGAAGCTATTTAAAAAAATAGCCAATAAATGACTCATTTTAACATAAACATATTTATACAGTTGTGCTCAAAAGTTTGCATACCCTGGTGGAAATGGTGAAATTTTGACATTGTTATTGAAAATATGACTGATCATGCCAAAAAACTGTGTTTTATTTAAGGATAGTGATCATATGAAGCCATTTATTATAGCATAGTTGTTTGGTTCCTTTTTAAATCATAATGATAACAGAAATCACCCAAATGGCCATGATCAAAAGTTTACATACCCTGAAATGTTTGGCCTTGGTACAGACATACAAGGTGACACACGGGTTAAAATGCCAATTAAAGGTTAATTTCCCACATCTGTGGATTTTTAAACTTCAGTTAGTGTCTGAGTTTGTTAGCTCTCATGTGGATGCACTGAGCAGGCTAGATACTGAGCCATGATGAGCAAAAAAGAACTGTCAAAAGACCTGCGTAACAAGATAGTAGAACTTTATAAAGATGGAAAGTTATATAAAAAGATATCCAAAGCCTTGAATATGCCAGTCAGTACAGTTCACCCTCTTAATAAGAAGTAGAAAATTCGGGCATCTCTTGATACCAAGCCAAGGTCAGGTAGACCAAGGAAGATTGCAGCCATAACTGACAGAAGAATTGTCCGGGATTCAAAGAAAAATCTACAGATAACCTCAAGAGAAATACAGGCTGCTCTGGAGTGCTTGTTTCAAGGAGCACAATACGACAATACTTATGAGCTGCATGGTTGAGTTGCCAGAAAGAAGCCTTTACTGTGCCAATGTCACAAAATGTAATTTTTTTATTAGCACAGGACTAACATAGCAGGTGGTATCTAGGTTATCAAAGCCATTTTTTACATACTAGCCTATCATAAGTTAGGATATAAAGAATGTAATCTATTAAGCTTCTTTCCCATAGGGTGGCCAGACAAATGCAAGACATAATATGGATTTAAAACCTAACTTCTGATCCAATGATACCACAAAGCTATTAATTCACTCACTGGTTATCTCTTGCCTTGACTATTGCAACTTCCTCTGGATTGGCCTACCTTTTCTTAGGCTATCCCCCTTCAGCCCATCATGAATGCTACTGCCAGACTCATCCATCATATCAACTATTCAGTGTCCACTACCCCTCTCTGCCTCCATTGGCTTCTGCTCACTGCCAACAAATACAATTCAAAATACTACAACCTACAAAACCATCCACAAAGCAACTCTAAACTACATCACCATCCTTGTCTCAAAATACCAACCAAACTATCTTCTTTGCTTCTCCCAAGACCTTCTGTCTGGTTTACCTTGTCACCTCCTCCTAATTTCATCTCCGGGACTTCTTTAGACTCCCACCTTCTGGAACTCGTTACCCCAGTTTATCCAACTGTCTTCTACCATGTGTACCTTTAGGGGATCTCTGAAAATCCATGTCTTCAGGGAGGCCTGCCCTGTCTTTAACAAATACACTGTACATTTACTGTCTCCATCAGCTCATCCCTAACAGTTATTATCTTTTGTATCACTTCCTTTTTAGCTCTGATCCCTCTTGTACCGAGTTGTATTGTAACTGTACTGTCTCCCTCCATTTTGTTAAGTTTTGCAAAAACTGATGTTACTTTATACATCCTATATTAGTATAATAACTGCTGCAGCCAAAATGTTTTCCTGATTTTGAATATTATTTTTGCTTTTTTTTAGCACTGATCACTGTATTGGTGTCACTGGGGATGTCAGTGACACCAAGTCAGTTCTCCCCTAGTGTCAGAATGCCCACCGCAGTCACGCTATAAGTCGCTGATCGCTGCCATTACTAGTAAAAAAAAATATTTAAAAATCCTAGTATATATATGCCGCCATTTATAAACGCTATAACTTTCACATAAACCCATTAATTTACACGTATTGGGATTTTTTTTTAGCAAAGACGTAGCAGAATACATTTTGGCCTAAATTTATGATGAAATTGAATTTTTTACATTTTTTTTACTGGACATGTTTAATAGCAGAAAGCAAAAAATATTGTACTTTTCTCAAAATTGACGTTTTCTTTTATAACGTAAAAAAAAAAAAAAAAATAGGCGATCAAATACCACTGAAAGAAAGCTTTATTCGTGGGAAAAAAGAATGTAAATTTCATTTGGGTGCAGCATTGCATGACAGTGCAATTGTCAGTTAAAGTAACTAGCGCCATAACGCAAAAAATAGCCTGGTCAGGAAGGGGGTAAATCCTCTGGAGGGCAAGTGGTTATATCATTTTTTTTTGTTGTCTCTATGACCCTACTGTGAGATTATCTCTGACTGATTGATTATGTGATGCCCATACAAGAAATGGGGAAGCTTCTGTCACCAGGACGGTAGATAGCAATAACAGTGTTGTCAGATGCTCTATCATTTCCCCCAAAAATGTGCTCTCCCCAGTAGGGAAACTAATATCAACAAAAACCCTTACAGAAGCTCCAAACCTTTCCTGCTCTACTAAAAAAAATAATTCATGTTTTGGCTGGAGTTTGGCCTTAAAGTGTTACTAAACCCACAACAGTAAAATCAGTCTGTATATGCAGTAAAGCATGCTTGTTATACTCACTGTGGAACCTAAGGGGTTAATCCTCCACATTGTGCAAAAAAGCTGTTTGATCCTGTCTTCTATGATCCTCCCCTTCTTCTTCTATCCCCGATCCATTTGCTGATAGTACAGCTCTAGGAGTCAATCAGCACATGTTCAGTTTGGTGTGTATTGCTAGAGTGGTTTCTTTTTCGTGAGGGTGCATGTGATCAGCATCGGCACTGTCCAGACAGAGGGTCAGGGGTTATACAGCCTCATAGGATAGTCAGAGCAGAATGAAAATTCCTCCTACAAGCTTTAACCAGTGCTCAGCTGGACACTGATAGAAGTCACCAGACTGCTATATACTGCTGATGAGAAAAGGTATTTAGCAGTTTATATTTGCTAACATAATTGCATTTCCATGTTCTGTGTACTGTGGGAGACCAGATATAGTCAATGCAGGGTCCTGGGTTTAGTAACACTTTAAATAGGACTTCCAATAATTTCTCTGTGTAAAATCTAACTACAGATCAATAGAAAAAAACTCTGAAACAGATGCTAATAGAAATTTAATCAGTCCTTCCTGTGAGTGTGCAACATGTTAGCCAGGTCTAGAGAAAAGACTCTGGCAGCTTGAAATTCCATTAAGGATGGACTCAATATTATTATTAATCTTAATATTCTTAGCGAGCAATCTGCTACATGTTGCCATCCATAACTAAAGCTGAACTTCAGGTAGATATAAAAGACATAAATGAATGCAACTCTGCATTTTTTTAATTTTTTTTAATGCAAGCAGCGTAAATGATTTTGACCTGGTATTAACGTTTTGCAATCCCTGTACAGGGGGCCTGGAGTGTTAGAGGAAAAAGCAGCACAAAAAGCCAATTATTTCATGTGCTTACAAGAAGCATGCTGGTTGGAGGGGAAAGCAGAGTGACCGACAAAGGATCTCATCACTGTATTCCTTCTCCCTATACTGTCCAGTCATAGGACAGTGGGTAGAATGATGCTGACCTTTCACTGAGGACATCCAGTGGCAGAAGAAAGTACTGTGGGGGGATATTTAATATTGTATATGTTGGTTTATTTTTCTTTTTATTGGTTATTTGCTTCTATCTTTCTATTTTTGACTGGAGTTCTGATTCAACAAAATATCCTGGCTCATCGAAACCATAACAATTGTTAGGGCCCATTCGAACCATCTGCATGCTGAAGGCTCCTTTTTAAACACTTGACCTCTGGAAGGTTTTACCCCCTTCATAACCAGAGTATTTTTTTTGCTATTCAGCACTGTACTACTTTAACTGGCAATTGCCATGCAACACTGTATGCAAATTAAATTTATCTCTTTTTTCACACAAATCAAGCTTTCTTTTGGTGGAATTTGATTACCACTGTTTTTTTCAATATATACATTTAAAAAAAAACAAAATTTTGGAAAAAGAAAATATTTTCTACTTTCTATTATAAAACATATCCAATAAAAAAAATAAAAAATAAAATTTCTTCATAAATTTAGGCCAACATTTGGGCCTGCTACATGTCTTTGATAAAAAAAAAATCCCAATAAGTGTATATTAATTGTTTTGTGGAAACGTTATTGCATCTACAAACTATGGTATAGATACAGGATTTATGCATCTATGATACTATACTGGTAATAGTGGTGATCAGAGACTTATAGTGGGACCGTGATAGTGTGACGGGCAATCTGGCACTAGCTGACGCTGGCTAGGAGGTACACTAACTGAGCCTGACATCAATAGTGACACTAATTCAGGGATAAGTGCTAATACTCTAGACCTGTGTTTCTCAACCTTTTTTCAGTCAAGGCACCCTTTGAAATTATGGACAGTCCTGAGGCACCATTTGAAATTATGGAAAGTCTTGAGGCACCCCATTCTAAAATGGGGTGCCTCTAGACTGTCCATAATTTTAAAAGGACATGCCATTCTAAAATTCTAAAATGTGGAAAACTATTCTAATAGTTTTTATATAACGCAGCAACATCCACACACGTAGGACATCCATCGTTGGAGGGGATTTATTCTTCCAAAGCAAATACACTTTTGCACACTGGTACTGACTAGTATTCCAATGTTTCTCTTCTCCCTCAATTTTTCTCCATCACTGAGCTAATGTGACCCCAACACTGATATCCAGGGGCAGGGAAAGGTCAAACAAGGATGCTGTGCAGGCAACCAACATCCTTCTTATCAACTGATGATGCCATTGGTTGTCAGGGTCCCGGAGGCTAGAAGGTCCTAATGGAGCACAATGAAAACCTGTGGCTTTGTGTAACTAAGAGGCAGGCTTGTTCCACCCACTGGCTTGTATACAAGTTTTGGGCAATTTTTAGACATTTTGCCAAGGCACCCCTGAAGAAACCTTAAGGCACTCCAGGGTGCCTGGGCACCCTGGTTGAGAAAGGCTGCTCTAGACTGTCACTGTACCCTGAATAAGGGATTCACGTATATTATACGTGACTGTGCTAGCACCTGCCACCCCGCCAGGGGTGTATTTAACACAAGGCAAACAAGGCATTTGCCTTGGGCAGCATTTTTCAGGGGGGGCAGCACTTCCCCTCAAAAGAAGGGACGGAAGAAGGGACACTCCCGACATGGGGACCTGGTAGGTTCTGAGAGAGGCTGCGGGTTTCATGACGGTGTATGCACAGCCCGACTCTCCTTCCCGGGGATGTCTGGAGATGTGAAGGGGTCTTTCTCTCTGTCACCATGGAGGATGGTGGCTGGTGTATGGGGGGCAGTGGTAGTGGAAGGCTCTCTAGGGTGGGAGGCAGGGGTGTTGTTGGTCAATGTCAGGCTCTCTGTGGGGGGGGGGGGGGCGCTGGTTTTTGCATTGCCTAGGGTAGCACACAACCTAAATACACCCCTGCACCCAACCACAGTAAATGTACAGTGCTGGGGTGACAAGTGGTTAATACGTGGGTGCTGTCAGTTTCAGCTGCAGCTAGGGGGTGGTTTCATATGTGTTTCCTTTATTTTCTTTTGTTTGTTAACTTTATTTTACACCAGCCTTCTAGACCACACCAGCAGACTGCACTGCAGTGCGAATGGGGCACTCTGTGCTGTCTAATGCAGAAAAATGCCACTGTGCGAATGAGTCCCTAATGTGCAGTAGTGGTAAATAGATGAATATTCCGTTTTGTTTCTAGACTGGCTGTTGTTACAGAAAAATACCTGTTTCCAGCCAATATGGCCCTGAATATGCCCTGAATATGCCTTTATCTGATTCCTTTCAAATTGTCACCACTCACTATCTTCAAATACAGTATAAAAGAACAGAAGACTCACGTATGTTGTAATATATGTTTTTGCTCAAGCTTGTTATCTGAATACTTTCTGAGGACATTATGGGAAAGTGAAAAACAAAATGAAAACTTAATAGACAACCTAAGAATGTGTAAAGTTCTGTTTGACAAGGGGGTGTGGCTAGATAAAGAATTTTTACATCTATAACAGCAATCACAGATACCTTCCCAGCACCCCAGATCTCACGTAATACCTGCTGAAAAAATGTGTTTGAACTGAATCCACTACATCCTGAAGGCATGTCACCCTAATAAAAGATATGTGCGTGTTCATAGGCAGCTGTATGTAAATCATCAGTGACATATGGTGCTTGACAGTTCTCAGTCTTTATCTAACTATGTTTTTTGTTACATTAGACTTTTCACTTCCTTCATATGATGGGAACTGAACTCACACTAAGTCATGTGTTACCTGATGGCAGTTAAGGTTTTTGGAGTAATAGTTATACAGTAAATAAAAAATGTGTCTGTCCAACCGGGCTCTTCCTCAATCCAATTCTCAGGCTAGGACTGGAGAGGAGGTTTCCCAAGTTGTCAGTTGGATGATGAAGTTAATTGGGTGCCTGCGTTACGCAGCACTTTTGCACACTGTATATTCACATAAGTCCCTGTACCCAAGGAGCTTACAATCTAAGGCCCCTGTCTCACATGTTTAATTACCAGGGGCGGACTGACCATTTGGAAACTTGGGCACTGCCCGAGGGCCCGGGGTCAGTAGGGGGCCCCATGAGATGTCCCTGGTACCTTTTTCATAGGCTTTTTTGAGTTTGGGCAAGGACACATGGGCCCTATGATTCCCTATTGCCCGGGGGCCCCATGAGTCTGCCCCTGTTAATTACTGTAAATACACACCGACAAAGGCCAATTTAGAAAGGAGCAAATTAACCTACCAGTATGTTTTAGGAGTGTGGTAGAACACCAGCGTACCTGGAGGAAACCCACTCAAGCACAGGGAGAACATGCAAACTCCATGCAGGTAGTATCCTAAGCAGGATTTGAAATGGAGACCTCAGTGCTGCAAGGCAGAAGTGTAAAGCTGGCCATACATGGGTCAAAATGTGGCTGGTTCTGCAGGGATCGGCCAAATTTCGATCCATGTATGGGCAGGCTGAGTGTACCCAAGTCTATCCATGAATTGACTCGGGTACAAACAGCCTATCTGATTTTCTACATGCCGGTGGCTAAAGCCGTTAGCAGCAGGGCTGTGAATAAGGGGGTACCACAATAGGTACACAATAGGGTCCTTCAGAATGTAGAGTGGTGGAAGGGTCCTTTAACTACTTCCCATCTCGCCCATGTACAAAAAAACGGCCAGATGGGAGCAGTGCAGGAGCGGGTGGCTGTTTATAAAAGGCCTCCGCATTCCCTGCCTGTGCGTGCTCCCTGGGAGTGCGTGGCACCGCAATCTGCTGCTCGCTGTGTCCGGAGGGCACAGTGGAACACCGATCGCTGTACGGGACCTCTGTGTGAGGTCCCAATTCATGTGATCACTGATTGGCCAATCAGTGATTGCAGGCACAGTAGTAAACAAGATGTCACTTCTGACATCATTGCTTACTACGTGTGAAATCTGTGAATGATCACAGAGGTCACATGGTACAAGGCTATTCACAACAGCCTTGTACCATGTGACAAGCTATGATCAATCACAGCTCACACAGTATTTCTCAATGGCTGCAAGAATGCAGCCAGAGAGAAGGAGAAATGATTGCTTTTACAGCCTTTATGGGCGTAAAAGCAATCAGTGTAAAAAAAGAAAAAAAAAACTTCATCACACCCCACAAGTAGTACAGTGTCACTATGGTGACACTGTACTGCTAAGGTGACGGTATGTTAAAAAATAAATAAATAAATTATAACATAAAAAATAAAATGTAAAAAAAAGTTTTGAAAAATTATAATTTTTGGTTATAAACTAATTTGGTTTTTTTTTTACTAAAAATGATAGATGAATACATTTTGGCCAAGATTTATGAAGAAAGATTATTTATTTGCAAAATTTTATAAGAAAAACATTTTTTTTTTCAAAATGTTTGGACTTTTTCATTTATATAGCAAAAAAATAAAAATCCCAGTGGTGAATAAATACCACCAAAATAAAGTTTTATCTGTCTCAAAAAAATTATAAAAAATTCATGTGGGTACAGTGTTTCATGAAAGTGTCCGGACTTGAAGTGGTTAAATATGTCACATTTTACCAGCCCCTTTCTTTTCTGGATGAACACAATGAATGCTCGGTATCAATCACTCACTGTGTTCATTCATAACTGAAGCATAATAAACTGTGTTATTTTGGGGGCGGCTGTCAGGTTGGCTGTATGGGGTCCCGTGGTTTATAACAGCAGCCCCAGATAGCAGTAATCATTGTGATCTATAGCCAGGAAAGAACCTTTCCCCCCTTGCACCGGCAGAACACCATAGTGTTACGAGAGGCATTCCCCCATCAACACTGACTGTGGTGGAAGGAAAGAAAATCAAATCATCTGTGGGCTGCCTTAAGCCACTGTGCTGCTGATTTTAGTCTGGAAATAGTGGTAGGCCCAGGTACTACATCATATGGGCAATTGTTTGTCCATCCATTGTTCTCAGGAAAACCTTTGCTCATGTATGGCAAGTCTAAAGTGCTCATAGCACACAATCCTTTTGTCCAATAGCTTGGATTCTGACATGTTTGATAAGTGAATAGGGCATGTGCTGTTTAACTGACCTTATCAAATAAGACCAAGCCAGGATTAGCTTGATGGCTAGATTGCCCCTTAGCCAACTTTATGTTTGCAAACTTGCAAAACTGAAAAAATACAAGGTAAAGTCTATGTTGCAATTTTTATATAATAAATATTAATTATATTTAAATAATTTTTATATTTAATTTGATAGCATCTGTGTTCATGTCCACATAGCCCCATGAAACCTTATCTGAAAGTCTTGTTTTGAGTAAACTGTCCATGTAACACATTGAGCACTTTAGATGCCATTTAATACATACTCACTTTTCAAGTCTTCCAACCAAGATAAAAACACTATGAGGTTGATTTACTAAAAGTGAAGAGTGCAAAATCTGGTGCAGCTGTGCATGGTAGCCAATCAGCTTCTAACGGCAACTTGCTCAATTAAGCTGTGGCAATAAAACCTGCAAGCTGATTGGTTTCTATGTAGAGTTGCACCAGACTTTGCACTCTCCAGTTGTAGTAAACGAACCCCAATGATTTTACTTTATCTTATTTAATGTAAGAGGAGAGAAAGAGGTACAACCTTCTTTGTGAGTCAGAATTTCAGATTTTTATTTTCTTCAAACCTCTTGTTCCGTGCACATTGCACATGGTAGCAATTATTGTACAGATTGGTTCATTGAACACAGATTGTAGGTTACATAAGCTCTTTTTCCAGGTGTATAGCATTATGTAGGGATGTTAGTAAAAATGTAAGAAAGATCACATTACTATTAAAAAAAATTAACAAACTTACATACTTTGTTGAAATCCTATTAAAATATGTATTAATATATATTTATCATGTTGAATATTATGTTAAAAATAGCATGTGTTTATTTTAAATACCTCTTTTAGTATTATCATTTTCATGAATTACAATATTCCTTTAATGTATTACAATCAATAATCTGTCATAAATAATATGTAGTATTTCTCACTTTAGGCCCCTTTCACACTGATGTTCTGAAACACAGCCAAAAATGCAATAAAGATATTTCCCACTAAATCCTATGGAACTCCTCACATTAGTGTATGCCCCTTGAGGGTTAGGGACTGATGTGAATGTACAATATATATGTAAAGCACTGCGTAAATTTATGGCACTATATAAGTATCTGAAATAAATAGTGTATTGCTGTGCATTTTGAAAAGTTCTGCATGCTGCATCTTTGGTGCTCTATTTCAAAAACACATAAAAAATGCAACTCCCATTGATTACTATAGGTACCAAAAACGCATCAAAAACCTACCAGTGGTGCATTTTTTGAGTCACATGTTCAAATTTTACAGGTGCATGCTGGGAGTCAGGAATCTAGAAAATACACCAAAAATGCATTGTAAACACGCTAAAAACACAATATGCATTTTTGCAAAACATGTAATGCATTTCTAAGTACACCAGTGTGAAAGGACCCTAAATATTGATCTCTGAGTACTTCTGTGTCCTACTTAACCATTCATGGAAAAGCACTAAGCTACCTGGAAATGGAGACAGAAACTCCTAACAATATAGATGGTCTAGGTTTAACTACATCTTTTCATATTGTATATAGTGCATGTCATTACCTACGGACATTATGTTGTATGTAGTAATTAATAATACATCATTAAGTGTGTTTTATGAATGGCTGATTTTGCCTGGTATTAGCCTCTTGCAGTCTTTGCAGAGCAGCGCTGGAGTGTAAGTGGAAGAAGCAGCACAACCCACATAGAAGGAAAATATATTTTTAAAATATTCTTCCCAAATATATTGCCATATATTTAAAATACTACAATTTTGTCCATATTATATTATATATATATACTGCATGTTGAAATGCGTTTTTATTACAAAATATGAAAAATATTTTTAAAGATACATTTTAAATATACTGTATTTCTGGAAAAAAAATACAAATCTACATTTTTGGAATGCATTTACAAATATATGTTAAAATTACTTTTTTATATGTTAAAATAATCTGATATATATATTTAAAAAATATATATTTTTAAAAATATATATTTTTTAAATATATTCTTCAGATTTTTTTTAAAATATGAAAAAGTAATTTTAACATATATTTTTTTCATATATTTATAAAGACCTGATTTACTCTAGTTGAGCTGACACTGCCAGTAATGGGGAACATTATTAATTCTTACGTGCCGTTTTACCAATACCAGCTTGTTTATTCATCACTGTACATGTGTATAAGAAAACATGGTAGTGCTTGTTGAACGATGTAGGGTAGCTTAGGTTGCCTATGAAGTGCAGGGGAAAGTCATAGAGCACCATCTTATAGCTGTCAGTTCCCACTGCTAGATGCATTAACACAAACACTTGATTTGCTCGAGGATATGTGTTTATACTAATGAAAAGGGCCAGGAAAGTATGTAGAGATGCCCTTGGAGGCTGTTTATCTTAGGAGAACTAGTAATGATTATACAATTTATACAATTTTTTGTAACTTGGTCAGTCACTTAGAGAACTGTTTAGAAATCATTTTCTGCGCGAACACCTAAGCATTCTCACAGCCTTCATGAATAATCTTCATTATGTGTCTAATATGTTTTTTTCTTATGACCTTCAGCTCCATCTAGTGGCCATAATGTGCTATTTTCATGATTGGGATATTTCAGGAGAAAACTGCATAATGACCATTAGATGAAGCTGGCCATCATAGGAAAACAACATCTTAGACACATTATGGGGAATATTCATGATGGTTGTTTGATTGCTTTTTTTTAGAAATAGACCCCTAAAATGTGCCAAGAGAGCACCCACGGAGATAATGTAATTAAAATACGGAAAGGCTGTGTGTGAGTGTGGAGGAAGGCAGCTTGTGCGCACTGAGCAATCAGGACAAGTGACTTCCCTTCCACCTGTACCCGGATGATACAGCAGGATTAACCCCTTGACTGCCGCTGCACCCCCAGATGTGACATGATGTGACACATGCCTTACATTATATACCTTCGGGTGAGTGTACATCCATTCCAGGTGGTGGATTCCATATATGAATATTCACACATTCACGCTCTGCACTTGGCGATTTTGCACAATATCAACATAAGGACGTTTTTATGAATTACGTATGCTGGATGAATATTATTTATCATTTTGATATATACAGTCATGTACATTATTTATTCACCATTTTGCACTTTATTGCACTGATCAGCACTTTCTATTTGCGGACTATATTTATTGTTGCTACTTGGCTTTTATATACGCAATACTATATATTCATCTATTTATATATGCTGCACTTTATTGTTCCACCTCATATGTATTTTATGTGATTTTAGCGCTGTACTTCTATATTCATACCCACGGAGATAAAGTTGTCATTCCATACCACACCTGTAAATATTAATTCTGAATCATTTCAAACATGAGAGCAGGGGCGGACTGACCATTTGGAAACTCAGGCACTGCCCGAGGGCCCGGGGACAGTAGGCGGCCCCATGAGATGCCCCTGGTACCTTTTTCATAGGCTTTTTTGAGTTTGGGCAAGGACACAGGGGCCCCATGATCCCCTATTGCCCGGGGGCCCCATGAGTTGTCATTCCGCCCCTGCATGAGAGTGTCTAAAAATTGTATAAATATAGTTTTGGTGAAGACAGTTGAGCAGTGTCAATTAAAATCACTTTCAGAGCAATTGTTCTGCCTTTGTGCATAACGACATCAAACTTTTCTGTAAAAATTGTAGCCAGAAATGGCTGGTGGACAAGTTTGTTTTTCAGCAAAGTGGAGTGCACACACGTGCACTTATTGACAGAATATTTTCAAGGTACATGGCTCTGAGTTCCTCCTAATTATATACATGTACAAGCGTGTGGGAAGAATGCGACCTCATAAATATTAATGAGTTTTCTGCTTATTAGATGTGTTTACTGCTTTATAGTGTATTTTAGGTAGGAAAATATGTATTATGAAATGTGGGTGGCCTTTACTGTGTGCATAGATTTAGGTACAAAACAGAAAAAGAGTTTGTATGATTACATTATATTTATACAATATGTACAGTATCATAAAGTACTAATAAGGTTTCCTATTAAAATGGTAGTGAAGTCTTTAAAAAAAAAAAAAAAGGGGGGTCCCTCTGCAAGTTGATCAAGTTGATAGCATTATATGCAAGTGTGGACCACATACTAGCACATTATGACACAGTTACCTGTGAAAGGTGCACTGTCACCACTGACAGGGCTTCCATCTTCACCTGGTCTTCTATCCAGGTTTGTGGGCCCCTGCCATTTGAATGGCCCAGCCATGATGACGTCATCCCTGCACAAGGGCAGCAATTGTGGCACAGCGCTTTTGATTGATGACACATTCAGATGTGCTGGCAACATCACCAACTGAAGAAATAATAAATATCTCCTCAATGGTGCAAATTTAGGAGATATTCATTGTACCTACAGGCAAGCTGTAAATAGTAAGTAAATAAGGGATGTCAATAATATTTGTTTTTTACTCATTGTGGTATGTTTGTGAACATACATGTCCACAAAAAATAGCTTGGCACATTATAAGTACAGTATGTATATTTCATACCTGAGGGGCCACTGGGGAAGGTGACAACATCCATGATTGGCTCTGAGGAACACGCGATTGCCTCATTTGGAGGGTCTTCATGAGTTTGGAAGCTGTCTTGGTGACCAAGTCGCTTTGGAGTTTGATTGGACATTGTAGTATGTTTGTGGACATGCATGTCCACAAAAAAATAGCTTAGCACATTGTAAGTATGTATATTTCATACCTGAGGGACCACTGTGGAAGGTGACAACATCCATGATTGGCTCTGAGCAACAAGGGATTGCCCAATTTGGAGGGTCCTCGTGCATTTGGGAGCTGTCTCGGTGACCAAGTCGCTTTGGACTTTGATTGGACATTGCAGTATGTTTGTGGACATGCATGTCCACAAAAAAATAGCTTTGGACTTTGATGTACTTTTGTTACTGAAGGTGTTTGTGAGGGTACATCTATTCTATTAAATCAATAAAGCTACCACCCAGGTAATGCACTAGGCTGGTGCACCATTTCTTCCTTGTTTTACAGTTTCGTCTGGGTTTTCCCCCAACCCTTACAGAGCAGCAAAGCCTGTGCTGACATTGAAACTGTTAAGGACCTGAGATCCATCCATCACCAGTTCACCACTCTTGAGCACAGGGGATGTTTGTTGTTTCTGCTATTCACTGATTGGACAAGGTGGAGAGGAGGGACAGTGATGTCACCCTCTCCACCTCATGATGTTCTGTGAAAAGCAGCAGTGCAAAGTGAGCGACCCAATGTGGTGAGCATGTAGAGGGGGGAAGGCGTCCAGCACAGGAGTTGGAAGATAACAGTAGTCACTGTAGTAGTGCAGATTACTACAGTAATTATCAGCTTCCCCAGCGGCCCCTCAGATACGAGATATTGGTATTACTATACAGAATTTATATCCGAAAGCAATAAAACCTGATAGGAATTGTAATATTTACCCACTCTATCCAAAATCAGAAAATGTTTTGGCTATAGATACACTTGAATGTGTGATCCCCAATAAGCACATAAACTCTCTTCATTTGTCATGGTGACCATTGTCACTGGGACTGGAAGTAAAGAAGAACCCAACATTTGAGTCAAAAGAACAGGAATAGAATGGAAATCTTCCAACTGGCTTTGGAATCAGTTGTTTAAAAGAGTAATTTCCTCATCATGAAGAGATTCTTCTCCATTGGGGAAATTGTACCCAGTAAGGGAAAATCCATCCAATTGTGCACAGATGCCAAAAAAATCTGACATGAGGTTTATTACGCTTTCTATCCAAAAAAAAATGGCTTTAATTGGGAATACCAAAGCTTACATTTAGTCAAAACAGTAAAAAATAAAAAAACAGCACAAGGGAAAGTACGACAATCAATGTTAAGTGTCCCTTGTGCTGATGACTGTGATTTTAGATCAAATCTGCTGTCCTATGATTCCCCCTACCCCGCAGCCATAATCTTATGGGGCTGTGGGGTAAGAGAAGGGACTTTTTTCAAGAGTGCTAACTATGCCTACCTTCCCCCCCCCCCCTCTTCCTTTGATAGAAGCTGTACTATAGCAGCCGTCAAGGTAAAGAAATCTATGAATGGAGGAGGCAGAAATTGTATTAATCCACCCATCCTCTATTCATAGATAACAGCATTAGCACAATTTTTATGACTGAAGGAGGGGGGTGGCAAAAAGTGCAGGGATAGTTGATACTCTTGATGAGTGCTTGTGATAGGTCCCTGGGCTTTATTAACCCCCGCTACACCAAACGATTATGGCTGGGGAGTATTGAAGGGGGGGGTGAGGACAGAAGACTTCAACTCAAACCACAACCATCAGCACAAGGGATGCTTTGTATTATTTGTAAGTACCATCCCTTGTGCTGATTTAAAAAAAAAGGTTTTGTCTAAACTTAGATTGTAAGATAAAAGAGAATTTCTCTAGGAAAATTCACATTGCAGGGGCGTGGACACAACTTTAGATTTATAGATTTCTACCGTAGCGTGTAGCCGTTTTCCATCATGTGAACTTTGTATGAGGTTAGAAGCATGCAATTCTCTTTGTAACCAATAAGAAACATTCATGTGGTTGGAGAACGACCATCAGAAAAGAATATTTCACTTTTCTAACAGTGCAGTCAGTGTGTGTGGCCTTTTCTTTTTTTCCTCCAACAAATCATTACACCTAAAATGTATTTTAAAACATTTACATGAGGGAATTTGAAAGAGACCTATTTGGATATCCGTATGGTCCAGAAATGTAACATGAAACCAGATCTTCATAAGGCAGCTTTGTAAGTCAGATTTAAAAAGCGCTTACGTCTTTTCCTGTCTTTTTGGGGAACTGCTCACATATGGAACCACTTATGAACAAGGAATGATTGTTTTATTCAAACCGTTCTCACATCAAGCTAATGTGTCCGCAACCCTTTCACTGCTGGAGGCTGGGAACATTTTGGTAGAGAATTCACAAAGTAAAAATGGACTTTTTATGTCCTCTCGCAGTACATGGGCCTCCCTAGCAAAGTTTAAGATGAGCTTGGAAAGTTTCCTTTAAGTGCAGACTAAGAACTGGAACTTCTGCTTCCCCGGGGATTGCAACTTCCTATGTTAAACATGCTGGTGGCAACAGGATAAGAATCAATGCGGCAGAATAATAGAGTACATGGTCGAAAGTAAAAGTTTAGCCGCTTTCATTGTAATAGCTTTAGGAAGAGGAATGCAGTCTTTTTCTTTTATTCCAGAAAGTTCAAGTGACAGAAATAAAACCATAAATGAGCTTCAGTTTTTAACCACTTGCCCTCCAGAGAATTTACCCCCCTTACTGACCGGGCCATTTTTTGTGATACGGCGCTGCGTTACTTTAACTGACAATTGCGCAGTCTTGCAACTCTGCACCCAAATGAAATGTATGTCCTTTTTCCCACGAATAGTTTCTTTCGGGGGTATTTGATTGCCTGTGCGTTTTTATTTTTTTGTGCTATAAAAAAAAGACCAATAATTTTGAGAAATAAACAATATTTTTGACTTTTACTATTAAACATGTCCAATAAAAAAATTTTAAAAATCAAATTTCATTATAAACTTAGGACAAAATGTATTCTGCTACATGTCTTTGCTAAAAAAAATCCCAATACATGCAAATTAATTGGTTTATAGCGTTTACAAATGGCGGTATGTTTATACAAGAAAACTTAATCCTGCGCCAAGACTTTCCAAATAACACTCTAAAAATGCTGCTGTGCCAATCGTGAAAACACAAACAATATAAATATAAATAAACAGCGCAAATTTAGATAATTAATCAATATAATAAATCATATAAAATAGGTGCATAAATTATTCGTGTTTGCCCTTAATCTTAAACAAAAACACCCAAAAGTCCATGTGCTGAAAACATAATTAAATTGTAGAAATAAAAGTGCCAACTTCTTTTCTTCAGAAAATACTTTCACCTTCCACCAGTGCACAAACCAACATCGAATACACTCACCAGAACTTGGTGAGTAAAGGACCTTTAAGGAATTTTTAGGGATCCTAAACCCTCTTTGGTGCCACGCTAGGGAAAATCTTCACCCTCCGAATAGACTCCACCATCCAACCAAAAGAAAAAAACTCACATAGCATAATATTGTCACACAATAGTAACTTTTTCCAAATGGAGATTAAGGCCACTCACATGTTAAACACTTGCTAAAGACATGTTTATTATGTATAAAAGGCTTCAGTTCCAGCAGATATACAAACTTTTCCTTCCAGGACTCTCACATCCACAGTGGAACAAAGACAGGACTCCTCTTAGACCAAACAGTGAACCAAGATGGCCGCTGGAACGCACCGCTCAGCGTGCGCTCCACTCACCGGAAATGACGTCAGGCGCATGAAGTGTGGACCGGAAATGCGTCAACGCGTTTCGCCCCTCCCATAGGGCGTTATCAAGACACCCATCTCCCGTCCTCACTCACTTAAATATCAATAGAATACCCTCCCCTCCGATTTGATTGGTCAGACCACCTCCCAGGATAATTTCAGAGGCTGCTCCTCCCACTTCAAGACGTGAGAGACCTTTACAAAATGCCAATCCACATAACAACATCATGAATTCTAACAATTGATATAAACAATTCAATTAAAAACAATATCTTTATAGTTTAATATAATTCATATTAACAAATGTATATCTATCTAAAAACAGATTGCAAAATAAAAAATGAAATATAAAAATAAAAATAGATATAAATAAAAATAAAATTAAAAATAAAATAAAAATGAAAATAAAAATAAAAATAAAATATAAATAATAAAAAATAATAAAAATAAAAATAAAAAAATAAAAAAATAAAAAATTATAAAAAATATAAATAAAAATAATAATAAAAATAAATAAATAAAAAAATAAAAAATAAAAAAATATATAAAAAAATATATAAAAATATATAAAAATATATAAAAAAATATAAAAAAATAAAAAAATATATAAAAATATATAAAAAAATATAAAAAAAATATAATAAAATAATATAATATAAAAATTTTCTAAATAAACCTATCACGAGTGTAGCATCCAATGTGAGTAAGTCCCATTTATGTCTATTGGAACTCAGCGGCCGTATGAACACAGCTGCTGGTCCCAGTTTGACAGCTGTGCAGGTGCATGTCCTCGAATGCAGACAGTGTGCATTGAGGGACTTGCACCCACATCCACACGCTGTCAATTTTGCAGCAGCAGCTGTGTCTGTGTAGCCACTGCGTCCTAATAGACATGACCGGGACAGCTGTTGAATAAACTGCAGCGGTTTATCTCTCCAGAAGCTGCATGTTCCAACTGTGATAGGGGGTGGTGTAGTGCACAATTTATTTTTGTAAAAATTTTATTTGAAGTACACAAAAGTGACATTTCGTTCATGTAGCTGAACAGGAGCGTGCTCTACAGAGACATGCGATCCTGTACGATGCACTGCAATAAAATGCAGTATGTCTGCATTTTTATCTCAGCATGCTGAAGCTCAGTTCTGAGCTATATTGCAGTGTGAATAGGGCACATAGAAAACTATTTTTTAACTATTTGTTTCTATGTGTCCTATTGGTGACCAGCGTTTGACAGTGCCGTATAACACCGGTCACCTCCCATAAAGGTTGATTTACTAAGTCCTAGTTCACATATATGCGGCTGTGCGGGCCGCGTTTTGTGCGGGCACGAGAACCCATTCATTTGAATGGACTCCTGTGCCCCATGACACACAGAGAAGAAGTCCCTGCACTTCTTATGAAAACGTAGCCCGCACGAGAACCTGTGTTCCTAGTATAGTTGCATTTTTCAGTGTGAGCAGCGTGCCATTAGAATTAATGGCACCCGCCCGCGGGTCTGCATTTCTCTGTGCGAGTGGAGCGGCTGCACGGATTTTCGTGTAGATTCACAGCAGCACCACCCGCACAGATGTGAACCTAGCCTACCACCAGAGAGTGCAAAATCTGGAGCAGCTGTGCATTGTAGCCAATCAGCTTCTAACTTCAGCTTGTTCAATTAAGCTTTGACAATAAATAAAGTTGATTGGTTTCTATGCAGAGCTGCACCAGAATTTGCACTCTCTGGTGTTAGTACATCAACCCCATTGTGTGAATTAGCCCTAAGGCAATGCACGTGCTTTGCAGCATGTTGCAATGCAAGACAACGCAGCATAGTGCATTGTGGTTTGTTGCTGCATACATTTTGTGATATGGGTTCCATGCACACTAGTGTTTTTTTAAGTTCCTAGAAGCTGTTATTAGCATTTTTTCTGCTCCTAGAAGCTAAATATTGTTATCCTATGTGTCCATGGACACTACTTTAGGCTATTAGCATTTTTTGAGCTTCAGCTTCTAGGAACAGAAAAAAAATAGTAGAGTTTTTTGGAGCATTTTTACAGCAAAAAAAAAAAATGCTAAGCACTCCTAAACACTACTAAAACGCCCCTAACAGTTGTTTTCTAGCTTTTTTCTACATGCACTGTAAAAACACTAATAAACCGCTAACGTTCCTAAATCCTACTAAAAAACACTATTACCAGCGTTTTTTCCTGCATTTTTTGAGCTTAAAAAAGTGCAAGTGTACATGGAGCCTTATAATTGGGAAGTTTTTATGCATCAGAAGCTCATTGATTGCAAAGGGCCTCCTTAATGCACTGCATGTTAACATACGTTAAGGCTCCATTCACACATATCCGATTTGTCATGTGACTTTGGGGCTCAATGTCGCTCCCCCATGTTTCCCAATGGGTACCATTCATATCTGTGCGACTTCAAAGTAGTTCCTGCACTACTTTGGGCCGACTTTCGTGCGATTTGATGGCCATAAACTTCAATGTAAACCCTCTGTACTGTAAAAACACTAATAAACCGCTAATGCTCCTAAATGCTACTAAAACGCTACTAAAAAACACTATTACCAGCGTTTTTTCCAGCATTTTGTGAGCTTAAAACAGTGCAAGTGTGCGTGGAGCCTTATAATTGGAAAGTTTTTATGCATCATAAGCTCATTGATTGCAAAGGGACCCCTTAATGCACCGCGTTTTAACTTGTGACATAACATGCGTCAAGGCTCCATTCACACTTATCCAATTTGGGGCCCAAAGTCACATGACAAGTCGCCCCCCTTGTTTCCCAATGGGTACCATTCATATCTGTGCGACTTCAAAGTAGTTCCTGCACTACTTTGGTCCAACTTTCGTGCGACTTGAGGGCCATAGACTTCAATGTAAACCCTCTATACTGTAAAAACACTAATAAACCGCTAATGCTCCTAAATACCTACTAAAACGCTGCAAAAAATACTATTACCAGCGTTTTTTCCAGCATTTTTTGAGCTTAAAAAAGTGCAAGTGTATCAGACCAATGAATATTTATGATTTAATTGATTGTGTTTCTCTGTTGGTAGCCTTATTGCTCAGCTTACCTTCCTCATGTACCTAACTTTTCAGCTTTACATGATTGTACCTTATTGGAATGAATATTACAGATGTGCCTTTTTTCTGTTGTATATTATACTTATTTATTTATTTCAGGTACTTATGCTGTTATGCTGTTTTCACAGCCTATTCCTTAATAAATAAAAACGTTTGTAAACAAAAAAAAGTGCATGGAGCCTTATAATTGGGAAGTTTTTATGCATACCATTCATATCTGTACGACTTCAAAGTAGTTTCTGCACTACCTTGGTCTGACTTTCGTGCGACTTGAGAGCCATAGACTTCAATGTAAACCCTCCAAAGTTGCATGAAAGTTGTGACTGAATGTTGTACGGGCGATTTGTGTGCGACTTTGTACAGCAGAAACAATTATCCTTGGTCAAAGCCAAAGTCGCAACAACGTTGCACTCATCCAAAGTCACGCCAAGGTAGCATCAAAGTTTCATTAAAGTCGCATCGAGTCGCACTGTAAAGTCGCAATGAAATGATTTGAAGTCGCACAAGTGTGAATGGAGCCTAACACATTACACAAATATAAAGGGTCCTTTAATATGTATTTTTCGGCAAGTTGGCTTCAGCACATGGAATTTCGGTATGATTGGTTGCCAGGAGTTACTGCACTCAGCACTTCATCTTTTTACTGTCTATGAATAAGTGCATTAGGCTGAAAAGCTGTTCTATTTTTGTCATCACTTTATATTACTATGAATAAACAGCCTGATTATTTATAGCATCTTTCACTGTTCATAAATCCTATGATTGTAATAAAAGATGGACTATTGCGACTTGGCAGTTCCACATATGTAATGTTCCGCTATATAGAGAGGCTTTGTTTCATGTCCCCAACTCAGGGAAAGCTGGATGTGGGATTTAACATTAATCACAGCACCAGATGGTGATACGCCAGATATTCTTTTCAGGTGGTCATGTGATTTACTGTATCCAGCAAATGAATGGGGAGTAGGGAGCATGATCACATGACAGATGTGTAATAAGTCTGTTAGAGCTCTGATTAGACAAGTGACCTGGTTCCATCTGTGGCTACAAGGAGTGACTTTGACATTTTTGCATCACACTCCCTGGAAGCATTTACTCCATCAATGCAGCGCTGGAGTGCAAAGTAGGCAAGGGTGGGGTGGGGGGGGACTGGAGGAAGTCAGAGATTTGCTACTTAAAACATGCTTTTAGGCAATGTGTTTTTATTCCCCCTCCCACCCTACAGACAAGCCACATCTTGATTCAGAAAAGGTCTCCAAAGTAAAAGCAGCTCAGTCATTTGATATATGAGAAATCTGGAGGAGTCTGCTAGCTGTTGCAGAGGAAGGCTTGCTCCAGCCTTTGTGCAGAGCTCCTGTGTCCAGGACCCAGAGATGGTGCTCCAGACAGCTGTGACCCCGGGCAGGGCCCGCAGACTTTTGTTCAAAATACCATATGGATCATTGAGAAGGCGCAGCGGCGAGAGGGTAAGTCAACTTTTCTGCGTTCACAGCATGTACACCAGACGCTTTACCTTTCATCTGCCTGTGTCACTCTACAACATTCTGCACATTGCCATAATAACCCTTTATTGGCATTTGTTCAATTACAAAATTGCTAGACAAAGAAAGGTGATTTTATCGCACTGTTGCAGTGTACTAAGTCATCAGCTGATTGTGAATACTCAGCTTGCAAACTTTTTAGTAATGCGCAATCTTAGAAAAATCTTTACTATTGTGATGTGTGGTTTTTAATTGTCTTCTGCACACTGAAATAGAAGGAATTGTGAATTTGATATTTCTAATTGCAGTTTTTTTGTCTCTTTGACTTGCACAGCTATGCAGGCAGTTCTGCATAGGATCATGATCAAAGCAGAGAGGAATGAACAAGACTTGTAGGTAGAATAGGGAACAATGTGAGTGTACAGAACAACCACCAAGGCTATTAGAAAATTTAGGAAACTTTTAAATATGTTTATAAATGGAAATATACCCAATCGGAAATATTATTTTATGCTTGAAAGAGGTGTTAAGATTGCTGAACATAAAAGGATGATGCACTAAGTACACTAACCCACCATCACATTAATACTTGAGCTGTCAAAACAAGAATGTTTGTGTGGTTGCTCTGGGTTACTGCATTGCCTTGTATTGTTAGATTTTGTCTTTTTAAAATAATCTTTAAGGGCTCATTCACGTGATGTGCAGTGATTTTCTCCTGCGCTTGATCACTGCTAGGGCACATGGAAAAAAAGTTTTCTATGTGCCCTGTTTAGACTGCAGCATAGCCAGGAGGTGCAGTGCGGTGAGCTGCAGTAAAATACAGGTATGTAGCATTTTTACTGCAGGCACCACTTGTCATCGCACTGTGTTGCTGCGTGAAGACATGAATGAAGTGTGCACTTCAAATAAAGTTTAAAAAAAATAGTAAACAGTGTGATGTAGTGAAATGCACATTGCACAACCCCCTCACTGCATGCAGAAACAGGCAGCTCCTTTCACACCATACTGCACAAAAAAAACTCTTTGCAATGCAATAAAAATGCATAACTGTTGATGTGCATTTAGCATGCATTTTTTGCATGTTGCATTACATTGCATTTGTATGCATGTTTCTTAAGTTTTATGGCATCCGTTGTAAATGTCAGGTCCCTAGAGGGGTGAAAATGCTAACAACATTTTATTTTTAATATCTTTACTTTCAGTTGCATTACATTGTGTTTATATACATTTATGTGCATTGTGTTAAAATTCAGACAACTCGCATTTTAATTCAACAGATGTGTAGACAACATTGTGGTGTGAACAAGACACATTTTTTGTGTATGTTGCATTACATTGCAGTTTTATGCACGTTGGCTTACGTTTTTATGTCATCCATTGTAAATGTCAGGTGCCTAGAGGGGTGAAAATGCTAACAACATTTTATTTTTAATATCTTTACTTTCAGTTGCAGTACATTGTGTTTATATACATTTATGTGCGTTGTGTTAAAATTCAGACAACTCGCATTTTAATTCAGCAGACGTTTAGACAACATTGTGGTGTGAACAAGACACATTTTTTGTGCATTTTGCATTACATTGCAGTTTTATGCACGTTGGCTTACGTTTTTATGTCATCCGTTGTAAATGTCAGGTGCCTAGAGGGGTGAAAATGCTAACAACAATTTATTTTTAATATCTTTACTTTCAGTTGCATTTCATTGTGTTTATATACATTTATGAGCGTTGTGTTAAAATCCAGACATCTCATATTTTAATTCAACAGACGTACACAACCTTGTGCTATGAACAAGGCACATAGAAAACAATAGTTTTCTATGTGCCTTGTTCACACTGCAATGCTTTGTAGATGTCTTTTGCAGTAAAATACACATAGAAAACGGTTGTTTTCTATGTGCCCCTGAAGTGACCTGTGTCAGTCCAGTGCAGAAAAATGCAAGTCACCGCAGTGTGAACAAGCCATTAAACATACACACCATGTACGTACAAAGGACCGTGATTTGTGTTTTTTACAGTAAAAAAATAATTATCAGTTGAGTGGGATGACGGTAGACGCCCTGGGATAAAAATGAAGAGGAGGCAAAGTTGTAATGTTTTGATGTTATAAGTGTTTGTTTTCTTTTTTTTTGCTGGCAGCAACAATTGATATGTACGTCTTTGCTGACTTTCATCCGGTTTCTTTTGATATCGTTTCAATCTTTTTGTGTACGACTTACCTGGTCTGTGATATGTTACTAATATTGGCATCCCCGTATTGTATTACATAAAAGACATGTTCGGTTTGCCGGAAGACATATACAGTGTTTTCTACCTTTCCTAAGATAACAAAGTTACAACCAGCTACCAGCAGTAATTGTTTGATGTGGTGATGTTATATGACACCTGCCCGACCCACACAGATGTCTGCGGAGAGAATGAATAGAAGAGCCCCATAGTTAACTATCACTTCATTAAATAACAGTTGTACACAAAGTTTGCACTTTAAAATTAATAATAATAAAAAATAAATAAAATTAAATTTGACCGTACAAAACTGCGGAGATTGTTTCAGTCTGCTCCTGGTTAACTAAAATGACTCCATGGTGAATGAGGCACTTAGTTGAATATTATTAAAACCTTGTTCTCTTGGTACCAGTAATCATCAATCAAGCTGCAATACAAGCGCTGATTGCAAAAAAATAAGTGTAGTGCAACAAGTATGCATAATTTACCATGGACGGTTTATAAAAATTACCTTTACATCACATGCAAGAATCAAAGGAAGGACCTGCTGATATTATGCTGATGATGATGATTGCAGCTTTAATATATTCTTAACAGAGACGAACCATATTCCTTGATTAACACATAATGCTAAAGGTGTCATTGTACTATATTCTGTGCCTTTGTCACAGCGAATCAATGTACACAGATTTGGATTTACCTTTGGCATCATCTGTCAGTATGATATGCAAAGATGAAGAATGCACTGGAAGTTTTTGATTTGACTCACTTTCTCTATTATCAGTGATAAAACAACTACATAAGGCCTCATGCACATGGACAGTATGACCCATCAGCATCAAATCCAAGCATTTTGGGGTGCCCAGGAGACACGGGTGCAGCATCCAGCCCTGCTGCCAGCAGCCAATCAAAATCTATCACAGGTTGAAATACATGGTAGCTGTTTATGACCCTATATGTACAGGGGCGTATACCCCAACCACAGGAAATCTTCTTTTAGGGCTTGTGTCCCTGAACGTTTACCATATTCGGTGCCTCCCAGGTGCCCCAAAAAGCTGGGATTTGATGTCGGCTGGCCAAACCACACGTTTGCATGTAGGATACGTAATGTTTATTATCCCTTACTTTGCAGTTGGAGAATTGGAGTATTGATGAGGTGACTCTGTAAAAGTCATACACAGTCATTATCTAAAGATGTGACTTGCCAGGAAAATCTAAAGTATTGTTACTTGTCATGAAATTCATCACATATTGTTAGAGATTGAGATCAATATGACTTGTGAGGGGTGTTTGAAGGTCTACATTTAAAGTAAAACCTATGTATAGCTCTGTTATGCAAACATCAACTTTAGCTTCCATGTTGAATTCTTGGCTTACTTCCACCAGCTAACCTCGTTTTCCTTTTGGCCACCAAATAGTTGGCTTCCAAGCCGATAGAAAGACAATGAAGGCTAGACAGCGCATGCAAATAATCAGCCAAAGACGTTGTGTCTGCTATCCTCAAAATTCAGGCAACATAAAAATTAACCTGCATGTGCCTTCTCCTTGAACTTTGGGCCACCATAGAAGGTTTGGTGCCCTGCAGATTTCCTTTAAAGTGGAAATTGCCATATGAATATGAAACAGCCATATAACACATACACCTTGATATATATAAAGCATTATACTAGACTTCTGTCCATGTTCTGACTGTCATGACTATGACTGGTATCATTCAGCCGCCCCCTTGTGCAATGTATGTCTTTGGCAACACCACAGAAGAAGCAATTCACAGTCAGGCTTTACAATCAGAATTTGTAAGACAAGGGGGCTGAGCAATACCATGAGTTGCATGATGTTGCTGGTAAATGGCAGACAGTTTCAAATGCTGATGGCAGGACAACTGGACCACAGCTAGAAGTTAAACATGCTGCTATGCAGTCATCAAGGTACAGGTATTATTATATGGTTGTTTAATGATCATACAGTAATGCTAGGGTGAACTTCCACTTCAAACTAAAGCCCTAGACATTCAGTCTACTCCGACCTAAACTTTTTATTTTTACTTTTGGATAGAGTCGGGAAACTATAGAACAATTGCTGGGAGTGTTTTCATGGTCTGTCCACCCTGATGAGTGAGATTTCTCCACACGTCCTGTCACCAAAGTAGAAATGTCTCCAGTGGAGACCAAAACAACAATAGAGTGAAGAAGGTTTCTTTATTATCTGTGTCCCCATTTTAAAGATTTACCCTTAATTCCTGTTCCGGAAACACCCTGTAAGTGGATGTAAAGTCTGGTACACATGATGAGAATATTGTACAAATGATTGTCCATTTTTTGCATGCTAGTCTCATATTGAAAATGAGTAGGTTACTAGATTTACAAAAATTCTCGTAAGACAGAATACAACTTCCTGCGATGATGTAGTGTATAGTAATGTATTCTTTCTTTTCCAAGCATGAGCTGTCTTGGTCACTCGATTTTTTTACGGACAAATACTGTACTGAATTAACGAAAATTGTTAATTCTGTTATCTTACGAGAAACATTTTTGTGCTTGTCCCTTCGGATAATTTCACATTAAGTGTTGTGATTGGCTGTCGACAGCTGTGTATTAATGATTAGATTATCAATAGCTCCGAAAACTTTTTTTTTTCATAGAAATAAGGGGATACTGTAGACACTGCAATAAAACCCTGTTTTACCTGCCTTTAAAATAAATAAGCACCATGTGGACGAAACCCAATATATTGTATGTATATGTTTTTTTCTTGAAACTGAAGTTCTTTACTTGAGACTTGTTAAAATAGACATTGGGGGCTTTATGCATTACAGAGATTCTAAAAATGACATATTCCAGGTACTCTCTTCTCCCAGGAGTTAACATAAAAGTGCTGAGACCAGAGCTAGTTGAATTTCAAAATCAGGCAAAACACCAATGTGCCAACTTTTTATATGCTTCCACATTTGCCCAGTCTTTGGAGAAAACAATTACATGATTGTGTGAGCTCCTGAGATGTATGACTATCTGCAAATCAGACAGATCTGCCTGGAAATATTCAGGTACATAAAAAACATGTAGGATATAAAACATGTAGGATATCTGAAGAGCGTGAGATGATGTAGCCATGCTGGGAACTTTTGATGTTCTGGTGAGGCAGAAAGGAAATTCCGTAAACTTTACCACTGCCAAAATCTCTTATTTCCAGGATAAATTTAAACATATAAACAGATGATCTAGGACGTTTCCTCCTGGCAGTGCTTGTCCCTTGCAGTATGATTTTTTTTTTTTTACCACTTTACATCTCTTAAAGTAAACTTGTCACAAGAAAAATAGGGGGGTGCCCTTGCTGACCAGCTTCTGAAATGTTGGTTTCCTGGTTGTAATATGACAAATGTGGCTTCAATACTTTCAGAGTCATTGACCTAGAACAAGTTTGTAGATCAGGAAGGTCAGAAGTCCTTATGTATACAATATACTTGATTTGGGTTAGGGAGTCAAAGTGTTGGGGGTCAGAGTGACAGCCAGGTGATTATTCAGGACAGAAGTCAGCAATGGCAGCATCCATGTTTTTTTTTCATTACAGGTTTCTTTTGTATTCTGCAAACATTTTTTGTAATAGGTATATCTTTGCTATCATGTATGGATTCTATCAGCACTTTCAGAAGACTTAAAAAAAGTGTAACTGCACTTTTGGGGGTCCATCTTGCCCCCAGCCCTTTCTTGACAGTCCTATAATCACTTGTTCCCAACCCAACTTGATAGCAATAACTAGATTGCACAGCTACTTGTCAAAACTCTTTACCTCTGGGCCCAACTCCTATGGTCTACTCTCTCATTGAATCCTATTGTGGAGCCAAGTACAAGCTCGTACTCTTAGTTAACACTCCATAAGAAGGCTTTGACAAGTAGCTGTGCGATCTAATCAGCGTTATTTTAAGTATAAGACTGGAAACTTGGGCTAAGAGCGAGGGGGGCAACAATATATGTGTAACTGCACCTATGGTTTACAGTAGTGCTAGCCTTTAGGCATAGGCTGGCATAACGCAACACTCATTAAAGTGGTAGTAAACATTTGTTTATTTTTTTTTACCTACAGGTAAGCTTATAATGAAGCTTACCTATAGGTAAAATTATTCCAAAATATGCACCGTTTAGGAGATATTCTAGCGAGCTGCAGCCAGCGATATCATCAGCGCATGCGCTCTGAAAGAATGGCATACCCGTGCCGTTCCTTCCGGGCTGTGTGCCATGGCGGAGACTCCCATACGCATGAGCAGGAGTGACATCATTGTAGCTTGGCCAATCATTGGCCGCAGTCCGTGAACCCGGAAGGAACACCGGGTAAGATGGAAGCCTCTGCAGCAGTGACAACGCGCTGCTGGAGGGCTTTGTGCAATGCTTACTAGCACATCATGCCTTTGCCTTGCAGGAGAAAAAGTTTTTTTTTTTTTTTTGGTTAGAGTTTACTACTGCTTTAATGTGCAACATAATACACATTACCACAGTACCTAGAAATAAATGGGCCCTCAATAAATATTCTTAAGCCAGCCATAGACAGTTCGAATCTCTGCCAGTTCAGTAGGGACTAGCTGAGATTTAGACCATGTATGGGCAGGCTGAATGTACCCAAGTTGATCAATCAACTTGGGTACAACCAGCCGGTAGGATTTTACATGTGATTATTGGTAGTGGCTTTTATAGAACACAATAGCTCTGCGAGAAGGATTCCCCCATCAGCACTGTGTTGATGGGGGAATCAAGCGAAAATTGCTCTGTCTATGGCCGGCTATAGGCTCACCACAGAAGTTATAATCTGATTGTACAATCTCCTTTAGATCTACTAACAACTATGTGTACAAGGGTCTTCCTGATTGGATACAAATTTAGATTTGGAAGGTCCTCATAGCACATAGTTTTTGTAAATCATAAGTTGATTGTGCAAAGATTGTAGTCAGACTGTATAGTGTATGGTGACCCTTAAAGTGATTTTAAGAGATCATTTTTTTAAAATAACAAACATGTTATAGTTACCTGCTTTGTGAAATGGTTTTGTACAGAGCAGCCCCAGCCCTTCTCTCTGGTCCAATGCCGGCACTTCTCCTCCCTGCTCAGTGCCCCCATAGCAAGTTGCTTGCTTTGAGGGCACTTGTGCATGCTCGTTCCCAAGCCAGCTCCATTGGCACACTAAAGCGCAGCTTTACCCCTCCTTCCGCACTAGCTTTGATTGACAGCAGATGTCTCTGAGCCAATGAGGAAGGAGAGAGCCAAGAGAGCCTCTGCTTTCATACACATCACTGGAAAGAAATCGGGTTCATGTAAGAATTTAGGGGGGGCAGAGAGGGGGAAAGTTTTTTACCTTAATGCATAGAATGCATTAAGATTAAAAAGAAAACCTGCCTTTAGAACCACTTTAACCACCTCCCGCCCACCATATAGTCCAATGACGGGCACAAGGTGGTTCTCTCTTTCTGGGAGGATGTCATATGACGTCCTCCCATTCTCACCGCGCATGCGCGGCTCAGGGAGCACGCAGCGCAGCGATCAGCGGTGCGCTGTGTCCCTCGGACACAGAGGATCACCGATCATGAAAAGAGCCGAAGATGTCGGCTCGGTCATGTGATCAGCTGTGTCCAATCACAGCTGATCACATGTAAACCGGGAAATGTCGGTTATCGGCATTTCTCTCTTCTCGAGCTGTCACGCTGACAGCTCGAGAGGAGAGGAGAGCCAGTAATCGGCTTCCCGCAGAGGGGACTTCTACACTGATCATCAGGGCACTGATGATCAGTGTGCCCTGGTGATCAGTGTGCCCTGATGATCAGTGTAGCCCCAGCAGTGCCATCTGTCGGTGTCCATAAGTGCCATGTGTCAGTGCTCATCAGTGCCTTGTGCCAGTGCCCATCAGTGCCACATCAATGCCACATATCAGTGCCTACCAGTGCACATCAATACCACATATCAGTGCATATCTGAGCTGCCTTTCAGTGCCAGTCAGTGACACCTATCAATGCCAATCAGTGCCACCTATCAGCGCTGCCAATCAGTGCCACCGATCAGTGCCAGTCAGTGCCACCTATCAGTGCCAGTCAGTGCAGCCTAACAGTGCCAGTCAGTGCTGCCTATCAGTGCCATGTATCAGTGCTGCCTTTCAGTGCCCATCAGTGATGCCTGTCAATGCCCATCAGTGCCATCTATCAGTGCCTCCTCATCAGTGCCACCTATCAGTGTCCATCAGTGCAGCCTATCAGTGCCCACCACTGCAGCCTCATTAGCGCATATCAGTGAAGGAGAAAAATCACTTATTTACACAATTTTATAACACAAACTAAGAAAAACCTTTTTTTTTTTTCAAAATTTTCAGTGGTTTTTGGTTTGTTTAAGAAAAAAGAAAAAACCCAGAGGTGATTAAGTACCACCAAAAGAAAGCTCTATTCGTCACAAAAAAGTGATAAAAATTTCATATGGGTACAGTGTTGTATGACCGCGCAATTTTCATTCAAAGTGCGACAGCGCTGAAAGCTGGAAATTGGCCTGGGCAGGAAGGGGGTATAAGTGCCCTGTAGGCTAGTGGTTAATGTGTAACTGCACCTGTAAGCCAAAGGTGCAGTTACCCCCTAGATTCCGTTTTTGCAGTGCATTAACATGCAATAAGTTGTGCGTTGTGTTAAGGCAGTCCATTGTAATAAATGGCTTGCAAATGCACCCTAACATGGTAAAAATCAGACATGAGCCTTTTCTTTGTACTACTGTGCAATGCAGTGCACTGAAACACAGGCACATTGCCTTGATGCATTTGGGTACCATTCAGAATGAATGGCACTGTATGTTATGTATATTACCACGCTTTGCAATGTGTTAGTGTGAATGAGTCCTTAGAGAATTAGTGTAGAGACAAAGTGAACATGTGTGCATGGAAATGAGATTTCAGCTTATTTCTGCAGCGTTCATTCCATTGAACAATGATCCCTAATTTATTACAGCACTGTGCATGAAGCCATACACTTTATTACAGAGCCCTGAATTGGTAGATTAGACCTACTTGTCCATATGATCATCTTTCTGGCAATAAATGCATTGCCCTTTTACAGCTCAGCCGAATCATGGAGCATATTTAGCATGACAGCTGCCACACTTTCCCTCTTTATAGGCAATGGAATATCCTCATTTCACCTATTATGTTATATTTATGCTTGGGTGTGTTTTTTACATGGATCGTATCGGCTACAAATAGATGTGACTCCAACTGTAACTGCTTGTATAGTGTAGAACAAAGCCGTATGACCGTCATCCATCATATATTACACTATGTGTATTTGTTATATTTGCATTATCAACAAAAATATAGTATACAATTCTATCTCTGGAAAGTGCAGGGTACTTTTGGTAGGAAGCAGATACTAATTGGCTTGTCAATAAAGAAATGGCCAATGTGAATAGCGAATGAGGGGAAGTACTGTTGTGTGTTAAAATAACAAAAGAAATTGAGGGAAGTATATTAAATGGCTCAATGTGGTGGAAGTCATAGCAGGCTTTAAATGCACATGGTTCAATTAGCTGACACCCCAGGATAAGGATACCTATTTAAAAACATGACAGTTACTTTCAGTTAGAGTCCATTAACAGTTGAAAATGGCAGTCACAAAAATAAACATCCTTATCCTTGCTTTGTGAATTGATCCTTTTGTCAGAGGCCTTGGGCCTTAAAAGCTTGCCATGCTTTACACTACTAGCCTTTAGGGTTCATTAATTAGACCCATTAGTACCTTGAATCACCAAGAATCTGCATATTTCTACTTCCAGCACTTGTGATCATCAGTGGTTACATGTGCCTAGGTGGAGATGGGCATCCCTTGACACAACCTGAATGTGCCCTGGGCCACTCATGTTCCTCATGTGTAGATTTGTAGTTACATTCAATCCGTCTCGACATCTGTCAGCCTGTCATTGATCCTGGCTGTAGCTGATCCCAAACATCTGTGAATACCTGTCACAGAATCACCCTGAATCCTGTAGGTGTATGACTCTTATCAGCCTTATGGCCCTCAGGCGGGGGTCAGCAACCAGTAGATCTCAGCCAGGTGACTGGTAGATCTCGGTCTGGGCTTGCTGATCCGACATCCCAGAGCATCAATGTACAATGCAGAGGGACTACTTGTAAAGGTGGAGCTGTAGTAGGGAGCAAGAGCCGCATAAGTTGATGCCTCTGTAGTGCTGCTCCTATGCCATGTCATGGTTGGTGGGTATAGCACCTGCCAAACAAGGCCCATTCATGTGAATGAGGCCACTCTGCAAGTACCGTGCAATCATGTGCAATACTGCAAACAAGGAAAACAAGGGGTTAAACAGGCAGCAGTGTGTTGCTTTTGCACCACATGCTTTAACACCTTGGACCCTCAAGAAGCACGCAGTTGTGGGGCGCTTGCAGAGTGGCCCCATTTACTTGAATGGGTCTCGACTGACAGGCGGTAGTACCTACCAAAAGCAATAAGGGGTGTAATTCCTACTGCAGTAGGTGTATCCATTTGGCTGCTTCCTCAGCAGCTAAAGGCGGTAGGAATTGGGGACAGTAAAACCATGACTCAGTTGCAGGGTTTTACCACCCACAACCTTACATGTGAATGAGCCCTAAGAGTGCCACTGCCGTATACAAATAAAAGCTCATTCACAAGTGAAGCAGACACTACTGCTCCTCTGCAAAGCGATCCGAGTGTGTTTGACAAGTGGCGAGGAGGCGATATGTTGCTTTCTCAACACCTGATTTTAACCCATGATTGCTGTGCAAAGCACACGATTGTAACACAGTAGTACTGCAATTAGAGATTTAAATCAGGTGTGAGGAGGTTACCCTGGCTGACACTGTGCCTGGTGATCTTTGACTTCTCTCATGTTGTTCAGGTAGATCTCCACCTCTTTAAAGTTGCCTACCCCTGCCCTCATTTACTTCTTACCCCCCAAAATACTCATCCTAAAATATTCAGGGCTATCACTGTCACCTCCTCATCTAGTAGAAAGTGAAGTAACTCCATCAGTCTCTTCTGTCCTAAATGCTTCCTCCTGCCTGTCAACCATCATATTCACTGAGCCGTGCATGAGCAGCTCAGCGTACATTTACAGCTTCAGATCTGTATGTGCGATGTGACTCCCGTGCGCATGTGTGGGGTGACATTATTCTGGCCCGGCCATACGGAACCCAGAAGGAAGACTTGGCAAAGATAGAAGTGCCAGTGGCCTGCAGGATCGATCACACCGCATCGCTGGAGGGCACCGTTTGACAAGTGAGTCTGCCATAATGCATTACCATAAATGATTGGCTTTTATTTATTTATGTAAACCATTTATCCCAAAAGAAAAGAAACTGTTGTAACCTCTTATAAAGTGTTAGCTGGAGTTTGGCATCAATTTAGTGTATCTAAAACTGCTAGTACATCTAAGGCTCCATGTAAACGAACATACTCTGACCACCGGCCGCGGGAAAATGCAAATCGTGGCAAAACTGCGGTAACCGCAGTTTTGACGTATTTTGCGTTTTCCTGTGGCAGGAGGTCAAAACGATCCTATCCTGAACACGATTCTTTTGCGCTCAGGAGAGGGATGTTTAGCCTCACCTAAATGCAGAAGCTCCTAAACTCCCCTAAAAGCCTATGTGTACATGGACACATAGGCTTTCATGGAGTTGAGTTTAGGAACTTTGGCAGAAAAATGCCAAAAGCTCCTAAACTCGAGTTTAGGAGCAGCAGTGTACTTGGAGCCTAAGGCTTCATGTTCACGGAACACTTCTGAACGATGGAAACTGACTGCTGGAAAACATAGGTTAAAAAAACGTCTGTTTAGCCGCGTTTGCATACCGGGTATATGCACGTTTATGAGCGTTTGCGTTTAGAACCATTTTTTAAAGATAACCTCAGGAGACCTTCCAAAATGCCCAGAATGCACTGAAACAGTAAAACTAACTATTTCAGACATTTTGAGAGAAAATTTTGAGCAGAAGCAGAGAGAGCAGTATTTGTTGAGATTAGCTGTCTTTTTTTTTTGTGGTGTTTGGATGTGTTGTAGCTCATTTCTGTGCAGACATTATTGCAGCAGTGTCTAACATATTTTCTTTCATGTGAAACCTCAATGTATGGTGTACCAGGTTCATTTGAGTAGCGGGAAAATGCTTTGCATGCTTTTTTCATGATGAAAAAGGCTCTGGACAGCATCTGGAAATGGAAGAGTTAAAAAATTTTTACAAACGCTTATAAACGCGGTTAGCCGCGTTTACAAGCATTTGGCATTTGAAATTCTGATAAAATCTACTCCTGAACACAAGTTTGGTGCGTTCAAAAAAAGCTACTGTAAACTCAACTGCCTGTAAACGATGATGTGTACATGGACACATAGGAAAACATTAGGGAGAGTTTAGGGGCTGCTGAAAAAAAGCAGAAAAGTTCCTAAATGTGAGTTTATCAGCTGCAGTGTACATGGTGCCTAACATCCCCCCCCTCTCCCCACTGACAATTCTGCTGTCTTCTGTGCCCCCTGTGCTCTTTCATCCAGAGTGGGAGCACTCTACTACAGAAGGTGTGTTACTGGCCAGATCACCAGGTAAAAATAGAGGCAAAAACACCATAAAAAGAAAACTAATGCAGCCACCACATCTAATGATGGGTAAGCTGCAATATATAAAATGTTTGGTTTTAAGTTTAATACATTTAAACATTGTTTTAAAATAGTGGCAAAGAAGGGTGCTGCTTGATCAAATTAGCTAGTGCAATAGAATGCTTCGATTAATATTTTTTTTTGATAGATGGTCATTTATTTGAGCAACCATTATGTCACTTGTCATACATTTCTGTTGCCTGATTATATATATTTATCTCGCTCTGCCAGAGGACATATATTAATGCCACGACCAAAAATTGAATTCTATCTTTACATAAATCCCTCTCCTGAAACTGGAAAATAGGTCACAAACTGTCTGGGTTTGCTATAGACTGATGAGACAATGACCCAGCTGAAACCAAAGTCATGTGACCGTCCGGCTGTTGTGTTGCGCACACAGACAAATGAAGAGGAGGATTACTCTGTATGCAGCTGATGAAAAGCAGGGATGGACATGCACTATTCATTTCAAGGCTCCTCTTTTCACATTTCACCTTGTTATATCAAAGCTTTATCCCCCACCATACATATACATTGATGACACACTACAGGTTGGCCGAAGCCCAGCACCAATTTGGCCATCTGAAATTACCAAAAGGAAAATCCCAGCTGGATCCCAATGTACTCTTATGTGTTGGTGAGAAAAACATATTAAAAGCAGCACGAATCAATCTTCGCAGACATAGGTGAAGGTTCCTTCAACAATACATGATATTATATTCTCTGCTTCTGTTAATGCTCCAGCAGAGACACGATTGCCATGCCTTCACAACACGACTGTGTACATATCTGCTATGATATCAAATACCATCATTTACAGCCGGCATGACACAGATCGCTTTTCCTACGCCTCTTAGAGAGTATCAAGTCTTGCATTTTAGCCAAAATTAATATTTTATTATTTAAGTAAATCATTTAAGTATTTTACTTATTTATGTTGAGATTCTGACATATTCCTCAGCACTTTATACAGAGCAGTGAATCTAATAATCTGTTTCTGACCCTAGAGTTTGCAAACTTACAAATTCATTGGTTGGGACAGCAAATTCAGGAAAATGCATCAGGGCTTCTTCTGTTATGCTCCACCAATTAGATGAAGCCATTTCAGCAGATTGGTTAAAGCTGATCTCTGATCTCCGATCTCAGGCACAACAAACATTTAAAACAGAACTCCAGGCAAGAACTTCTTTACATATCCTTGTTGCTGATTTCCTACCTTCACTGAATATGTCCTCCATCTTCTGGTTCATGGTTCAGTAGTTGCTTTGAAATAGCTTATTCATTTTCAAATTAAACCATTAATTCTCTCTGGTTTCCTGTTTGCAAGACCAGTGGCTGCTATGCTTCCTATTCCCCCAGCCACTGGTCTTGGCACATCCCTTCTGTAGTTCTTTCTCCAGGAAGCAGTGATGTCATTCAGCAACACTTGTAGTGGTTTGCAGAACAGATGCTATTTATCTTTTGAATTAACCACTTGCCCTCCTGAGGATTTACCCCCCTTCCTGACCAGGCCATTTTTTGTGTTACAACGCTGCGTTATTTTAACTGACAATTGCGCGGTCATGCAATGCTGCACCCAAATGAAATTTACATCTTTTTTTTCCCCACAAATTGAGCTTTCTTTCGGTGGCATTTGATCGCCTGTGTGTTTTTTATTTTAAGCACTATAAAAAAGAAAGACAATTTTGAGAAAAAAACACAATATTTCTGACTTTTTACTATTAAACATGTCCAGTAAAAAAAAATAAAAAAATAAAATTTTGTCTTAAATTTAGGCCAAAATGTATTCTGCTACATGTCTTTGCTAAATAAAATCCCAATACATGTAAATTAATTGGTTTATGTGAAAGTTATAGCGTTTACAAATGGCGGTATAGATACTGGAATCTTTTTTTTTTTAATTTTTACTAGTAATGGTGGCGATCAGCAACTTATAGCGGGACTGCAGTGGGACTTCTGACACTGGCGGGAACTGACTTGGTGTCACTGACATCCCCAGTGACACCAATACAGTGATCAGTGCTAAAATAAAGCACTTGCACTGTACTAATGGCACCGGGCAGGAAGGGGTTAACATGAGGGGTGATCAAAGGGTTAACTGTGTGCAGGGTGTGTTTTACTATGCTGTGTGCTTGTGCTTCACTGTAATCACACTGCTTTGCATGGCTATGCACAAGCTGACAGGGAGGAGAACTGTTTAGTTTACAAACAGTTCTTATCCCGTCGGTGATGCTTGGCAATCACTGGGCGCCGGGACCTAGTGATTGACAGCCACTGCCCCTACCTATACGTGCTTTTGCAGTATATCTGCTATAGGGCGGTCGGCTAGTGGCTAAAGAGATGAGGTCATGAAAATTCAATTAGGCGTTTCTCCTAAATGGTAAGGATTTTTAAAATTGTATTAACTGTTTAGTATTTTGTGTCGGGGGGTGTACTAATGGGGGATTTTGTTGCCTATACCAGAGTTCATCTTTAAATATTTTTTTCAACATCCTCAAAGGATAAAAATCAACTTTGTGTACACCAAATACCTTGGCAAACCTGGTTATTACCTAGTAAAAGTAGCAGTGACATCATCACTGTAATGCATATAGCCTGTGCAGAAAGCAGAGCTGTGGGAGGGACCCTGTAGGCTCCACCCACTACAGGTTGCCTGTAGAAAACTATGGGAGGGGGTCGGATACAAGACCAGTCACCCTACACAAGGAGAGAGAGCAGCAGTGACTGCTGTTTATTACAGGAAGCTCCTGCACAAAAGCAAAGTTTCACACTGGATTACTGCACAGATTTGTAAGAAACATACAAAGTGCACCAAAATTCAAGGGAGAATACACATGGCTCTTGTATTTAGTGCCAGTTCACACCTGAATCACACAACACACTCCACATTCCTGTGCAATTCATCGCTGTGCGACTTTCAGCCTACTCATTTGAACGGGCTGAAATCACACTGGATCGCACCAAACCGAGTGCATGCACTACTTGTAAAAACGCACTGCAACCGGACCGGTACCGTGCGATCAGGTGCAGGCAAATACTCTGAGTATCGAGTGTCGTTAGGAATACGCACACCCAGTGCATTTCAAATGCAGTGTGGGAAACACACATGGAACGCAGGTTTCCCGGACCACCTACTGTATTGGTGTAGCCTGACCCTTTAGATAATATTTTCTTATCCCAGAGTTCAGCTTTAAACCTTTACTACATAATTCCTGCAGGCATAACACAACCTAGATTTGCTGGTTATGCATACTGCGACTTCTAGATGGGCTAACCAATCAACAGATAGACAGGCTGCCTAACAGAGATCAGCAAATAGGAGGCTAAATGGCAGACAATGTAAAAGCAATATTTTGATTAGTCTTGGATTAGTGAAATAATGAATAGGCCTCTGCCTAGATTGGGATGGGGGCAGATCACGCTTTATTAGTATAATAACATTCATTTCTGTGTAATTAAGCATGAATTGAACATAATGAATTATTCAAGGTGCATACCTAGATACAGTGCTTTGTGGCTTAAAGTGTATATCAAGGCAATGTTTAATAGAGGGGTTAGAAATCCTGATGGATTTTACTGCTATCCAGAGCTCCCTTAGCGACTGCGTTTTACTAGACAGGAAATGAGGGAGTCATTGTGACAGCACCATATGTGCTTTGAATTGCACTTGTTAGGCCCCATGCACACGGGACACTTCTGAACAATGGAAAGTGACTGCTGGAGCACGTAGGTTAAAAAACGTCTGTTTAGCCACGTTTGCATAACGCGTTTATGTGCGTTTGCGTTTAGAAGCGTTTTTAAAGATAAGCACAGGAGAACCTCCCAAATGCCCAGAATGCACTGAAAAGTGTTAAATTATTAACTATTTCTGACTGTTTCAGAGAAATACAGAGAGTAGAAGCAGAGAGAGCAGTATGTGTTGAGATTAGTTTAGGTGTGAGTTGCTCATTAACATTTCTTTTGTTTCCAAGGTTGGGAAAGATGTCTGGTGGAGTGAGTCATTAAGGTCACCTGGCAGGGGGTCTTCAGGAGGAATTTGAGGTGTGAATGGTCATTAACATATCTTTTGTTTCCAAGGGTGGGAGGGGTCTGAGGTGTGAATTGGTCATTACAATGTGTGACAAGCTTGGTGAGAACATCCTGTTTTCATTGTTTTGTCCATCTGAGTACCTTGAAAATGCTTTGCATGCATTTTTCATGATGAATAAAGGCTCTGGAAAGCATTGGGAACTGGAAGAGTTAAAAAAAAATTTCAGACGCAAACGCTTATAAATGCGATTTGCCGCGTTTAGCCGCACTTACAAGCTGTTTGAGTTTGAAATACTGATAAAATCGACTGCTGAACACAAGTTTTTTGTGTTCAAAAAAACAACTGTAAATTCAAATACCTGTAAACACCTATAAACGACAATGTGTACATGGACACATAGGAAAACATTAGGGTGAGTTCAGGGGCTGCAGAAAAAAACGCTGAACACCTCCTAAACGTGAGTTTAGGCTGCAGTGTACACGAGCCCTTAAGGCTATGGATGAAATCCTCAGATTCCCCCATTCAGGCTAAGCAGTGTGGATAATGGAACATCACTTACCACTCGTTGTTTGCAGCTCCATCTGTTGAATACCTGAACAATGCTTGCATCTGATTTGATTATATTGTTGTTCAGCTGAGGATTTTGAAACCGAATCCTTCGACAAAAGTCGATTGAAAAGTCAGCTTTTGTGAAGTTGGGGCTATGCAGACAGGGCCCCCCACAGCTTGAATTTTGACCGATTTTTTTTGGAAGGAATCTGCTGAAATTTGAGCAGTATACAACCAGCTATACAGCTGCCCAGACTCTAATAATTTTTATATACAGAATATATATATTTTTATCTGTGTCACTTGTAGATTTTCCTTCCCTTTCTGCCTGGTAAATATGTTGTCACTGGGACATCACCGGGAAACATTTCTCTTAGGCTTAGTTCCCATATATGCATTTTGCATTTGATGCTTTCTCCGGTGCTTTTTGCAGTTTGTTTTGTGTTTTTCTACATGCATTTTTGACGTGTTTTTACCACACTTTGTGTTTTGTTCAGCTCTTTTTTTTTTTGTTAAAGTGGACTTTTTTTTCTCACTGCTCAGAATAAAAATGCAAAACACGGCAAAAACACATTTCAGCAACTTTTCTATTAAACCCTTTTGCAGCAAAACTGCTGCTTTTTGCTTTTAATAAAGTCCCTGACCCTTTCCAAAAAGGCAGCAGCTCAAAAAAGCATAGATGTGAACATGTTCCATAGGAAACCATGTTAAATGGACTGTAGTGCGTTTCTGCAAAAAACACAAAAAAAACGCATTGGTGTGAACAGAGCCTAAAACTATAAAAAGGGTAGTTTTTAGCCTGACATGAGCTCACGTGGTCTGTCCATGTGGCCATAAATTAATGAAGTGTTTATAAAGGATCTTGTTGGCAGAGACTGGCAGGAACATCCTGCGTAAAATAAAAAACGTAAATGTTTTTGTTTACATGCGTAAAGTGCTTTCATATCCATATGAGTTAACATTTGTAAAATGTTTCTTCCATTCATTATTTTAGAAAGTATATAAATGTATGCATGAATGTTAGTAGATGCGTTTATACACTTATAGATGTGTACATTTGTAAATTGCCAACCACAGACACAAGTTTTTCTGCGTAAGGTCTACGGAACTGAACCCAGTACAATTTCACTGATCTTTTTGAATTGACTAATAGAAAAAAAAAATATGTATTTATTTCAGGTACTATATAGCGCCCAGGGGCGAACTGACAACTCATGGGGTCCCTGGGCAATAGGGGATCATGGGGCCCCTGTGTCCTTGCCCAAACTCAAAAAAGCCTATGAAAAAGGTACCAGGGGCATCTCATGGGGCCTCCAACTGACCCCAGGCCCTCGGGCACTGCCCGAGTTTCCAAATGGTCAGTCCGCCCCTGATAGCGCCATCAATTTATGCAGTGCTTCACATATATACAGTATTGTACATTCACATCAGTCCCTAACCCTCCAGGTGTGTACAATCTACGGTCCCTAACTCACATTCATACATACACATACTAGGGCCAATTTAGACAGGATCCAATTCACCTACCAGCATGTCTTTAGAGTGTGGGAGGAAAGCGGAGTACCCGGAAGAAACCCACGCAGACACAGGGAGAGCATGCAAACTCCAGGCAGGTGGTGCCGTGGTTGAGATGCATTTGTTAAGATCCATAAAAAAAAAAACTTACTTATAAAAACATTGCTTTTTTTATTTTTTCTCTGCTCTTTTGAAAAACTCAGATTTTTTTATTTCAGATACTTATATAGCGCCATCAGTTTACACAGCACTTTACATACATATATTGTACATTCACATCAGTCCCTAACAGGGGCGGACTGACAACTCATGGGGCCCCCGGGCAATAGGGGATTATGGGGCCCCTGTGTCCTTGCCCACACTCAAACCACACCAAAAAAAGCCTAAGAAAGGTACCAGGGGCATCTCATGAGGCCCCCTTCTGACCCTGGGCCCTCCGGCAGTGCCCGAGTTCCCAAATGGTCAGTCCGCCCCAGGTCCCTAACCCTCAAGGGGTGTACAATCTAAGGTCCCTAACTCACATTCATACATACACATACTAGGGCCAATTTAGACAGGATCCAATTGCCCTACCAGCATGTCTTTGGAGTGTGGGAGGAAACTGAAGAACCCAGAGGAAACCCATGCAGTCACAGGGAGAACATGCAAACTCCAGGCAGGTAGCGCCGTGGTTGGGGTTCGAACCAGCAACCCTAGTACTGCCAGGTGGAAGTGCTAACCACTTAGCCACTGTGCTGCCCATAGATTTCTCCAAGTATCTGTTTGTGTACTATTGCATATAGAATACCATTAAGAACTCCCTAACAACAATAACAGGTAATAATGGTACAATAATAACAACATTTAAAGTTTTTATTTGTGTAATTAGCACATTAAATGAACCCTACAATATTGTAATCTAGAGATTAGGGTTACTAAGCACTTGCACTTGTACTTGTACTCATGCAAATGCTCTAATACCTGAAACCGATATCTTTGTGGTGCAATTTGTGCCCATAAAAAATAAATGGGCTCAAATTGCACTGCAAATAATCACATGTGATTTGAACAGGAATGCAGCGCATTCATTTTGTATTGCTCAAATCGCAGTGCAAATCGCACCGCATCCACAGGGTAATCGCATGTGATGTGGACAGGAATCAGACAAAATTCCTATTCAAATCACATTCATTTTGTATGGGCTCAAATCACACTGCAAAGGTATTGGTAATCGGCATCGGCGAGTACTTGAACACAAGTATCAGTACTCGTCCTCTCCGATAAGAAAAAACGGTATCTGTGCAACCCTACTAGAGAGATTTTATGTGAGGAAGACTGATAAATACCTGCACTACACCAAGCAAGTCACTGGAGTGCATCCAGCTAGAACAGGTGCACGTAATGGGGTGTATCATGGCTGCTGCTTTGTGCATATTGTTTGAGAAGAATCGTCATTAGCATCTCTTGTGTCCTGTACCGTATGATCCTGGATCCTTTATATGTTTAATCCTGCCTTTTGTGCGTGCAGAACAATCCTAAGTACAGATAGCAATAGTTTCATGGGAACAATTTGCAGCTGCAGGCCACAGCATATCTTCTCCGAATATACGACAAAAATAGAATCCATTATTCTATAGGCTCATTCATAGAAGTTGGCTCGGAATGGACTAATGCACTATAAGAACCTCAGGACTTCCCAACTCAAGAACACCACATAATGGTGTATGTTTGTGTACCTCATTGTGTTGTAGTGTTCACTTAATACATCTAAGTACCGAAACATTTGACTTCTTCTTTTACTAGAGCTGAATAGAAAAGAAAGGAACTTTTTTTATCATGTAAGAGCTGCACTGCCTTGCGGGCAACTAAATGATATAAAAGTTCATCTAAAACTGCTTTTTAGAAGAAATGTGCTCCAGGTTCATTTAGAGCTGGTATTGGGTTAGTAATGGTATTCTCTGAAAAGTGAGTCTGTTTGCGTTGTACATTAGTCTATCCTTATAATCCAGTGATGCTCGGCTTGGCATAAAAATTGTCAAAAACCACTTCTATTCTATTCCCATTGTCCGTTAAAGAAAAGGTATAGTGAAACTTCATCGAGCACATACCTTAAAGCTGAACTCCAGGAATTCTGTTTTTGCATAGTTACATTGGTCCAACTTGGCTTAATGTAAGTATGCTTATCTGATATTGGAAGGGCTGGTGATGACCCTTTAAATCACTGTAATATTTGGTGCTACATACAGTGATAGCTGTGATTGGCTTCTTAGGGGGTCACTTGCTTGACACCTCTAGCATTCATTGAACACCCTGCTCCCTACCTCCTTCAGTCAGAGAATGTTTTGTATTCGGTGAAAAAATACATTCAGTGGCTTCTTCTGTCCTAGAAGAAAGAAGCGCTTCTCATTGGTCAGCACAGTCATGTGGTCACATGTACCAATGAGCACTTACCATTGCGGAAATTATGATGAATACTTACTCCAGGCTGTGTATTCTGGTATACAGACTACTACAGAGAAAGTATAAGGTATCATGACCGCTGTGCAGCGGGGTCCAGGACATTTGGAGTTGGTTCACCTTTTTTTTTTTGTAAAAAGATGAACTTTCGGTTTAGCATTTATTATGCTACAAAAAGGGGGATTTCTGACCATCTATATCAGCCTTTCTCAACATTTTACCCAAGAGGAACCCTTAAAATTATTTTTAGGGCTCAGGGAACCACTGCTAAAAATAGTCCATCGGGGGTCATTAGGAAAATACTCCTTACAGCAAGCTAAAAGGATCACTGGTATCATACTACTGGCTGTGGTAAGTGAGGATGGACCTTGAACTATGCAGGCACCATCAGATGAGAGGTCAAACAGCCACAGCTCAAGGAACCACTAGCAACCTCAGGAAGAATTCTAGGGTTCCATGGATCCTTGGTTGAGAATGGCTGCTCTATACTGAAGCAAATCTATGACCATATGAAATTACAATGAACAGACTGTAAAGACATAAAGCAGCTGGCACCTCCAGGTGCCCATATGTGCTTCCATACATGATAAGGTTATGCCATCAGTTTCCGTGTTTATTGGCTATGACCTGTCCCATCCTGCTATAATCTGCACTGTCCTGTAATTGCAAACCTCACCACTGGCCTATTAGTAGGAAGGATAAATTAATTAGCCAGCAGTAATAAGCTGACGGTAGTGGGATATAGGCAGTGAGCTCACTAGATCGCACCAGATATAGACAGCCCCAAATAGATGTAAAAGACTCTTCGCAATAGTGCTATCTTAAGAACCGTGTATGAGCGTCGTGTCATCATCCAATCCCCATGCCAACGTGTTTCGCCACAGCGCACATGACTTCCTGGGGAATTCCCCCGGAAGAAGTCATGTGCACTGTGACGAAACGTATTGGGGTGGGCTTGGATGATGTCACAACGCTCATGCACGGTTCTTAACATAGCACTATTGCGAAGCGTCTTTCTGTTTAGGGATGTTTTTATCTGGTGCCATCTAGCACCTGCACTGTTGGAAGCAGCAAGAGAAGGAAATTCCATCACAGCTGGTATGGTTACCGTCAGAGAAGAGGCTGTAGTCCACATGGCTGGACAAAAGTGCTTTATGACCAAACACATATGTGGGAGGTCATAGTGATAAGGTGAGCGCACACCTGGTGATGGTTCACAGAGAGCTGTGGTTTCTGGATCATGATAGTGAAATCTGATGTATATTACCACTGTATAGTCATAAGAATTGATTATTACCTGCAACTCTATATCACCTTCATGCAGTTTATTTTTTTTTATAATAGTGATTATATATATTTTTTTGGTATTGATTCATGTTATTTTGGATAAATTCTTTAATTATTTTTTGCATATGAGTGATTAGAGATATTGTAGTTTATTAACTAGCACAGCACTATTGTTTGTTTTTCAAAGAGTACAAACCCACCAGAGAAGGATTTATAAATATCCTAGTCTGATATGGTTTGGTTTGACATTTTTCAGTGTGACATGGCCATGTTTGCTGTGGTTTGTTATAGATTAAATCTTGTGCCAGCAATCTATTCTAGGTTCCTGATGTGCATAAATTTAGGTCTTGGTATTAGTGTGTAATCCTGGCTTTGAGTCCATCTCAGTGTGACGTTGAATCTCCTGGGTTACTTTAGTATTACTGGATAAGAGTATTACTCTGCATTTCAGCTGCTGCAAGAAAGCTGTTTTCGCATACAAAGACAAACTCAATTTTTATAACATCTGTTACAAAATATATGAAAAATGCAGATTTGTAAAAGTGCATATAATGAAGCTGGCCTTCTACAAAGATCCAATATGATATTGTTTTCTTTGCGTGTTTAGTTACAGTCAGGGACGTATTTACTACAAGGCATACAAGGCATTTGCCTAGGGCGGCATTTTTCAGGGGGGCAGAACTCCCCCCAGAAGAAGGGACATTTGGCATTGGGACCAGGTGGGATCCGAGACAGGCTGCGTGCTGGTGTATGCAGAGCCCCGACTCTCGTTCTCGGGGATGTCCGGAGCTGTGCAGATCAGTGTCTTTCTCTCTCTCCAGGGGGTTCGGTGGCCAGTGTATGGGGGGTGGTAGTGGAAGGCTCTCTCTTAGGGGTGTTGTTGGTGAATGTCAGGCGCACTCTGAGGGGGGAGGGGGGTGGTGTTCGCTGGTGTCAGGCTCTCTCTGGGGATGGGGGGGGCGCCGATTTTTGTGTTGCCTGGGGCAGCACAAAACCTAAATACCCCCCTGGTTACAGTATGTACACACATGTTCCATTTCTTTTTGTGGATTGTAACATCGACTCATACATGGCCTGAGTCCCATACTAGCTTTGCTTGTTTAGACCTAATATATGTTAAAGCCCCAGTCCAGGTACATTTGAAATAAACTCCCACCGCTCCTGCAAGTTTTTATGTTTTTTCTCACCCAGTGAAGCAAGTAATACTTATCTAAGTCCGTTGTTCAAGTCCCTTGTCACCTTAGTTTCCAGGTGCAGGGGGACCGCTAATCCAGCACTGCAAATGCACCTCAGACCACTAGTCCCCTTAACTCCAAAAACAACCTCCTGCGCTTAAATGGAATCCTATCCTTCAAAAGCTGCCAACACCAAACTTATACCCAAGTAAGTGAATGATCAATTAAAATAAATAGTGTAGCGCTAATAATACTAACAAATTACGTGTTAAAATGCACAAACTCTATATACATCCCCTACATATATCTATCCAAGGTGATAAATCAATACATAAATAATAAAATAGTTGTGTCATAAGTGAATTCCCTCACGGGGAATATTTAGTGAAAAAAGTGACAAACACACTCCTATTTGCACATTCTGAAACAATATGTATAATGGTGCACAAAATTAGTGAACAAATAATCAATTCAAAAAGTCCAAAATGATATAATAATAGTAATACGATGCCCGCCTCACCACCTGCCCCCTCGACCCTATCCCCTCACAATTCCTACGACCTCCCTCCCCCTCCATCCTATGCTCCCTCACCCACATCTTTAATCTCTCCCTCTCCTCCGGCACTTTCCCCTCCCCACTGAAGCATGCACACATCACCCCCATACTTAAAAAGCCCTCCCTGGACCCCAATGACCCGAACAACCTCAGACCCATCTCCCTGCTCCCATTTACATCTAAACTCCTCGAGCGCCTCGTCTACACCCGCCTATGCTCTCACCTCAACGACAACAACCTCCTCGATCCCCTACAGTCTGGCTTCCGTCCCCTACACTCCACTGAAACCGCCTTACTCAAACTCTCCAACGACCTTATAACCGCCAAAGCTAATGGCCACTATTCAGTGCTCCTACTCCTTGACCTCTCTGCGGCCTTCGACACAGTTGACCACCCCCTCCTCCTCAAAATACTACACTCCCTCGGCCTCAGAGATTCTGCTCTCTCCTGGCTCTCATCCTACCTGTCACACCTTTCAGCATTACCTATAATGCTACCACCTCCCCCTCACTCCCCCTCTCTGTTGGGGTCCCTCAAGGCTCTGTCCTTGGGCCCCTTCTCTTCTCCATCTACACCTCCTCCCTTGGCCAACTCATACACTCTCACGGCTTCAACTACCACCTCTATGCCGACGACACACAAATCTATCTCTCAACCCCCCACCTCACCCCCTCGGTCTCTGCCCGAATCACACACCTACTGAGCGACATATCAGATTGGATGTCGCTCCACTTCCTTAAACTGAATCTCTCCAAAACCGAGTTTCTTGTCTTCCCCCCCAGCCCGAACCCCACCCCCCATTGACTTCTCCATCACATCCAACAACGCCAATATCAAACCCGCCCTGCAGGCCAGAGTACTTGGTGTCATTCTGGACTCCAACCTATCCTTCCAGCCCCAAGTCCAATCTTTAACAAACTCGTGCAGACTCCACCTCCGCAACATCGCCAAAATCCGCACGTTCCTAACCCCAGAAACCACTAAACAGCTCATCCACTCCCTCATCATATCACGACTCGACTACTGCAACTACCTCCTCACTGGCCTGCCTTGCCGCTGGCTATCCCTGCTTCAGTCGATCCTGAATACGGCTGCCAGACTCATTCACCTTTCCAACCGCTCCGTTTCCGCCACCCCCCTCTGCCAATCCCTCCACTGGCTTCCGATTGCGCAACGGATCAAATTTAAAATCCTAACACTGACGTACAAAGCTGTCCACCATACTGCCCCGAACTACATCACCGACCTAATACCCAAGTACCACCCAGCACGCACACTCCGCTCCTCACAAGACCTCCTTCTCTCTAGTTCTCTGGTCTCCTCCTCCCATGCCCGCCTCCAGGACTTCTCCAGGGTGTCACCCATCCTCTGGAACTCCCTTCCCCAACCCATCAGATTATCACCTACTCTCCTCTCCTTTAGGCGCACCCTGAAAACCCATCTCTTCAGGGAAGCCTACCCCCTGCTAACTTGCCGACCTCCTCCACTCTTCCTACCACTTCACCCCCCACAGCTATCTCCTCCTGTACCACTATCCCGTCCCTTCTAGATTGTAAGCTCGAAAGAGCAGGGCCCTCGATCCCATCATGTTTTTCATTGTATTGGTATTGTTCTGTCACATGTTCTGTCCCCCTTTGTAATGTACAGCGCTGAGTGAACTATTGGCGCTTTATAAATACTGTATAATAATAATAATAATAATCCTCACACTTCACTCTTCATGCAAGAATATATAATGTGCCGTATACATCTTCTGGATCCTGAGAAAACCCCACCACTGGACAGGCAATAGGAAGTGTCCACTTCATGCAGTCAGTGACATGGACCAGCAAGAAAGGACTCCACCATAAGTAAGCAAAGAAAGAAGGAAGATTTGGGACCAGAACATAAAGTGACCATTGTCTTTGGATAGTAAAAAGCTAATTTTGATCCTGATTTTCTAGCCAGTGTTCAGTGAGAGGGAGGTTATCATTATCTTGGACAGGGGTCTTAGGCCTCGTTTACACCAGTGTGCAGAGACGTCAGTTTTTCTGCACGTGTTCTGCCATGGCACGATGAAATCAATTGTACTCTATGTGTCCTGTTCATACCACAACTCTAGTATCGCACACAGATTTTTTCTGAGCAGCAATCTGCAACGTGTTTAAAACTCATTGAAGTGAGCATGGAAACTGATGGAAACTGATGTCTCTGCAAGGAAAATATGTGGCTCAGTTTCCATCAGTTTTTCTGCACATATTGTGTGAACAAGGCCTTAAAGTGGAACTCCAGGCAAACAGCAAAATACAAGGTTAAAATTATTGAAAATTGTATGAAATGCTTACCATAACTTTCCTTCTCTGGTGCTAATCCATGGCTGCATACATGTTTTACCTGCCAAAAAATCGTGGTTTTGGGCAGCCTTTCGTGTGATGCACAGACCTCTGCTATCTAGTCAGGTCACTCTACTTTATCCCAGATTAGAAATATTAATCACTAGGTCAGTTCATACATTGGAGGCGGTGATGCAGACTCAGTTTTGAATGAGGAGTTTGATGGCAGAGAAATCACATATAAAACTGATTTCCTGAACCAGGAAAATGAATTGTTAAATCAGAGTCTACATATGTCCACTATCTGGGTGTGCAATGTGGAAAATGTGTGAAAATCACAACATTGACTGTACAGAAATATAAACCCTTTGACAAGTAACACAGTAAGAACATATGTATTTTAGGTTTGTATCTTTAATTGACTTATACGTTCACAACTCTACAGTCTGAGTGCTCAAGATTGCGTTTGCCCATACACTGTATAAAAGGGTGTATTTGAGTACCCAGGTGTCACTGGTGATGTGTACAGCCTGCTGCCAACAGCCCATCAAAATCAATGACAGGCTGAAATTCACAGCAGCTGTACACACCATTGTATGTGTCCCTGTATGCATATGGCACTGTATGTGAGTACCACTCGGATGTGCATGGCACCGCTGTAGTAGTGCTGCTGGCGCTGGGCTGGACACACCACCTATGACTTCCAGGTGCTGAAACTTACCTGGTTTATACTCTGAATGGGCAATGGGCGCCCATGTGCCTGAGCCCAAAAGAACACCAACAGTTTACAGGACAGGAGTTCTTAGTGCATGCACAGCCAGACAGCTTAAAAAGGAACTTCACCCCTGCCCCATCTTCCCTTATGTCCGTTTTTTACCCTCGTATTTTTTGGCTGTGTTATCCAGATAAAAACATACACACCTAATGAATCCAACAAAGTTCAGCAGGGATCTGCTGCACACCCCTAACCAATACCATCATCTTCCTCTCGAATGTCATCAGGATCCAGTTGAGTTTTAAGAACAGACATATGCCCCCCCCTTCAGTGATACGCTGAGGCACTTACACTGTAGAGTAACCCAATGTCCTCAGGGATGCATCACATGTATTCCAGGAGGTTGCAGAGACAGTATAGGAAGTTTGGGGAGGTTTCCCCAAAAATGGTATTAAAAAAAAGTCCAATTGGGAGAGAGGAGAGTGGTTAGAGTGAAAAGATGGAAAATGGGTGGGGAGGGTGAAGGTCCACAATAACTACCTAAATGGCAAAAAGATCATCTTAAATTGATGACACAGGACAACTTTAGGCATTAAGCTATAACAACCAAGACATTCCTGTTCATTTTGATTCTTGTCTGCTTGCTTGGAATCAGTGATATCTGACAGTGATTGATTGTCTGCTTTACATATATGTTAGTAAGTACAATCTTTGCTACTAAAATCTATACTACTCTGAGTACCATGTGCTGTTAGACTATTCATGCGTTTAATTAAATTTGTTTTAAGCTTTACTGTAACTAGGCAGTTGTACATTAAATTGTTGTTTAATACAATCCTCGGTGACTCAGGCGTATATTTCGGTTAGTTAGGTGGCAGCCTTGCTGGCTCTACTAAACGGATGAACACAATATTGCGTTTAACATGCATTACTCCTTATAAGTAAATTATTGGACACATCAGTGAAACTAGATATGCGTCATCAGGTATTGGAGAATGTTTTATAGAGTATTTTACACTCCTGCCTTGCGGCTCTGGGTCTTGGGTTCATATTTCCACCAGGAATTCAAACTGCATCTGGAGATTACTTTTTATTCTATTTGTTTACTCAACCATTTTTTTCAATACTTTGATTAAATCTGGCAAATATTAAACATTTTTCACCGTTTCAACCAATTTTGTGGCATTGAATCAAAGATGAAAGTGACTGGATGCATTGGTTTATTCCTATTGTTTTAGAAAATGATCACACAAGATCTTTTTTTTGCAATTTATGTCCATAAATCTTTACTCAAAGTTTTTTTGTCATTTTTGTTCAAAAACAATGGATCAGTTGGCTTTTGATGAACCCTTTGTTCTGAAAAATAATTGAATTGATGCAGGTACATTTTCTTTTAATGATGTACTAATAATTGGTCTACATCAGTTTTAAAACTGATTTCCAGGTATGAAGTTAAATCCCCTGTGTACAGGTGCTTGTCCGACACGGGTCAATCTTATGACTCATTTCTGTTGAACTTGCATGTTTGAAAACCTGAAGCTAATCGGCATCCGATCAGCCCTTGCAGCTAAAGATGGGGGGGGGAGTGTTCCACCTGTCAGAACACAGTAGCACAGCAGGGGAGATCGCTGCACTAATATTATTTGTGTTAATGTAGCAATTTGTCAAGTTTTTTCATTCAGCCCACAGGAATGAACGTAAAAAAAACTTCCTGCGTGTACCAGGCTTAAGACTGGTCCAGCTTGGTACAATGTAATTATGCTTACAGTATTTCATACCTGAGGGACTGATGTGAATGCTGACAATCAGTGAAGTTGTCAGCATTTCCGAGTCCTGTGTCTCGAGCGGCTGCCCTACTGAACTCTCACTACAGCCCCCATTAATAGAATGCCTTGATTTTTTTTTCAATACCCTGATTTTTTTTCAATGCCTTGATTTTTTTTCAGTGAATACAAGACATTCCCTAATTAGATGAGATGGAGAGGAGAAATGCGATGTAAAAATCTCCACCTTGACCAATCAGGCTGTACCAATATAAATATGCAATTAAGATCATACCTGGAGTTCTGGTTTTAATCAATGAAGCCAAATGGTACACTATATGGCAAAATTATGTGTATGCTACTCCAGTTATTAAGTCGAGGTGTTTCCAGTGAAGGGTAGTGTTAAAGTTAAAGCATACAAAGGTATTTGAGACAGTGGTACATTTCCAAACTTGTGACAACAGTTTGGGGAAAACTCTTCTCTTCCAGCATGACTGACTCTGTACAAGTTGGGAGTGGAGAAACCTGAATAGCCTGCACAGAGTCTTGACGTCAACCCAATTAAACACCTTTGGGATCAGTTGGAAATATGGCAAGCCAGGTCTTCTCTCCTAATATTAGTACCTGACCTCTCAAATGCTCTTTTGGCAAAATGGACAAAAATTTCCTCAGATATGCTCCAAAATCTTGTGGGTAGTCTTCCCGTAATAGTGAAGGCTGTAATAGCTGCAAAAGGGTGAAGACTCAATAGTAATGCCTACAGTTTTGGAATGGAATGTCCAAAAAGCTCATATAGGTGTAGTTGTCAGGCAATCCAAATGTATGACCATGTGGTGTAGATTAGTTAATAAACTGATGCATTTGTGACCATCATTAAAGAACTACATTCTTATCAAATTTATCTGAAATTAGTCCAAAAAATGTGTAGGGGGAAATGGTTGATTAATTACTTACCTTTCCTCAACGTCCTCCAATGGTGCCTAGGAGAGGGTGGTGTCATCCTTCTGGCCAGATCTTGGAGAACGTTGAAGAGCTGATCCCACAAGCAGAGCATCCTGTACTGTGATACAGGATCTCCTCACACGATTTGGGCTACATCCTGTGCTAAAGGTAAGTATATTATCTAACTATTTTTTCACCCACAGGTTCTTTTCTGCACTTTTACATAGCATTTAAGGAAGGGGATGGGGACCACATTGAATAAGCAGACCTTGCCTAAAATCCAAGGTCAACTTTAGTGTATTTCAAATAACAAGTTTCTAAAGCTGGTAGGGTAACTAATAAGCAAAAGAGCTATTCTCCTAAAAGAAGCCTACAAATCTGCAAATGTCAAATAATCTCTTATAATGGCATGTGAGCATAAACAATGCATGATATTCTCTAGAGAATGGGATTATCATTTTTTGATAGGACTTCACCAAAGTATTTTAGGATATACTTTATATATCAAAAGTAAATCTGTCTATGCACATTGAATCGTATCGTACAATCTCTGTATAATCTTATTTAGTTTTGCCAACAACTGTAATTCAATGGCCATCCCAAATAATCAATTTAATGTTGTATCCATTCAGTGAGGCCCTTGCACCATATAGTTCATGGGTGGAGTAAAAGAAATCAACGTAAATGGTACAATTAGATTGTAATGTCAATGGCAATCTTTACTCTTTTCTTTGCCATTTTATACAGTACTTTAGAGTAGTATTCTAAAGTGGAACTACAGTCCACTGTACTCACCTTCCCTCCTCATGTTTTAAAGAGGATCTCCACCCCTCCTCGTGCTTTTTTTTTCAGTCCCCTCTTACCTTTTTAGCAGAGTTATCCTCAAAAACTATACTCACATGCCCAGTAAATCTAGTGTTGACCTGCTGCAATACAACACTGCTTCTGTTCCCTTCCAACTCCATCAGAAGCTGAATTTCTCCAGAGTCCTTCAAGCCGGCCCCCACTGATGTGTTGCCAGTTCTCCCCTCCAGTCACTGTGTCCCTGATCTAGTAGGCTCCTGAGATGTGGATATCCCAGGAGGCTTCAGGAGCAAGGCCACGTCATCCTTTCCTAGGTGGGAATAGAAGCAGGCAGCAGGCCAGAGTAGAAAAATTAAAACATATAAAGAAACACAAAAATGTTGCCGTTTTTAAATAGCAGGGTGTAAGGTTGCAGTGGGGAATATTCATTTTTTGCAGTGTAGATCCAGTTTAGAAGGACAGTGCTGTACTTCACAGGATGTACTATAGAAGGATTGTTTGGATTAAGACATTTAAAGCATACACATATATCTATTATTTATACTGTGTGAAGGTTTCTTGGGCCATCCTCTGTCTCAGTTAACTGTTTATGTTAAACATATGCAGCTTTGGTCTGGCTGATGATGTCATATGTTGTATATCTTGAGACTCTCTTGGTTTTTACGCTGTGGGTTCAGGATGGACTGGGAATCCTATTATATTGAAGATATTACTATAAATCTTGTCATAATGTCATAATGATAAGAGATTTAGATATATGGTTAAATAAAGTACAGTACATTAGTGAGAAAAACTGTAGTGCTTTTTTCTAAGTGAAATAAAAAAGACAGCTTAATATTGAACTTTATTTATAGCTGTGCTTTTTAGCTTATGGTTCTATGCTGTTTGAATAAGGTGTGTGCTTTTCATGGTTTAAATCAAAGTCAGTAAATGGAGTACATTCCTGAAATCTAGACACCCCAGAGAGACATAATCCATATAAGGCAGAGGAGTTGTACAGAGGCCAATGCAATACTGTTCCAGACATTGCAGTTTGGCAAGACAAAAATCAAATACTCTAGCTGCATGGTCACTGCAGTAGTTTCAGATGCCCCTATAGTAGTATCATACAATACTTAAACCACACCTGTGCCCAGACTATGGACATTAAAGTGTTTAAATATTTATAACAAGCCATGAAAGTAATTTAAAACAAGCCATCCCTGACCTCTATAGCTGCAGGTACTGTGAAGTAACCCATCCTCAATGATCACAAAAGAGACTCTAGACTAGAGTCAAGTTTCAGTCTGTTTTTTAGAGCTTACAGAGGGAAGGAAAATTGCTAAATTTCTGCTGCCAGAGAAAATAACGGCGGAAGACCTGTGCTTTCAGGGCCTGTGTTTTTTTGTGAATGAGAGCTTGTTATAAGAGTTTTTTGGCTGCTACTTCACAATAGATTAAAACTTCAGTGTGCATATTCTGGATAAAGGATTACATTAAAGTATAACCCAAGCCTCAATAAAAAAGCTTTGTTATGGTTTCTTGAAGAAGATGCATATATTTCAATATAACCTTTTTATCTGATGTGTTGTCACTGTCATGGTTCTAATATGTGAATGATCTGATTAACTAAACCAGTAAACTAGAATAATTTGTTACTTGGGCATACCCTGCGTTAAAATCAGTGAACGTCATTGAGAGATATGTTGTGTTTGTGCCACCTCTTCTATGATAGGTATGATATGCTGCGGTGGAGCAGTTTGCACTCCAAGTTTTAAAAACTTTCCATATTTGTATAATTGTTGTGATCATGGAGATCCCATAAATAACTGATTTTTTTAGCATAAGGTACTGTTGTCCTCAAATTACATTAGATGTATGGCATGTTACTGATTTAGGTGTGAAGGATGTTACACCTAAAGTACAGTTCTTCTTTTATAGTATACTATAAGATTTGGGATTAAAGGCTTCTGATTTGTAAAAGATGTGCCGCTTCAAAAATGTTATGAGTACAGTTGATAAAATACTTGGTCTGGTTTACTCACTCAGTAATGTCAAATGGCATGAATCGTAAGACCCATGTCACACCAACAATCCTGTCATTAGTGGTAGCTCTCCAGCAGCAGGATCACTAAGAGAGGAAAGAAACCACTTGCTTGCTATATAGCTGCTCCCTTGCTGATTGTAAAGCAAGATGCTCCACTGCTGCTCCCTTGCTGTTAAGCGGGATTTTGCAGTTTTTCAGCCAGGATGGGAGTCAAGCCTTATAAGCAGGTAAATGTTCTGTTTTGTGATCTTGTTGCTGGTGAATTGCTTCCAGCAACAGAATCAGTAGTCTGAATTGGGCCTAAAATGGCTTTCTTTGTGTTTTTGAAAGGGAAAATAGGATAAACTGCAAAACGAATATATTTGAAACTCAACTGAATGTTGTTAATTCAGCACATGCATGAATCATATTTAAAAATAGTAGCTAATTTGTACTTTTTTTGGGTGTTCAATGTGACCACAGGTTCAAATTTTGAAAATAAAAGACTTCCATATACCCAGTTAAAGATATTTAGTGAAAATCAGGACAGTCTTAGGATAATTGGAAACTCTATATTCTTTGGCTGAACCTAAGCTTTGAATCCTATCTCCTTATAAACAACAGATAACCACATAAGAGTTCAATGAGAACATATTGTCTGCATGTGCAGAACATTTCTGTTACGTGTCCAGATTCCTGCTTGTCATGAGAGTGAAGAGTTTGTTTAAAATCTGTCATGTCCTACAGCTGCAGGTCCTACAGCTGCATCAGGATGGAGATATTACTGGCGTAGTGCAGATAAAGTCTCCCCACAGCTGCAGTCATTTTAATTACAAGCAGGAAACAAGTCTCAAACATTCATGTATACAAATGAGGTTCAGAACCATTGTGTGTTGTGCCTGGTTTCAGGAAGTAGGGTTCAGAAAGTTTAGTGTCTTTGTGTGTGAAGATATTGTCCAGGGAATGGTTCATTTTATGTGATAGAGGGAACCCAGCTATTTCAACCCCCCCGGCAAATAATTCATTATGGCCTAAATCTGGACACATCCCTCCTGCGTGCTGGCAGCCGATTTGGCATGTCTAGGAATCTGCAGCTTGGTCACCAGTTGAAATCCCCCCCAAACCTTCACTGTAGTTCCTATTATTTCTAGAAAAAGAGGGCAATAATTCAGATCCAGTTGGAAGCACTGACTGTTCACAACATATTTACTCTCAGTTGTGTTTGTTCTTAAAGATGTTCCCAGCCGTTTCTGCAAAGATGACTTGAATTAAGAATAAGGTCTAAATTCACGTATAAATATCACATATAATGTACATTCTGAATAATTTTATCACATTTTAAGCTATGTGGGCTGGATGAAAAAAAAAATCAAAGGCCTAATTCAAAGGAAACTCTCACTGGATGATATTCATTTCTATAAGCTCTTAGAGTCTCTTTAATGACATCAGTAACTTCATGTTCACATGATCCAGCCAGACAACAAAGCAAAAATACATTTAACCTCATTTTACCTCTTCATAATTCTGTAATTTTATACAAACATCAATTCCCTCCAATCATTTTTTAATCATGTCTGAACATCTGATCTGTTGGGGAAGTCTGATATATAGACTAAATATTAAATGTACCAAAGTCAATAAAAAATACTGGTGCAAACGTAATTTAAGAGTATTATTTGTAATCGTAGTCAAGTCAGCCAGTCTTCAATTTTCTGTGAGTGGGTCATATCTGTATCCTCAAAGAGTATATATTGCAGGGGTCTCCAAACTTTCCAAAGAAAGGGCCAGTATACTGTCCTTCAGACTTTAGGGGGGCCAGCTGCACCCAGAGGGAGTAAACAATGCCTGATCTTTGGTATTAGGGGGAGAAATAGTTGGTGCCAGTGGAAAGAATAGTGCCCGATTGTTGGTGTTGGTGGCAGGAATAAAGCCTTAAGGGCTGGATAAAGACAAGCAGAGGGCTGCATATGGCCCCAGGACTGCAGTTTGGAGACCACTTATATATTGTTTTGTTATTATTTCTGTGTGTAAAGATAGCAAATTGTCACTTTGTTTACATAAGTTGCTGCTTTTATTTTGAATTATTCAGGTTAGTTAGTTGGTTATACCCTTGATCTGAGCATTACCGAGTCCATGTATTTGCTAGTTCTCTCTTAGGATATCAGACAGATGTATTTACTTTCAGCAAGTTGGTCAGGCAGAAGGAGATAAAGGATAAAGTGTTGGGGTGGTGGACTAGCTAAATCCAGGGGGCAGAAATTATTGACATCAACACCTGACATGCTTTTCTCTCACCCTCATGAAGATTTTTGAGAATGTTTTTAATATTTTGTTTTGATAGAGGAGGCAGGGATACCTACCTGTGTGCTTGGGTCCATATTCTGGGTCCTACCACCCTGCTTTCCTGTTGACAGCACAAGACTATACTTTCAATATTTGTTTTAGATTATAAAATATCTCTGCCCAGTAAATCATCTCTACCACTTTTTTTTGCAAAAAAATGTATGATGTTGTGCCCTTATATGACTTAATTACATTTAAATTTTAAACATTTTTTGCTCTTTAAAGTTGGGAAAGAAAGTACTTTGTAGTAAACAATGAATAAACTAGTGTTACGCATGCTTTCCCAGAGCAGCAGAGGGCTATATCCCATGTTTTATCACCCAATGGAAGAGCAAACTGGGAAATCGTTTCTCCAAGGATCAAATAGACTACATTCATTGGTGTGTTCAGCCTATAACATTAGGGTGTGTACACCAAAACTCAAACAAACATGCATGTATACTGTGTGTGTGCGTGTGTGCGTGTGTATATACACAGTCTTTCTTGTGACCCTGTGCCTGGCCAGCACATGATGATGCCTGCAGATTCAGAGAGAGAGAAATTCTTCCACGCTTCTCTTATAAGCAGAGCTGCTCAGTGGGAGATTTTTACCATCTCCCCACCAGCAGACACAGTGGTAATGCTAATGCCAAGGGAGTGATTAGGGTGTGCCCAAGCCCCCCCCAGCACACTCTGTGCACACTCCTATGACTACATCATATATTTTGCTCACAAAGCCTCCATAGCTAACAAAACCCAAGAAATGGAATATACAATTCTCACTAAGTGGTAACCCATCTATATTACATAATTGTTTCTCACATAATCACCCAACTGCTAGAGATGTCATGGTGAACAAGGCACTATGTTACATACAATTTGGTCCTGCCCAGTTTTATGCCCTTTTTGGAACAAGGTTAGGGATGTTATCAAAGCACTCACAGATGTTAATTTGGACCAGGAGCCATTCCCATATCTTACATTTACAAGACTTTACAAGACAAGTGAAGAGACATGTTGCATGGAAGACCTTACTCTCTCCTTAAAGGAGACAGGAGAACAGTTCAGAAAGACCTGGTAGTACTGGTTCATCTTTACTGCTTCTGAGGAGTATGTGGCTCTAATGCCAGACAACTGAGGAACAATGATCAAGTTGGTAGCCTCCTCTCTACAACTCTTTTTACAATTCTGGCAGCTGGAAGGTTATGGGGGTGCTTCAGGGAGACAAGGTCATCTCCGTTATTCTTTTGCCCCATCTTCTCATTCTCCATGCTCTTGTCTTCCCTCTCAGTCTTTTACCATCAACTTTTTCAGTTTCCATTCCTTGTTTCCTTTTCTTTCCATAGCTTCTCTTCTTACTCCTAATTTCCCATCTGTTGAACCTTGGGATCACAGTGCGGGCTTATAGGTAACCAGTCAAGGGACGTACATGTGATTCCAATCATAAACCTCACAATGTTGCAAGCTGCACAAGTGAATATGACAAATTCTACTGCTTTCTCTTATGGCTGGTATTAATGCATCCATAATGAACCTGCAGGCTTGACATACTGTACCTTGGTACAATATACACATTATTACAACTCTGTACCTGATATCTGTACTTTTTGTATTTCTGTATTTTTGCAAACTTTGTACAATGACTGAAACAATGAAAATAAAGAATTTACAAAAAAATAAACAAAGTAGCGTTAAGGCCCAAAGACATGCTATGTATCACAGTCAAAATGATGAGCACAAGGCAGTACATAGAAAATGTGCAGAAAAAGAAACATTGTCTCCTTACAGGAAATATGTAATTAAAGTTAGTCACATGAATCACATGAAAAATGAATTATCTATTTAAAGCTGTATTCAAACAAAAATGTAACATGTACAGTATTGCAGCTTACCAATCATTAAATGTTGTGGCTGTATTCATTTCATTTTTTTTAGGCCTTTTCCCTCTATTTTGACCTGGTGATCTGGCCAGTAACACACCTTATGTATTGAACAGCCAACACTCTGGGTGAATGAGAACAGGGGGCAAATTTGAACAGCAGCATTGTCAGTGGGGGGGAGTTAGAAGTACAAGCAGATTTAAATACATTAACAAATTGAAGCTGAACTCCAGCTAATACTTTAATTTCTTTTGCCCCAAGTCCACAGTGGATATCAGTGTAGAGAAGAAAAGAGAAGAGAAAATACAAAAAGGGCTGCAGAGATCTACTGTATGGATGGAGAAGGGTGCAAGGAGTTGCAGAAGTAGAAAGAGGGGTGTAGAAAGGTAGAGGAAATATAATGGAAATAAAGGACTATTATGTAGATGCAGCGATGGAGTGAGAAGATGAACCAAGTCAAAAAAGGCAATCCAGACTTATCGATATCCCCAATACCGACAGGCTTCAAAATATCTTGATGTGAAGTTACTTCCAGCAGTCAAAGGTGCTTGTTACTGCAGCTCTTCAAAGCAATGCTCAGATAGGTCACATTTTATGCTTTTACCAAGCCATGTATAGCCGACCTAATATTATCTATATTACTAACAAGTTGTGGAGAGGAAGACAGGTTGCTTGCAGGCTACATAACAATGGAAAAGTGATACAGTACTTTTCCTTGTTTTCATTACTAGTACATGAAGTACTGCATTTCCGACTTTCCTTCAACATTTAATTAGTGAACAATAGATAGGTTTGTATCATGTCTGCTCTATGGCAAACTAAAGTACATAGACATGTACAAGAAATAATGCAGGGTTGAAAGGAAATTTCAATAATAATGGTTATACTGTATTACTTTGCACTGGGTCGAGGTTAAAGGAACACTGTAACGACAAATAATATATTCTTATAACTATTAGTAAATACATGTAATGATAGTGCTCAGAACATGAATTTTAGTTTATTTCTTTTTATCCCCCTATTCATATTTTCTCCATATCAGCATATAGTATTTAGTTTGACCTGCAACTCACATTTTGCTGGTTAGATTGGCATGAAGAAGATACTAGATTGTAAGCTCAAAAGAGCTTGAATCCCTCGTGTTTTGTTTTGTTACTGTATTGTCTCATGTTCTGTCCCCCACTATAATGTACAGCTCTGAGCAAACCTTTTAGCGCTATATAAATACTGTATAATAATAATATAATAATATTTAGAATAGGTTAGTCATACTCAATTCTCTATCCTATACCATCTACCATACGGCAATGGTTCAACAGAATTAAAACCATCAAATACGTTAAATATTTCACCAGCATGTTTAAAGGAACTGATAAAACGTTCTGTAATGTGTTTTTTTTTCTCCTGGCACCTTCTTCCCCTTGCCCTCCCCTCACATCCCTTTCCACCAAATTACTTCCCTTCCCACCCCACCCCACCTGCCCTTCTCTCTCCCTCCCATTTTTTCTACACTCCCTCTATTTGCTTCCCTACCTGTGGCCCTGACTACCACCCCACCTCTCTCCTCCCAACATGAGCAAGCACCCACACACACACACACGGTCTACCTGCTTTCTCTATTGCCTCCAATATACAACTTGACAGTACCCTCCTTCTCCAATATTCTGTGACCCTACAATGAAGAAGTCAGTTTCTTGTTTCTTCACCCATCTCCCCCACAATCTCCCTTGTTATATTACCTCCCTCTGTTGAATTCTGTACAGGCACCAACAAGCTCACAATGCACTAAAGCTTGACATACACTGTTAGCTTTCTTTTCCATTCAGCCAGCCAGTGGATGAAAGAATCCATCGCAAACAAGATGGCTGGAGGGATTCCCCCTGCTCGGACCTTCTGTTCTGACAGCCGCACCTGTCCCATCAGTGTGTAGCCAGCTTATGATCCACAATGATTTATCACAACTTATAGGTTATGAGATAATTTAAAGGAGAAGTATAACCACAGTCTTTTTTGGCTATACTTCTCCTATGGATAACAGGAGGCCAGTTCGTTCTGAACTCCTGTGATCCGTTTTCACTTGCCAGTGGGCTGAGTCCTGACCATATGGTTGGGATGCACCCAGAAGCCTGGACCGGACCTTGGCTGAGCCTCCCAGCAATAGGCTGAGAGCCTGAGCCAACCATCCCCTCCACAGCTTAGTGCACCAGTGAGCGCTAGAGGGGCAGAGCAGATAGCCAGTGAATGACAGTCAGTGAACTGACAATAAAATCTCAAAACTCTTAGAAAACTGTCATTCTGCTAATTGTTTTCTGTACATTTAGTAATAGCTACAAGGATCCTGTAGGCCCTGATGTGGCATGTTGTGATCATGTTGATGAAGAAAATATCACAGTATAATGTATAATACCAGGGACTTCTGGGGTATTGTGCATGGGGAGGCATCTATTGATTATCTACTCACTTCACTGAAAACCTGCCAATGTCAACAGCATACCTCCCAACATTATGGAATGAGAAAGAGGAACATGTTTTAGCATGAAGAATATAGGGCAAAGGACATGCACCCGCCTTTCTCACAGTTAAAAAGGCCACAAAAATAATGGTCTAACCCAGGAGTGCTTTTTTCACTGCTACTTCATACTGGATTTTCAGAATATCAAATCCAACTATTTAGCAATTGGATGAAATATTTTGTGCAGTATAAGATCTATAGTAGTTAAATTTTACTTTTTTTCTAGACATCTATACATCAGACCGAAAATAGATTAGGTTCCAAGAAATGAGGGATAGTTGGGACCTATAGTACAAAAATACACCTCCTGCTTTCTTAATCTACATTATTTTTTATTATAATCCCCTTTATTTATTTATTTTTAATTATTTATTTAATTCTTTTTTATAGAGGTATCGTTAACGTCTTTATAGGATACTCAATAATTTAAAGGAAATATTCAGTATAAATAGTGATATTCCTACTGGCTACATTATTTGACTTTTATTTAGAATTTAAGCTGTTTGCAGCTTAGATAAATCATTACTTAAATGAGAAGTTTTATGACCGCTGGGTCAGTTTGATCATGACTTTTAAGATCTTTGGGAAGGTTTCTAAAAAAGGTTTCTTTGCCTGTTGCACTGGAAAGATTAATCAAGAGGTCAGCCTCAGTCTTGCACTTTCCCAGGCTTTGGAGAGGGACTCCAGTACATGGCTTTAGGGAACAATTCCAAATGTTTGTGTCACTGCAGATATAAAGCTAAGGTTTTTTGTCATCATTTCCTGTGTAGCCAATGTGATCATGAAAAAAAGAAGAGTTTTGGAGCTAGTTATTAAAAAATATTCCCAGCACACCAGAAGATGCAGCTGTACAATTTATAGAATCTGACCTAAGACTTTGCCATAGGCAATACCACAATTCCATTCACCCCATAAAAAATATTTCCTGTTTGCAGTTAATGTCCCACTGTAGGGTACAATGTGAATGCTTTAATAAATAAATATATTCTCTAGTCATAGTACTATATATCTGACAAAATATATCACATATTGTATATTGTATATTACACGTAAATAATGTAACATTCTATAGCAATCATATTACAGTTATTCCATGGCAACTTATATAACAAGATATATTATACATACATACAAATACATATGAGTATATTAGGAAAAAGAAAGCCATACATCATAGTGTTCAACAAACAGTTTCCGGCTATTATGTTAACGCCCCTCTTCAGATCGGAACACACATCTCAATATCAGAACACATATTGAGATGTGTGTTCCGATCTGAAGAAGGGCGTTAATATAATAACCCGAAACTGTTTGTTGAACACTATGATGTATGGCTTTGTCCATTTTTTGGATTACCCTTTTGTATGGTGATTTTTCAACAATAAAAGTTTTTATGTGCAGCAATCCAACTTTCTTTCCTCTATATATGGCCTTTGGGAGGGCCTGATTGCTATGCACTGTGATTGATCATCGTTGTGCACTCCACCCACATTACTGCTATGAATATATTAGGAATATTTCTGGATATATTACAAGTACTTACAAATACTTACTAATATATATATATACATTGTATATATGCATGCAAGCTGTTTGGATCTGAACTTCAACTAAGGGCCCAGTTCAGTATTGGTATAAAATTGGAGTAAGGTTGATCTCAGGCCATAATCCTACAAACCCCAAACCTGATCCACAAAAATACATCCAATATTTTGACAAAATAGTGCATTTTAAAAAAGCAGCATCCCTTTGGTATTTCATAAAACAACTATTTAGGAAATAAAGGTATAAAATAAAGGAAAATCATGGTTTGAATGTGCTAGGTAGCTGTACTATGAAATAGTATTCGTATTTTTTCACTGTGCATGTGCCCATTCAACACATAAACCAATTAAAACAGTTTGCAGAGCTATTAATATAAATCAGTTTCTCAAAGTATATTGTACAAGGATTTTGTTCTTTGCTTTCTAGGCCAAAGATACATTTCTACAAAGCTAATGGACTGCCCATCATCATATTTATATAGTAAATTACCCTCATAGATTACATTTAAATTCAATTTGTGGCTTATATTTAATGGCTGTTGGCATATTCCTTAGTGGGAAAATCTGAATAGTGATTACGCTTTTATTTGGGATTTGGTGGAGTTTAAATGTGCATTGATGTAACCCCAGGCAAACATCTATGACTGAAAAAACATGTAACCTGTTAAACTAACTGGATTACTATGTGGAATCATCACATACTTGCCTAAGGAGCTTTTTGGCACATGTTCTATGCATAGTGGCTTCAGAGTCCCCGGCAGGCTACTCAGCCTTGGATGCTCAGTGACTTAAGGACTTCAAGCCTCCAGCTGCCATTCCAAATATAAGGAAGGTGGGCAGGATGGGCTTTTTTTTTTATTTGCTCTTTCTGTCCTAAAAATTCAACTCATACTGATTGTATAATGTAGTCACTCCTTAACTCCAGAGTTTACTGGCAAACAGTGAGCAAAAATTGTATAAAACTATTTTTGTCCTGAAATGATCACTGTGCAGTATAAAGCTTTAAAAATTCTAGTAGGTTTAACTTCAGTATAAAAATAAAGGTGGAGACATCTGTACTCCAGTTTTTCATATCAGACCAACAGTGCTCTGTTTCATTGTTTAGCAATATAGCTTTCATTTCATTATTCTCAGATTTGGAGTTTTCAGAAAATGTGTTATCTATTTGAGCACAAAGATTGGCTCTCAAAAAAAGGAAGGAGACCTACAAATGAACAGGCCCTCTTTTCCCATGTGTGTGCCAGACACAGGATGTGCCTACTAATGAGCTGGATGCGAACTAAAGCAATGGGCTACATCCAGTTTCTTAGTTTCTTATTTTAACAAAAGTTATACAAGAGTAGTTCCAGGCTAGACAACATGGCATTTAATTTGTTTGTTATGTGAAACCTATGTAACATAAGATTGATTAGGTTGGAGCCTTGTTCATCACAAACACATTGATGGGTTGCTATTCCATTTGTTTTTCTTTTCTTCTTTTAAGTTGAAAAAAAAAAAACTAAAAACAAAATCTAAACAGAATTAAAAAAAAAGTTATAGTAATAAAATAAGTAATATAGGTATAAAGGTTGGCACAGCACATGATGTTTTTTATTTTTAGCCAAGCAATAGAATAAAGTCCATCTCCAGGTGAATACTCATGACATTCATATTTTTTGAATCACCCTTCTACTCTTAAAGGTAGCAGAAGGCAATAAATCACAATGCCAGTGCCTCCGAACTCCACTCTAATTACTGGTCCCTCGAAGTCTGTGAAGTATCAATCTCCATGGTCCCCATGGTTCTCACTGCTTCCTCCCTCAGACCTTATGCAACCTACTGTGTGACGTGAGGTCAGCAGGAGGAACTGACAAGAACTGCAGAGGATTATGGAGACTGACATTTCTGGATGTGTCAGTTTTCTGGCAGACTTGGGGCTACCAGTTCTAATGATCACAATGGAGTTCAGTGCTGTGCACCCCAATAAAAGTGAGTATTTACAGTTTTCCTTTGCAGGTAAGAGGATTTTTTAAACAGATTTACAACAGAATATTTTTAAGATTCACACTTTGCCTGTGTTTGTGCACTGTTATCTTTAAAGGTATTTAAAGTGGACCTGAACGCCAAAAGTAAACTTTTGCTGTGTTTTAGGGAACATCTAGAACTGCTAATTCTGCCCTTTGTCTTGAATAATAGTAGTCTGCTTCCTGGTATGAAAGTGAGTCTGGACCCTCCCGTACCTCCAGCCTTATGGTTGTATTTCTGCAGTAGGAGATGTAAGGTCTTGCTGCCTCTGACTTCTAGTTTCAGGAGATTTGGAGTGAGATTTGGTAATTTGACTACTATGCTACTCACTGTTCTTCTTACTGGAGGTTCTGAAATAAGGAAGCAAAGCCCTTCCTCTACCAAGATAACCATCTCCATACAAAAGCATACCTCTCAATGTTTTGAGATGGGAACGAGGGACAACTATTAGCAAATGTATGTAGGCATAGGACACAAACCTTGCTACACCCCCTTAAAGGAGAATTATACAAAAAACATTAGTTAAACCCACAAGTGCTTTTTTTACCACTACTATTCCTTTACACTGGCTTTTGGAATTTACAAATGCAACAATTTAGAAACTGGATGAAAGGTTTAGCACAGTGAAATGCTTTTTGAAAGATAAATAGTGCATTTTATATACAACTATATAGAGCAGACCAAAATGAGGGACAATTAAGGAGTAAAGTGGGACAGAGGGACTTTGTTCCAAATCAGGGACAGTCCCTCAAAATCAGGGAAAGTTGGGAGCTATGAAAAAGCACAGTTCAGAACAAGGCATGGAAAGTCAGTAAAGGGGAAAACTTCAGTTGTATGGAGACCACAGGCAATTTTGGTGACTAGCCCTTTGCCTTCTGCCTGCCTTTTTTGTCACAGCCTCCATAGGGTTCATGTTTAGATCAAAGATCAGTTTCAGGCATATTGTTTTTGTATGTGTATACATACAGTACCTTGGATTGTACAGTGTCTTTTAATTTGTGACAAAGCTCATCAGCTTCTACGTAGAGCAGGAATGTTGCTGACAGAGCATGTGTTATCTGTGATCTCTAGCACAACTGTACCTTGTTAGTTTTATTTATGAAGTTATCAGAGAACTTAATGGGCATCAGGTTTCCATGTAGTCAGGATTCAGAAAACACTCAGAAACTAAGAACATCACTATTATTTGACTGGGCAACAAAATATGTCTTGGGAATTGTAAGTGTACTTTCAAAGTATACTAACCCACCCTTCCGAGGTACGCTACACTATACGCCCTTATTCCGTAAGTTTAATTAACTCAATAGGAGAGCCACAACATGCTCAGAGCCACAGCTTTTTTTTTTTTTTTTTTTTATTTTGTCCAGCTGAAATCACTTTCATTGCTAAAGATTTATTGTCTATGTGGTGTGCTCTTATAGGTCTTTTCTCCACCCCTTCAGTTTCAGTAGAGTTACCTGAGCGGGTCTCCTGGTCAGTTTATATACATGCAGCCTAATATGGACTTTGATGTGGCAACTTTTGCAACATGCCCCTGAAATGTATTTTAATGTCTTCTAAACTTTTGTCTGCAATTTCCTTAGATACTGAATACCTTTTCATTAACAGCAAATATCATTGCCTTCTCCTAGTGTTGTTTTCTAGGTATTTGTCTAAGTGCTACCTATTGGTGTGACAATGCCTTGAGGCAATGTTATCAGTTCTGAAAGAAAAACAGGTTTAACAGGATTATGTATAGAAGCTGGAGGAAAGAAAATGTTTGTTGTTGCCCATAGTGTTCAGTAGATTCCAGCTATCACATTTTCATGCAGATTTAGAACTGAAAGCTAATCCTGATTGGCTGCTACAGGAAAGACAGACGCATGTCCCATTTTTCTACAGAATTCATGGAGAACAGGGTCCTTTGTATAATTTAGGAGTTTGGGTTTGGGTTACAGTCGAGATCAAAAGATAATTGTTTTTTAGATAAGAGCCTGCACTTTAGTCACAATGAGTACAATGGGACTGTAAGGAGATGGTCTTGTTTAACTTTATATATACACCCACTGGCCATTTTATTAGGTACACCTTGCTGTTGCCAAGAAAATATCCCCCACACCATTATACCACCAGCATTAACTGTTGATACAAGACAAGATGGATCCATGCTTTCATGTTTACTTCAAATTCTGACCCTACCATCTGAATGTCGCCCGTTCTCTTCTGACCCCTGACATCTACAAGGCATTTTCATCCACACAACTGTCACTCCCTGGATATTTTCTCTTTTTTGGGCCTTTCTCTGTAAACTCTAGAGATGATTGTGTGTGAAAATCCCAGATGATCAACAGTTTTTGAAATAGTCAGACCAGCCCATTCAGTACCAACCATGCCACAAAAATCACTGAAATCCCCTTTCTTCCCCATTCTGATGCTCAGTTTGAACTTCAGCAAGTCGTCCTCACCACATCTACAGGCCTAAATGCATTGAGTTGCTACCATGTAATTGGCTGATAAACAATTTGTGTTACCAAGAAATTGAACAGGTGTACCTAATGAAGTGGTCAGTGAGTATACAAGATGTGCATCTTTTTTGCTTTATAACTATTACCCTAGTAGAGGTATACATTTTATTTTAAAGTAATTTTTCTGTTCTGTAATTCTATAATTCATAGTCTTGTACTTAATCTTTTCCCAGGTTTTCCTGTACAGGGAAGGTCTGGAAAAAACTGCAGTTCTCTAGCCTGCTTAGCACTGTGTTTGTGACATCTGTTGAACTTCAATAGAGCTTGTAAAAGTGTCAAGTCCTTTAAAGAGAAATATATTGAGAAAAACCAATGGAATGTCCCTTGTCCAATAGCCCTGAGTTTTTTTAAAGTTCTGTTGGTAACTGCGTAATTCAGCACAGCGTGAAAGGTGATTTATGAAAGTCGGAACAAAGAAAAATTGGACAGTTTCCCATAGCAACCAATCAAGTTTTAAATTCCTTTCTCATATTTCTTCTGGAACATTGTAATGCTGAAATAAACTGGTTGCTATGAGTACTAGATATTTTTTTTAATCACTCCTATAGGGTGTATAAAATGTGTAAAGAGCTGCACATTGCCTAGCCTTGCTCTTCGATTGGTTTGTACTCTGAAGTATTGCTGTAAATTTATCTGCCACATGGTGGGAAAACCTTTCCCTCACGAGTCTGATGTTTTTCTTTTTCTGTTTTGGCTGGGTGTTGTGGCTGTTTTATTTAAGTTAGAAACAGTTAAGCAGAACTGTGGACCGTCCCAGGAATGTTGGCAGTGGAACAACACTTCATTTCCCTGGATTCTCTCCCAGCAGTATGAAGTGATGACTTTGGATGTAAGTATATTCCTTAGTATCGCAGCAGACAGCTGAGAAGTCACAGAATCTGAGCTGAGGTCCCCATGAGAAGTGCTCAAAAGATCACAGAGGGATGTCTTACCCATTGTCTAGGGAACAGTGGGGATGAAGAAGTTTGTTTTTTTCTTTAAGACACAAAGCTATCTCCTGGGACACATTTCTGGAACAGAAGTAAGGAAAAAAAACTGAAGTGACTTTTTCATCCTGTGCAGTAAATTCCATGTAACACTTTGAACTTGGTGGTATCAAAGGAAGCTTCACCAGTCACCTGCACTGCACATCTTCTGCTGCTTCTGGATGTGATCAACATGGCTGCTGTTCTATTAACCTTTGAGGATTTAATGTATACCTGGGATAGCCTAGTATGGAACCTTACATCACGAGCACTGCGTGCCTGCCGGCATAGAAACCTTGGGGTTCTGCAGATGGCACTGAAACCTTGGTGTATTTCAAGGGCAGTTTACCAGGTGGGATGCCAAGATCATTTTGTCTGTATTCAAACACATTGTAATAAGGAACATTACATTATTAATAGGGAATATTTAGACTGTATTCATGTTTTATGGCACGTATAGAGAGATACCTAGTATGGCATTGTGTCATATTGGAACTTTTTTCCATTCTTGGCAGGAGGCATAGGGTTCTGCTGGTGTTGCTAATAGTAGCCACTGAACCTAAAAGGAAGCACACCTGTTCGTGCTTGAAAGCTTTATATTTTTTTAACATGGAGTATATCAGAGAAAGCAGAAAAACTTGACTTACTTTAAAACTCAAGGTATTGATAAAGAAATGATTGTTAACAAGTGGTTAAATCACTCATAAGCAAAAGATTAACATTGCCAGTGTAGCCCTATCCTTTCTCTTCTTTACTAATTAAAGTGCTTGCTAAGCTATGCAACTTTTTTAGGGGAAAACCATCTATAGGAGTATTATTCAGGGGGATTATGCATTTATTTTATATGGAGAGGGAAGGGTGATTTCACATTCCTCAGTGTTATATCTTATTCTTAAAGCTAAGCAAATATCTGTTGCGCTGTCACGTATAGAGTGCCTTTTGACGAGCAGTATAATTATGATATAGCTTGATATATGTTATCTATCCACGCTGTGTATACATAAGGTATAAAATATCAATTGCCTAAAGCCTATCAAACTCGCCTTGCTTTCCTTTAAATCATTTTGCTTGCATCTGAATAAAGGCATTCATTCCATACGATTATCTGATAAGGAACGAAGTAGACTGTTCTATGCTGAGGGTGTGGTGTATATTGAATAGGGAAAGATGTTTTTAGACCCCCATATACTCTGATGGGTTGTCACCAATTTCTTTATTTTCATCACCACCCATGTGTATACTCCCACAGTAATTAAAATGAAGCATACCTCCCTGCTCTGTAGTGGTATGATCTGCAGTACTCCTGTCCTAATATACCCTCTCTCTTCAGCTGATAGCCCAAGCCCTGATTATGAGACAACAACCCACAGCAACAGCATGACATGTGTCTGCTTCAGGTTGTATCATAACCTGTATATACTGTATAGTATATTTTGTAGCTGAAAATTAGCAGAGCATGACCTACATACAGAGCAGGGATGGACTGACAACTCATGGGGCCCCCGGGCAATAGGGGATCATGGGGCTCCTGTGTCCTTGCCCAAACTCAAAAAAGCCTATGAAAAAGGTACCAGGGGCATCTCATGAGGCCCCCTACTGACCCCTGGCCCTCGGGCACTGCCCGAGTTTCCAAATGGTCAGCCTGCCCCTGATACAGAGTATATTAAGTTACTGGTGTACAATGAGTTCCAGTAGGCTCTGTATTTAGTATGTTCATGGCCTTGATGATATGAGGACTATAATCCCTAGCTTCCAGCATGATCTCTACACCTTATGTCATATACTCACCTGCAACCAAGATCTACAGCCACTCTATGAGACTTCAGGTCTGAGTTTCATCTGTATATTTTTGGACTAGGTGACTACATCATAAACTATATATCATGGAACTTGGGTACTACAAATCACAGCATAACCTGTATACACTGCATTTTATATGAATGGTGACTACAAGCTCCAGTATAGTCTGTATACACTATAGGGGAGATTTACTAAAACTGGTGCACTCAGAATCTATTGCAGCTGTGCATGGTAGCCAATCAGCATCTAATTTCAGCTTGTTCAGTTAAGCTTTGACAATAAAACCTGGAAGCTGGTTGGTTATCATGCACAGCTGCGCCAGATTTTGCACTTTGCAGTTTTGGAAAATCAACCCCTATGTGTTATTGACTTTGAAGATGGGGGCTATGGGTTTCAGCACAAACTGTATAAATTGTGTATTGTACCATAAAGACAACTTTCAGCATTGAAGGACCTCAAGTGTTTTCCTACTCTGAATATTATGTGAATACAAGACCCAGAATGATCTGTATAATATAAAATGTATTTTATAGCACGTGATTGGACATTTACATTTCCCAATATGACCAATATGTAGGCCTGATAGCCTTTCATCTGCATGCCCCTCATAACTGACAGCCTCCTGCCAGAAATCTCACAACAAGGTGTAGGTCCCCCCCTCCCTTTCTCATCAAACCTATTTTTTCCATGCCACTGCTTTTCCTTTCTGCTCCCAGCAAAGTGTTGGTATTTGGGGAGATTTATTTACAAATAAAAGGGACTAGAAATATAGCATGATAAAGTATGATGGGGTATGAGGATGTATTTCTGTCACTTGTAATAAGAATTTAATAATAATACATTATTAGTAATAAACAAATAATAATACTGTATACTGATATAAACACAGTTTTAATACACAGTTAGAGTTTTTTTTACCCCTCTTTATACTTACCTAGGTGGATGCAGCATCAGTCCTATGCTGCATCTGTCATCTGCCGGCTCAAAGTGTGAGAACGCAGAGATCACATGACTGTTGATCATTGAGTTCTCACAGCCACTCTGAGCAGAGAGCAGGACTGTCAGTCACCGCTCTCTGCTCAGTCCACCCAGCACTCACTGGAGCACTGGGCTGGGGAGGGGGAGGGAGTGGCTGGCTCAGGTACCGTTCCAGATTCCAGTGTGGATCCTGACTTTGAAGTCGGAATCTTTCCCCAAGCTGGACCGGCTGAGTGACGTTAACAGAAGGAACTGCACTCCTGTGATCCACAACTGAAGTACAGCCAAAAAAGCTTTGGCTGTACTTCTCCTTTAATCATATCCAATATGTCATAATATGATGCCGACCCACACCCCATCTGGAACTGATGACAGTTCATCCACACAAATATAGGATGGTTGGGAGGGGGTTGCATTCCACACATGGTATTGGGGCCATGCAGTTGCTGTGAAAAGCTGGGTAGTAACTTTTACTTTTCCTTCAGTAATTAGCCCTTCCCAGAAACAAATATTGCTTAAACTGACAACCACCCACCAAAATCTCCTATACTGATGGGCACTCACAGCTGTTCCAGACTGATAGCGACATTATATGCGATCTCCAACACTGGCAATGAACTTTGGGCTGTCACATTTTTCTTCCCCTATAATAATGGCCACCTGCATCCCTCCCTTCCAGATTGTCAATCACGCCTTCCAACGCCCACAGACAGACGTCATCCCCACCAAGAATGAGCCTCCTAGACTGACAATTCTATCCCACAAATCCCTGGAATAATGGAAAACCACAAAGATCATCCAATATTATCCAATTAATTAATATATTCCAAATGTATTCAATGCACTAATACACAAAAACTTTTCTTTTCTATAATATTTATGAACAGGCACACATCTGCGTCAGGCTTTATAATTTTTTTGATTACTGTTTGGACTTTATTAAACACCTAATTGCCCCATTCATATAACAACAAATGGGATCCAATAAAAAGAGAATGAGGGTACCAAATAACTGATTTGAAGTCCATTAGCTGAAAATGCCTAGAGCAGCAGCTGACATACAGCCAAAATAATGAACCTGGCTTATCAATTATGAGATAATAATTTGCATGCACCTTTTGCTGGAAGCATATTCCTGACATCATGACTATTCTCCTTGCATATTTTGTACAATAATGTTTTTCTGCAAACAGACGCATTGAAGATCTTTTAAATGCCATATATTCATTTTAACTTCTTCTACAATCTGTTCCCTGCAAAGTGTAAAAGCTGCATTTCTAGACGCCATCCATGATTAATAGTAAGATTAATATTTGGGTAATAAAAATTGCCTATTTGTATTGTGTACCAAGAGAGATACAGGAGTTTATTTAATAAAGAAATGTAGACTTTATTTAGCAATATAAATGTTCACTTAGATAAGTAAATGAGGTGAAGCTGTGTTTACACTGAATATTTAATTATGTGCAAGGAAAATTAATAAATAAGGATTTTTGCTGGAACCTGAGTGGATGATTTAATACCGTAGTCATTAAGCTAAGTGAACATTCACATAAATTAACCCCAAAGGCTGTCTTGTCACTAGCTAGTGATGTGTATGTGGCATGATGCCAATTTCAAAAAGCAAAGATGCCACTGGATGTCTTGATGGACTGGGTATAATTTTAGCCGGTAAAATGGCTGCTGTAAACCAATTCATAAAATATGTAAAGTGGATGCAGAAATTCTTGGACTGTATGATAAAAAATCACGTTTTCCATATCTGTTCTACACATATTGTTATGATATATAAACTGCTAAATGACTTGCATTTGTATGCCTGGTGTTTATGCTGGTCAGGCAGTTTTACTTTTACCAAAGGCCAATATTTCTTTAAACTCTCAAAATGAGAATGCACAATTTTGTGATTTGCCAATATATGTGGAATTAATTAGGAGCCACTGAGCTGTAATGCTCCAGTTTCAAGCCGCAAATAAAATTTGCCCCAGAATTACTGGCTTTCCTTCCCAGAAAAGGATTATAGTTTACTTGTATTACCCTATAAGCCTCCCTAATAGATACATTGGGGCTCAATAAGTATGATTCTTTTGACTTGCTTTCCTGGAATGCATGTATGTACAGCATACAAATCACATATTACAGATATATTTGAAGTTTACAAAATAAATTTGCCTTCAGAATTATGGAAAAAGCAGTAATAAATTAAAAGCTGTAAAAGTTTGCTTTTACATGTAAGCATTACAAGAATGTATTATAACTCTGGAAGCTGTACCCAAAATAGGCAAGCAGAGGGAAAAAACTAGTTGCCAGCATTGTCTCTTGGCTGTCTGCAGCAGATCATTTTGCTATCAGCTTCCCATCCGCCCTATAGCAGAAGTACTGCTACAGGGTGGTACGGTGCGCAAAATCACGTATATATATGTCCTTATGCATTTCGAGGCTTCAGCTGTCAATTGCCGGGTCCCAGCCGGTAATTACTCGCCAGCGCCAGGTGATTGCCACGTATCTCCAATGGGGAGAGAACTGTTTGTAAACAAAACAGTTCTCTCCCCTGTCAGCTCCTGCACACTGCTTTGCATGGCTGTGCATAGCACAGCCATGCAGAGCAGTGTGCTTACAGTGAAGCAGAAACAGCCCAGTAGGCAAAACAGCACACAGCACACAGTTAACCCTTTGATCGCTCCACATGTTAACTCCTTCCTGCCTAGTGCCTTTAGTACAGTGTCAGTGCTTTTTTTTAGCACTGATCACAATACAGTGATCAATGCTAATAAAAAGCACTGACACTGTACTAAAGGCACAGGAAGGGGTTAACATCTGGGGCTCTCAAAGGGTTAGCTGTGTGCTGTTTTACTATGAGGCTGTGTGCTGTGTTTCACTATGCAGAGCCATACAAAGCAGTGTGCAGGAGCTGACAGGGGAGAGATCTGTGTTGTTTATACACAGGTCTCTCCCCCGTCAGTGATACTCAGCAGAGAACGGCAACGCGGGTAGGGCAAGCACGGCCCCCCTACCCAGAAATGCGAAATCATGTATATATATATACGTGATTTTGTGCACCCATGCCACCTTGTAGCAGTATTTCTGCTATAGGGTGGCATGGAAACAGTAACAAAAACTGTGGGAGACTATGGCGATTGCTAATAGTCAAAGTATTTGCCATGTACAAAAGTATACCGTACATCAGCGTGTCATTCAGCTATTGCTAAGCAGCAGCTAGTTAGTGATGAAAAGTAAGAGGAGCCAGAAGAAAAACTCATTGGTTATGTAACAGCACAGACACAGCAAAGAGTCACAGTTTCCCTGCCAACATAAACATTTTTTACAGGTGAAACATTATGTCATATTATGGTCCTCTTGTGATGTGCTTGAATGTTTAAATACTTAATTAAGTGAATGTGCTAGTCTGCAAGGGTCATGCTATCTTAAAATTCCTTAGCAATTATAATAGGAAAGCTAGTACCATATAACTGAAATACTGCAAAATATGTTTGGTAACGTGTTCATGTTACGGCAATACAATTTAAAGATGAAGAATCAAATCCTGTATATATAGAGCCTGAACTATGATTGGTTGCTAGACGCTGTACCGAGTGATACTCACGTTTAGAGCCATATGTGATCAGGGATGTATGCCCCAAATGCAGAATTCAGAGGGGTTGGGTACAACACCTATGCCTCTGGAGTGGCTGAAAATGACAAGATTGAGGATTCACACCACTGTGTGCATGTAGTCTTACAGTAGCCTTCTCTGGGAGCAACTAAGTAGATTTTCATATGGTGTATTTCATGATAAAATATATTGGTGCTGCTCATTTTCTCAGTTGCTTATTTGAAGTGTCAGCATTGATCAAATTTATTACTAGTAATTTCAGAATGAAGCTTTCTGAGCAAAGATGGGACATAGCTGAGTCCATAACTCAAACGTGATCTCACAGTTCAGCATATGTTCCAGCTGCCACGGTGTTATTTTCTTTGTTACTTTGCCTATTTTATGCTATTTTCTGAAATAGTAAGATTATGCTAGTCAGCGAGTCATTCATTTGCAGCTTCCTGTCCATAGGGTCCATTGTTTTGCTTCCTTTACCATTACAGATTAGCTAGGAGTCAGCAGGGCATTCCATGCATGCATCCACATCACCATTTACTAAAATCTTCAACTATTTGCCCTTCCATTTTAATTAATTTGGGACTACTAAAGCATTTATCTCTAGATGGTAATCTGTGGCCAATTTACACAGTGACATCTGAACAAGTGTACTTTCTTTGCAAGGTTTCAACTTTTGCTGGTCCAGCTGTTTCAATTATGTGAGGCTACAGAAAGTTTCCTTCCAGCAAATCATAATACCTCTGTCAGGAGAGAAGTATGGGGACTGCCATTGCAGGCCTCCGTCTAAAAATCATAGATGCCTGGTAGTGACTGACTTCACTATGTTTCAGTCAGAGTTCCTAAACAAGCTTGCTGTTGTAAATGACCTTCCCTGATGCCGTCCAATTGATAAAACGCGTAGGGCGGAGCATCTTACATCACTTCAGCTTTGTCATTTCCGGTGGAAGGAATGCAGGAAGCATTTCACAAGCTGCTAGTACTTCTTCATTGCTCGAGCATTGTGATTTTTATGTGAATGTAAGTGCAATGCTATTTGTTATGATATTTTAATTATGCAGTATTACATTATACTTTGCCACCTTTCCTAATCCTGTCTGAGCACTACTCCCTGGAGAGGAGAAAGAGGGGGTATGCTAACCTGGTGTGTACAGCGGCTGGAGATCCAACATTAAAGGAGCTTATTAGAGGAAAAGGACCCACTTAATAGCTTAAGGGGTCACATATTTTCAGTAAGTGAGTGTGATACTGGGGAAGCTCAATTGTGATCACCAATGATATAAGAATTACCACTTACACTTTTTTGGACTTTAATATATGGAACTTTTTTGCACATATGTTTATCTTGTTATATACTGTATAAGGACTTCACTTAATAAGGATGTGTACATACTGGATTTTATCTAAAAAGGGATAGGTTTTAAGATACTAAAATGACAGCCAGGGAACTAGCCTTCTCCAAGCACGGCAGCCTCCATTAATGTCACAATCACTTTGGCATAAATCTTCCCATAAGATTATATGTAATTTTAATGTATTTTACATATGTTATTTTCTCATGAAAGCCTTTCTTATGTAGACATCCAAAAGTCCTGAGACTACTGCTGTGTCCTGCCATTTTGAACATGATGTCAACAGCCCCAGTAGATTTAGAGCTGTCACTCAAATATTCCCTTTCGCTTCTTTCCCGGCACTTAGTACCATATTTTGCGCTCCATAAGACACACCTGACCATAAGATGGTTTTAGAGGAGGAAAACAATAAAAAAAAATTCTGAACCAATTGACTGCAGACATAGTACAGGAAATGACCAGAGACTACGAACATAGTACAGGAGATGACCAGAGACTGCAGACATAGTACAGGAGATGACCAGAGACTGCAGACACAGTACAGGAGATGACCAGAGACTGCGGACACAGTACAGGAGATGACCAGAGACTGCAGACATAGTACAGGAGATGACCAGAGACTGCGGACATAGTACAGGAGATGACCAGAGACTGCGGACACAGTACAGGAGAAGACCAGAGACTGCGGACATAGTACAGGAAATGACCAGAGACTACGAACATAGTACAGGAGATGACCAGAGACTGCAGACATAGTACAGGAGATGACCAGAGACTGCGGACATAGTACAGGAGATGACCAGAGACTGCGGACATAGTACAGGAGATGACCAGAGACTGCGGACATAGTACAGGAGATGACCAGAGACTGCGGACACAGTACAGGAGAAGACCAGAGACTGCGGACATAGTACAGGAGATGACCAGAGACTGCAGACCTTTGGGGAGCGGAAGGGGGAGGAGCAGGTTCTGCTGCACAGAAGAGCCAAGCGGCGAGCCCAGTATTCTAACACGGTGGCAACGGGAATACCGGGCCGGTCGCTCCATATTCGCTCCATAAGACACACAGAAATTTTCCCCAAAAAAATATGGTAAATGGTTATGTAGAGAGGTGAATGGCTGGAGGAGCCTAGCCAGCACAGAGAGTATTAAAAAACTAGTAGAAGAGACGAGGATTATGATGTGCAAGGAGGGAAGTAGCTGTGATAGGGAAGTGACTCCTCCTCTCAACATTAACAATTATTAATCCTTATGCTGCTAGCATTAGTAAATTGATAGAAAGGTATATTATATATACAGTTGTGGCCAAAATTATTCAACCCCCAATGCTGTAAAGGGGTTTAGGGACTATAGTGTACATTTGGAATTGTATTCAGAATCAAATCCTACAAGGACGTTGTAACTACCCAAATGCAACTAAAATGACATCAATTGTTTATGTAATACAGTAGTAAATGGTTCTTATGTGGTTTCTTCATTGCCACAATTATTCAACCCCTTAAAGACTACCACTCTGAAGAACAGAGGTTCATACAGGTGCTTTCCATCAGGTATTGAAAACACCTGTGGATGTCACCGAGCAGCAATCAAGCATAATAAGCACCAATTAGGCAGCTTTAAAATGACTGTGATACTCAGCTCCTTCTAGACATTTACTGGTGTGGTTACAAACATGGTGAAGGCAAGAGAATGGTCCAGGAAGACAAGAGAAGAGGTGATTTCTCTTCACAGGAAGGGCAATGGCTATAAGAAGATTGCAAAGATGTTAAACATACCAAGAGACACCTTAGGAAGCATCATTCGCAAATTCAAGGCAAAGGGCACTGTTGAAACGCTACCTGGTCGTGGCAGAAAGAAGATGCTGACTTCGACTGCTGTGCGCTACCTGAAGCGTAGAGTGGAGAGAAGTCCCCGTGTGACTGCTGAGGAACTGAGAAAAGATTTGTCAGATGTGGGTACAGAAGTTTCAGCCCAGACAATAAGACGCACACTGCGTAATGAAGGCCTCCGTGCCAGAACTCCCAGGCGTACCCCCTTGCTGTCTCCAAAGAATAAGAAGAGTCGACTGCAGTATGCCAAAAGCCATGTGGACAAACCACAAAAGTTGTGGGATAGTGTTCTGTGGACTGATGAAACAAAATTAGAACTGTTTGGGCCCATGGATCAACGCTATGTTTGGAGGAGGAAGAACAAGGCCTATGATGAAAAGAACACCTTGCCTACTGTGAAGCATGGTGGAGGGTCAATCATGCTTTGGGGCTGTTTTGCTTCTGCAGGTACAGGGAAGCTTCAGCGTGTGCAAGGTACCATGAATTCTCTTCAGTACCAGGAGATATTGGATGGAAACGTGATGCAGTCCGTCACACACCTGAGGCTTGGGAGACGTTGGACCTTTCAACAGGACAATGATCCCAAGCATACCTCCAAGTCCACTAGAGCATGGTTGCAGAGGAAAGGCTGGAACATTTTGGAGTGGCCATCGCAGTCACCAGACTTAAATCCGATTGAGAACCTCTGGTGGGACTTAAAGAAAGCAGTTGCAGTGCGCAAGCCTAAGAATGTGACTGAACTGGAGGCCTTTGCCCATGAAGAATGGGCGAAGATACCCGTAGATCGCTGCAAGACACTTGTGTCAAGCTATGCTTCACGTTTAAAAGCTGTTATAACTGTAAAAGGATGCTGTACTAAGTACTAAGATTGAATGTCACTTGGGGGTTGAATAAAACTGATAATGCTGTGAGCACAGAAAAGACATTTGTGGTTATTTCATTATAACTGTTATGTTATATTTGTCTGACCTACAAGTGCCTCTTTAATGTAAATGTAAGCAAGATGACTGAATGATCAAAAGCAATGTCAAACTGGCCAAAACACTCAATTTCAGTGGGGGTTGAATAATTTTGGCCACAACTGTATTATATAATTTATATAATGATGTATATTATACATATGATACTTGTTTTAAACTTTATTGTTTTATTATTTTAGTTGCCTCCTGGTTTTTGGCCTAGGCCAAAATAATGTCATACATCCAGGGGGTCTTCATGGGCATTTTTTTTTCATCTGGAGGAGGGGAGTTCGGGCTTTCTCAGCTAAGCACACCCTCCTGCCTGCATGCCTGAGCTAACAGCAGATGGATTCAAGGAAATAAATGTTACACAAAGCATCTGCCCTTACTCAAGCTGGCCGCAGCTAAAAATGCTGGGGGTATGTTTTCAAAGTGATTCCTCAATGGCTTTGTGAATTTGTTGTGAACAATAAAAATAAAATAGTGTTTTCAGTTTGTGGTGCTCAGCTAGTTAAGTTTTGCTTTACCTTACTTCAAAATGTTAGCAAAACATTCCATTTTTAGGTTTTATAAATGCAGTATAATGCAGCCTGAACATAAGGAACAGAAAATTAAAATCTCTATAGCCAAAGCAATGCTTTTATAAATGTCAACAAAATTTGCAGTAGTCTAAATAGAAGTGGAAAAGAACATGGCATTTGAGGATGTGGACCTGATCTTGCTGTATGTTCATTCTTGCAGCTCATTGTAATGTAAAAAAAGAACTGACAGTTTTACCTTTCAAGATCTGAAGTTGTCTGTTGGAGACACAATACAGACAGAAAATTGAAAAATCCCAGAATCAGATTGTAAGCCACTTTACCAGACGAAGTATTGAAGGAGGAACCCTGAACATCTCCTTAGAAAGTAAAGATATGCAAGGATACGCAGAATCACTTTAGTACAGGCTGAACATTGATCAAGCATACAAGCCATCTGAATTTTGTTTCCTGCAGTCAAGGACAACAAGGCATTATTCTAAATAGGCAGTTAAATGTACTGTATAGCAATAGTACGAATGCTAAGACGTGTCTCCCCTAAGCCTGGACTCACATATATGCGGTGCGGCAAATCGCATGTGATTCGTACAGGAACCGCACCACATTCCTGTGCAAATCACATGCGATTTGTGTACGGTGCAATTGGAGCCATACATTTTGTATGGCTCTAATCGCACCTGCGCCAAAAATGTGCAGAACCCTTTTTTCGGTCCGCACTAGAATCGGATCGCATGGGTATTCACACATATGTGATCCAATTCTGCACATCACATTGCATTTTCCGGTCCGCTTTCAGGGTGTTGTTAACTTAACACACACACCCGCAGCGGTTCGCATAAACAAGGTGCGATTCTAATGCGGTGTGAAATTCGTACTGAAAATGCTGCAAATTCCGCACCGCATCAGTGTGAACCAGGACTTAGAATACTATTTGCTCTAGACAGATATTCTTTCTGTATTGTGTGTCAGATTTGCCAGGATATTCGATTTACCTACACATAAAATCCATTTTATATATCACTGCAGCAATACTGCATATTTTAAATCACTGAGATCCAGCTTTTGTGTTTTTGCCAGCTTCAAAATCTTTCTCACAATTAAATCCATGGTTTTGCCCAGGGGAAATCTGGAAAGGATTGAACCTCCTCTATCTGTTAGAAAGGAAAGGAGTTAAAACCGTGCTCCACATTCTTGGCTCCAGTGATAATTATTCTGCATTGCCCTGACAATAGTCATAGTTCTGTCCTCATGCCTAGGGTAGGTAGATATCAGTCCTCCAGCTGTTGTGAAACCACAAGTCCTACCATACCTCTGCCTCTGGGGGTCATGCTTGTGGCTATTACGGTCTTGCAGTGCCTCATAAGACTTGTAGTTCCACTACATTTAGAGGGCTGATGTTTGCCTACTTCTGCTCTAGAGATAAGTGTGCTCCTCTATATATTTATTTCCTCTTAGTCGTACAACTTTAGGCTCGACTTCTCTTACTCCACCACATATCACTTTTTCTGAGATGTGATCACAGTCACTGAGTTCTCTACAATAGTAAAAGTTACTTATTTTAAGCTAGTCAGACAAGTTACCAAAAAAACATCTACCGTGCCCTCCCATTGATAAATGGCAGGAATTTCCTACACAGCAATTTTGAACATAGTCACCAAGCAGTTCCAAGGCTACCACTAGTCAGCACTAATAGTTTCTTCATTTGTCCCCAATTATCGCAAGCATTCATTTGCCCCCAGGCGCTGATCGCTTTTTTGCTTGCATAGCTCAGCCTGCTATGGAGACCAGTTGGTTTTGGATGGCAGGCTGTGATGAAAACCAAGCTTTAGTTGCCTTGGAGTTTCTAGCTAAACCGTTTCACACAACTGTAAATTAGGCTAGATGAGATGTTCTTTTTTAACGGACTGATCAAAAAAAAAAATGAACAAATTCCCCCATCCACACAAAGGAAGTGCATGGAAGAATCCTCCCGCTGTACTGTTGCCTTCTGAAATTCTTCAATATTTTGTTGGTCCCTACTGAACCAGCCCAAATTTGATCCATCTATGGCCAGCTTTAGTGCTGCGTAACCATCTCACCTCTTTGTTCCAGTAGGCATTGTTGGATTCATAGGCACCAGCTCTCCACGAGTAGCTTCACAATCTCCAAAAACCATAACTCACCATCATTGTTCAAAGTAGAAAACAGTTTTTTTTAAATATCCAGGAATATACAGAACAAAGGAAAATCTGGCTGAAATGTTTCGGCCATAACTGGTGTTAGTTATGATGGTTATGACCAAGGCTGGGTACAGATGTAAAGCATCAACCAGACTTTTTGTACTGTATGTTCCTGGATATTTAAAGCGGTAGTAAACTGCCCAAAATAATTCTAAAAAATATTCTTCCTGCAAGTTAAGAGCTTAATGTGCTAGTATGCATCGCATACTAGCACATTATGAAAGACTTACCTGAAAACAAACTCTTCCAGTGGAGCACTGTCACGGCTCCCCGAGGCTTCCATCTTCACCTGGTCTTCCTTCTAAGTTTGCGAGCTGCGGCCATCTGATTGGCCGAGCTACAATGTTGTCACGTCATCCATTGAGAGCGCAGTGCGCATGCACCGGTGACATCCCCGATGCTTAAAAACCTCCTAAATGGTGCATGTAACTCCCACATGGTATGATGTATGGCAGAAAGCTTATGTAAAGGTACAGCTTCCTCCTCCTTCCTAAAAGGTGATAAATGACTATTGGTTTGTAAGCTGAATTGTAAAAAAACAATTACTGACATCTTGCGGCAGCCGCTAATAGTATGATGTGTCATTGAACCTTGTAGAACTCCCACTAGTGACCCACTACTAACCTCTAATGCACTGTGGGCAAAATTGCTTTGTACTAATTCTGAGCAACAAAACCCATCCTTTCACTTTGGACAGTAGAATGATCAGGCTAATTAAAGCGGAACTTCACTCTCTCAATCAACAAGGACTATTGTTATGCTGCTAGTATTACTAAATACATAGGAAGGAATATTATATTTACTTGTTTTAAACTTTTTTTTACATTGCTGTAGCTATGTCCTGGTTTCCATGCCTATTAAAATGATGTCATACATCCCAGTAGTCTTCAGGAGGGGAAGGAGTGTTCTCAGCTCAGCCTATGTCTGATGGATTCCAGGAAGTAAATGATACATGAATCATCTGCCCTTACTCAAGATGGCCACTTCTAGAATTGCTAGGGGGTGTTTTTCAAAGTGATTTCTCAGCAAAACAAAGCACGTAGACATGGATGGATGGATGGAGGGGGGTGCTGCTTTGAATATTAAAAATGAATTAAATAGCATTTTTGGTTTGTGATGCTCAGATACAGTGCAGTTCTGCTTTAAGAACCAAGTTCCTGTCCTGAAGTTTGATGTCATGTACTATGTCATGTGATCTGAGCCACAAATGTGCAGATCAGATCTCATTTACAGCCTGCTCTGTGTGCCATGGCGATGTGATCCCTGTGCTCATGCGCGGGAATGACATCACCTAGCCCGGTCATTCAAGTGGCCGAAGATACAAAATCCGGAAGTTACACCAGGCGAAGATGGAAGTGCCAGGGGAGCTATGACAGTGCTGCGCTGGAGGGCTTTGTTTGCAGGTAAGTCTGTCATAATACACTAGTATGCAATGCATACTAGTACATTATGACTTAAACCTCAGGGGGACCAGCTCTTTTATTTTAAAGACACGACTTTACTACCACTTTAAAAAGCCTGATGCCATACAAAAACATTTAAGACCAGTCAAATTCAGGAAAAAAATCAAGCATCAGTACAGAGTAAACCGTACATTGACTCTCAAGCCATACAGAGGGCAAATCATTATTTTCTTGAATTGTGAGCTTATCACCTTTTGCTGCCTTTGGCCCAAAACAAAGATGCCATCATCACAGTTCTTGTGTGATCACAACACTAGTGTGCTGACATTTTTTTGGCAATGAATCTATCATTAATTTGTGCACAGCAGGCAACCAAACCAACAATATGATGATTAACATGACCTCAGAGCCATGTTTAAGCATAGGCGTGAATGTTTTGTCTCAGAAGGCACTGTTTCACTAGTGGATCCAAACACTGGATTCTGCCTCATATCATGTATGGTTATTCTACTACACCACAAAGACAATAGAGCCTATCATAGGACAGTGCATGTATCATTGACAATGATTTCCATGGTGCATTGGCCCAAAGTCATCAGTCCTCAGCAGGGGCGGACTGACCATTTGGAAACTCGGGCACTGCCTGAGGGCCCAGGGTCAGTAGGGGGCCCCATGAGATGCCCCTGGTACCTTTTTCATAGGCTTTTTTGAGTTTGGGCAAGGACACAGAGGCCCCATGATCCCCTATTGCCCAGGGGCCCCATGCGTTGTCAGTCCACCCCTGGTCTTCAGAGTTCAGTTTAACTGTAAGCAAATCAGTGAAGGATGAATTCTGATTGATTACTATACTTTGTGCATACTTCTTTGCCTTGTTAATATGTAAGTCTTAGATTATATCTAAACGTTAACATTTTTTTTTGATAGAGAGGGAAATGTTTAAATTCCTGTTCAATATTTTTTACCATATTTTTTAGCTTTTTGTGTCCTATTGGAAGGATTTCCATTTACTTCCTGTCTCCTAGACACAACCAAAATGAGAGAAAGCCTCTTTTGGACAGTTGTCTCCCCAACAAATGTCCCCTCTTTTCCTGTTTTAGAGGGAACAAAAAATTTGAATTTTCCCGCATTTCAGGCCTGGTGGCAATAATCACTGGAACAGAGTGTATAAATCTCCCCAACAGGGACACAGGTAGCAATAAAAACCTGGCAGGGTTGATAAGCCTTCCCTACTCTATTCAAAAGTAAGAATAAAGTTTTGAGACACGGGTTTTTGATGCACTTTAAATAATTTGAACCTAATACTTGGTTCTCATGTGTTATATGATAGAATTTAAAGAGAGAATTAGAAAATGGTTAAAGTGTTACTAAACCCGGACCCTGCATGCACTGTATCTGGTCTCCCACAGTACACAGAACAGGGAAACCAATTATTTTAGTAAATATAAGCTGCTAAATACCTTTTCTCATCAGCAGTTAAAGCAGTCTTGTGACTTCAGCAGAGCCCTGGTTAAAGCTTGTAGGAAGAGTTTTCTCTAGGAGGATGGAAATCACCTGACCTCTGTCTGGACAGTGCTAACTGGCCCTGATCACATGCACTCTCCCAAGAAAAAAAAACCTCTCTAGCAATACACACTAAACCGAGCATGTGCATGTGACTACGGATTCAGTCTGTATCAGGTGGTCATTTGTGCAAGGAGGGGCAGAGAAGAAAGGATCAAACAGCCTTCTTACACTATGCAGAGTATTAACCCCTTAGGTTCCACAGTGTGTATAACAAGCATGCTTTACTGCATATACAAACTGATTTTACTCTTGTGGATTTAGTAACACTTTAAAATGTCCAGTCTTGCAGATCAGTATTCTGTATTTGTAAATGTCTATGACTGTTTTTTATGTACACTCTGCATCTATCATAAGACGTTATTATACCTGGGCTAGTATTCCAGTGATTGCTTTATTTATTGTTGGTCACAGTATTTCTATGTTCTCAGTTGAAGGACGTGCACAGCATTTCCATCACTGACACATGGAAAAAATAGCATTGTGATTAAAATTTAAATGGATTAGCTTGTACACAACAAATCAATAAAACTTCACACATGAATACACTGGGTTAATTCCCATGCTGATTCTCTTAATAAGCACATCCAGTAGAGAAAATTATCTTCAAGAAGTCCTTATACACGATTGAGTACAATGTCTTAAGTATAATAATTGTAGATGCATTAGGCATGTTAACAATAAGAGTTTATGTTTATAACGTGCTTATTTATTGTGAGAAGTGGAGTGCCATAAATTACACATCAACTTATTTTGGCTGCCAATGCTGATTTCCACATTGCTGTGTGCAATTACATTTTGTCATGGAAAGCACAATATTAGATAAAAGAGGATTGTATTCAGCTGAGCTAATGAAAGAGTTGGGATTCGGAGGATTATAACCTCATGTTTATTTTAGCCTTAAGTGAAATTGTGCATTCTGGCAGTGTGTGTTACAAGGGCAGATTTGTTGCGATGTAAGGGCTGTCGTCATAGGACATTGGGGTCTTTAGCAAGAGGAAAAGCTCAGTTCTCATAACAATACAACATGTGAAAGAATGTTAATGAAATCATAGAAGCCTCACACTAGCACTATGTCCATAACTGGATCAAGAAGTCCCACACTTATTTGACCTTGTTGTTTTCATACTGTAATAGAGTAAAATGTAAATGACCATCCATAAGAGGGAAATGTGTCCTTTTCCATAAATAATAGAATTAATGTAATCAAAAGAAGATACTTCACATTTTCTTTATGTCTTTTCTTGGAATACAGAGCCTTAAATGGTCAGGTCACATCACTGTCTTATAGTATAAGCGTAACTTTCACTCGGCACGCCAAGTATTTTCATGTAAGTCAGAAGAAGCCAGGCATTTGTGAGGATCTAGCTGGATACTTGGTTTGATTGTAGTTCCCAAGTTGCCCAGCCTGTCAGATATAGACAGTTTTGTAATGTCAATGTGAAATGAGTCTACATGCGGAGATTTTCTTAAGATGTGCTGAAGAAAGCTTTCCCCATGATAATTTAAACATCAAAATATTAGCTCATTTATGGCTCAGACCCTGCCATGCCAATCAAAGTGAGAACATGAAAAAAAATGAAAAATATGGTAAACAATTTCGTCAAGTGCTTTAGGTACAGTTTTTACATGTGAAAAATTAAACTCAACAAGTTTGAATAGAACTTCTAAGTGTACTGTTGGGAGTTCCCTCAAGTGTACCACCTTTCATGAACTTCAGTCCAGTCAGTGATGTACATATCAGGGCTTTCTGGCCACTTTTATTTGTTCAAAAACACACAACGAAGGCTACCCTTGCAGGGGTTTTCATCGTCACAAGGGAACAGGCATTTTCCAGCCTCCTGACTATCTGGACATGGGTGGAACGCACACCGGAGTGCGGGGTTCCCTGGGGCCATCTTGCTTGTGGGTGGTTCTTGTGCTGTCATCTGTTGCTGACTGTGAGATCTCAGAAATACCTCGGTGATGTGGCGTTTTGGCTCCATTTGAAATACAATAAATGCTGATTACACTTTTTAAGAATGTGAGTGGTTTGGTAAATGGAAATTGATTCTGCCTGAGTATTGCAGTATTACATTATATATTAGTTTTTTTCCCTGCATTATTCAAAACGTTTTGTTGGAGAGTGGTGTCTGGTGATCCTGGAGGTTGGAGGCTAATTATATTTCTGTCTGGAGTAGGGGAAATCCAAAAATATCTGGTGATTGGAGGCTTATTGACTGGGTCTAGGAGCCCAAAAAAACCCTAAAAAGGCGTTTTTTTCACCATTATCTGGTGAGTGCGGTGTGGTATTTGAGCACTATTACGGTGGCAACACGGGTCAAAAGTTTTTTTGGAAAAGGAATTTCATGAATTTATTTTTTTTATTTCTATTTTTATTTTCCACTTTATTTGATTGCAGTGGGACTTATTAATTTTCATTTTCTATATATATATTTTTTATTAATTATCATTTATTTAATTTTTCACTGGAGTGTATATTTATTAATTATTATATATTTGCACTGTTTTGATGTTTTATATTTTTTTGGTGTTTACACTAATGAGCAGCAGCATTTAATTATTTATTTAGCATATAATTTAAGTTTTTGGCGCTGGTGATTTTTTTATATATAATATAGTATAGGCTCCTGCCTGTTTGCACAGTCTCTTAATACCTCTCTCCGGTGATGGCCTGGTCTGATCGCCTCTCCTTGAGGCCAGGATAGATACTCTCTCAGTGCCTGTTCAGAATGTGATGTGCCACTGCAACAGGAAAATGTTTTAGTTCAGAAATCTCCAGGTTGAAATAGGGAAGATTTTCCCTAACTTTCAAGAGATGTTGTCTTACTTTGTGTCTTGCCTTTAAGAGAAGAAGTGAGTTAATATCTCATCACCGTGAGCACATACAACAGTAAAAGTCTGACAGGCATTCTAACTTCCCCATCTATCAAAAATAAAGTTTTGTTGGAGTTCCACTATATTGTCTTCACATCACAGTTTACCCGCTAAAGCTAATAAAGTGAATTTCACCAAAGAGCCAATTGCAATTGAGAAATAGCAAATAAAACTGCACAGAAGCTAAGTTTAAAAGCTACTTTATTCTCCATAGGACCTCTGAACTGATGTGCGTTATTGGCCTAAGAGCAGATTCAGCTTGTTCTAGATGTGGTAATTCAGGGTCTTTGATACAAGTATTATGGCGTTGTCCTAAACTCCAAACATACTGGGTGGAAGTTGTTGGCATACTTAATGGGCTTTTAGATGTGAACCTACCAGTTGACCCACTTGCGTTCTTTATTGGGCTGTGTTGATTTTTCGGTGCTCAAGCCTCCTGTGTGGATTACGGTTGTACGAGCTCTGTTTGTAGCCTGGAGACAAATTGCCTTTAAGTTGATTTCCCCACATCCTCCGACCCTGTCCAACTTGACTTCTGATATGAATAGATGTATCTCTTATGAAAGACCTTCTGTTTTTTTCTTGGAAACTCATTAAAAAGGTTTGATGCAAACTGGTCACTTTGGCTAGATCATATGATTCCGGTGTTGAGTTATGTTCCAATCCCTTTTTTATTTTTTTTGTGGCACATATGTGTGGTTTTGGTAATAAAAGTGGGGTCTTAATGTAAAGTCTGGTTTTTGTAGGTTGATATAATACATGTAATTATTTAGGGTCAAAGCGATTTTAAGGTAAGCTGCAAGGTTATGTATTATGGCGTGATTTGTTTGTATTGGTTGTCTCTGTATGTTTTAGAATTTGTTAAATGAAATAAAATCTGACTAAATAAAACTTTAAAAGCAAGCCATGGGGCCTATTCTTCTGTGGTTTTCACATACAGTATCTGTGCTGCATTGCACATGGTACCTTATAAGTTTACCACACCTCAAAGGTTGTTCACACAGGAAGATCAAGGCAAGTTTAAGGTGCTGAAAGTTGACCTTGTTTACTGCAAAGTTTAGCAGGTATGGTTTGGGGGTCTTATTGTGTTATAATCAGCAGCACAGCCTCAGGTAAAGAAACTTTTGTGGACTTGTAGAACTGTTTTTATGTATATTTATAACGAAAACATATAAAACCATTTATAACTCTGCCCCAAATTACATCACCGATCTTGTCTCCAAATATCACCCACACCATACTCTCCGCTCCTCGTACGACCTCCTGCTCTGTAGCTCCCTTGTCTCCTCCTCCCATGCTCGTCTCCAGAGCTTCCCCCATCCTCTGGAACTCTCTACCCCAATTTATCAGACTATCGCTTAGTCTGCTTACTTTTAGGCGATCTCTGAAAACCTATCTCTTCAGGGAAGCCTATCCTGCCCTCAGCTAATAATGGAATCTTCTACTCTTCCAACCAGTCTATCCCCCACAGTTATTACCTTTTGTACCACTAGCCCCTCCATTCTAGATTGTAAGCTCCAAGGAGCAGGGCCCTCCTTTCCCTCTTATATTGAATTCTATTGTTGCTGTATTGTCTCCCATTATATTGTAAAGCGCTGAGCAAACTGTTGGCGCTATATAAATCCTGTATAATAATAATAATATTTAGAGCCAATATTGTTTTAAGTTTTATATAGAGTAAACAACGGTCAGATTTTCATTGCTGTATGCAGGCTTGGACTAGCTTGCTGGAGAAAGGGGGATTCCCCTGTTGGCATTCACAAGCCACAATACTGCATTGGTGGCCTGGAGAACAACCGTGCATATGGCCAAACTGCACCTGCACAGTTGTCATTGTATGGGGGCGCTACAGCACAGTTTAGGAAGTGACATACAGGCAGTATATGAGAAGCTGTATAAGCGGGAGCACCCTCCCAAAAACTTTTAAAGGGAAAGCAGGCCAATGACACTGCACAGTGGAGCAGCAACATGCAGAAGGAAGCTGTAAACAACACCTTTTATTTTTCTTATTTGTGACTGAAAAGCAGGATCACTAGCAGTGCTGTGAGCATATGAAGCAGACTCCCCACGAGGAGCTAACAAGTCATTTGACTGTGCACTGATCCTGTGACAGAGAGGCTGTAGGGCTGCTTGGAGGAGGCTTGAATGGGGTGGTATATTTCCACTCAAGCGCGAAGACTGTGGCTCACTGTGTGGATTTCAGACTGTATATTGCTGTGGAGTTTGCCTTAGTATTGTTTAAAATACAGTTTTTGGGTCAGGCATAGTGGTCATGGAAGTGTTACTGCTGACTTGGGCTGTGTGTTGGTGAGACTCTAGCTGTGGCACAGTAATTTAGGAGTATTTAGGAGTAGGAACAAGGTATGTGTGTTATGCAAGTAGCCTCAGACACTATGGGGTTGATTACTATAGTCAAATAGAATGTACACTTTGCAAGAGAAGTTGCACTTTGAATGGAAATTTTCCCCGGAGCTTAGTGAATGATCTGATGCTCTGTTTTCCTCCATCATCCAATCAAGTGCAAGCACAAATGCTGTTTTTTATTTTCTTTGCTGATGATTGGGTATTCTTTGCTATGTGAAATTTCACCTCATCTGGGAAAAATTCCCACGCAAATTAAACAGCCTATTTGCCTTTAGTAAACCAACCTCTATATAACCAAAGCCCTTTAAGCCATGTGAAGGATTGAATAATGGCACAGCTACCGAATGTGTATATTCCTCTTCATATGTTCTAGTGACCACTGTCTCCATTAGAGAAAATGGGAATTGTGAAATCCCCAATTTTAGCGATATCTCAGAACAGAGAGAAATCTTTCAATAGGGACACTTTCTGCCATGCTGGCAGCTGTCTATGATGCTCTTACCCCATGAATAACAGTGATCACCTATCAGTTCTTGTGTCTTGGGAACAGGAAATAAAGAGAAATCTCCCAAGTGGAGCAAAAAAAAAAACTGACCGGGTTCAACCTCTCCCTACTCTATCAAAAACTAAAAAAGTTTTGTCTTTACATACACTTTAAAATAGGTCCTATTAAATGACAAACTCTTAATGGCTGACAGCATGTGAACTGATATCTTTTAACAGGTGTTGTCATCAAACTGCTTATTGGTAACAGTGTCATCTGTTAATTGTACATTATAGCCCCTGTAGCTGCTGTACTTTAATCTTATTAAGAGGCTTCAACTCCTCAGATGTTTTTTTTTTTATTTGATTAATGTTTCAATATCAAAACTGACATTATAGTCTTTAAAACCTACTATAATTTGTGTTAGTGAAATAAAAAGTACCATATTTTACTCTTAATCAAATAATTTAGCTTCACTTAGCCCATCATACATTTCATCAGAAAAGCTCTTATTACAGGTATTTTAAAGTTGCGTTAGGAGGTTAATTACAAATTTATACTCAGACAGACTCAAAGATCTAAACACACATTTAAGATTAAAACTGTGCTATAACCCAGACTAACAATGTCCACGCTCTATATTGTTCCTAGTAAAATAAAGAATCCATGTAAAATGGAAAGCTGCTCCACTGCTATACCATAAGAATGCTGACTGAAAGCCATTTAGAATGTAATTTCAAAAGGGTTCTCTGTCAGAAGGATTAGAATTGTGTCACTTAAAACAAAATAAGCCCTAAGGAATTTAGGTAAATGCCAAGCCCTATTGCTGTTCATTATGGGCCACTAATAAAATAGGGCAAGACACCTGGATGACATTGTTTTACCTTTTTCACATGGTACTGATCTTTTGTTGTTCCTCAAGGCTCTCCAATTTGCTGTTAACCTGCTTCGTCTTTTAATAATCGCTTGTGGTGATGTTTTAGTCTGTCACCTTCTGGGTTGTCCATCTGTCAGTTTTAACTCAACGTGGTTGCATTTAAGTAATAATCTCTTTACCTTCGGCGCATGCCAAAGGGCATTAGGGCCAGATGGCACCAGCACCAATTGTGTTTGTCATTGCGTCTCCATTGATGTTCTTCTATATGCCTTGCAATTTTTATTATTGTTTTTTTTTGTTTTATCCAAGTAGATATATTTTAAAATGCACCTGTACTCTGAGACCTGCAATAATCAATGAGCATATAGATGATAAATAAGGAATAATATTACCTCCATGGCTGAAAAACATATATGTAACTCTTGTGTTGCCAAAGCATTTGTACTTTGCTTTAACTAGTCGTATAATCCAGGCACCCCTGATAGACAGGACAGACAGATCTTTTGCTGTCCTCAATGGAGACTGTACTGCACTTGAGCAATACAGACTATAGACATAGACCTGCCTTAAGCTGTTGTGTTGATAGGTTCAGTATACAACACTGCTTACTGCATTAAAAGACAACACTGCAAAACAAGGTTGGTTGCTGCAGGTTTCCTGGTCTACTTCCAGACAATCCATAAACACCATACCCTTTAGTTCTGAAGCTGGACTTAGCCTATGTATCCAGAAAAGATTCCAATGTACAAAATATTTTAACCTCTGGCTTTGTGATAAGACTGTGTGAAGTTGGTTGTGCTTCAACCACAGCATGATGGTCATAAATAGGCAGACATTTCTCCCAGAAAGACAGGTAAGGAAGTATATGCCTGTCCTTAAATGTCCTGTCCTGTTCTAACACTGGGACCCTTCACAATACTAACTTAATGATAATGGCCTTTCTTATGGGGTGGGTGATTATGATCCTTTACCCTTCTATATAAAATATCCAGAGATTCGGCCTGCTCAAATTGGACCACACTGAGAATTTATAACCAGTGTCTCCAATTACAATTACAAGGGAGGGAAAAGGCCAAATAATGGCGGAGGGATGCTTGAAATTGGTAACATTGCTTGTTTTTCTAGGATGTTACAGTCCAGCCTAAGTGGTTAGCACAATTTCCTTACAGGGCCTCGGTTAACCAAGGACACCATTTGCCTGGAGTGTATTCATTCTGTGTTTTATGACTTTTACTGTGGTCACTATGGCTTTCTTCTGAAAAAAAAACCATACTGATAGGTTCATTAGCCTTCACCTAAAAAAACTGACCTGTAATTCAGTGATATTAGGTAAATATGTTATATAAAGAAAATGACTGAAATTTAATGGTGTATTTTAAAGCCCAAGTCCAGACTAAATGTTTGTTTTTTCAAAAGGGTCCACCAGGTGTTGGAAAAAAAGCAATACTCACCTTTAATGCAGAGCTGTCCTCTGCAGTACCTCTAGCTGCCAACAAAAATGTACTTGGTCTTCCACTCTAGGGTAGAATAATGACCATCGTATCTCAATCCAGAAGACTAAGCGCATGCTGTGAGTCTAGAACATTGAGGGGGTGTCACCATGGTGCTCTTCATTTGTAGGGGATTGATGCACTGTATACACAATTACTGAAATCTGAGTTATGAGTAAACACACCAGAAGTTAATACATCCGAAAAATATTGTTTCAGACCACTGTGAAGCATTTTTTGCCAGGAACACTGTTCTTCATCAGTCATATATCTAAAAATAAGGAGCCATATTGTTTGTATTGAGGATAGGACTTGCTCTATTGAAAAGAACAGAACATGTTAATATAAGGATGAATTTAGCAATCTTTTTTTATTATTATAATTAGAAACTGATATACGGTACATTGTGCTGTATAAAGGAACAATAAATTATTTTTTAAATTGTTAACAAACTTTGACATCAGTTAAAGTAGAACTTTAAAAATGATTCCTCCCTCCTCCTAAAACCTATGCTAACTAACCTGTGTAAAAAGATGTATATACAAGATACTTACCTATTTTCAGCCTGTTCTAGTGCGGTCACATAATCACCTGTGTCAATCAGCGGTGGCTGCAGGGGAGAGGAAAGAGCGCCCAACAAAGGCTAGAAAAGCTGGGAGTGATGACATCACCCACAGACTCCCATGGGGCAGCCATTGTCGGTGGTCTCTCCTGTCCCCTGCAACCATCACTGGCTGTCACAGGAAGCAAGACCATATGACCAACCTGGGGCAAGCTGAAAATAGGTAAGTATTTCCATCCTTTTTACACGGGTTAGTTAGTATAGGTGTTAGAAATGGGGATGGAGTATTTTTAAAACTAGTTAGGCTTCCCCTGGAATTCTACTTAAAAAAACAAAATCTCAGAAACACCAGTCAGTCATTGTTGTATCATAGTAACTGAACTATAATGTGTTAAAATGTTGTGTTTCACTTCTTCCCATAGTCACCATCTTTGCAATCTTCTCTATTTTTGTTGACTTTTGTTCAATTTTAGGAAACGTTTCCTGCGTTGAGGGCATAATTACACTATTCTAGTTTTATTCTGGGAATGCAGTCTCCAAAGACATTTTCTTGTTTCCCTTTGTAGGATCCTTCATAATCCTCAATCTTGTCACTGACATGCTGCACATTAGATGTAGATATATTCTAATTTAAAGAGAAAGCAGTTATTTCTTTTCATTTAATGCTTATTTCTCCAATCAACCTAATACCTCTATATAATTGCTCATGCTGGTACACATAATAGGATTACTGGGTTTGACCACATGCATTTTTCTTAATCCTATTCTTTCTTACTTACGCTACAGTGGTTTAACTAAGTAGCATGTTCCACCACATATTTTCAAAATTGCTAATTTTTTCTTAAAGGAAAAGTTGGATCATTACATGCGTCCAGTACGATAATACTGAATAGCCATTGTTATACCGTCATTCACACAAAGCACATATTTGAAGCCAATATGTAATACTGACCCATGGGACCTCCAATGGTGAGTCATTCCAGACCAATAAATGATCTGTAAATGAATGACTTATGTCAACCTCTAGAGTCCTGGTGCAATAGATAAGAGTATATGGCAATAGAGATTACAGTTGACTCGCCCTGCCTAGTATATTTCTTCTTTGTTCTATGTTAACTGCCAATATGCTGCAGCTTTATGATGTGCAAAGAAAACTTTAATTCGGTCATGTTGTCTTTAAAGTGGAACTTGCAGTGTCTTTAAAAGTCTGCACGAATAAAATCTTGACATGTCACAATTCGGCAGCAGTATAATTTTTCATATAAGCTGAACTCTTAATCAATAAACATTATTCAAGTGACTATATTAGGCTGAAATTATGTCATCAGTTTGCTGAAGCATCTCCTTGATTGCCTTCCCCCCTTGTGATCAGACTGTACAATTATAACTTTGTAGCAAGTCTTAGCATATTTGTTCAGGAGGTAGATGCTGAGCCTGGGTAATGCCTAAACAAAGATGGCTACATCCTTCTGGAGTGAAAATCAGATAAAGGTGTTGTCAGGGGCAGTAATGTCATCTATGGGGTTGATAAAAAAGCATCCAAGAGGCGCTGGGACTTTGATGTTAATTCACACAAAGTAGTGAAAGGACAAAAATATCGAGAGAGCTCACTGGATGGGCTGCTCACAACAGACAGGGCTACCTTCCAGTGGGTACCCAGCAGGTTACCTGAAAACCCAATCACCAATGGAAAAAGCACTAGACCAAAAAATAGGAGTCCAAATTTGTTTGTTGGTTTACACCTAAAAACAGGCAATGCTTTTCTGGGGCCAGAAAAACCTCCCCCTGAAGATTGGTCATGCAAATGCTGCTTGCTGGTAACTCTCCTAGTCCATCAATAAGCTTCCCTACATAGATCTATACAGGCAAGCCCTATTTTGAGGCCACTCAAATTTAGTTTTTTGATTGAAACCCTGATGAAGGGGTAGGTTTTTTTTGGCCCCAAAACACATTGGCTGTTGTTTTAGTGGAAAACATTAAATTAACTTGGACTTTTTTTTGGTCTGGCGCTCCTTATGTTGGTGCATGTTTTTCCTGATATCTCTTATGCTTGATCCATGTTAACCAGCTGTCATATGGAATGGCTAATGTGATTTCTCATCTATAGCCACAAAAATACCTCTTCGGCTCTGTGCACACTTGCATTTTATTAAGCTCCTACAAGCTGGTATTAGCATTTTTCTGCTCCTAGAAGCTAACTAGTGTTATCCTATGTGTCCATGCACACTTCTTTTGGCTATTAGCGTTTTTTGAGCTTCACCGTCTAAGAGCAGAAAAAAAATAGTTTTGTAGAGTTTTTTGGAGTGTTTTCCCAGCAGAAAAAATGCTAAGCGCACCTAAACGCTAACAGCTTTTTTTTATAGCTTTCTTTTTTCTACATGTACTGTAAATACGCTAATAAACCACTAACGTTTCGAAACTCTTCTAAACACTACTAAAATGCTACTAAAAATATTATTGCCTACATTTTTTATCCAGCATTTTTTGAGCTTAAACAAATGCTAGTGTGCACGGAGCCTAAAGTAATCAAAGTCAGATCAACTTGAAGATTCAGTCATACTTTTATATTCACTAAAATTATTCTTTTCATGACTAGGCCACCTTCTATACTTGCAAAATATTGTATGAGCACTTATTTAGGTACACCTGTTCAATTGCTTGGTAACACAACTTGCTAATCAGCCAATCATGTGGCAGCAACTCAATGCATTTAGGCATGTATACATGGTGAAGATGACTTGCTGACGTTCAAACCGAGCATTAGAATGGGGAAGAAAGGGGATTTAAGTGACTTGGAACGTGGCATGGTTGATGGTACAAGACGAGCTGGAATGAGTAATTCAAAAACTGCTGATCTTTATGGGATTTTCATGCACAACCATCTCTAGGGTTTATAGAGAATGGTCCGAAAAAGAGAAAATATTCAGTGAGCGGCAGTGAGCGGTTGCTGCAACATTCAGATATTAGGGTCAGAATTTGGCTTAAAAAAACATGAAAGCATGGATCCATCCTGCCTTGTATCAATGGCTCAGGCTGGTGGAAGTGTAATGGTGTGAGGGATATTTTCTTGGCACTAGCAAGGTGTACCTAATAAAGTGGATGGTGAGTGCATGCTTTCAACGATGCTTGAAGTTTATGTGCCCAGAACTATTAACTCTTAAATGTTGTTGGATTACCCAGAAAGTGGCATATATCACTATCATTTGCTGTTTTTGGGGTTTTTTTTCTTTCTTTATGTGCAGCTATTCATTTGCAAAATAATTGCAAATGCTTTATTATTTTCTTCTTCTAATATTGTCTTATATTGTCAATCAAGGAGAATTAGTTTCAGGTCATTATTTACAGACAAGCAATGTAAATGATAGCTATTCTTATCATTTTTGTCTTGTGATTGTCTGGTAATGAGGATTACTCCATGCAGGTCGTGTATTTTGACTTACGAGGCTTTTATAGTCCCTAAATGTAGACTAAGTTTAGGCTTAACCAGTAAAGGAAGTAACTTCTTATTTTAGACATGGTGTGTTATTTTTATGCTTTCTAGTCACAGGATATGCTCATATGGACCCAGGGGACGGTGCTCAAGCATGATTAAATTGAGCTGATTTGCCTGTGTAATGTAATTTGTTTATTGAGATTTGCATTTGATCATCAGATGATAAAACGTATTTAATTAGTTTCCTCATTTTTGCCTGGTATACCATTATAGTTGCAACCAAATAATGAAAAACAGGATATTGAAAAATATCCATATGGACATACCCATTTCCCTAGATTTTTCAAGCTTGTGCATGGCCTTGTAGAAAAACTGCTTATTTTGAGAGCATTGAGGCTTGAGTGGATGACTTTGTAGTTTATTTGTCTCAAACCTTTATCGAAAATACTGATGCTTATGCAAAAAATGTTTACAGTTTCTCATACAATTAAAGATAAAGGTAGCTCTAAGGTTTAAAAGAGTTAAGTGCCTTCATATTTAGTAATTATATTACAATATAAAACACTAAAGGCATAAAATGTAGTGCTACTCAAAGCATTGTTTTTTATTTTGGGTTGAGTAGAACGAGATAGGATCCATGTCATGTTATTGCTGTCTGCATCTTCCACATATAGACGTCCTGTAATTTTTTATCCTTTCCTGTCCTAGTGTCCACACAAAATGTAATGGGAGTCTTACTAATAGGATCACAGGCAGAGGTTTGAACTCTAACTCACTGTACCTAAACCCTCCAGGAATGACAATAAAATCTGCTCTTGCAGTCGGGCCCCTCTGCATTGTGAAGGTTAAATGCTCATTATCTCTAAGGAATATGGAATAAGATGTAATGCTGACCTCACCTTTCACTCCTCGCAATCTCCAGAGCTCTTCTCTGCTCTGACACATTGGCAGTCCCTCGCTGTCCTTGCTTTCAATGCTGGGCTATTGGCCCTTGTGCTTAATGATTTCATCATGTGACTCATAGAAGAAACTTTGGGGGACCAGTTGCACAGATCGAGGAACCTGTTGCAAGGAGTGCAGTAAATTATACACCTTAGTCCTCATCCCCTAGAGTTAATGAACATTTAATCTTCACAGTACAAGAGGCCCCACTGCAAGAGTAGATTTTTGTAATTCTTGGAGTTTACTTTGACCACGTAATACCCACCTATCCAGTGGTTTTCACTACTGATCCCAGTAGCAGCATGGAACCCCACCGCGCACTTAATGCAGGCTTCAACATGCACTTGTCTTTAACTCTTGAACTTCCACACCTCTGTACAGGAATAGGACCTCTGCAGTGTAGTTCCATTTTGGTTTCTTTGGGAGATGGAGTGTGGCATAGGGAGTATTGACATCATCTCCCTTGTGGCAGGAGGCCATTTCTCCTTATAACAGATACATGTTTACGACGGGCTGCTTGCTGACTGTACCTTCGTTGCTCATGGCAACTACATATATACTTGCACTAGAATGTGTTAGTGAGGAAGAGACAAGTCCTCGAAACGCGTTAGCCTGTTGGAGGTCCAGTACTCCCATGTGGATAGCCACACCATACAGACTGGGCAGTGCTGTTCTTCATGATGAGCTTATATACGTTTGTCTTTAGTGAGAATATTACCTATCATTTTTATCAATAAATGTTATTTAAAGTAATGCACTAGGCTAGTGTGCCCTCTCTTTGTTTTCTTTGTATCATATATTTTATCTAGGTTGAGGTTATTGAACAGCCATCGATTTATAAGGCACAGTTCATATCCCTATTGAGGGGAACAAATGAATAAATCAGTGTATGTTGATTTTTTGGTTTCTAATAACTGTATCTCCCGTAAGGAATATTGATATTGGTAGCACTTGTAAAACACATGTAAAATGTATAAAGAATAAAAAGCAACAAATAAAAATATAGAAATATGAATGGACCTCAACAATGTTTGTAATATAATGTATAATATTGTGTGATTATGATAAACAGTAAGCCCTATCATTATTATGCTAATTACACTCATTTTAGAAATAGCTTTTCCCCATAACATCTGAGGAAATATGATTAGTAGTGTGTTCTCTTGGAATACACATACTTTGCTCATATGAACCGTTGCCAAGTGTCCTCCTAGAGCATGCTCTCCCAGGATGATTGGCAGCATGGTGATTGAGTACTGCACTTCAAACACTGTGTAGTGGGAAATGTGTTTATTTTGGAAAGAGCCTTGCCTTTGTCAACACAGATTTCATTTTGATCGCCCACACATAATCTCTTATATGAGGCTATTCTCAGTAGGCAGTGGTTTGATAAGTGGAAGGTGGGAGTTACGAGCAAAACAATTTGCTTTGCAGTTGAGTGTCCTGTTAAATCTGCTAGGGACCAGGTTCTTTTATTGCTCTGTGGGTAATGACAGTGGAAAGAAGAGCCAGGATATTTAAGATTTTATTCTACTGAATGAAGGTAGGGGAAATGGGAATTGCTATCTGAAAATAGATGACTTCCCTTTTGCAGTTTTGCAGTGTGGCCAGCAACCATGTATTGTACAGGAAGGTGGCCAATGAAGGTGGTCACCTGAGGTCATGTACATTTTAGATAGATGAGTTCCTGCTTCTAATATACTATTAAAGTTTGGGAACTATTCTTTAAAACACGTATACACTAAAACACATGTAGCCCTAAAGGAAACATGAGAGAAAAAGAGAAGCTGGCATTGCTGACTTTCTGCTAAAAATGCTATCTGCCTGAATTTCTTTGGATGTAGTACTTTAAGACACTCACCTGGAAGAAGCATGCAGCTCAGGAAAGTTATTCTGGCCAAACAGTTAAGATTTCTCTCATAAAGCCCGTAGTCCATTAGGGATTATCTTGTTCAACATAGCTGGATAGATCTGCAGCTATTTTTTGACAGCCTGCATTCGCAATTATCATTATACCCAAACAGTGCCTGCCTGATTGAATGCAGACACTGTTTGGCCAAGGATTTTCTGCCCCCACTCTTTTGAATGAAAAATCTATTGTTTTTTCAAGCCAAGAGGTGCCAAAAGGGCAACCCATTGAACAAGTTTGGCATATTTAGCAATCAGTTAAAATTCGATCCCTGTATGGCCAGCTTTAGACTGGACTCACTCAGAACTTTAAGATGATAGCTTTTCACAAGTCAGTAATTTAAAAAGTGCTGATCAACATAATAGCCAGAAAACTAGTAATTTTTGGTGAGGCTCACAAATGGCAGCCTCCATACTTCTTTACTATAATTTTCCTTTATCTTTTACTGACTGCAAACACTGGTAACTGATAAACAGTAGAGTAGCATTAGTGGAAAAGACCCTTAATGTTTAAACTTGAGAGGCTGGTGGATTTTATCATACTGCTAATTGGGATATTAAAAAGAAAAAGATATTTGATCTCATTCCAAAAGGCTGTTTGAAGTGAGCAGTATGTCTCTAATCATGTTGCTGGATCTTGTTTGCTTTTCATGAGAAGGTTTTTGAAAGTCAATATATGCGTAAGATCTATGAGGGGCTCCAAAGGCATACTTGGGCAGCATGCACTTAATCTAAGGTAACATGTGGCACCTTAGATAAACTTGCCTTCACTACGACTTTAATCTAATTTTCCTGAGTTAAAACAGCATGAAGACTAAACAATCACCGATGGACATATTGTATGTAAATCTTTATAGTATATGTACTGTACAGTATATAAAATATATTTATATATATTTATATATACTGTGTATAATTTATATATTCTGTTTAGGACTGCCTGCTATTGATTTTCTCACCTGCATTAGCTCTACAGTATACCATGTTATGGAATTCAGTGTTTTAGATTGGATAGACAATTTGACATTGGGGCTATACAGACTGATCAAGCGTGTAGCGCTACCCCCACAGGAGCCGCTGGTTATATTGGGTCCTCTGTTCTTACCTTGACCTCATCTCTGACCTGAACACCACTGACACCTTAGGTTGGCAAGTTAATGGGCAAAAATGGCTACTTTTCTGTTACTACTTTAGGGTCGGCCTGAAATGAGACTTGTGACTTTGGAGTAGGATAACAGAGTCTATTGAAAGGAGTTACACTCAAATATACAGAAAATTTCAATTGAAAACACTTTGTGGTATATGCAATTTCAAACATCAAACGATAAAGTGGGAGCGCTACCTTAAGTTCTGGTAAAGGCAGTATAAGCTATAGCTTCCCCCTCTAAAATGAGCAGACTAAGGCAACTGTGATTCCATATCAAAGAATAGTGACTACAATGCCTTATAATGAGGAAGCTAGGTCTAGGTCATAATTTGATCACTGCAAGGTCTTAAGAAACTCTTAACTATGCAGGATAACAAATATATTAACACAGTCCTAGAGGTAAGTCTTCAGCTGGCTACTTGGGGCTCTTGAAGACCTTGGCGTACTAAAGGCATATTTCTGCAAGCGGATAAATAGTCCACAGAGCACTGATTCCTAGGAACACTGAAAGAGGGGGTGATTAGTCATTCAGGAGTATAGTGGTAGATATTTCTCAATATTAAAATGCACAACTCTGAACAGCAAGACTGTCAATGATTGTTAATGTTCAACAGGTGGTGCCCTTAACCGTGATAAGACAGTATTGCTCTCTGGTTGATATTAAACAAAGCCAGTCCATATGTCACAGATTGTTACTATTCCACACAATGACTCTGCTATTACTGTAGAAGAATGTCTCCTTTGGTAAAAAACAGGGGCCCTCTTTAAGATGTGGAAGACTCAGGTAAACTTCTGCACTGATCAGACAAGAGGCGGCTCTGCGATGCAGCTGCAATCTTTAACTAGGCTTGGTACCATCACAGCAGAGATCAGCAGGTCTGGGTCTCCAGCAACTCTGATGATAGGCCGCAGAACAATCCCTTCCTTCGGCAGTCAGCGACAATGATTCACACTGGACCAATGGGAACTGTCCCTGATTTGATGCACAGTCTCTCTCACTTCTCTTCCTCCATGTGTCTTGCTGACACAGGACCTGCTCTTCTGCATACACCTACATCTCTCTCTCTCTCAATTGCCCTGCTCTTTCCTGGGCCCTTTAATTTATATGACCCCTTCTGCATTCAGGCACACTGTCTCCTGTGACTGTAGTAATAATGTAATTTCGTCTGGCTGGAACCACATTTCCCAGGGTTCAGTGCTCTAGCTGAGAGTATATCACAAAGATCCATCTTGTGACAGAAAAGGGGAACTTTGTGCAAAAATGTTAATTATGACAATGCATTAATAAACATGCACATTTCAGTTACAATGGGTCTTGTTATGCTTGTATTATTATTAATTATAATTATACAGGAATTATATAGTGCCAACAGTTTGCGCAGCACTTTACAACATGAAGGCAAACAATACAGTTACAATTCAATACAGGAGGAATCAGAGGGCCCCACTAGTTATAGCTTACAATCTAAAAGAGGAGGGTCAAGTGATACAGTGAGTAATAACTGTGTGGGATGAGCTAATGAAGAAAACAGAGGTACAGTTGTTAGGTGGAGGCAGGATAGGCTTATCTGAAGAGATACATTTTCAGGGTTTGCCTAAAAGTAGACAGAGTAGGAGACAGCAGGACAGATTGGGGTAGGGAGTTCCAGAGGATGGTACAGGCTCAGAAGAAGTACTGGAGGCGAGCATGGGAGGAGGTGACAGGGGAACAAGAAAGCAGGAAGTCTTGGGAGGAACAAAGAGAATGATTTGGTTGGTATTTTGAGACTAGGTTGGTGATGTAGATGTTGGGCAAGTTCTAGATGGCTTTATAAGTTATTGTTAGTATTTTGAACATAATTCATTAGGTGAGTGGCAGCCAATGGAGAGATTGGCAGAGAGGGGTGGCAGACACTTAATGTTTGGTAAGGTGGATGAGTCTGTCAACAGCATTCATGATGGACTGAAGATGGGTAGCCTATGTAAAGCTAATCCAATGAGGAGGGAGTTGGAGTAGTCGAGGTGAGAGATGACTAGGGAGTGGACTAGGAGCTTTGTGGTGTCATTGGATAGGAAGGGGTGTATTTTGGGGATGTTGCAGAGGTTGAAGTGGTAAGCTTTGGAAATTGATTGGATGTGGGGCCAAGTGGAGAGTTTAGAGCCCAGGATTACACCTAGCACCCTGGCATACAGGGATGGGATGGGTTGTGCCATTGATATTGAAAGTCAGGGAAAAGGGGCATGTGGGGGAAGAAATATTAAGAGCTCAGATTTGGATAGATTGAGTTTAAGGAAGTGGTGTGACATTCAGACTGATATGCGGTCAGTAAGTTAGTGATGCATGAGGAGACTGATGTTGTGAGCTGAGGAATAGAGAGATAGGTTTGGGCGAAATCCGAAATTATATTGAAAGCCTCAGGAGGCTATCAGCTGACTCAGGTAGGAGATGTAGATTAAGAATAGGAGAGTTCCAAGAACAGAACCTTGGGGGACCCCAAAAGAGAAAGGAAGAGTGGAGGTGGAAGTAGAGTCATAAGTAACATTGAAGGTGCAGTAAGATAGGTAGGATGAAATCCAATGAAAAGCAAAGTCACAGAGACCAAAGGAGTAAAGTTTTTTGAGGAGGAGGGGGTGGTCAACCATATCAAGGCAGCTCATGTAACTCATTTGTCTCTCAATGAATGAAAGCCATTCAGCTCTAAAACAGTTAAGCATTCCCTCATCATTGTTCTCCTGCCACTTTGCTTCACAATTGAGATGGTATGTAGTGTTTTTGTTTTCTCCAAAAATTATGCTATTTAAAGTTATGGAAAAACTTGTGTTGCACCTGTCCACCAAAATATTAGTGTTATGTTTGCCAGTTTATCTATTCTTTTTATTTTTTTTTTGTTTTGGGGGCATTGCTTTCCTTAATAGTAACCTGTTGGAAACACTACTTTTTTTCAGTGCTTTTCATACAGTTGGCTCAAAAGCACAGATGGTATCAGGGGCGGACTGGCCATTTGAGCAGTCGGGCACTCCCCGAGGGCCTGGGGTCAGTAGGGGGCCCCATGAAATGCCCCTAGTAGGCTTTTTTGGGTGTGCTTTGAGTGTGGGCAAGGACACAGGGGCCCCAAGATCCCCTATTGCCCGGGGGCATGCGCTGTCAGTCCACCCCTGCATGGTATCCAGTGCAAGCGGTTTCATAGTTTTCCTACTTCTAGAGGAGTCTAGCTACAGTGCTGTTTAATATATACAGATCAGACAGGGAGCTTAGCAATGGTGAGCCTTAGAGTCTTATCAGGCTCAGTATTACTGAGTTGCACTGAGGACAAAGTGTCTGCTAGTATGACAGACCACAGTGATCCATGAAAATTCCATACTTGGGCATGGTTAGCGATAACACCTAAGTCTATCATGCCAACCAAGTCCAACTGAATCATGCTTCAGACCACCCCTTCCAAACGGTCCAGGGCACAATTTAGCATACCATGCCAAAGAGATCACACTACATAAACAAGCTGGATTTTGGGGGTGAACCAAGCTCGAGCACAGTTCATACGCCTAATGCGAATACTTCCTTTGTTATGATCTTTGAGGATATTTGAGAATGAATAACTTCACACTAAAAGCAACTAGAGAGGATGGAGATAGCTTGCTTTGAAGCTCTTTTACTGTTTGTTAAGAATGTGCAGATAATTTAACTCCATAGTCTAAGCACAATTGCACTTTAATGGCTAGGAGCCTTTTATACAAAAATTCTGAAAATTCTTAGAGATTTGCAAGCTTTTTCCCATAAATGTGTGGGGAAGGGATAATAAATCACAATGCACCATGCATTTTGCATAATCTGGTATTTGTGATTCACTGCAGGTTACAATTTTGTACTAAATACACATAAACTGATTTGTGTTCTCCGCACTTGTTCTTCTGAAGATTTGCATATAAACAGCACAATAAGGACTCACTAAAGTCAATCCACATTTGGTAATTAGCAGAATTAATGTCTTCCCTACAATGACCGCAGCTTTTAGCTACTTGAACTCTACATGCCCGGGAGTGTGGTGAAAGTCATTGGAAATAGTTCATGATATTGAAAGGACTCAGTCGTAGGTGCACACAGCAGAGAAACAAATCTGAGTACAGTACCTTATGATTATAAGCGTATATGGGAAGATTTAATTGGAAGAATTAACAAGGGGAAATACTTATGTGTGCCAAATGAACAAGTTTAAAAGAAAAATACTATGTGATTTTGCATAAACTGCAGCAAATCATGGTAAAAGTTTCAATAGATATCTGATTTCATGCACCAGAAAAATAAAGCACGTTTGCCTATGCTATAATTTAAAAGAGTTCTAAAATGTAGTATACACCACTACCAAAATATCATATATACTGTAGTGGAGAGGGGTAGACAGCAATGCAGGAAGAAAAGGAGAAAAAGAAAAATTAGGAAGATCCAAGTTGAGGATTACCTTGGATTTGAGCCAAAATTTTGGAGCATGTTGGAGTAAGGTGATGCCTTTTTAATCATACAGCAGTCTTTGTTAATCCCCCAATGTGTTTATGTCTTCTTTTTCTTACATGATAACTGATCTTTATAAGAAATGAACCTTTGAAGCGAACCAACAAACAGCTAGTCTATTAAAAAAACAGGCATTTTTACCAGTCCAGCAAAGCAGTGTTATCTCCAATTTCCTGCTGGTAGAATGTGCCATTTATTAATGCATCTACACCATGTATGATGAAGTCTTTGATGCTGGTAAGTGAATCCTGACATTTCTACAGGACCATGCTTCCCCTCTGTGCTGCCTGATCCAGCTGTCATTGTTCCATCCTATATTTAAGGAAGAATACCAGGATTTTTTTTCCCTTATGCAGTGGGACTGTGCTCACACTGCATGGGTTAACTGCTCATTTTTGTCTAGGGGTGAGAAGAGTGGAGATATACTTACCTAATCATCCGATCCTCCGAGCAAAAGACCGGTCCCTGCCACTCCCGCTAGCAGTCTTGTGCATGGACTGTTTCTGATGTCGTTAAGCCCATAGACCGGCTCTGGATGTGAGGACAGCAGGAACAGTCCACCACTGGATGTGGGGGAGCACTGTTTTCCAGAGGACCGAAGGATCAGGTAAGTATGGCATTTCTGTGTACCTCTGGACCAGCAGTGCAGGCCACTGCATGAGGACAAAGAATTTCATGGAATAATGCTTTATGCCATTTCTCAAGATGGTCCTTTTGCTTTACTTGATCAGTGCAGTATACCTACTGTATACCTGTACATGATTGAGCAGCAATACTATTTCTTTAATTATTACAGATATTTTATATAGTCTCATCAATTTACGCAGCACTTTCCATATATATTGTACATTCACATCAGTCCCTGACCCCAAGGAGCTTACAATCTAAGGTCCCTAACTCACACATTCACATACTAAGGCCAGTATAGACAGTTGGTTAATCCTATATCAGTGCTGGATCTTCACAGTTTATACAGGAGCAGAAGGCAAGGATAAAATCATGTTTGCTGACATTCCTGGAACTATCCCAGTTGAGAAAAACTGTTCCTAAAAAGAGGCAAGGTGAGAAATTAAAGGGCAGCTTTATTTCTATAGAGAGAGCGGCTCTCCACAGGACTGCTGGTGGGCGCCATGAGTATGGCTCCTCATAAAATTGAAGAGGGCTGTAGCATTCATGCATGGATGCTTTCAGAATAAAAGCTGTTTGGTTCCGGACAGGGCTGCACAGTGAAGATTGCTAGACCGAAGCCAAAGTATTTATATGTCTCTCCATTCTCCATCCAGTTCTGCCACACCTGAAAGAGAATCATACCTGATTTTTCTTTGATTCTATATTCCTTACAGGTCTCCACTACCAAGAAGCAGCGGGCTGATGAGCTCATTTCTCTTTTACCCTGACTACTAGGCACTGCTGATCCTGGGCACCCAGGCAAGGTGTTACTTAATTGAAAACCTGACGGCATAGCGAAACACAAATTCAAAATGTTGACTGATTGCCACAAAGCAAACTATAGTGACAGCTTGGCTGTCTGATGCACTTTAATTGAACAAAGTTAAAACCAAACTTCAGAGAGAGTTATTACTCCAGTTCAGTGGACTTGGGTCATCTTCCTATGAGCTACATGCAACACATTAATAATGTAATGATTTCCCGATTTTAATCGCCATTAACAGTATTTCTTCTGAATGGGACTAGGACCTGCATCCAAGCTCTGTGGAAGCAGCCAGTTTTTCACCCAGTCTCTGTGTGGCTAGCCAGAATTGGTGTTATTTGAAACATGGAAAGTTTCTCAGAATCTCTATATCATAGGGAAGAAAAGTTTTGAATTTTGGTGCGCATTAGGCACCGAAGATCTTTACCATATTCTTGTTAGGACCTCAAACTCACGGTTGCTGAATGCATCTTCACTTGCATAATCTGGATCTTCTTTTACCGTTATCTAATTACATTATTGTTGCAGATGCAATTTTTGTTCTTTTTTTTTTCTTAAGCAAGAGATTTTATTGAGAATATCTCAACAACTACAGCAAATCTGCAGCACAGACACAGAACAGGCACAGTGACCAGCATCAGTTTTATATAATGGAGTGCAAAGAAAGGATCACAGGCAACACAATGCAATAATAACAAGACAAAAAATGATGTACAGGAGAACATTAGTACAGTAGGTCGAAAAGTAATAGTATTCACCAGAGGGATCATTAAGACCAAAAGCGTGACAGCAACAGGGAGCCAATCAGAACTACAGGGGATTCTCACAGTGGTTCCACAATTTCCTAAAAAGGAAATGAATGCCTAAACAACCCAAACTTGGGGGAGGAGGAGGGGAAGGAAGTGAAAGGAAAAAAAGGAAGGGAGTGAGAGAAAAAGAAAGAGTTGAACAGGCACTAGAACCACTGACTCGAGAACCCACATACATCCAGAGATGGAGAGAGCCACTATCAAATCCCCAACTGACCCCAAGAATCTATCCATGCAGTCCAAACCTTGTCAAATTTCTTAGGACAATTGTGATTTATATATGTGAGTTTATATAACGACAGAACCACATTCAAACTAGTACACCAGAAGGCTACCATAGGAGGGTTAAGTGATTTCCATTTAGGCAGTATCTCCCTACCAGCATAATGGGTGGCATTACAGATAAGTAAGTGCAAAATGTTTAGAACACTCGACTGTCATTCTGTTTTGTGATTATCATTGTATACCTCTGTCTTTTCTTAATTAAAGAATAAAAAAAAAACAACTTCACTGGACATTTTCCGGCTCTCTGATAGCAACTTATAGCAAAACTTTCAGGATATTATGCTTAGGTGTAAGAAGACCTAGGACCCGTGGGTCTCACACTACCTAACAGCAGACTTTGGTCACCTGATAGACTTCTGACTATTTACTTTAGTTTGACTTATAGTTTATAGGACAGTCCTGCCTGGATCCAAGACATTCACCTCAAATACCCCCTATGATTGCCACTACAATTTCTTTCCTCCCAACCATGTGAATCTGAACACCAAAAGATTGGAGGTCTACAATGATTACCTAATCTAATTGATTATTCATTGTTATCTGGTGTTTATAACTGTTTACCTCAAAAAGGTCCCATGCTAGGTTAAGACTTCATATGTAGTAGAACCAGAAAAGTGGCTGTTTGCCTTTATATGTGCTTTAACCTTCAATAAAAACTATTGAACAGAAATACAGCTGACAGTCTCTGATTTTCTGTTGCTAGGGGCATTGGCACAAATGTGTCAGTTTTCATAAACATTTCCCGCTATAGTCTTTTATTTATGCTGACCAAATTCTTTGGTAATTGTACTGGAAGCAATAAAAAGAAAAGAAAGTGTCCTGGCGTGTAATGTACTCAATTACCAAGTAACTGTGTCTGGAAAAAGTCACTTATTGACACAGAAAATAAATCATATTAGCCATAATGGATATTGGGCATTACAGTTGAGCAAATGATTTCTTATATAAGTTTTTCTGGTCCCTAGTCAACCATTTCAATCGTTCACCAATCATCCCTTAGTCATATCTTGAGCTGCTCTCTAACCTTTGACTTTCAAAGCTGTTGATTTGTAATCACTAACTCAAGCCACGTGTGACAAATGGGGTCAGAGGCTTTAAATCATTTGTCCCTCTGCTGGGAAAAAGCTGTTGGAAAAATAATTATGATCCTTGGGTCAACATTTGTTAAAATTAGTGTCTGTGTTAATGATAATTTTATTGGGAGATATATTGTATTGTACGTGTACTATAACTATATTTAAAACAAATACCTACACTAATAGGCACATTCGTAATTACAGGTTTGCATAAAACATTCAGTGTGGGTACATGCAGGTGGCTTGGATCACAAAGCAGCTTTGTGTTTCGTATTTATTTAAAATGTATGTAAAGCCAACATTTTTGGGGGGTTTTGGTTGGTATAGAAACAGGGTCAAAGTAGAACCATAGGCATTTTTTTATAGAGTAAAGGAGGCTTATAATCCCTGTCAGGTATTGTTTTTTTTTTGCCATTGGGGAGATTCACTTCACTTCCCAACCTACAGCCAAAACAGGAAGTGAGAGGAAATCCTTGCAATTCAGAGTCCACTGGGGACCCCCAGGTCACCAGAACTAGTGTCCCCATTTTAAGATTTCCCTTCTATTAATGTTCTGGGGACAACCCAAAATTTGGGATTTTCTTTTACTTTCACTTTTGATGATAATGGTAAACAAGACAAATAGAGAGGGTGTATTTCCCTAACAGAGTCAGGTGTAGCAATAAAAATCTAACAGGTGTTCTAATCCCTCTCCACTCCATCAAAAAAAAGTTTTGCCTTTAGTTATAATTTAACAAAATTAACTTTTTTTGCTGCCTGTATTCTGCTAGGGAGTGTTTCCTTCACTTCCTGTGCTTACAGTGTCATTATACCCACATGATAAAAAAAACTATCAATAAATACTGTAGTAAATGCTGTTTTTGTATTGTATTCTACAAAAAGCCTGATTGGTCCTGCGGTTCTCTATCCCCCTTACTGTCTTTGTCCCCAATACAGTTGGGGATTTTTCAGAGCTGTGTTGGCAGCTACTACACATGCTCAGTTTTCAGTGAGTTCCTTTGCTGAACATTTCCTCTCTATCACATCTGAACATTCCATGTGACTATAGAGTCACATATGTGGGCTTATACACAGTGGTAAATAACAGCCTTCTCCCTCCCTCCTCTTCAGGATTTTCTCAGGTGTTCAAATACTTATGTTCAGCAGTGCAAGACAAATAAATTCTTTAAAAATCATACAATGTGATTTCCTGAATTTTTTTTTTCATTCTGTCTCTCAGAGTGGGAATGCACCTACAATGTGAATTTCAGACCCCTCCATGATTTCTAAGTGGGAGAACTTGCAAAATCGCAGGGTGTTCAAATACTTCTGTTCCTCACTGTATTTAGGTATTCCATCTTCGAAACTACTTTAACCTGTACAGCGAGCATACACAGCTTGCATTAAGGTACTTACACATGGTACTGTTGTTTGACTATACATTTATTTTACACGTATTTCTGCGTGTATTTGAGTGTATGCACTTACATGTGTAAAATAAATTCTAGCTCTCAAAATTAAATTTTAACCTGCTCAAATGAACATTTTACATGCATATGAGCGTGTTTGCGCTCATATGTGCGTACGAATGTAAATAACTGAGTGGCAACTTAGATTTTTGGTTCTTCTTTCTACTCATCTATACGCAGCACATGATTACCCTCTTGTAGGTAGAAGCATATTGAAAACAATGGGCTGCATTTAGATCAATAAGAAAACTCCCGTATGCCTAAAACCACTGTATTTTAGGCAGCAGTGTGCAAGAGGCCTTAAAAAACTTTTGGAGTTGCTGGCTGTCATGTTGACATGGCCATCCCGGGAGTGGATGCCACTTAAGGCCAAATTTTTTTGCTGCCCTCTGCAGCAGTGATGGCAGTTTTGGGTGGTAAATGTGTGTGTGTATGTGTGTGCACAATCATACACACACACACACAGGCAGTCAGCTTAGTGATGCTGAGCCTGTAAAAATTCAGGCTCCATGTCACTGGGCAAAGTTTCCTGCCTAGCCACTGCTTATTGACACTGATCCTACACTTTTTACAGGCTCTGAATCACTGAAGGTGCTCAATCGCTGTGCGTCTCTGTATGACAAATATAGCAACAAGGCAAGAAACTCAGTACCACTAAGTCTTTGATTTTACCAGGCTCAGCATTACTGAGCTGCACTGAGGACAGAATGTCCAGTATGGATACCTTGGGCTCAGCATAAACTTTACCATGCTTCCCTGATTGCCACCTAAGGCAATTGACCTCATGGAGGGCATTGCCCCATATGCTGATCCTCCATAATTCTTGTCATTACAAATATGCAGATCACGAATTCTGACCTTCATCGGATTTCACCAGCTGCATGGGCAGTGACTCATAAAATATTGAGGCCAAAACAGCCAGGCAAGTTGCATTTTTAAAGAGAATTCCATGTATGTATTTCTCTTGGTGACCACATGTAAAAAATAGCGTGGCTCACATACCTCGTACTTCCGTCGTTTCTCCTCCCACGGTGAGCGAGGAAAACGTCTCACTCCACACAATAACTACAATAGCAAAATTAGGAAGTGCCCACATAGATCAACCACATCTGAAATAGAGACTTCAGCTACAGTCCCCTCATCTTGGCCAAGCCAATTGGGCAAGCCTGATTGGGCTTAATCATCTACATATATGGTGTGCACCCCCTAATTTTGCTATTAGATATTTCTATCAACACAAATTTCCTTTGAATCAGGCCATTCTGCGGGCATTGATCTAGCACTTTTTTGGAGAGAGAGAGGAACAGTAAAGATTAAAGAGGAACAAACTCTGGAAGCTGTGTGCAAAAAAAAAAAAAAGGCAGCCAGAGAGCAAAGGACCCCTGTGGTCTTCTAATATTTTACCAATTACTGATTTACCATGTCTTGTTTCACACTGTGTCCTGTGGTGGAGGCAGTCATCTTGGTAAAGGCAGGGATTTGCTTCCCAATTGCAGAGCTGCTTCCCAATTTCAGAGCTGCTCCCCAATTACTGGTCATATGATGACTGATGGAGAAATAGTGAATGCAGATGTAGCAGGAGTAGGACTTCAGTGTTCTCTCCAGCAAGGAAAACAGTGAGCAGCACAGTAGAGACATCACCCAACTGAGACTGGCAGTGAGAGACAGCAGTGCCTTAGATCTCACACTACAGATATATAACTATGAGGCTGTATGTGAACTGCTACATTTCATGAGGAATTCAAGACAAAAAGTAGGCACAATTAACATTTCCCGATGTTCTATAATCACTATAGAGTACTATTAAGCATGATCTGGAATGACAAGACTGTCAAACTGTAATGTTGTGGATGTCTGTTTACCAAGAAATAGTCTATTATTTTTCAGAAACAAACTTATGTCATGTAAGGTCTTTGTCACACCTTTTCCCTTTTCCTGTTGTTAAAGCTTAGAAGCAATATGTAACCTTGCAATAATTTTTCCTGAATGTGTTGAGGTCAGCTGACCCTCCGGTGTATACAGGAAAGCAAATGGATTCAGCCAACCATGTGTAAGGTTCATCTGATCTTCAGCATAACCTGATTCTTTTGCAAACATGACACTTTTTTTTCGGTATTCAGCTGCAACATGCTTTGAAATGTAGATAAATGTGTTGCCGTATTTTCTATCTTCTTTATTGAAGCTGACAGAAATGTAATCATTTCCAGTACTGCAGAGTGAACGTAGCATGATCAGATTTGTCATTTATTTCTGTCATCTGGTGTTTGACCTGTTGGTGGTGCTCTTAATAAGAATTAAAAGACTGCTGCTTTTACCATATGTTAATAAAAACCTAGCTCTTCACACATACAAACCTTTGCATGGATTAAATCAAGTGTATTTCCATTTTGTTCTGAAAAATGTCTTTCACCCTTAAATAAATAACTATAGCAATGTCATATCATTCAGCTATGCTGTTGCTGTGTTTCTAGAAAAAGCATTTGCACAGGCTCATGCTGGTTTGTATTGATATTCAGGGCATCTCACATGTATATTGTTTACAGTGCATGTTATATTGTGGAGGTAATATGTAAATATCTGACAAATGCTTACAGTTTCACCTACAACATTTGCCTAAACAAATGTATATATATAGATAAGTGTCTATATTTTGACCTTTTCAAATACATACATAAGTGCTTAGATTTACATATACCTACATGTGTGCATAGTGCATATGGTCTTACACACATACAGTATATTTATACAATATTCTTGAAAACTTTTCCCATTTCACGCAGATATTTATTATTTTATTTGTTATTGCAGGCACTTATATCACACTGTCAATGCTATACATATATCGTACATTAAAATGAATCCCTGCCCTCAAGAAGCTTACAATCTAAGTTCCCTAACTTACATATATATACGTACACAGATATTACAACCAATGTATTCATGAGCCAATTTATATAGTAACCAATAGCATTGTATTTTTTTGCAGCAACAGTTATTTTGCTGATTGCAGTATTGCTTGGACCCACAATGGCTCATCCACTTTCATAGTGGTTAGCATGGAAAAGTTACAGGGCAAAGATCTTAGGTTCCCTTCCAATTGTCTGCATAGAGTGTTTTGGTGGTTCTACAGTACAAAGACTGACAATTGAAGGCTTTTTCTTCCCAAACTGGCTCATTCTGTTCTGTTATATATTATTATGGTAGAGACATTTTATTATGTGGTTACACATCATGAATTATGTGGTTACCAAGGTTATTCTGACTGACCCCAGTTAGTAAATATTAATGACAGATTATTTTTATTATTTTTTTTAAGTGTAACTCCTGCCAGACTTATTTTCTGGACATAATGGTGAAGGTTAAATTATAATTGAAGACAAAACCCTTTTTTTTTTAGTTTTGGAAAGAGTAGAGAGCAATTACACCTTTCAGGTTTTTATTGCCATCTGTGTCCCCGTTAGGGATATTTACCCTTTCTGTTTGTCCTGTTTACCATTTACCACTTCCTGTTTTGGCTATGGGACGTGAAGTGAAGGTAAATCTCTTCAACGGTACACAGATGGCAAAAAAAAAATCTGACAGGGGTTACAACCCTCCCTTACTCTATCCAAAATGAAAAAAAGTTTTGCTTCTACTTTAAGTGTGACTGTCAAGCTATATTCTTGCTGCTTGTCTTCCCTTTGGGAAGCATTAAAAAATGGGATTTAACCTCCCCAACCTTGGAAGAAACCTTAGAAGGTAACAGTCAAGCGTGGGATTGTCCTTCAGTTCTGAACTAGTGACAGACAGGTGGACCCCTGTGGCAACACATATAGCAATAAAATCTATTCTAAATGAGGTTCCAAACCCATTCCACCATGGAAAGCCTACAAAAAGTTTAGGTTGGAAGTTTATTTTAAATTACAATCTAAATTAAGCTAACTAGAATGGAAGCAACATTTTGTACTTATGAACTTTAGACCATCAAATTGCCATACCTCCGTACTAATCTCTGGCCTCCATATTCCCAGGACTGCACATCAATATAGTGACCCACAAAACAAATGATCACAAAATGGCTTTTGCTGGCTCTCCACTCATCAGGAAAACCCCTCTAAAATGTTTTATCTGTGTAGGGCTTAGTGGTTGGCATAGGTGTGCTGTCATGAGAAACATTTGAGATTATAATATATGTATATACCACAACTAGACGATGCCCCTGGAAACTGAATATCACTGAAGTAGACTCCCCTACTCCAGTGATCTCCACTTGCTTCTGGGTCAGCACTGAGCAGCCTGCCTAATGCATTGTGAACACGCTATTCAGAGAATGCTTCTCATTTTCTGAAGGAATGCAAAGCGTTTTCTGAGCAGATGAGTTGGGGAGGTGGAGCAGTGACCTCACGCTCTCTACTTCATCAAATCAGGGAATGCTTTGTATTTATTTAGAAGGCACAAGCACAACAATGGTGTGTAGAGAGCTTAATGGAATGGATTTCCATAGCTGAGCAGTGGCATCCAGGCCTTACATCACCAAGTGCAATGCAAAGCGTTGGATGCAGTGGTGTAAAGGATGCCGCCACTGGACTCTAGAGCAGTGGAGACATGTTCTCTGGAGTGACAAATCACGCTTCTCTGTCTGAAAATCTGATGGACATGTCTGGGTTTGGCAGTTGCCAGGAGAATGGTACTTACCTGACTGCATTGTGCCAAGCGTAAAGATTCGTGGACGGGGATTATGGTGTTGGGATGTTGTGCAGGGATTGGGCTTGGCCCCTTAGTTCCAGTGAAAGGAACTCTTAAGGCATCAGCATACCAAGACATTTTGTACAATTACATGCTCCCAACTTTGTGGGAACAGTTTGGGGATGGCCCCTTCTTGTTCCAACGTGACTGAGCACCAGTGCACAAAGCAAGGTCCATAAAGACATGGATGAGTGAGTTTGGAGTAGAGGAACTTGACTGGGCTGCACACAGTCCTAACCCTTTGGGATAAATTAGAGCGAAGACTGCAAGCCAGGCCTTCTCGTCCAACATCAGTGCCTGACCTCACAAATGCACTTCTGGAAGAATGGTCAAACATTCCCATAGACACACTGCTAAACCTTGTGGACAGAATTCCCAGAAGAGTTGAAGCTGTTATAGCTGTAAAGGGTAGGCCAACTCAATATTGAACCCTGTGGACTAAGACTGGAATGCCATTAAAGTTAATGTACGTGCAAAGGTAGGCGTCCCAATACTTTTGGAAATATAGTGTATATATATACCATACCTGACTGATGCCCCTAGAAGCTGAAACTCACTGAAGTAGACTCCCCTACTCCAGTGATCTCCACTTGCTTCTGGGTCCCACACCGAGTTGCCTGCCTGATGCATTGTGTACACACTATTCAGAGAATGCTTCACATTTTCTGAATTAATGCAAAGCTTTCTCTGAGCAGATGAGGTGGGAAGGTGGGACAGTGACCTCACACTTTCCACTTCATCCAGTCAGGGAATGCTTTGCATCTATTCACAAGACACAAACATTCTTTGAATGGTACCCATACTGAGCGACCGACCTCCTGTGTTCACAGTGAATCTGGCTTGCTGCTCAGCACGGGACCCGGAAGCAAGGGGAGATCACTGGAGTAGCAGAGTCTACCAGGCATGGTATATACAGTACGTTTTTAATGACCCCAGTATAGGACAATGATAGTGAATTTCCTGTAGTAGATAGAAGATATAGGTCCCACATTATCTTAATACACACATGGAAAATAAAAAAAAGGCATGATTTACATGTTAAATATAAAATAATGGTACTTTTACGGTTTGTGAACTCAGTGTCCAGGGCAAAGTGATATTTGAGGTTACTGCTGGGTATTTTTCAAGTGAAAGAAATATTGCTGAAAGTTGTTACGTTAGGTTTGGCACAATCATCATCTTTGAAGAGAGGTCAGACAATGGACGTTCTGGGAGAGAATGGTACACGGGGCAGCTGCATATCGATCAGTTTCCTTTCTAGAGTTGTTTTTTTCTTGGATTTTCACTGACTCAGCATCCAGCTGCCAGCTCCTTTTCCTGCTGCCAGCATAATTGAGGACATAACTTTGTCATCACTGTATATCCTGTTAAGAAAATAAACTATGTGTTACTCACAGCTTTAATAGAATACCGCACATATTATATATCCATAGTACATATCTGTACTTTGCCTATTTTTACTTTTATAGTAAAATGAAACAAAAAATGTATTTTCAAAGTGCCCCAAAGAACATTCACCTATTCCGACTCCTGCCTGTTTAGAGGATGGTAGTGGCCAGAATTTCAGATGTGCATTATGCAGCTTTCAGATTTAAATTTTGATCCCAGCCTTAACTTTATATGAGTTTTGACCCCAGCCATAACCTCTCACAGGTTTGAAATGCTGTGTCCCAGTTGAAGAGGTGTTCCCACCCCTTACATAGGGAGTGAGGCAGTGATACAGCAATACAATCCAGACAGAGGTTCTAGCCTTTCCTTTCTCTACTAGGCTTAATTCTCCCTATATCCCCTCACTTCCCCTTTCTGCCTGATACCCATCAAACAGGAAGGAATGGAGGAAATGTTCCCTCACTTCCTGTTCTGTCTGACATCCATCAAATAGGAAGTAAGGAGACATTCCCTAAATGAGGACACAAGACAGCAATAAAAAATGAACAGAGGTTCTAACCCTTTTCTCCTCTTTTATCTCATCCATTTACATGTAGTCACACTTGGTGGTGCTGAAATTGACATTGAGTGAGATGCATTCTGTCACAAGATTAGGGCGTAGAACTGTAAAGTCCTTCAGGCATTCTCTGCAGTCAGGGCCTGAGACATTTATATGACTTTTATCCATTTTTCCTACTCACTTCATTGTGCTTTATTACTATGGCTAATCAGCCAATCACATGGCAACAACTCAATGCATTTAGGCATCTAGACATGGTGAAGAAAACTTGCTGAAGTTCAAATTGAGCATCAGAATGGGGAAGGAAGGGGATTTAAGTGACTTTAAATGTGAGCACATCCAAAGGAAACAAATGCCAGCACTCTAATCATCATGCTCCACATGTAAAATGGTATCTGTCACTTGGTGAGGTGCAGCCCTCTAAAGATGGGGGAGTCTTAATACTAGAAAACGAAAAAACACAAAAGCGCGCACTCTAGTTGTGCATTAACGTGGTTACAAATGAATTTATTAAAAACGTAACAAATGGATACTCACAAAACGAATGTAAAAAACTAACATGAAGCCAAATGGGTCAATTCAGTCATGTGACATTGACCTATTTGGCTTCATGTTCATTTTTTACATTCGTTTTGTGAGTATCCATTTGTTAAGTTTTTAATTAACTCATTAGTAACCACATTAATGCACGAGGAGAGTGCGCCCTTTTGTGTTTTTCGTTGACTTTGAATGTGGTCTGGTTATTGGTGCCAGGTGGGCTGGCCTGAGTATTTCAAAAACTGCTAATCTACTGGGATTTTATGAATCATTCAAATTGTTTGTTTTTCACATCATTAGTGTGCTAGCTGCAACACACAAGTTTCGTGCCGCAATCAAAAGGGCCTGATCCAACATGCTGGGTGTTTTTTTAGAAAATTGACAACAAACAAACAATTGATGGCAGAATTATACGTATGAGCTTTTTTCGTTTTTCAACTCATCTATGTCCTGCTTAAATGTAGTGTGTATCATTACTAGGCTGTAACAAGCCTGAGCTGTTGTTTGATAGCTTCTGCCTGGTACTGTGGAGTTGGTTTCCGTATGCTGATTTGGAAGGACAGTCACTGAGCTCCTAATATTTATTTGGACCAACCAATCCTTGTTCATGTTTAGAGGTATGGTTTGAGAAAGTGATAAATATTTGGGTCACCTTTCCAGAGTGTTCTCTCTCCTCCTGCACTCTGCCTGGTGCATGATGTGTATTTAGAGCATTTTTGTACTTGGGTCTTGCCTCAGCCTAGAACATGTGCTAGGGGCCCAATACTTTGACAGCTGCAGTAGATATTTGGAGAAAACTGGCCTGGAAAAGGATCTTCTTGCTGAAGAGTGCTGCAGAGGAACTGGGTAGAAGCTATTGATGGACAATGTAAAAAGGGTTCATAGTCCACAGATAAAGGTATCTTTGACTGCTATCAGAGGGTCAAGTGACACAGCAATTAGCAAGAGAGAGACTGGAACTTAAAGCAGAGCTCCACCCAAAAGGGGAAGTTCCACTTTAAGGCTTTGTCCCCCGCTCCCCATTAAAGATTGGCACTTTTGGGGAGCGGGTACCCAAATTTGACAGGTACCAGCTCCCAGTTCTGGTGCGCTTGCCTAAGGCAATCGGAAGCAGAAATTTTCCTCCCCCCTCCCTCCCTGTCTTCTGGGACATGTGACAGGTCCCAGAAGACCATGTGACCATTCACAAAGCACAGCACTACTCGTGCATGCGCAGTGGGCACCCGGCTGTGAAGCTGCAAGCCGGCACCGGGGAGAGAAGACAGTGAAATCAGTCATGGTGAGGACACTAATGGACCGAGGGACAGGTAAGTGTTTGTATTTTAAAAGTCAGCAGCTACAGTTTTTGTAGCTGCTGACTTTTATTTATTTTTTTTTACTACAACTGGAACTCTGCTTTAAGAAAGATTGTGACTGATTCTACAGGGTCATAGGCTGGCTCTCAGCCATCCAGCAATTGAACAGTTACCAAGAGGCTTCTCTTAAAGCACATTTTTGCTACTATCACTACTTCAGAATACCTGTCCTCTTTTTTGTTATTTTTGGTTGTTCTGCAACCCAAAAAAAACTATTTTTCTGTTATTGAGTTTAGCAATTACATAGTTATATGCAGGGCTTTTTTTCTCAGCGAACAGGTGAAGGAATTCCCCCTCTGAATCACCCCTTGTCTCCACCCCCTACTCACCTCCCAGTATCACCCTTTTTAGAGAATACAGAGCAAAGTATCATTTAGTGGTAAGTAATTTGCATGGAATTTGTTCATGATAATAAGAAAAATAGTACATTTTTACTATCTCCTCTACAACAATAGACCCCCCCTCCAGCAACAATAGACCCCCCCCCCACAACAATAGACTCCCTCCCACAACAATAGATCCCCTCTACAACAATAACCCCCCCGCAACAATGGACCCTCCCACAACAAAATACCACCCCAGCGATAGACCCCCAGTAGCAACAACAGATCTCCCAGCAACAATCATTAATAGACCTCACCCTCAACAGTAAAACCTTCCCAGCAACAATTGAACCCCCAGCAACATAAAACCCCCCAAGCAACAGTAGATTCCCCACCAGCAACAGTAGACCCCCACAGAAACAATAGACCCCACTCAAAAATAGATCCCCTCCACCGACAATAGATGCCCCAGCAGCCAGAATCAATAGACCATCCAGCACACTCCAGCACCCTTTGCCATTACATACATTCAGTGCTGGAGGTGTTGGAACTGCATTCCCCCACATTCCAGCTGAGAAAAGCTCTGGTTATATGATTGGTATAGTTGAACAACGACACCAGTCCATCCAGTTCTTCCTGTGTGGGTGTGCATATTTACAGTATGTCTCTGCCATTTCCCATATCTAGGTATATTGCGTTCATTAAGATGCCCATCTAAAAGTTTTTTTAAATTTTCAACACTTCCTGCTGACACCACCAATTGTGGAAAGGAGTCCCATAGCCGTACCGCTCTAACAGTAAAAACCCCTTACGCAGTGTAAGGTTAAACTGCTTCTCATCCAACTTCATTGAGTGGCCTCCTGTCTTAAGCAACTTGAGACTGAATAGCTTTCTCCAACAAACACCATTTCAATATTTGTGTATTGATATCATATCTCCTCTTAAGTATCTCTTCTCCAAGGAGAATAAGTTTAATGTTTGTAGTTGTTCCTCATAACTGAGCAATGGATTGTAAAAAGTGACTTGTGCCCAGCTTATTTTCTACACCACCATATACCAATGATCAAACCCTGGGACTGAGATGTTAACCCACCAAGCCACCGGGGGTACCTCATTCACCACCCAGGAGGACTATTAACAAAAACTGTTTTATATAAAGGCCTTGGGTGGGCCTTATTTTGATGGGTGTCAGTTGGAACTGACAAGGACACAGAAAGCCAAAAACTAAATGTTTCAACTACAGCTGGGAAGGATTAGAACCTCCCTCAGGTTTTTATTGCTGCCTTTTTCACTTTTGAGGAGATTTGCCCATTCTTTCTAATCTGCCTAACACCTGTCAATAGGAATTGAGGGGAAATCTATTCAAACGTTTAAAGAATGGTTCCTTCTCTGAACAAGTACTGTAGTCTACATAGACAATTATAGAGCTGGCAGACAAATGCCTTTTGAGGACCATAGGTAAGTATTTGGAGAATTCACTGCACAGTTGTTGCAGAGGTGCAGAAGATTTTGGCCACAGTCTCAGAGGGTTTCCTGAAGCATGTCCACAGTGCAGAGTCTCTGACCATCTCTTGTATTAGATCCACAGTCTCTGACCATCTCTTTTGACATGTCTGCAGCCTCTGACCATTTTCTGTATTATGTCCACACTCTCTGACCATCTCCTGTATTATGTCCATAGTCTCTGACCATCTTTTGTATTATATCCGCAGTTTCTGACCATCTCTTGTAATATTTCCATAGTCTCTGACCATCTCTTTTGTCATGTCTGCAGCCTCTGACCATTTCCTGTATTATGTCCACACTCTCTGATCATCTCCTGTACTATGTCTGTAGTCTCTTACCATCTCCTGTATTAAGTCCACAGTCTCTGACCATCTCTTGTATTATAACTGCAGTTTCTGACCATGTCTTGTAATATTTCCATAGTCTCTGACCATCTCTTTTGTCATGTCTGCAGCCTCTGACCATTTCCTGTATTATGTCCACACTCTCTGACCATCTCCTGTATTATATCCATAATCTCTGACCATCTCTTGTATTATATCCACAGTTTCTGACCATCTCTTGTAATATTTCCATAGTCTCTGACCATCTCTTTTGTCATGTCTGCAGCCTCTGACCATTTCCTGTATTATGTCCACACTCTCTGACCATTTATTGTATCTTGTCTGCAGTCTCTAACCATCTCCTGTATAACGTCCACAGTCTCTTACAATCTCTTGTGTCTTTGACTTTATCCTGTCTGCTGTCTCTGATAATGAATGTTAACTGAATTTTATGTGTGGCCCTTTGTCAGAGACTGCACTTAAGGCCCCCCATATCACAAAAGTTGACCACCACTGTTCTATGCGATTGAAATGGGCCAGGGGTGGACTGACCATTTGGAAACTCGGGCACTGCCCGAGGGCCCAGGGTCAGTAGAGGGCCCCATGAGATGCCACTAGTACCTTTTTCATAGGCTTTTTTGAGTTTGGGCAAGGACACAGGGGCCCCATGATCCCCTATTGCCCGGGGGCCCCATGAGTTGTCAGTCCGCCCCTGAAATGGGCTTAAAAAGATGCTTGGTATGAATGAGCCCTAATAGATCGAATGCAGAACAATTGAATACATTATGTGACCTATTGAAGGAAATTGATTTTTTTGAAAGCTTGTCATAAAAAATGAACTGCGAGTGCAAATTAAAAAGTATTATGTCCAGGGTATCAATATGGATAGAATCACCCTATCCATAGAATGTAAACATGTTTTATGCTTTATAGAATCATTTTTTGTTGTTTGCACCCTGACCTTAAAGGACTCAGGACAATTAGATGTGAAGTGATCGTGCCTTGCATAGCAACCCCAGCAAAGAGTCCTTGTGAACAGGATTGCTGTTGCCATTCCAGGCCAGATGTTGCTATGCAGTGTGTAATGCAGGGCCCCAGTCTGAATAGGTGCCTGCCTGCTGGGGTGCTTGCTTTACACATCACCCGGCATCTAGGATAAGCAGCTCCTTTTTATTCTTTTGCTGCCCATCCCCCCACCTCTAGCCAGCCTCTTTTCATTTAAAGTGTGTTTTTGTCTGCACGTGAGTCATTAAAAAAAAAAAAAAGGAGGAATGCACCAGCAGGAACAACCAAGGGAAAAGCATTGGAGCTGAAGCAGCTTTCCCACCCCTCCTTCTTCCCAATGGCATGTTCTGTGCCTGTGTGTGAAATCTCCTTGTAGTGTAACGAGCACTCTCTGAAATGTCTTTCTTTTTTTTTTTCCTGAAGATGAACATTTGTGTGGTGCACCCTGGACCGCCGCCAGTGTCTATGTGAGAGACCGTTAGCAGGGCAATGGGATGTGGTAGCACTGTGCAGAGAGGATAGAATCACAGACACACATCCACACACACTCACACACTCACAGGAGGAAACCAAGCAAGAGGGGCTGTGTCTGTATATTCCAGCAAAGCCACAGAGGAGGTACTGGAGATGGAAATGGATGCTGCTTGTTAGGCCATGAGCCTGTTTAACCAGGATTTAATGTGATGCTTTTTCTGGGGTTGACATCTGCAGAGCGTCTGATCCGGCCAAGGTGAAGAGAAGGTAATGTGTGAACATTAGGTCTTCCTTTTTTCAGGCAGGGAAGTTTCCCGTAATCCTGCAAACAAATAATCAATGCAAGGGGATTGGATGGGAGACATATTATTTTTTAAATGTATGGACAGTTGACCTATAATACTCAATGTAGCCTATGGCCATTCAAAAAATATCAATATTTTAAACTATGTATTATATTACTGGCTTATGGACTTTTTTTTTTAGAAATCTGCCTATAAAATATATAGATAAAGTTGTATGCTATGTAAGATGAGTGGGTCAGCACATTCATGTATATTGTAGACACACCGTTATTATATTTATATAAATAGATTACAAAGTACAACTTCAAAATGTAGGGATGACCTGTTCAAAAAAAAACCAAACTATGGAATATGTGCACCATCCATCTTGCCTAATGTATGGAAGAAGAGGTGGACCGTTTACGGGCAGAGCACCTTGATGCATTGGTACTATGCACGATTTATATTGGAAGGTGTAAGTAGTAAAGCAGCCATTAGTGGCTTGGAAGTAGTGCTGATGGATGATGAAAAAGAACACCATGACATGGGAAGGGAAGATGAAATCTAATGTATCTGGTTACATAGGTGATCATTGCACTTTGAGAAGATGCAATGAGTATAGACCAAAGAGATGTGCTTTCGGGGGGGTGATAGCTGACAGTATAGGATGTTTTTCATTCATTGAGATACAAGCAGACATGTAAATGGAATGGTGATGAAGACAGCGTTGATTTGTCCAACAGGGACATATAAAATTGTCAGGATGAATGCTGGAAAGAACGAAATATAACCGGTTTCAGCCTTTCCATGGTCCCGGTGTTTTAGGAGGTGTTTAGGTCTAAAAATAGCCTTGGCAGATTGAGTGCTATACACACATGATGTGGGCAGCCTACCCAGACAGAGCATGCAGCTAGGAAACGTGAGACATTAGAAAGCTTTCATTCCCCATGATAGTAAAAATGCTGCTTTTTTATTATGAAAGGGGGGATGGTTGCCACTGCGATTTGCTGAAAAGCCCATATCATATGGCAGAGGCTCTGTTTCTTGTAAAGGTTTTAACATGTTCCATGCCTGATTATAAAACAGGAGATTACTTCTTTTCAGGAGGAAATGTTAACCTCCGTTGATGTTTCAGACCTTATCCTGGTGTCTCTTTTTGTACAATTAAATAGACATTGCCTACGTAGTTTGTTGTAGAGGTGGCGTGAACAGGCTGGTTTTGCATATCGTACTAGTAAACAAGTCCTGAATTTTATTTGCACATGCTTTGCATGCAGACTGTCATGGTGGGTGTTAGTCACCTGACATGGAGTTTTGATGTTCTTCCATATAATCTATGCCACCGAATGCAGAGATAGAATTACAAGAATGAGAGTTAAGCCTTGAAACATTACTCATGTGAATATTCAGGACATGATCATTGTTGGCTGACCCACTTATTCAGTCCCTTGAAGCCAAGTACCAATAGGTACTTGTAGTTGAGGCCACAGCAAATATTATATGTTTCTGTGATGTCATGATTGCTATGGAGGCCACCTTCTTCTTTTAAGCAGTGGACTTATGGAGCAGTCCATGAAATCCCTCCTGCATTCCAGCATAGGGTACAGGGAGCAGTATAAAATATATATATATTATTTATTTAAGCCGGCAACATTTCATTGAGATCATTTAGTAACATAATGCTAAATGTTTCAGTTTATGAAGAAATGGAAGACATATCTTTCCCTCTTATTAGCTTTGGGAGGCCATATTGTATTTGCAGACAAATATTGTACTATAGTTTGTAAAACCAAATGACATTTTTTGCAAAGGGGGATTATGTTTCGATGTTAAGGATAACAAATAAACATACAGTATATCATATGATCATAGAAATGATAGATTTCTTTCTTTTATTTGCCTCGCTAATGGCTATCTACTGTGACAGCTCTGATAGGAATCTTCTATATTTAGATTGTTTGGAGAAGAATTGTGGGAAATGTGTTTCAGCAATAGCTGGAGCTCCATTGGGAGCTTGTGTTGGCTGTAGATATTGAACAGTCAGTAAGGGAGAGTATTGTGCTGCTCAAGTGAGGATGACACCTGTGTCAGGATAAAGTTGGGATCTTGTGTTCTGGGGATTACGTGTGTTACTTGAGGATGTGCTGTTTATTACAGCTGTGAACCTTTTGACAGGAGGTTTGACTTGTTGACTGCTAGTATGTAGAAGGGAGGGTTGTCTCTGAAAAGCTGCGTTCTGTCATTTAAGGTAAAGTTGTCAATCCAGGTCTATCACTTACATGGTGTAACTGAATGCTAGCTATATAGAAATATAATCATATATAATTTGTATCCTTTATGATATCTTATGCATATGTGTGCACACAGGGTGTGCTGGGTGTGCCTGAGCACATCCTTATCACTCCATGCGGCGCAGATTACCCCAATTGAACCATCCACTGCCCCAGTGACACCAACCTCTGCCCTACTGACACCAACCACTGCACTGCTGACACCATCCACTGCCCTACTGACACCATCCTCGGCCCTACTGACACCATTCATTGCCCTATTCACACCGTCCATGGCCCTACTGAAACCATCCATTGTCCTACTGACACTGTCCACTGCCCTACTGACACTGACCACTGCTCTACTGACCCTGTCCACTGCCCTACTGACACCAACCACTGCTCTATGGACACATCCATGTTTAAATACACTCACATACACACACAAATGTGTGTTTGAGTTAATGCAATAGGCTGTGCACAACTATGATCTAGCCAGTGGCGGACTGACAACACATGGGGCCCCCAGGCAATAGGGGATCATGGGGCCCCTGTATCTTTGCCCAAAATTAAAAAAAGTCTATGAAAAAGGTACCAGGGGCATCTCATGGGGCCCCCTACTGACCCTGAGCCCTCGGGCAGTGCCCGAGTTTCAAAATGGTCAGTCCGCCCCTGGATCTAGCTATCAATAATTAAAAGTGTAGGGATTGATTTGTTATAAGCAAGTAGGCTGTTTACTTTGAAAGGGAATTTTACCCAGAGCTTAGTGAATGTGGTGAAGTTTCACTTTGCAAGGAATACCTATTCATGTGCAATTAAAAAAAACAGCATTTTGTTTTTGCACGATTGGATGATGGAAGTCAGCAGATCTTCTCCTCCTTCACTAAGCTCTGAGGCAAATTCCCTTGCAAAGGGAAGGGAACACAGTTGAGCATGCAAGTGATAATTTCTGTAATTTGCACTAATGGTTCATTTTTAAGGACACATTTTTGAGAGGTTTGCTTCTTTCTAGTACTAAATGAACTGCAAGTTCAAAAAATAAGTAATGTACAATACTCAACTAAAACAAGTGCATTAACACTGCTATAATCAGTGTGTACATTAGCAATATGCAGTCATCATTCCATTGATGTCTTTCTAAGTTTTTGTGTGGTTAGCAGGCCTGCCTTGCAGATCCCAGGTTCAAATCTCAGCAAGGACACTACCTACATGGAGTGTGCCTGTTCTTCCTGTGCTTGTATGGGTTACCTTTGGGTACTCCGGTTTCCTTCCACACTCCAACGACATGCTGGTAGCTTAATGGGATCCTGTCTAAAGCTTGTCATACATATTAAAATCTGAGTGTACAATTTAGCTCTACCAACAAGTGTGTAGTACAAGAACCTGCCTGACTGGATAGTAGGTCCTCATATTGCATTGCAATGTGTATGGTGAGCCTACATTGGCTCTAGTATGTGTATGTATGCATTTGCGTTAGAGACCTTAGCTCCTTGAGGGCAGGGACTGACGTGAATGTACACTATGTTAAGAGCTGTGTAAATTGTTGAGAATAAATAACAAAATATTTAATTGCATTCAAAAACTGAATGATCTGTATGTAAAAGTAGATCCAGCATATGTAATTTGAAAGATATAGACATTAGGCAAACAAGCCAGTATCTAGATTATGCTATAAACTCCTTGCCTGTACTGTGCTTGTATATATGGGAACATAAATGTGTTTTCCATTGCTGCTGTATATCAGATCAGGTAGATCAGATAACAAGAGTTGTCTGACTGCAGGTACAGTTTAAACTCTTCACTGTACATTGCTTTCAAAGTTTTTCATCTAAAGAAAGTTTACTTTCAAGTCCTCTACAAAATAATAATATCAAATAACATACACAACATAATTGCATTGTCAGATGGATTTGTGGTATACCACATGTGCGCACCCCATGTTTCAGTTGCTTCAATTGTCTGTATATTTGTTGTTGTGCACCTCATGCCAACAAATTTTTCTTTTTATATGCTTTATCCTGTTTTGTTTATATATGCAAAAATGTTAATAAAACATATTAAACATAATAATAAAAAAACAAGATTTTGAAGGCGGTGTATCCTGGCATATAGTACATAAAAAGGATACACTGGGGTTCGAAGTTTAATTTATCAAAAGGCACGTGTGCCTAGGGCAGTGGAGTTAGAAGGAGGAGAACCAAGTCATCAAATGTACAAATTTGGATAATATGTTCCTTGTTTTGTGCTGTCCTCCTTCGGACATTTCTTGCTATATTCAACAGTATCATATTGGTAAAGGGGTGCAGAAGGAAAGGAGTAAAAGGATTCTTTATAGTTTAGGAAACACCCAAGCTGGACTTCAAACATGTCTGTCTATATTTGTTTAATTCAATTAAATGCAGTTATATGGGATTAGTAGTTTAGAGAAAAAAGTTTACAATTCCTGCTATGGCTATATTATACATAGTTACTGTACATTGATCCAGCTTGGACCAATGTAACTATGTACATTATATACCATACGTGGCCGATGCCCCTGGAAACTGAACATAAATGAAGCAGACATCACTACTCCAGTGATCTCCACTTGCTTCCAGGTCCCATTCTGAACAGCTGGCCTGATGTATTGTGAACACAGGAGGTCGGCCGCTCAGCATGGGCACCAATCAGTACTTTGCATTGCATTTTCTGAATTAATATAAAGTGTTCTCTGGTTGAATGAGGCAGAGAGTGTGACACCATGGCGTACCACTCCACCTTGTCCATTCAAGGAATACTTTGAATTCCTTTAGAAAATGCAAAGCATTCTCTGAATTGCTAAAGAGTTTTTTTCCTTTGAGAGGGTACATGTGATCAGCACAGGGCCAATCAGCACTGTCCAGAAAGAGGGTCAGGGGTCATGCTGCCTAGTAGGATAGTCAGAGCAGAATGAAAACTCCTCCTACAAGCTTTAACCAGTGCTCATCCGGGCACTGATAGAAATCACAAGACTGTTATAGACTGCTAATGAGAAAAGGTATTTAGCATTTTATATTTACTAAACAAATTGTATTTCCATGTTGTGTGTACTGTGGGAGACCAGATATAGTGAATGCAGGGTCCTGGGTTTAGTAACACTTGAAATGTAGCAGAGAAAACACAGGTCTTATGAACCTTCCCTGATGGGCATGGCTGAACTATGTAAATCCCAGGAGTGAACAGACAAACATACAAATCCTTTCACAGGTAAAACATGTACATATTTAGCTGTCTGCCTGGAGTTCATCTTTGAGCTCTTGGTTGGCACTTACATATCTACAAACATCTACTAGAGAAGTATATTTTCCAACTGAACTCAGGATTCTGTCACTGAATAGTGGTTGGAGTGATAGGAGCCTTCCAAGATCATATTAGATTTCACTGTCTGAATATCAGTATATCTTAAGTGTTATCTACTGAATGACATCATGTCTACATGAGACAGGAAGCAAAGGGCATAATCCCATTGGCAGAAGAGCTCAAGGTCACTAGGGAAATTGTCAGTTGCAGCCTGAATAGTGTAAGCTTTCAGGGATATGCATTTCATGTATGCAAACCTTTCACATTATAGAAGTGTCAAGCAAGGTAAAAATTCGAGCTTTTGTCCTTTCAGATGAGAACAATTAGAAATGGGAGAGATCTAAAGTCTGAGTGCTTCCCTGCAGTGTTTGGTCTTCATATTTCAGTGCAAGGGTGTTGTTAGATGCATGATTTATGATTGGTGTACTTAGCCTGAGATGACATTTTTCTACGAGCTAAAAGGCCAAGCAAGAGACGCAATGGCGATCAAGAGATAATATACTGCAGTGTGTCCCTGTCTGGTCACTATACTTGAATCAGATGAAGCAGACTGTTGCTGGCAAGACCAGTGTAATGTATGAAAAATGCTTTAATTTCTCCCATTTATAACTAGTAATGAGGTCCGAGGCTTTAACCCTGTCATTGGATGCAATGATAGGTTTTAATCTCATCATGTTTCCAAGTGGCTCCATTGGGTGGCAAATCAAGGTATTCCCAGTAGGGTAGCTGAAGCTTTTTATGAACTAAGTAGTTATTGCAGTTGGAGCTGGCCCACCAATTCACTTCAGAACTCGCGCACTAATATCTTCTTAGCATTTTAAGTTCAACCAGCTGTATACATACACATGATGTTGTCCTCAACAATACTTCCAGCAGCTGATGCGAAATAAAATGTAATTACATCTGCATATTTTGGTGGCTGTTCTGGATTGAATGCACTCTTTTCAATTTTATTTTATTTGATATCTTGTGGATTGCTGTAAACTCCACTGAATACTGTAGTACTAAATAACTAGACATTCAAAATAAACTACCAATAACAGCATCTGTATTCTCTAGATGACTTTGTTGGTTTGTATCAGCAGTGCTGCTGTTATATGCTTTCATTGCTTTCATGGAGTATAGCTTTTAAGTAAACTTTTCCAAAGAGAATTATTAAGGCTGCTATGGCTGTCCTTGCCTTGCTGTTATGCTAACCAATTGGCTTCAGTACATTTTGAGTAAAAAGCTGGCTATACATTGTTAGGTTTGTTTTTTTTTCTCTTTCAGCCAGGGGGCTGTAAAGAAAAATAAAATGTGGATGGGGGACTCCCCTTCTGCTAGCACACTGCATTCTGACAGTGGATCCCTCTGGTATTAGAATACACTGATCAGCATCTTCAGCTGATTGCTGCAACCACTGATCAAGGAAATTTTTTGATATGTCCCTTTGAGAGAAGTTGATCAAATGATTAAGCAGGAACAGCCATACACTTATGGAGATTTGACTGGCCATATTTCAGTCAGTGCATGGCCAGCTTAAAGTGGATCTAAAAGCTGAAGGCTTTTTACCTTCATTCATTCTATGCATGAAGGTAAAAAACCTTCTACGTGCTGCTCCCCCCACAGCCCCCCTTACCTGAGCCCCCTCTAGATCCAGCGATGTGCACAGGAGCCTCGGGTCTCCCTCTCCACATTGGTTGAGACTTAGCAGTGGGAGCCATTGACTCCCACTGCTATCAATTTCAGCCAGCGAGGAGAAAGTGGGGGCAGGGCCAAGGCTGTAGGTGTCTTTTGGATGCATAGAGTAGGGCTCGGGAGCGAGTATGCACCAGTGCCCCCATAGCAAGCGGCCTGCTATTGGGGGCATTGGTCAAGGGGTAGGAGCCAGGAACTCCTGCAGGGGACCAAAAAAGAGGAGGATCAGGGCTGCTCTGTGCAAAACCATTGTTTGTTTGTTTTTTAATGAATTTTTGGAATCACTTTAACTCTGAGCAAGGAAAGTTAGAATAAAGTCTATAGTCCTTACTTCTCAGTGACCAAGAAGTACTGAAGCAAGAGGATCAGCATGGCAGGCAGGCAATTGTCATTTGCAAAACTACATGGCAGCCTCAATGTTTCTCTTTCGAAATGGTTAAAACCCCTACCAGATTATTTTTTACTGTCTGCAACCTGTTAGGGAGATTTTACTTCACTTTCTGTCTTGAATATGCAGCAAGAAGGAAATGGAAATCTCCCCAAAATTAAGGAATTCCCATCTTACACATATGTCCCTATTGGAAAATGTCCCCTCACCTTGCTCCTTCCTGTCTCAGTGAAAATGGTCACCAGAACAAGTAGAAGGGTGAATCATTGCAATAAAACATTGGCAGAGGGTCAAACCCTTCCCTACATCATCCAAAACTGAAATTTGCCTTTACATATACTTTAGGCTGTAATGTAGTCAAATCAGAAAGCATGGCTTTTGACGTCTCTGGAATTCAAGCTAAGTCTGACTCTGCAAATCTGAACTACAGTTGTGCTAACTCCCAGGACTTTTACTAAAGATCCCACTAGTCAGTCTGGTGAATGGCATTGTCTACTGTAACACAAGTATTAATACACAATGCAATGCAACAGCATATTTGTTCTGTGTTTATTTTGTCCAGTGGCATTGACTTCATCCTGTTTATTGGCTTGTTTAAAAACAAAAAATACTTAGAAATTTATTAGGCTGTCATTGTACGAAAGCCCTTACTAGTAATTCTCATATAGAGACAAACATAATTATTTATTTATTTCAGGTACTTATATAGCGCCATCAATTTACACAGTGCTTTACATATATATTGTACATTCACATCAGTCCCTAACCCTCAAGGACCGTACAATCTAAAATCAGTAGAACTTTTTGAATTTATGTTTTTAATCACATATAGCATGAGACGATACATGTTAAATGTAGTTACAGTATCTTGGCTGTAGACTACAACTGATGATTTATTTTCTATTTGCTTGAGAAGCTGAAGACAAACATATTCTTTTATACTCCCAGGGTTTGTTGATGAGGGCAGTAACTGGAGTATATACAGATATCTTGTTCACTGAATGGATGACTTTTTCCTGTCTTTGAGGTCGAATGGTCTGGAGATCACATTCCCAAGTGCTGAGTCAGATCAAGACACAATCAAGTAGTTAGTCTGTGGAAGGAAACGTTGTCCAGATTTTTTTAAATGTTTAGTAATATACTTGTCATCCAGGAAATCCCACCTTTATATTGTGGAATTATTTTGTTTAATTAACATTACTCAGAAGGGTGGTGTGATTTTAAGCGCACCACTGCCCAAACGTTAACTTATAGTATCTAAACCCAAAAAAAACAACATTTAATATATTACAGCTTATCAGTCCTCAGATGTGGTGGCTGCATTAGTTGCCAGTAACACACTTCTTGTCCTACCATAACACTCACTCGGCATACTGGGAGAGATTTACTAAAAAGGGGTTACTCAGAATCTGGTGCAGCTGTGCATGATAGCCAATCAGATTCTAACATCGGCTTGTTCAATGAAGCTTTGGCAATAAAACCTGGAAGCTGATTGGTTTCTATGCAAAGCTGCACCAGATTTTGCACTCTCCAGTTTTAGTAAATAACCCCCACTTTGTCTATGGAGAAGCAGCATTATCATCCTAGGACAGGAAATGTGTTAAGACTACAGAACATCTCCCCCCGCCTCCTCTTGATAATATAGAAAGGAGGTAATTCATAGTTCACAGAAAGATATGGAAACAATGTAACCGGTTACCCCTGGTTCACACCAATACGTTATTTAATGCTTTTTGCAGAAATGCACTACAGTCCAATTAACATGGTTTCCTATGGGACATGTTTAAATGCAAAAAGCAGCAATTTGCTACAATAGAGTAGCTGCTGAAGAAGCTGCTGAAACGCATTTAGTGCGTTTGTGCCACGTTTTTACCATATTTTGCATATTTTTTCTGCCAGCAACAAAAACAATTCCACTTTAACATACGGAAAAAAAAAAAGCTGAAAAAAACTGCAAAACGTGGCAAAAACGTGTGTGTAAAAATGCAATGCACAATGCAAAAAGCATTATAAAACAGATCAAAAGCAAAAAGCTCAGGTGTGAACCAAGCCTTAGAGTGTAGCAAAAGCCAACAGTGCTGAAATGATCAGCTCACTCAATTTCTGTCAGAACCAGCTGATATTTTTTAGTACTTACACACACATCGAACACATATAAAAAATGGCATATTTAACAGACTAAAAAGAAGCAGATAAGAAAACCTCATTGTTAGGTTTCACATAGATGTTAAAGCAAACATACTTTTCTCATGGATTACAATGAAAGAGGTTCACTTTAATGCCCCTTTTCCAGTAGCATATACTTAACTTTCCTTAGCTTTCCTTCTGCTCCTCTGAATAAAATATCCAATACTTACTTCCATGTGTGTAGGAGCATGTGACTCACTATCTAACACTACAACTTCCCAGTTCCTCCTTTCAAGGCATCTCTCACGCACATTGTATATTGACACTTTCTGAGAAGTGTAAAAATTAGAACAGCCTTTGTCAACTTTTTAACATGAATGAACCCTTGAAATGACTTTCAGGTCTCAGGGAATCCCTACTAATAGCAACGCTATATCTACAGATCACAATGCATTAGTATAAATAACAGAATAAGGAATGTGGCATAATTAGTGTATTTTACACCCAAAATGATTTGCTGTTGGTGGTCAATGAAATGCTCCCATAGATCGGTAGTCAGTTAGAAGAATGTTCCTTACGTTGGTGGTCATTGGGAAGATTGCTCCTCACAATAGTGGTCAGTGGGAAGAATGCCCCTCTTACATATAGCTATAGTGACTGATGTCAGTAGGAACTTATCTGAGAAGGAGAAATAGCTCAAGGAACTTCTATCACTCACTGGAGGAATCCTGGTGTTCCAGAGAACACTGGTTGATAAAGGCTGAATTGGAGGCAGCACCAAGGAGCTGAATTCCCATAGATTTTATATACACACATTACAGAACACTATACAGACACCATGCTTATGTTACTGTCTCATCTTTGGAGCAGAATCTAAGTGCAGGAATAATTGCTGACCATTGATGATATCCAAACTAAAACGTGGTGGCCTTCTAGGGAGAAAGGGAGATAAAGGCATTGTCAGGAGTAGTGCAGTGATTTCTATGAGTGGTATAATATACCTTTTAAATGTATCACTTATATGTTATCACTTATGCATGCACTTGACAGGAAAAATAGATCTACCTCTGCTTTAAGGTATTTAAAATTCTGGACATGATGAAATTACTGTTATGGTAAAGTATACTCTGTTCATGAGCGCTATCTAATGTAAAATGAACCTTCACCATTAGGGATCATTGCTTATATGATTTCTATCTGCTTCTGTAACTCACATCTTTGTGAATATATAATACTTGGTTCCATATTTATTATAAAAGTTCTAATACATGGTCATTCTGGAGATGATCAAATAGCAAACTAGAGACAATAATGTGTTTCTGTCTCACTGAACAGGGGCACAGGCAGGCCATTCATCTGTATGGCCAGCCCCCACATATGCACCCTAGTGCAGAGGTTGAAGACTTTCTAGAGGGCATACTGCCTGGTCACGGTCAGGCCACAACCACAGCCAGAGATCTGCACCTAAGGTCTGTTTTAGGCATTTGTTGAGGGGATGAGTATATTTGAAGCTAAATATATTCTTTAAGTGTATCACATTTTTATGCATAGAAATAGAATTGTTAGTTTAATGCATGGGACAGTGAGCAGTACCATGAATCCAAAATTTTATTTGTTTTAGGTTCTCAAAAAAGAATGTGTGTTGAGCAGCTATTTCTTTATCAGAAGCCTGAATTACTGGCAAATAAACTGATTTATAAATATTTCATGTGAGTTGAGTTTTCACTCTTTTATGGGACACTGCTTCTTTAAATCAAACTGTTAAGAAAACGTGTCTATGTGTCACACGTGACATCACATGAGCCTGGTAACTAATCCACAAAACAGCACTTTTAGTTTACCTTTGAAAATGCAAAATTAACAATTGAGGTATTCCTGTACTGCTCAGCACAGAACGCAGCAGAACAATGTGTTGACCTGACACGTGAGCAGATAAAGGCGACAGCTGCCTTGTTATAGCATACAATGCCAATCCAGGGCTACAATACAGCAACTGACCAGTGCCATGTCCATAGTTTGCAAACACTTTTACATAGAAGGGGTAACTATCATTGTATATTTTTTATCTTTTATTGCACAAGTGAGATTTTAGTTTTTACTTAAAACTAAAGTCAAATCACAATGTTAGCAAAGGTTTACACCTTGTTCTGGAGCAGACAGGGAGATCCTGGCCGTCACATGTGGAGGCAGCAGTATCTGGGCACCCAGATCTTTAAGATCGCCAACACCTGGTGTGTCAAAGGTTGACCATGCTTGTTCTCAGCACAAAAACATTCAAGATGTTTCTAAGTTCTTTGCTCAGTTGCTCTATCAGGCTATACCTAACATTATCTAAAATGCATCATGAACACCTTCAAGTCTCATAGCATGTTTGAAACACATGTACATATATGAATGGTTCTCAACCACCAGGCTAAGGCTTACTGCTAGGCAGTAGCCACCCTCCTGGGCCTCCAACTAGCTGCATATCCCTTAACCACCCACTGTACCTACCAGTCCCTATACTGCCACCCAACCTCCCATTGTGGCCTACAGTGCTGCTTAACCTCTCACAGTGCCCCCAGCATCCCTAAGTCCCCACAGTGGCTGCCATTTTCCTACAGTACTTCCAAAACCCCTGCATTGTCTCCAGCCCCCCCCCCCATAATGCCCCCAAGAGTCTTCTCCACAATGCCCTACAGTCTACAGTTTTGTCCCTGAAAAACCCCTCAGGCTCCTGGAGAATCCCCACAGCTTCCTCCGGAAACCTCCAGGGCCACCAAGTCTGTTGCAGAGTCCCTTCATCCCCCAGAGTGAAGCCCAGCCCCAACCAGAGCCTTCTAGAATTTCAAAACATATTTTGTATTCACAAACTCCTATTGTGTGAGTATAAACTTCTTGTTTTCTACTGTTGTGTCACAAAAGGTTTTGGAAAATTGTATGCTTAGAGGTTTAATAGTAGCATAATTTGAATAATTTCAGATCTTTATCTTTCATTGTTATAGATGCTTGGGAGTTGATTTACTAAAACTAGAGAGTGCTAAATCTGGTGCAGCTCTGCATGGTAGTCAATCAGCTTCTAATTTTAGCTTGCTCAATTAAACTTTGACAAACAAATGGAAGCTGCTTGGTTTCTATGCAGAACAGCACCAGATTTTGCACTCTCCAGTTTTAGTAAATCAACCCCCTGGAGTCCTTAAAGGCACAAATACCCAATACCCAATATCCTGGCTATACATCTGATCAAACCTTTCTGTCCAAGCCCATCTTTTATTGATGTTTAATGTCACATAGCTGTACCTTTATCAAGGTCCTAGAGACATCTGAATATGAATAGACCTCTTTAAAAGACACATAATTGTGAAATATTAAAGTTTCTTATCAAGCATAAAATGAACACTTGTGACAATGACACCTATAACTATAAATGCAGCAGCTCTTGCATCTTGCCAAAAGAGGAGGTACTTTCACAATGATAAAAACAAAGGAAATAAACAATCATCAAACAGTAGATTAAATTGTATTTACTGCGTATTTGCTAGGCAGCTAAAAGAAATTGTTCCACTTTCTATTATTGTCCAGCTGCCTATGTCAGCAATCTTGATTCCACTCAATTCCAATGGATAAGAATAAACTGCAAAGATTAAATTGACATTGCATGTTCATCATTTATTTTCAAAGCATTTTACTTTTCATAGTCTAGGGTTACCATTAACCATAAACACAAGCATGTACAAAGCATAACTTTAAGACAGAATTTATTTAACTTCACAATGTTCCTTTATAAGTGTAGGACATATGTTGAACATATGTCTCATCGTAGGTCTTTTTTACAAGAATAAAAATTCCCTGTACATCATGTTGTACAGATGTACAGTATGCTATATACATAGGTCCCACTGTATACAGTCTGTGCTTTTTGTATTGACTGTATCTGAAAATTATTTGCATCCAGTCTACAAGTTTCTGTATCTGAGCAGATATTGTCCCTCAGTTATATAGATTTTTAATACAGTCATGCGGTAATCTACCCAGGCATGGAGTATGCACCTGATGGTGCACATCACTGCTGGTAGTGCCTTGAAATTGAGAAAGCTTTGTCTGATTTCCAGTAAATTTCATCTGCTAAGGGTTGGATCACCCAGAAAATTATCTAGATGGGTGCCTAGGGCCCGGTGGTAAATTTGGAGATTATGTTTTGTTTTTGTGCACCAAAAAAGTGTACTTTTCAATAAAAATGTATGTTTGATAAATATTACAACATACACAATTGGAACTGTCATATTTTTATTCTATAGATCCTCTGCTTTCGAAAAATAGTTCAGTAGTTTAATAAATCTCCAAGCCCACAATGTTAGGTTTCTGGAAGGTGGTTTGGGGAGGAGGGTAGGCCAAAGCTGTTAACCTGTCTAGGGCCTTGTATGGTCATAATCCAGCTCAGCCTGAATTCGCAAAATTTAGAAGGGGCATAGATACAAGGATAATGCATCCTGCTTCAGATTTTGGACTAGGACCTTTTGCCTTACTTTGTTGATCATATATCACAGTGAACAAGTACAATGGATGTATGTGAAAGTTTCACTGTTCCCTGTGCCAGACCTGAAGCTTCCCAGCACAGCCCTTCAGTAGGGCACCCAGTGCTCTGTATTAGTTACAACTAATATGCAGTATGTGTTTATATATTTGTTTAAATCACCACACAACATTTTCTTTGGAATTGGATCCAGCACCTATGCAGATGTGATCGCATGCCCACGTTTTTTCATGTTCACATGCAGTGTGCTCAGGGTAGCTCATTAATTTCAGTGGGCTAATCTACATGTGAAAATCACACAAAAGTAATACTTTGGCAATGTACGTTGGGATGCTATTAAAAGTTAGCGGCACTGCAGCCAACATTCATGATTATATTTGCATTCCAGCAGTACACAAGACTGAACAGAGCCTTCATCAGGTATGTTATCCACAGTACCACATGTGTTGTGAAATCCACATCTTGGGAGTGAGCCTCTCTGAAGGTTGGGTGGATAACACAGTTGGAGTGCATTTCATGTGAATTTCAGAACACTTGGTGGTGGATCTATTTACAAGGACTTTTTTTTTGTGTGGTGAATGAAGCAATTTTACAAAGAAAGATAGTGGGCTTTGCAACATTGTATGTTATTTGTAGGACATATTTGTGTTTTAACAGTGATTGTGTATGTGTTTATATTATATTTATTTAATCACAGCTGCTTTTCTCATTATAAGGTTTTGTAAAAATTGTTGATTTATTGTACGGCGCAGTTGTAGGATATATCATACTCTATATTAGTGTAAGCAAACTGTAGGGCAATAAAAGGGTGGCCATGGTACAGAATGTGGACTAGGGCTTGGTTACAGCTCCCAGTGATGGGAGCTTTATACATAACTGTAGTCTGTTACTGCCCTGGTAGAGATGTATCAATATTGTTGGCAGATCATGCCACTAGGCTGTGTGTTTACGTTAGCTATACTGGATAAGACCGATTTTACTTGCCATGGTCTAAAGAAAATCTTGCACATTGGCTGGTAAATAATTACTTTTATCTAAATTTTGGTAATTCTTGGTCATTTTGATTGAGTCTTTACAGGGCTGACATTGGTGCCCATAGCAGACGCCAGTGTTAGTTCTGTCAGCTTCTCTTCGGTAGGCTCAATAAAAAAGGAAGAGATTATACCCCTTGAAACGCATCATTCTTGTCATCTGTTGTGGAGGTCTTTCCTACGGGCTATTCTAGCCAGAGAGCTGTGTAGAGTCCCTGTCTAGACTTGATTTTTACTTGTGTTTTTAATGGATTTCTAAGTATATTTTAGCAATAAATGTTGCCTGGGATAATGTGCTAGGCTGGAGTACCCTTCTTACCCTTCTTTGTTTTTGTATGCAATAGAGAGAGCTCAACAGTCAAGGAAATTAGTCATACTTTAAAGCCTGCCATACATATTGGCCATGGTAGAATGTTTTGAAGCTCTCCTTGGTATTAAGAATGCCCACTTTTTATATATTTAGATATATTTAAAGTACATTTATAAAGAATATATATTTACACTGTATCGTTTATTTTATATCAGCAGCTAACTATCCTTCCTGAATTCTCAATTACTTGTCAGTACTAAAGGAAACATAGATAGATAGATATGCTAACTTAGAATATTGTCTACTGATAATCTAATTGACTTATAAAGTGTGCTCTGAATAATTTACATTTTATTGAACAGCTTTTAAGTAAACATATCTCTGATACACTTTTTTCTGCACACGCAAAATTGCTGACTTCAAGGTTAGCCAAAGGCATTGCTACTACACTGGCAGATGCAGTTGAAAGCAAGACATTGTATGCCACTGTTTCTCAACCGCAAGAGTGTAAACCCCTTTTTAAATTTTACAGATATACCTTTAGGTTGAGTAATGTACAGTGAATGAAGTTTACTGTCATGATACAGAATGTGGATCAAAAGATAATAGTCTACTATTCAACCTGTATCTGTTGTGATAGATTTCCAACTGATATTACAAAGATATTATCTGTTGTGATAGATTTCCAACTGATATTACAAAGATATTATCTGTTGTGGTAGATTTTCAACTGATATTAGAAAGATATTATCACAGGAACATGATAATAAAGCAGTGAATGTGACATTCAACCAAACATTCACCGAAGGTTAATGGATCACTGTAATTTAAACCCCATGTAACAGGAGGATACACCTGCAGTGAATGTTTGGTACCAAGAAAAAAAAACAAACAAAACCAAGGGAAGCTCAACCCTAGCACAATAAACCTTTAATAATTGTAAACAACAAGTATTATAAATGCAATCACATGATCCCAAGAGCCACAGACATAAACATAAGACAGAAGCCTTTAGATGTGTCTCTCCCTCACTAATTTTCTAAATGTTTGGTGCATGTCATGTTCTTTACTTTTTAAATACATTGCATCCTTTAGTTTACATAATTCTACGGATCTAGGCATGATATTGTAAGTTTAGTTTTTAATATTATTGTATTTATGCGTAAAATACCGTAACATATTTTAATTAGCTATATTGAATTGTTTTGTTGAAATGATTATACATTTTCTCATTAGACCTGTCATGTGATAATAGATGAATTACCTTCATTTGTAAATTAGATTAGGCTAAGAGTGTGTCAGGCCAATTATGCCTCTGTCTCCTAGATTCTGTTGGTGCACTGTCACACATTTAGTGTTTTCCTTGAATGGCTTACACTAACAATGGCTTTTCATTATTATTATACAACTACATATATTTTTATATTTATATTTTTATATTTGTATTTTAAATATTTTTATAAGCAATAAAACCTTTTTTAATGAGCGATAGATGGCTAGATAGATTATAATACTGGCATGTAAAGTATACTCATCCTGAATTTCCAGCTAGAAAGAAAATAAGTAAAGCTGCCCATACATGGATCTAAATTCATCCAGTTCTTGCTGAACCGGCCAAATTTTGATCCATGTATGGGCACTGTGGTTGAATAGAAGTCGATCTTCCTATTGACTTCTGTACAACCACTCTGATGGAAAATGTTCTCTCGATCAGCACTCCACTACAGTCTCTCCGTTGTCAGTATACAATTACATTGCAGGGAGGACTCCCCCAACCACCTCAAATGTGTGTACGGGGGAATCGGTGGTTGAACAAAATAAATTGACTCATCCATAGCCAGCTTAAGTGTAATCTTGATCTCTGTTCCTGGCATGCAGTAGTGGTCACTTATTTCACTGTTATGACTAATTGAAAAGTATGAGGGAAGCTTATTAATAAATAGAAATCAAAAGATAAAAAATAACACACGTGTCTCTTATTTATTAATAAAAGTTTACAAGGAAACATCAACCCATAGGATAGATCAGTCACATTATTTAGGGTTACAATACAGCTTGGGTAAGTCTAGTGATTGGTGGGGATTGGCTGGAAAGAACATTTATCTGGCAGCATAAAAAATCAGGTTAAGAGTCTTAAATATGCACATATTAACATATACAGTATGTAAAGATAAAACCTTTTTCCCTTGTTTTGGATAGAGTTGGAAGGGTAAAGCCCCTAGCAGGTTATTTTTTGCTTTCTGGGTCCTGCTAGGGAGTTTTACCTTTACTTCCTGTCTTGGAGATACAGCAGGAAGAGAAAGGAAATCACTCAAAGGGAAATTACCATCATGGAGAGGACACAGAACATGCTCTCATGACAACTCTATAATGTTGGATTTCCACTCTCACTTTCTTACTCTCTAAGTTACAACAGTCATTGGGACCAATAGAGGGGTAAATTTCCACAGTAGGGGACAGTGACAGCTATAAAAACTTGGGTATGACCCCTCACCTCATTATACAAAACTAAAAAATAAAGTTTTACATATACATTATACATACATAATATAAAAAATAGCTAAGCAGATGTTGGGTCATTTTATTTTATTTGCACTTTCTAGGAGAACAAATAATCTTACTTATTACTTATTACACTGTCATGAAAAATGTGATTTACAGATCATATCTTTTAGATTAGGGGAATGTTATTTATAGTAAAACTGAAGCAGCATTGAGGAGTAAAAATTACCCTGATTCAATCTTTAGTTATCAAAGTTTTTGATCACACAATAAAAGAGGAGACTTCTTTCTCAGTGCTTAGTCCAGCTCTCTCTATTTTTTTAATAATACATGGAGGTCCCAAAAAATGAAACTTTTTTTTTTAATGACAGACCCTTTCATTGCCATTTCATCTCCCTTTATTGCACTTTATGTGACCTCATCATTGGTTTGTCTACTATGTCTTTCTAGTCATATAATCTATTTTTTTGTTTAAAAGTCACAGTTCTTTTAGTGGTTATTGTATACATAACACATTCTATATTTTTTTTCTTGATAATATTATTACTATGCATATAGCACAAACATCTGCACAAGGTGAGGACACAGACAGGCTAAAAAATTGCATTTTCACATATGCAAACCAAAACAATAGGAGTAAAAATTTAGTTTTTTAATAATGTATTGTAGAGGTCATATATCCTTAAATTAGACAAACTAGAAGGCAGTTCTTTTCCAGAATGATTTACCTGAGGGAAAACTAGCTTCATTGTATTATATGCAGAAAATTTAGCAAACGTACAATTTACAAAGCAGGTATGTGAGTAAAGAGGTCTAGATGTGACTGCTTGAAGTTGGTACTTTAGGGGGAATATTGTGGGTTTTGTAAAGTTACAATCTACCAATCATAATAAGAATTAATACTGCCTATGTGTTTCGTAGTATCCAATCAGAATCAAAGATACCCAGGAAAATGCTTTGGAATTTTACTAGCTGTTATGATGAGGTAATACAATGTTCTTATTCAAACACTCCAATAAATAGGACCTTATGAGTCAGTGATTGTGTCATTCTCTGTATTGTTCTATTCACAAAGAACAATAGGTCTTATTTGTCAAATTCACAGGGGGCTATGTTGCTCTCACCAGCCAATCAGATATCAGCTGTTCTTTTCCTAAAACGTCAAGAAAGGAAATCTCACTTTTAAGCAGTCACATTTCTATACAGACAGTTATGATGAATGAGGGAAAATGAAAGGTCATGAAACTCAATGACAAAGCATGAGCACCAAGTCTAGAATGCATGAGGTAATTCCACATTGTATCTGTTATGAATTCCACATTGCATCTGTTAGCTATCATCAAATCAAAATTCACATATCTTCAAATGTCTGGGACACATAATGCCTGGTTGGCTTGCAAATCAAAAATACATAATATCCCTTAATTGACTAATTTTTGTCTTTGGTTGATATTTTTGAATTTGAAGTTAATTAGATCAGTTGGCTTGTTTTGTAGTGTATATTCAACTGTCACCATTTACTCCTCAAAGTAAATGTAGGTCCTTTTGTATGTTCCCTAAATACAATGTTAAAGAGATGTGATTAATATGAGTAAGATCACTGTGCATTAGTTAGTTTAATCTGGATTTCTAGTTTCATTACATTTGCAAGTTCTGCTTCCTGGTTGTGCCTTGCAGATTCTCTTTCTACCAGGTCTGTCTGAATAAAACCAGGGCTTTTTTTTCAGCTGGAACGTGGCGTAACTGAGTTGTGCCGCACCTGACGCTCGTCCTGTGCTTGCTGCTTACTACTGTCATTTGTAAACATAGAAACCCAGCTCCATTGTTTACATGTGACATCTCTCTCCTCCTGAGAGCTGGCACAGAGCCCTCCCTACCCTACATATCCCTAGGGGAAGGAAACACAAAGAGAGCAGCTCTAAACAGACCACTACTGTAGTATGCTAAAATACCAATTTACTATAGGGGTTAAAATGTAACTATAAGTATTGCATTCACAAAAGTGGGGAAACTCAGGAAAGCAGCAACAACAATAGACTCCCTCAAGAGTTGGTTCTGGCCAGTTCAGTGGATTGTGTATATGAGACTTTTATGCCCAGGGGGGTTTGGACTTCAACACACATTTTTGTGAGTGCAATACCTATAGTTATTTTTTACTCCTATGATAAATTGGCATTTTAACATGCTACACTATTAGTCTGCTTTGCACTGCTTTCTTAATGTTTCCTTTACATGTCTATGGAGCCCTCTACTCTCAAATCAAGCTAGCGGCATGTGGATCAACTCATAGTGTTAGTTGTTCTTATTTAGAGATTGGATTTACCTGAACTTTTCACTCTGTATGTAGTGTACTCTGGAACTCTGCACTCTATACATAGCACACTTCTGAACCCTGCATTGTATACATACCACACTCCTGAACCCTGCACTCTATACAATGCCCACTCCTGAACCCTGCAATCTGTGTAATGTGCACTCCTGAACCCTGCACTCTGTACATAGTGCACCTATGAACCCTGCACTCTGTATAATGCACATGCCTGAACCCTGCACTTGGTTCATAGCTCACCTCTGAACCCTGCACTTTACATAGCACACTCCTGAACCCTGCACTCTCTACATAGCTCACCTCTGAACCCTGCACTCTGTACATAGCACACTCCTGTACCCTGCACTCTGTACATAGCACACTCCTGAACCCTGCACTCTATACATAGCTCACCTCTGAACCCTGCACTCTGTACATAGCTCACCTCTGAACCCTGCACTCTGTACATAGCACACTCCAGTACCCTGCACTCTGTACATAGCACACTCCTGAACCCTGCACTCTATACATAGCTCACCTCTGAACCTTGCAATCTGTACATAGCACACTTCTGAACCCTGCACTCTGTACAAAGCACACTTCTGAACCCTGCACATTGGTTGGGTGGGGGTGGGGGTGGAGGTGGTGGTGATTGAGTTTCTGCACCTATTCTCTGAGGTAAAAAGCCATGATTTAAACCAGTATACTCTGTCTTATCCAATGATATATGAAACATACACAATTTGACCATGTGAGCTTTGCTTGAATTTTAGGGAAATAGAAATGTTTTTTCTATTTGTTGCTTCTAAAGTGTACTTATATGTCATTGTCATTTTGTGGCCATGTCTGTATGGAATGGATCAATGCAAGCACTCATGCCATTTACAGCAGACATAAATATGATCTGTTCATTCAATTGTGTGATAAAAAAGCAGGGTAAAAGTGTTTAAAAGTGCTGGAAAATATATATATGTTCAGCATTTTAGATAACTTTAGAGAGAATTTGAGATGCATTCATATTGACCTGTTTGGAGAAATAATAAGTAAGCAACATCGTGCTTTGTAAAAGCATTGTAAATTGAAGCAAGTGAACACTACTCTATTTGTTCCTATTGATAATCTAATCATCACCTTCTGCACATCAGAGGCACAGGTGTATGCTTTTCAAAGGCTTCTACATCTGATGCAGGTCTGGTCATGGGAAAGTGCAGGGCCATGTTTTCAATAAGTAATGCACAAAGTGTGAAAAAAGTAAAGAAAAAAGTAAAGAAAGTAAACACTGCTACAGTATGTTACAGTTGCTGACACTTTTTCTGTTATTGCAGTCACTAAGAAATGCAAGATCTATGACAGTGTTATTTCTTAGTGAATAAATAATGCAGTTTGTACACATGTTGTAGTTATGCTGAAAAATGTGTTCATTGCTCTCTGTTTGATTTGATAAGCATTTTTTTGCTTATATTTTAACCATGCCTGTGTTTTTTATTTTTGTTTTTTTTTTAAATAGATGACGGAGGGTCGGCGATGTCAAGTCCACCTGCTAGATGATAGGAAGTTGGAACTTCTTGTACAGGTAAAAAAACTTCTCATACACCAGAATTTATAATAAAATAAACTTGCTAAGACTTTAAAGTGGAATTAAACCCATCCATCTAACTGTTTCACAGGCCAGTTACATTTAGGCCATGTCGTGAATGATAACTGTCACAGTTGTTTCTGCTCCCAACCAAGCTGTCAAGCCATCAAATGGCCGGGGTCATAACTAATTACCTGTGCAGCTCCATGAGAAGGAAGCAAGAAGCTTCCTTGGCTGTCAAAGATAGGAGGGTTTAGTTCCGCTTTAAGCATTCACATCTACACTGTTACACCACAGTAGAGCCCAGGGGCGGACTGACCATTTGGAAACTCGGGCACTGCCCGAGGGCCCAGGGTCAGTAGGGGGCCCCATGAGATGCCCCTGGTACCTTTTTCATAGGCTTTTTTGAGTTTGGGCAAGGACACAGGGGCCCCATGATCCCCTATTGCCCGGGGGCCCCATGAGTTGTCAGTCCGCCCCGGTAGAGCCTTACAATCTTCAAGCTTTTTCAGGACATGTACAGAAAGGGATATGGTCATTTCAACTTTCTACCTAATTGGCATTTCCTGAACAGTCCCTTCTTTTTGTCGGACAGTGATTAAATAGCATTCCTTGCATAAACGTGAACTGGGTGGATAGGAAAAATAATGCCTGGAAGAAGGAAGGCTGGCTTAAGACATGAATGGATACACATGAGACAGAATTGAATTCCAGGAAGTGTGCACTCATAGTGACTTTTACACATGGTGTGAAATATTTTCAGAATCCATTTTACAAAGGACAGAGTTATATATGGCTGATTGAGCACATGCATTCATGTAATTGTTGTTCAGTATTTCTTACGAATTGTCATTACTATATATCGATTTAATGTTGTCATGGAATGCACTTATCAAGTGTAAATAATCAAGTACACAATTACAATTTGAACAAGTAAATGTATCTGTTTTTTTGTATGATACAAATAGTGTATTTCTTCACCATAAAATATCAATGTAATGTTAAACCCTAAGGCAATTAGAGCCATTAATGACAGGTCGCCGGTGGCCGCATCTGTTTGCGGCTCTCTGCGCAGTCAGCTATTACCTGTGGTGATCACTGCTGGAGGCACACAACGTGTCCAGCAGCAAACTCCTAGCTAATCAGTGGCTGTGCCGACAGCAGCAAATAGCTGCGGCTGCTGGAGACCTGTCAATATTGTGAATGAGGCACCTACCTGTTGAGAGCCGCAGTAGGAATCTCTGATTCCTACCGCTACTATTCACACCGGCTCTAATTGCCGCTGTGAATGTAGCATTGGATCACTTTCACATGGGGTGGATTCTGTTCCAATCAGTAGGGGGATCATTTCACAGATCCACTTCTGATCAGGACGGAGTAGGCGTATGACGCTTTGCAGAAACTGAGTGGACACAGACCAGGAGTAGATGGACTCTGCTGTCCATGTTCACCCGACTAACCATCTAAACAGAAGAGGATGGATCTCATTCTGTTCTTTGTTTCTTTTAGTGGACTGGATCGGACCCTGATGTAGGTGGGTGTAAACAGACACAAGTCCATTTACATCTGCCTGTCCATAGGAATAGCAAGAACCTTCTGATCAGGTCCACCTGAAAAACTGACAGGCGGACCTGATCAGATACTGTAGCCCATTTGAAAGGGGCCAAAATGCACAAAAAATACAGTGGAGCTTGAGCTAAATTTGGCCTGTGCAGCATGTAGAGGTTTTTTGTGTCTGAACATATGAGGACTGCACCTGAGAAAACACTCGTACAATGTAGTTGCTAGTATAGGGCATGGTGGATCATTTGTGTCACTAGACAGTGAGTGCCAGCTAGTTCAGGCAAGGGAAGACACAATATAGAATTGAAAAGCAGGAACTGAGCCAGACAGACTGGAGGTCAAGGCAAGCAGGTGTGATAAGGGAACAAGTAGAAACTCTGGCAAAAGGCAAAAGCAGTGACGTAGGTTAGCCTGAGTTTAAACTGGAAATAGACTAGAAACAGCAGAGCAGCCAGACAGATAGTTATTTAATCAGACACTGGGTGTTAATGTTCTTAAGGTCATTTAGGTTCTCCTGTTTGAGGCCAAGTGTGCAGTTGCACATGTCTACATGTATAGTTACTGTAATATAAATGTCTTTTTTTCACATTTTCATCTATTTTTCATATATTTTTCTATGTACTTTATGTTCCAGATAGAGTGTGCACTTCCTGTGTTAAATGTATGTACTATGTGTTTTTCATGCAACTCCAATCATCTCTAGGACACGTTTTTGTAAAATTCAATACAAATGCTGTTTTTAGGACAAACTGGGAAAAAATCTCAGTAGATGAAAATGCAAAAAGTTAAACAGTCCCATTGACTATAATAACCTGGTCATTTAATTGCACACAAAATGCTCAAGTATGACTGGTACCTTTTAGATGCAACCAACTCTGGGTTCAGATAAGACATGAAGTTCTTATGGATTAGTTTTGGGGGACTGCATGCATTAAATTTATGCTTGGAGAGATCAGTTGGTCCTTGTGCTGAACAGATTATCAGAAGCTAACCCACTTATGAGAACACACATTGAAGCTCACACTCCACTCATCTGTTTATTTTACTCATCTTGTGATGGTTTGTTAAAGCGGAACTTCTCTGTGCACCACAAACCAAAAACACTATTTAATTCATTTTAAATATTCAATGCAAATTAACCCATTTATCCTTTTCTCCATGCTTTATTTTACTGAGAAATCCCTTTAAAAAAGACCCATTGCTAATTGTGGCCATCTTGAGTAAGGGCAGATGATTCATGTAGCATTTACTTCCTGGAGTACATCTGCTTTTAGCATCCTAGGCATAAAGGCAGGAGGGTGTGCTTAGCCGAGAAAGACCCTCCTCCTGATCAAAGGAAACAAAATGCCAATGAAGACTCCTGAGATGTATGACATCATTTTGGCTTAGGCCAGAATCCAGGATGCAACTGAAGAAATGTAAAAAAAAAGTTTTAAACAATTAAATATAATATAATATAATTAACATTTAATAGAAATATCCATTTACTAAGAAGTACAATTCTTTAATGTTGATTGAGAGAATGAAACTCTGCTTTAATTAATAGACCAAAGATGTAAGATGCAGTGTTGACCGAATTCTAAGTCCTGTTTTATTTTGGGATCTAGAATAAAATTGATCTCGAAACCATCATATGGTGAATGGACTGACTTTTATGCACCTCTCCATTTAATGCTAAACCCTCACAATATATTTCGTTGTAATTTTTTTCAAGATTCTTTACTTTGTTTTGTACTGCTGGCCCCTCCAGCTTTTTCAGTTTTATTGGTTGTTGAGGCTAATCCATACAGAGAAGATCCTCTACATATACAGAAAAGCTGTGTTCTAAAAACACGCTAAGCTGGTTTAAACGGCTTGTTATTCATCATGCAACTTGCCTCAACTTCAGCTCTATGCATGTGTGCAAGTTAAAAGAAAACCAGAACACATCAGTAAATGGGTGCATAACATTCTTTAAAGCAAAAAAAAGCAAAAGCTCATTTTTCTACGGAAATGTCCACATGCCATTGTCATAATAACATAATCTGAGACTAGAATTTGAAAATATTCTATGGACATGGAAGAGTATGTTTGTCCAATACATATGAGTTCAGTAGTGGTAACTAAAGCCTAATTCTAGCCAAATATTTTTTTTTATTTGACAGAAGGGTTTTATTGCCCTCTATGTGCCTGTTGGGGAGATTTTCCCTCCATTTTCATTCTTGTGACCAAACAAGAACCTAAACTTCCTCAATGGCAAAAGAGGGACAACTGAAAACCTGATGGAGGTTCTTACTCTTTCCTACTCTATATCTATTTTCAGTTCTAAGTACTACCCTTTCACTTGCTGGAGAGAGTCTGCTCACATTCTGTCTTGGTGACCACACAGGAAGTAGGGAAAATATCCCAAACAGCTACAGACATTTCAATTAAAACCAGCAGAGTTACTTACTGCAATAATAGTAAGTTCTGATGAACCCCAAACTGTGTGGAGGTAATGGGGGATTAATACTGAATAATGTGCTACCCTCATGTGCAGGTCAGTAACAAAAAGATCTGATTTAGATCACTCTGTTAGACATTCATGGAACTCTGTTACATTCCTGCCTGAGTGTGGCAGCAAGTGATACATACATTTTTAAAGATCACAATTACAGCTACATATATTGTGAATTGTATGTGTTTAAAACATGTGGTGGCAGCTACTGAGTGTGTGTATTTGCTTCCATAACAATAGCAGGGTGGGGAACTAATGATATCTTTTCTAAAAGGTAAGTGCTATTAAAAACATTTCTTGTTGCTGATAGCAGTCACTTTATATTCATGTTTAAATCTCATCTGTGCATTGCTATTTGAAAAGCTAATCAGCTGCTAAGGGCAACCAGATATGCTTTTATAGGACATTTTATGTGCATAAGATCCTAAGAACCTTAAAGTGGCATTGAACGCAAAAGCAAACATTTGTTATATTGGACCTTACCAATTCTTAGATGTGATGGCTGCATTTGTTTTCTTTTTTTACACTTTCTTTCCTTGTGATCTGGTAAGTCTGATGTTTTTCTAAAGAGAGCAAACTCTCTTGCAGATTGTAGCAGTTACAAGGATGAGACAAACTATTTACCACTGGCAGGGATGCTTACAATGGCCATCTTTTATTTCTGTAGTATCTTTATCCCAAAAGAAAAAGTTTTCTGTAACTGCTTATAAAGTATTAGCTGGAGTTTGGCTTCAGTTTGTTAGTGTATCTAAATCTGATAGTACATCTAACACTCCCCACCCCCCAGACTGACAATGCTGCTGTCCCAGGGTGCTTCTTTGTCCAGTGTAGAAGCACTCTAATACAGGAAATGTGTTACTGACCAGATCACCAGGTGAAAACAGAGGGGGAAAAAAGAGAATGAATGCAGCCACCACATCTACAAATTGGTAAGCTGCAATGTGTTACATTTTGTTTTTGGGTTTAATACCGCTTTAAAATTAAAATCTGTTCATACGACATTTGTAAGCTCTTGGTTTACAACAAAGCTGTGCATCTGTTTGTAGCTCCAGCCAAACACAGAAGAGGATCATGTTTGCAAATCTTTCCTGTTTAAAAGAAGAGTAGTGATGTTTACTGCATACTTTCTGCACCCATTTCCTCTTACAAACAGATGCCCTCTTACTCTTCTGTACAAATGTAAACTATCCTTAGTGGTAAATCCTCTATGCAGGTGTTAATATAGAAAAACAGTTAAACATAATGAATCAAACTTTCCTTATATCTTTTTAGGTATTTAAAACAAACAACGATAAATGTGACATTATTTGTCAATTGTGTGTAGGATTTTATGAGCGGATAAAAGGTTCAACATACAGTATATGTGGGATCAATATAATTCTAGTAGATGAGATACTATCAGGACTTTTTTCAGCAGGAACATGGGGGAACGCAGTTCGGGCACCTCCAGCACCTCTAGCACTGAATGTATATAATGTCAAGGGGTGCTAGGGTGTGCTGGAGGGTCTATTGATGCTGGCTGCTGAGGGATCTATTTTAACTGGAGGGGATCTTTTTTTGTGTGGGGGTCTATTGTTGTGGGGGAAGTTTAGTATTTCCCACCCCCCTCTCTCCACCCATCCCCTCATCTTTCCATACCCCTCCTCCCACCGTCCCAATCCTCCTCTATTTTCTCTTTTTATTAACTGGCTGCCATTTCTCTTTTCTCAGCCTTACACTTTTGTTCGGCCCCTCTGACCATCCCTCAATGTCCACATTCTGCAATTCCAGTTTTTCACAAAAGTCCCTGAGTTCTTCCAGAAATCTTAGCCTTGCCAACTTCCCAACCTTCCATCCAATGAGACATGCCAGGAACCTCCAGTTATATTGAATTCTTTTCTTCTTCATCTGGTCCAGTAAGGGTTTCAACGATCTTCTTGCTAACGTCTTAAATACAATGTCCACAAAGACCTGCGGGTTCGCTTCTTAAAATTGTATTTCAGGGTTCTTCCGCAGTTTTTTCCATATTATCTCTCTGTCCTCATAATGATGAAAGCGGATGATCACATCTCTAGGGATGTCTGATGTTCTTCTTGGTGGGCGCCTTAACCTGTGCACTCTCTCAATCGTCAAAGGGTCTAAGACTGATCTGCACATTATTGGGTTAAACACTGTCCTTATTTTTTCCCTTGGGTCCTCCTCATGCGCATCTTCTGGTAATCCTCGGATCCTTAGATTATTTCTTCTCTCTATATTTTCTTGATCCTCCAGCTTAAAAGAGAGCTTCCTCTGTTCCCTTCTCATCTCCTCTAACTGTTTCTCCAAGTTAATAATCCACTGGGCTTGTATCTCCGTTTTCTCCTCTACTCCTTCTACCCTTGTGAGCAATAGTCCCAGATCCTTATGAAATATCGCCATTTCATTTGTCATGGAGAATCCTAATTTTGCAAACGTTTCTGCCATTTCTGGTCTTGTAGGTATTTGTGATTTTGTTCTTTATTGTTCCAAAACTTTTTGATCGTTTACATTATCAACAGTTATAGATTAATTGATCTCATTTCCTTCCCTTGCTCCAGATGACAATCTAGACTGCTCACCATCATATTTTCTACTTCCTTCCTGTTGTTTCTCTATACTTTGTAGCTCTTGGCTTTTTTCTTGTAATGGCATATATTTCTTTATTGTACTAGTATTTGCGTTTTGTTGCAGGGTTTTTACTACCCCCCCCCCCTTTGACAGGTCTGTTCTTCATATTAACTGTTTGCAGATTATTTATTACAGGTACTTATATAGCACCATCAATTTTTTGTGAGAGGAAACCCATGCAGACAAAGGGAGGACATGCAAACTGCATGCAGTGAATGCGGAGTCAAGCCAATGACCCTAGTGCAGATAGGTGGAAGTGCTAACCACTTTGCCACTTTGCCATTACTAAAATTTTCTAAAGGTTTTTTGTTGTAATTTTTATCATAAGGGTATAGCTCCCCTTTAAGTACATTTTATTGAGGAATTACAACACAGAATGCATATACCACCTCAGGAATGACATACCAATAAAGAATAGGAGTAGAAAGGTACAGATGAATTTCACGGCATGAGCAAAATGTTAGTCTTGTGAATGGCACAGGCTTGGATTCTTTAATTAGATCATTTAAAAACTGAGTACTATGTATGCACTGGTAGATGAATTATATTCCTGAAATCATTTTTCAATTGCAGTAATAATTTACTTAGTCTTCTTAACATTGCCAAATATCTCCATCCCGGTTTCATACGGTACATTTAGCTCTGGAAGGAAATATGTCAGCCAGATGTTTGAACGTGGAACTTGGCTTTAAAATAGTATTTAATAATAGCACTGTCTCGTCTTCATATTGTGTACACTCACAGTAAATAATGTGGAAGGAAGCTAAAACACCATATTTATATTTTCAGTAATGAACCATAAAGGTAATACAGCTGTATATAACCTTTCAGTGGTCATTTTCTGAACATATTTCAACAGATTTAACTCAGACTACTCCACATAGATCTGCACGTCCTAAATCCAGTATTTTAGACACTAGAGACTCTGTCAGGGCATTGCATGTGTGGGAACAGTTATTGTAGCTGTGAAGCTAAATAATGTCACGCTTATCGCTGTTGGTAAGCTGTGTCATGTTCAGCAATATCTAATTGCTTTCAGTTGTGGGTGCTACCCAATGACTTATCACAACCTATTATTAGAGAAAATGTAAAAGAACCCCTGTACTGCTCAGGTCTCCCTAAATCCCAATACTTAAAAAGCTGTCCCCAGCCTTGTTAAACCATCAATTCAAAATGTGACTAAATAAATAAATATTGTGAACCACCTTCTCTGATAAAAAATAAAGTTACTCAAAACCAAATATTAGCAAAAGATTTATATAGCAATATCCTTATCTATGCAAATAAAACAACTGTGCACATAATTCAGCATAACTCCAAAATGATCTCCAAGTGATTTTCATATGAGCAATCATGCAAATATCGTACATCTATATAAAGTCCTGTTTCCAAGGAAAATTCCCCATGTGTAAAGTTCATATAAATGCTCAAATCCTTCCAATCTTCACCAACGTGCAAATTCAAAATTTCAAATGCCACTGACTGCTCAAACTTACTCCCCAGACACCATGTGTAATTGGGTGTACCCTCACCTCCTAGGGTTGATCTCTCAGGTTGCAAGAGGTCTTTTGGTGCTTTAAATCATCAAAGCAGCTCCAGTGCTCCTCCACATATATACCTGATCTTCTCCTCCACTTCTCTGCAATGTAAATGCTCATCAATGATATAAATACATAGCCCCAATAGTATACTATGTAAACATTTTTGGCAGCACACAACGGGTTAGAATCACTTTGCAGGAAACATGTATCGGCTTCTCCGCACAAGGTGTAACAGCGGCTCCTCACATCTCCCTCTCCTGTCACTCGTGGGATCTCAGGGAGTACTGCCAAGCATGGTGACATCACAGCCCTGCCTGCTGATGCGTTGTGTCCAATTCTTTCGAAAAAGTCCTGATTGGAAACAAATCCAAACTCATTTTCTTTTCTCTACATTTTAAGATTCAGCCCCATTGTGGGAAGCCAGGTGTGTTGTAGAGTGTTGTGTTTGAACAGTGAAAACTGTTGAGATATTTAATTTGATAGTAAGAGAAAAACCACGTTAAAACAGACAAGGCCAGACTCGCATAGGCATGAACTTTTTCTGTTTTTCTATTTCTTTTCTATTCGTGTGTGTGGTTGTTTTTATTTTTGGGGGTTTTTAATGTTGGTTGAACTGGATGGACTAGTGTCTTTTTACAACCAGATTAACAATGTAACTTTAAGGACATTACAATAATCTTAAAAGATGCTGAAGTCACAAGAGTGTACCAAGCATAAGTGTATGCCTGAACATTTATCCCACAGGTGCCCATGGCAATTCTTGGAAGCACATTGAGAACTGTCACAATGTTTTAGGACCAGAGTGATCTGATTTATACATTTCAAGGGCAGAGCTGACAGCTTGTAGAGGGGAAAAGAGGACATATGAATATTCACATGAATATTCTAGTCATTGCCTCTTCTACACAATCAGTTTATTTTATACTATTCAATAAATAAATTCTATTAATGCACCAAACTAAGCCCATACTGTATATTTACCCATAAATAAATTACTACAACCCATTTTGCCACTTGCTCAATATGGATCAAAAATACACTATATTGCCAAAAGTATCGGGACACCCCTCCAAATCATTGGATTCGGGTGTTCCAATCCCCTCCATGGCCACAGGTGTATAAAATCAAGTACCTAGGCATGCAGACTGATTCTACAGACATTTGTGAAAGAATGGGTCACTCTCAGGAGCTCAGTGAATTCAAACATGGTACCTTGATAGGTAGCCACCTGTGCAATAAGTCCATCCGTGAAATTTCCTTGCTACTAAATATTCTACGGTTAACTGTTAGTGGTTCTATAACAAAGTGGAAGCAACTGGGAACAACAGCAACTCAGCCACGAAGTGGTAGGTCACAAAAAATGACAGAGCGGGGTCAGCACATGCTGAAGCGCACATTGCACATAAGTCACCAACTGTCTGCAGAGTCATTAGCTAAAGACCTCCAAACTTCATGTGGCCTTCAGATTAGCACAACAACAGTGCATAGAGAGTTTCATGGAATGGGTTTCCATGGCTGACCAGCTTCATCCAAGCCTTACATCACCAAGGGCAATGCAAAGCGTTGGATGCAGTGGTGTAAAGCACGCTGCCACTAGACTCTAGAGCAGTGGAGACGTGTTCTCTGGAGTGTCGAATTATGCTTCCCTGTCTGGCAATCCAATGGACGTGTCTGAGTTTGGCAGTTGCCAGGAGAACGGTACTTGACTGACTGCATTGTGCCAAGTGTAAAGTTTGGTGGAGGGGGATTATGGTTTGGGGTTGTTTTTCAGGTGTTGGGCTTGGCCCATTAGTTCCAATGAAGGGAACACTTAAGGCATCAGCATACCAAGACATTTTGGACAATTTCATGCTCTCAACTTTGTGGGAACAGTTTGGGGATGGCCCCTTCCTGTTCCAACATGACTGCGCACCAGTGCACAAAGCAAGGTCCATAAAGACATGGATGAGTGAGTTTGGGGTGGAGGAACTTGACTGGCCCAACAGAACACCTTTGGGATGAATTTGAACGGATACTGCAAGCCAGGCCTTCTTGTACGACATCAGTGTCTGACCTCACAAATGCGCTTCTGGAAGAATGGTTTAACATTCTCATAGACACACTGCTAAACCATGTGGACAGCCTTTCCAGAAGAGCTGATGCTGTTATAGCTGCAAAGGGCAGGCCAACTCAATATTGAACCCTACAGACTAAGACTAGGATGCCATTAGTTCATGTGTGTGTAAAGGCAGGCGTCCCAATACTTTTGGAAATATAGTGTAGGTTAAGATTAGTTCTCCAGGTCTTGTTCAGTTACAAACTGTTAAATCACAAAACAATTTTGAATTTAAAAAAGGGGGCTTTATATAAAAATATTTTTGTGCCTCACTGGCTTGTAAAATAGGCTTCACAGATGTGGCCTACTTGACAGTCTGAAAATCACTACTATGTATTCCTATAAAGAATTGCAAATGAGTCCCGAAAGAAAGAATGTGATGCTATTAGTCTACTGGATTAATTCAGTTACCAATAGACCAATATCAGATTAATATAATCCAATCTACTGCTTGCTTGAGAAAGACCAGAAGCCATGACATCACCTGCTAGACATATTATGGATGAGATGGACTACAGCGGGCAAATGAGTGAGTGGTGCTGTGCATTACTACACTTTTCACCTTGCTTTTTTCTATATTAACTTAGCTCTTACATGACTTTCCTAAGACACACAAGCTTACTTAGTCTTTCCGCAATGTTTTTTTCTGTTTGCAAAGCCTGTACAAAGCTGTGTTCCATATGCAGACATGGAGTAAAAAAAAAGAAAGAAGATGCTGAACTATTTTGAAAATTTGTTTTCAGATGTATATGTGTAAAATCATGTCTCAAAAGAGGAAAGATTTGCCATTTGGAATAAAATACAAATATATAGGCCAAGCAGGCTATGTGCTAGGGGGATTCAGATTTGTAGTAGAGCAATAAGAGGCCAAATACTTTGATTTCCTTTTTGGCTTTCTGACTTTTTTAAATTCCATTACAACATTGCTGTACATAGAGGACTTTAGATCAACTTGGAACAATAATATGGAAGAATCTTACTACAGTACCAAAATTCTGTAGTTCAACAGAAGAGCTGATATACCTTTGGGCTTCTAAATATGTAGCACAAATCTTGAGTTTAGTTTGGATTTATGCATTTCATCAGATGTAAGCCAATTCCATAGTCAGCTCCAAAACCTCAAGCTGCAAACATTGATTTTCCCTAATAGCTACCATTTTGTTTTTCTAACATTGTTTACTTTGTAGTAGAATGGATACAAATCAATTTGCTTATAGTAACTGTAACATTATATCCACTTAGGCCAGACAAGCATTCCTTATAGTTATAGTAAAACGTATACTAGAGATAATAAATAATAAATTCAGCAATTCTAAACACCCCTCAAAGTGCACCTGTCTTTAGACATCTGAGTATGTTTTCATTGCATTTTGTTTTAAATCTCGAGCAATGAGTGTATTGGTCATTATGATTTATTCATATGCAAAACTTATCTTTAAAGAGCACTTGAAAGCTGTTCCCAAGAAAAGACAGGCAAAGTCACCAGCATTGCCTGCGGCCTTCATGCAGCTCATGTTTCTCCATCTACTTACTTACCATGCCTAGTTCTGCACTGTGTCTGGATGAAGTTGACCATCTTGATAGAAGAAAAATTGGGATTCCTCAGGCCAGAGCCTCCAGCAAGGAGAACAATGAGCAGCAAATCATCAAATTTCACTCCAAATCCCCTGAAACAGTCAGAGGCACAGTATATTAGATCTTGCAGATATACAGCTATGTGTCTAAGCACAGTCCCATACTGGGAAGTAAACTGTTGTTTTTCAGGAGCATTTCAAGACAAAAAGTACATTTTCAGGGTACTTCTGCCAAAAATAACATTTATAGATGTTATTCTAGATTCAAATCTTAACTTTTTAATTTCAGGTCTACCCAATTCACCCCCATTTTTTATATACATACCGTATTTTTCGCTGCATAAGATGCACCTGACCATAAGACGCGCCTAGGTTTTAGAGGAGAAAAACAAGAAGAAAAAAAATTCTGAACCAATGGACTGCAGACACAGTACAGGGGATGACCAGAGACTGCGGACACAGTACAGGGGATGACCAGAGACTGCGGACACAGTACAGGAGATGACCAGAGTCTGCGGACACAGTACAGGGGATGACCAGAGACTGTGAACATAGTACAGGGGATGACCAGAGACTGCGGACATAGTACAGGAAATGACCAGAGACTGCGAACATAGTACAGGGAATGACCAGAGACTGCGGACACAGTACAGGGGATGACCAGAGACTGCGGACATAGTACAGGAGATGACCAGAGACTGCGGACACAGTACAGGAGATGACCAGAAACTGCAGACACAGTACAGGAGATTACCAGAGACTGTGGACCTTTGGGGAGGGAGGGGGAGCGGGTACCTGAATTTGACAGGTACCCGCTCCCACTTCTGCGGAGTTGTCATTCTTTTTCTTCCCACGGCGGCTTCTTTGACAGCCGGGTGCCCACTGCGCATGTGTGAGAAGCGCTGCACTTTGTGAATGGCCCGCAGCCTTCCGGGACCTGTCATGTGTCCCAGAAGACTCCGGACCATTCACAAAGCGCAGCGCTTCTCGCACATGCGCAGTGGGCACCCGGCTGTCAAAGAAGCCGCCGTGGGAAGAAGAAGGAACGACAACTCCGCAGAAGTGGGAGCGCATGTGCAGTGGGCACCCGGCTGTCACAGAAGCCGCCGCGGGAAGACTGCAGCACTGGAGTGAGGAACAGGTAAGGTCCTGCAGGAGATAAGAGCTGAGCGGCCCGATATTCCGACATGGTGGCGGCAGAAATACTGGACCAGCCGCTTTACATTCGCTCCATAAGACGCACTGACATTTCCCCCCCTTTTTTTTGGGGGGGGGGGAAGTGCGTCTTATGGACCAAAAAATACGGGTAGTTTTTTTTTTATATGTTTTGACATCACATGATTCACACAATCCTCTTCCTCTTTGCCTTTTCTCAGTGATGTGGAGAGTCAGTGGCCTGAATGTGTCCATGGCACTGTGCCCTCTAAGAAAGGGAGTTGAATGACTCATAGGGGTTGATTTACTAAAGGCAAATAGACTGTTCACTTTGCGAAGTGCAGTTGCACTCTGCAAGAGCAGTTGCTCCAGAGCTTAGGAAATTAGATAAAGATTCACTTTGCAAAGAAACCTAATGATGTGCAAGGAAAATGAAAAAAAAAAAACAGCATTTTTGCTTGGACATGATTGGATGATGGAAGTCAGCAGAGCTTCTGCTCATTTACTAAGCTCTGGAGCAACTGCACTTGCAGAATGCAACTGCACTTTGTAAAGTGTATAGTCTATTCTGTTTTAGTAAATCAATCCTAGGGTGTCCCCAGAAGAGGACTGGCATTAAAACCTCAAGTTGGTAAATGTTTGGGAGATAGCAGGAGAGGAGTAATGCGCTAAAAGCTTATTTTTTTAGTCTTTTTATAATTGCTAGGCACTAAAGAAAATAAAAACTGGAATTGGGCTTTAAGACTTGGCTGTTCAAGGATATGCCAGGGAAAACAGCCAAATAATATGGTGTATGCCTTATTTGTTACATTGTAGCCTCCAAAGAAGCATAGTCTTAGCAATGACAAGGAAAAGGTAAAGTGGACAGCACCACTAATATAAAAATCCTATAAACAATATATTAAAGTGCAATATATCAAATAAATACTGTGTTAAAATACAAAAAACAATCTTGTATAAATAGTATATCAAAAGTGCCACATATCCAGTAAGTAATCATTTAAAGTGCAATGTGCATAATATCCAAAAAAACCTCTAGTAATTAAAATGTGGTTTAGTCCCGTGGAATACAACTTCAGAACACAGAATTAAAAAAACTCTGTGCAAAAAAAACAATGGACTCATTCATTTTGATGGTGGCGCAGTTCTAAATATTTCTGAAATGGTCTCAGCAATGACTCCTGTTTGCGCTGAAATTATTCAGTGTAGCAGTTGAGGAGGCAGATACCAAATACAAATGGGAACTATGTTGGATCTCAGACTACTCCTTGAATACACATGCCATTGCAGGATTGCCTATTTCCAGCTAACACGTGCATGAGGCTTTTGACAAGGTAAAAATAATTCATCTTACTCCCTACAGCCACACACTGCTCCAGTTCTGTTGCCCAGAAATATTTCATGATATAATAATGTAAACCAACTCTGCCACATGGATGATTGCCTTAGCACCTCTCTATGAGAAGCCATTTTGCTCATGTTTGTATATGTGGAGAGGAATTAACATTTTGATTTGATAGTAATCCAGCTAATTCCAGTTAATTACTTGGTTGGTAGACCCCCCAAAGGACACCATTGTTTACTGAATACCAGGTTCTGCTGAAATGACAAGTGCTTTTGACATTATCATATGTGTTGTGCATGTGCCACTTGTAAGAGAATGAGAGAGCAGAAATGTCAAACGATTCACCTTTAGTTTTAAGCAGCTTGAAACACCACAGTACTACCACCCATGAGGATCCATAGCCTGTTTCAGAATGTGCACCCATAATTGGTAACTCTTTGTTCCTTTCTTGAACCACAAATTTACATATATTTAAATTTTCCTCAGTGTCTTCTATGTATCTTTTGGCCTACTGATGCCTTTTCTGTCTTCTGGCTTTCCTTTATAAATTATTTTAATGTGCCCTTTCTTCCATTCTCTCTGTACTCACTATATATGTCTGCTTCTGAAAAAACGTTTATGGTTGTATCATCTTTTTATCTTTTCCTTTCTCACAAAATGTGCTATAAATTGTCCTCCGCACATTCTCTACACATATTTGAAGCCCTTTTTTAGACATAAGGAGGGACTTACTAAACCTGGTGCAAATAGAATCTGGTGCAGCTGTGCATAATAATCAATTATCTTCTGGGTTTCATGGAAAATGCCTAATTGAACAAGATGAAGATAGAAGCTGATTGGTTACTATGCATAGTTGCACTAGATTTTGAGTGCACCAGGTTTAGTCAATCCCCAATGTTTTAGATCCATATGTTGCAGCTGGTTTGCTTATACAGGGTGACCGACAGGAGTCAGATGGTTTTGAAAAAAACAGTACTCCGAACTCGAAATGTATTTATTTTTACAAAAACAGAGGTCAAGACATGCCAGTTGAGTTACTTATTCAGTTATGAAAAATGATGTAATTTAGATGATGACCATCCTCTTGAATGTAACTTTCAATTCTTCACTTGAAATTGTCCATCACTCAACAGCTGTTGATCAATCATGAGCACTTCTTGTCAGATGGCATCCTTCAATTCATTCAAATTATGGGGTTTATGAGTGTACACACGGCTCTTTAGGTTCCCCATAGGAAGAAATCACATGATGACAAGTCAGGAGACCTTGGGGGCCATGGCACATCATTGAAACTTGAAATGAGGTGCCCAGGGACCATGGTTTGAAGAACTTCCATTGGTGCATTGGCAGTATGCGCTGTGGCACCATCCTGCCGAAATAGCTGCCTCATTGCTGTGATAGACTCACAACTTCAAACAAAGCTGTTGTAAGCAAAAAAACGATGTAGTATACACTGCTTCATTGTGACTGCACTGGCACTCCAGTCCCCCTCTCATCACCACTTACCTTGTACTACCTGTTCTAAGAAAAAGTCCAACTCCTGTCGGTTACCCTGTACCTTTATGTAGTTTTATTTTCAAAGTTTTGGCCACTGTTTAAATTTATATTGAGTACATTGCAAAGAAACATTTAATTTTCTGCTCTTATTCTAGCTGCATTGGTATTTCTTGCTTGCTTCCTTATTAGTAATAGACCTAAATATTTAAAATCGTTATTTCTGAAATTTTAACGATTCTAAGCTATTTTCCGAATTTCCCATTATTACTTTATATGTGATGTTTAACGAAGAGATACCACAGACATTTTTAAATATTGTTTCTTATTCCATTATATGACAAATTTACACTTTCCAGTTAGCCCTTCTTATTTTATAAACTCTGAACTCCTTTTATTCTCTATCTTTAGTTTATCCCTTAGTTTGCTGGCTGTTTTACTATATATGATGGTGTTTTCAATTCTATTTCGGGCTCATAAAATATTACTTTTTAATTACCATTTACTGTTTCTTCATATATTTGTTATTTTATTGGTTCTTTAAACTATTCCACACAGCATTCTAAAATTTTTTCTTCTTTCCCAAGTTAATTTCCATTTATACGTCGTCATTCTCAGTTGAAACTCTTCTTTTCTGCATTAAACTGTTTGAACGGATTAATAATTCTTTTCATTTGAATATGCTTTCCTGTTGTCTAGAGCTTTTCTTTTCTCTTCCCCTTGTCTATTTTACTTACTGTTTCTTGTTTCGGAGAATTCAATGATATTGCTGTTGTTTTTCTTGCTACTATTTTAAACTTGGCTTTATTCATTTCTTCTGTTGTCTTTTTATAGCAGTCAGCAAACCAGCTTTCCTTATTTTGTAAAGTGTTTAGAGAGTTAGTCAAAGCTGAATCACTTTCTTATTATAACTTTTGAGTTTGCTCTCCCCATTGAAGCCAGCTTACTAACACAGCCATGAAGTGTTAGCAAGAAGAGCACATTCTGTCTATCACTTACTTTGTAAGGTAAAAGTAAGAAAAATCAGCAGTATGTGTGGAATCTCTAAAGTGTATGTAGTGCCTAAATGTTTGAGGATAGAGTGTGGAAGGGCTAGAACCCCTTTCAGATTTTTTATTGCTGTGTTCTCTCTGGGAAGATTAAAGACCATTATTGGTTCTAGTAACCATTTTTTTTTGGTACAGAAAAGGATGGGAAAGCCAAATGTGTGGTGTCTCAGAAACAAGAAATGAACAGAGCAGAAATGTTCCAAATGGTAAACTTGACAACTGTTTACTTTCACTTGTCTATGTGACAGAAAGTAAAGGGAGAAAGACAGGAAAAAAAAATACCTAACAGCAGTCCTAACCCTTTCCTACTCTATCTAAAACTAAAAAAGTTTTGCCTTTCTATAAACTTTATTGGTCAAGGAAGGAGCATTAGCCTAAAAACATAGGTACTACAATTTTACCTCCAGAGTACGCAAGATGTATCTTTTTTAGGTAGACTGAATAGCTTTGCATATGTAAAATTAAATACAGCAGAATCTCAGTGATCCAAAGATCTGAACATAACATAACAAAAGTCCTTTTAGAAAACACAGTAGAAAAGATACAGACCTTCCCCCAGGTTGTCTGCCTTTTATTCTCTACCCTTTGCTTGAATTCATGCCATTACTCATAGTTCAGTTGTTGATTTTTCAAGAAAGAAGTCAATTACCAGTCAAAACCCTGAGAGTTTGCTGATGGCAAGTCTTCTCATTTTATTATGTTAATCAAGGACATTCGTTGTACAGAAAATATAGGCTCTCAAAATGCACATAAAGTACAGACATGAATAATGTTTTTGTTAGTGGCCTATTTCAACATCTTTTCATATTTCTGACAAGGGAAGACTGCTACTGAGGTCATTGGTAATTTTCCTTGCCAGGCATTTAAGATAACTTATGTGAACAGTCTGCAGACTAGACTACAGAAATGTTTATTCTCTGCTGGTATGGTCTTTAGGCATTGCAATAAATTAAATGATGGTGACTATGCACTCTTTAGTATGGACTAACAAAAAGGAACTTCAAGAAATGTTTTGGCTATTTGCATTTGAAATCCAAACTTTCTTTCTACTCTGTTATCAGGCAGGTCAGCAAAGCAAAGTTTGGTATAGTATTTATTCTTTTATGCTTGTATAGCAATGAACCCAGCAGAAAGTTCCTAGATTATTATTATACAGGTTTTATATAGCGCAAATAGTTTGCATAGTGCTTAACAAAATGAAGGCAGACAGTATAGTTACAATATGATTCAATATAAGAGGACTCAGAGGGCCATGCTCATTATCTAAAAGGAAGGGTCAATTGATACAAAAGTAAAAGTTTAGTTTACTAGTTAAAGGCAGGATAGGTCCTCTGAAGAGATGGGTTTTCAGGGATCACCAAAAGGTGGATATAGTAGGAGATATTTGGACACATTGGGTTAAGTTCCAGAGGATGGAAGGAGGGAGGCTCTGGAGAAGTCCTTGAGGCAAGCATGGGAGTCAATGATGGAGCTAGAGAGCAAGAGGTTTTTCAAGGAGCGAAGAGAATGTGTGGTTGATATTTTGAGACAAGGTTAGTGATGTAGTGGAGGTCAGAGTTGTGGATGACTTTGCAGGTTGTTGTTAGTGTAGCACCCTCTCAAATAGGTGTTTGGTGATTAGGTAAATTTAGTTCTGGATCACTGTATTCAGCTGAGCTACATTCTTGTTGTTAGGTAAATTTAGCTCACTCACTGTGTCCAGTAGTGCTACATTTGTGTTAGGCAAATCTAGTTTTGGCTCACTGTAATCATTGTGGCTGTTTGTGATTGTTTAGGTCTATTCAGTGTTTCACAGGCTGATGATTACTCCTCCTGCCTTCTAGAATCTACATGATGATACTAGAACATAGGTGTGGAGTAGGCAAATGAGCAGCATGAATATTTATACTGTCTCAGCCAATCCCTTTGGGAAGATTTCACAGACGGGTGCTGGGAAACTATATAAATAGTTTGAGACCTAGCGCAGACATATTTTGTCCCTGAGGAAGAAGAGATCACAGCCTGGGTGGGCTGATTGCCCCCCAGGACCTGCCAAATGTTTCCTGATCATCATGGTTCCCGCTGAGCAAGCTGGGGGGCCAGGTTTTGTGGGAAGTTGCTGGAAGCTGACTGAGGGGCTGCCATCTGAGGATCTAGTCTGGTGTCACAAGAATAAAGTGCCTGGAAGGAGGCAGCCAATCATCTGAAGGCATTGTGAGTACAGACAGTTGTGAGAGATTCTAGGTACTGTGTGCTGTTGCCACCTCTCTGGTGCTAGAAAGTCAGCTATGTGTCTAAAGGGAACAAAGTGTTCAGTGTCCTGAAGAACTCAATCTATTTAATTCTCAGTGAAAGGACTTTGCTTGGACTGTCCAAAGAGGAAGATTAACCTCTTTAAGTTACAACAACAATATCTACAACACTAGTCCGCTCTTTTACTGGTGCAATGACTTGGCTCATAGTTCTACACAAGTGTCCTCCTATAACACATAGTTCTGGAGTACCCCACTCAATTCCCCATCCCTATCCAAGTAACCCAAAAATAAAAACACCAAAAAGAAAACCCCTGGACTGTTTATTGAGCCACAGAGTGACTGTTACCATGTGCCTGACTGCGGGGCAACTACTGGGAAAATAGCCCTGTGCATCTTTCAAGTGGCAGAAGAAAGGTAGCAAAAACTGCTTCTAGACTTACCTTGCAGTATCAGATATTACAAAATGGCAGATTAGATGTGGAGTAGCAAAGTGACCTCAGAATAACAACTTACAATGTCCAAGCATGGGATTTAACAAAACATATTATAGCAATAACATAAAAGGTAGCACTTGTCCTTTCACATGTCCATCCACCCAAATGTCATTTATATACTTAGTTACACCAAAAAGGTCATACTTGGCAGTTCTACCTGCATATTTTGGGCACCAGTCAGTATTTTATACCAGCTAAATTAAAACCAATTCAGCAAAATATTATATACTTGGCTACCATCTTTTGGCTTATCTGACCTATAATTAATAATTTACCATTTTAAGAGTTTGCATAATATTCATTTTAGTAAGCGTATTTTTATTATGGCATGTTTCATTTCAGGCTTGTATTTTATAATTCACCATGTTTTGAGCTTTATTTGTGGTGCTAAGAGTCAAATTGTATTAGTGGAGATTCTTTAAAATCTGTTTAAGGACATTTTTTTTCCTCCCCTGAACATCTTTGCTTCTGGCAGGAAAAAAGCTCGACTGAAGCTGTGTTTTGCACCCATGTTTAGATGTGTTTGGGCGCATCAAAAGTTTGAGCATTCATGGATTTCATTGAGCAGAATAATAATTTATTCTGGCTTTTGGAATGAATGAACGCTCAAATGCTAGTATTTAGGTGCTTTTGCATGCACTTAGACTTATTTAGGTGCCTCAAGCATTTTTCTGCCTGAAAGCTCCTCTCCAGATTTTTTTTGTTTTTCAGCCTATAAACCCTGCTCTTCTAATATGCCTGTATACACCTACTGTATGTGGATAACATAGAGGTGCATTTACTGTCTGAAAAAAAAGTAAAACACCTTTAAAAGCAGAATAATTTTTTAAGGCCTAAAAATGTCTACATCTATATGGATTCAGGAACAGAGATCAGAGAATTTCTTCCTAAAGTTTTATGACTTCATAAAAAAAAGTGTGTGGGGATTCTTGTGTTCTGAAAAACCTAGCCCTGCTTTTTTCAGACAGTCAGTGTGAGAATGTATCAGTTGCTATGACATACTGGCCTGGGAATCCCTAATTTAATAGCAGGATGTGCTCATACGAATATTATCCAGTTTACAAGGCACACAACAGCTTCTGTTCTTCCCATACATTTCCAAATACAGAATTGGCTGCATAAAAGGGGAATTCAAGCACACAGAAGCCTGTTGCTTCCAACTAAAAATGTTTCTCATTTGCAAAAGGATCCCATACATTAGAACTGCACTTTTTAGGAGTCTATAACCATAAATCATTATTGGAAATTTCTTTGTAATCCCTTTGTAGTCCTATATTAACATGTCCGTTTCAGTGAGATGGGAGGTCACAGAACCACATGTCAACATCTTCTCGGCCAGTATCATGCATGCACCTGTCAATCTTCATTGAATCCTATAGAGAACTTGTGCTCTGGACTACATTCTGATTGTGAGCTCTCACTGGATTTAATAGGCTGCATTTTAAAACTTACACCCATCCCACTTGTAAAGAAGAGGGAATATACGTACCTTTCCTTTAGACCATGTGTTGAAAAGACAGTGCTTCTCTGCTCCCCAGCCACTGCATGTACTCTACACTTTCAGGTGTCTAGAATACCTGCTTCCCTGCTGTGACTTCTACTGCTGGCTCCTATGTCACTACTGAATGTACGAGCTACTGGAAGGACCCACAGTGAACAAGTGTATTGAAAAGCCAGCACTTCTATGCTTCCAAACCTCAAGTATTCGATTGGTAGGGTAGGTTTGAATAGTAGAGAAGCATACCTGCTGTTCGATACATGGGTCACCAGAAAGGTAAGTATATATATCTCTCTTATTTTATAGGTGGGCTGATGAGTATATTTTGATCTAGCTGCCATAAGATCACTTTAACCACATAGATGTAAACTTTGCAGCCTACACACTTTTTATTTGACACAAACAATTGTGCTGTGTCAGCACAGGTGCCAACATATAAAAAAAACCTTTGCTTCAATGAGCTTTTCAGACTCCTAATGGCCAGCCCAGTACCAGTGGACACACAACATATTAGTAAAATCATTGCAATACCTGTTATAAAATGCTGCCTTTAGCTTTTTCTACATTAACTAAAACATGATATACATATGTTGATATTTGAAATATAACCATAACTATAGAGGACAAGGATAATAAAGGCTGTGTGTGTGTTCGCTGCGTGAACGGCCGGTGAGGGTTTGTGTGGGCCGGAAATCCGTGAGGGGAGGACCTGTCAGCAGACGAGTGTCCGAACTACGAGAGGCGGGCGGAAGAGGCCGTGCTCGGTGCTGTGTGAGGAGACAGGGCCGGTGGGCCCGGAGGATGGATCCCGAGAGACACTGAGGAGACACGGACAGGAGCTTCTTCCATCCTTGCAGCCCTAGTGATCCCTGTGTCAGCTCCTGTGGAGGCTTTTCCAGATTGATACTGCTCTGACCTGCTGGACCACCTTTTCACCACATGAGGGCGTAGGATTTCCATCTTTCCCAGCTATTTCCCTGACCAGACCTGAGAGGAGAGGGGAGTCTTCAGGATATATATATATACACATGCGTATTACTTATGCGCTTTCTGGTTAGTGTGAATTTCTACCATTTGCACTGGGAATCAAGGAGCACTGTTTTTCACCGGACTGTGTTTATCATTACTTTTCTCTAAGAGCGCTGCATTCTTTTTATATATAGAGGACAAGGCTCCACTGATATCATAACATATTCATTCTGGTAGAATTGGCACTTTTGCCTATTATATTTGCTGTTATTTGCTTCCCAGATAGAAAAATATTTTATGTGGTAACATTAGTAATGCAATGGGCGAGACGTTTCTTCCAGTACAGACTCATTGTTCCATGGAAAAAGTAATGTGTGGTAATAAGTACCAACCAGTGTCAGCTACTGCCATGTCATAGAGATGTTTACACATTACATAGACAATGGATGTATGCCTTCATAAATACACAGATATCTCATTGTAAGAACAAACACTGATTTGTTTGTATCAAACATCAATAGCAATCTCAGCCTGTATGTTTTCGAATTACAATATTGGAGAATATACAGTATTGCTGAACAGTACAGAAATGCTGTGTGTATTTGCATATACAGTATATAATATATACAAGGTGACCCATATTTATGTTCAATTTTTTATTTTGCTTTTGTAATTGAAGAAACTAGGTGAGATATTGAACTTCATTGCTATATGGCATGGTCATTCATGTCCTTTAGTACTTTCCTTATTTCATTCCGCCTTCTACTGTGTGTGGAAGCATTTTCCCTTGCGAGTCAGAAATGGCGCCCAGCGGGCTGTCAGTGAATGACCGTGCTTGAATTGCTGTGCAAATGGAGGTGTGACAATCCCTAATTCTCATGCAGAGATGGTGGAAGACAGTGAAAGGTAAACATGAGATGTTGGATTACAAAACCATAAAGAGGCTGCACAAGAACTTGATGGCTAGCGGTTCAGTGAATCAGCAGAAGGACGCCAAGCGGCAACACAGGCCTGGCTATCTGATTCTTTTCCAGGTTGAGTCATTGGGCATTGTAGGAATGTTGAGTGGCCACCAAGATGTCCAGATTTTCTTTTGGGGGTACCTTAAAGAGATAGTGTATGCCAGGAAGCCTGGGAATGTAATCAGATTAGAAAAGGTAATTCAAGGGGAGTATGGGAGAGCGCCAAGTGAAGAATTGCAAAGGCCTGTGCAGAACATTAAGCCCTGCCTGGAGAAATGTGTTGTTAATGCGGGCAAATTTTAACAAAAGCCCATGACCCGACTACCTTGTTATACCACTTACATCACTCTCAGTTAATGTCACAGTTCTTATAATAAGCAAAAAAAGTTGGAAATAATTAACTATGGATAGCCCATGCATATATATATATCCACAACAGGTGAGGTGAGCAGCACTATGGTACTCTTCTTGTGCAGTGCAATCAGACCATCCCACAGGTCACATATAAAAAAAAGTTCAAAATGATTGCTGCACAAACTATTTATTTAGAGAGCAAACATTCCACAAACCATTAGGTATTCTATAGCATAACAGTTTTGGGCTAGCATGATCACGCCCTTGGAATACAACCAAATAACAAATCACATACAAATATTTAAATACCTGTTATAACATTTGGAATCAATTAACCAATTTGATGATAACATGATAACATTTAATCAAAAGGCAAGGATATGTTTATCGTAATATATATACAGTATATACCGTATTTGCCGGCGTATAAGACGACTTTTTGACCCTTGAAAATCTTCTCAAAAGTCGGGGGTCGTCTTATACGCCGGTACACATGTTAGGGGGGCTGCGGCATTAAGTACAGGGGTTTGCAGGGGCTGACGTCTCTTACCTGGATCCAGTCCCACGACGATCCGGTCCAGGAAGCGCGGCGTCTCCTTCAGTTCGGCCACTGGATGTTCGTGCGGCTGCGCGGCTCCGCCTCCTCACCGGTGATTGGCCGCTCAGGAAAGGCACACAGGCGGCCAATCACCGGCGAGGGGGCGGAGCCGAGCGGCCCCGCGAAAATTGAGTGCCGGAGCAGCAGGTAAGTGCTCTGTGTAGAGGTGCTGCTGCAACCACATATGCTGGCTGCAGCAGCACCATATGAGAACAGGGTCAGCAAGTCTCAGTGGGAGGAATAGTGCCCCATCATTGGTGTCACTGATACCAATGATGGGGCACTATTCCTCCCACTGATACCAACGATGGGGCACTATTCATCCCACTGACACCAACGATGGGGCACTATTCCTCCCCCCCACTGACACCAACGATGGGGCACTATTCCCCCCCCCACTGACACCAACGATGGGGCACTATTCCTCCCCCCACTGACACCAATGATGGGGCACTATTCCACCCCTCACTGACACCAATGATGGGACACCATTCCTCCCACTGACACCAATGATGGGGCACTATTCCTGCCACTGATACCAATGATGGGGCACTATTCCCCCCACTGATACCAATGATGGGGCACTATTCCTGCCACTGATACCAATGATGGGGCACTATTCCTGCCACTGATACCAATGATGGGGCACCTATTCCCCCCACTGATACCAATGATGGGGCACTATTCCTCCCACTGATGCCAATGATGGGGCACCATTCCTGCCACTGATACCAATGATGGGGCACCTATTCCCCCCACTGATACCAATGATGGGGCACTATTCCTCCCACTGATACCAATGATGGGGCACTATTCCTCCCACTGACATCAATGATGGGGCACTATTCCTCCCACTGGTGTGCATTGGAAGAGGGGTAGTCTTATACGGCGAGTATAGCCCAAACACTACATTTTAGCAGGAAAAGTAGGGGGGTCGTCTTATACGCCCAGTCGTCTTATACGCCGGCAAATACGGTATATACCAAATGTAAGTGTAAATAGACACATATCACATATACAACCAAGCAGCTTCTCTAACAAAATAGGCAAACTGGTTGATAAAGTAGCACTGACATGTCTTCTTTCAAACACTTTTACTCACGAGGCACTTATGAATATTGGAAAGTATAGCATGAAGTAGAAGTTGACGAGCTAAAAGAGACAGTGATGGCAGTGACTGACCTACATATCTACTAAATACTAGAGCAATTTGTGCAACCACTGCAAGAACATTTTGATAGCATTTTTAGTAGTAACAATATAGCAGTCATTTAGTATTCTACAAAAAAGAAAATGCAAACTTTGGTTTTATGTGTGTGCTAGGTGTTGAAAGAATAGAGGCTGTCCACGTAGCACAGTGACTGGTCACTTTTGTATATTCATTTAGCAAAGTGAACAGTAGTAAATAACATGGTTATGTGTTTGGTTTGAATACTCAGTGGTGTGTGGGAAGTGAAAAAAAGTTTTTTTCTTTTATAGCACACAACTGGTTGATTGAATGGACCACAACATTATCTTATTAACAAATTTCACTTCACTGAGTGAATATTCTCAATTCAGACTAGGTGCTCTTGACACATATGTACGTGTGTTGTGGCATGGGTAAATTTTTCACCTATAGTGAGGACACTCACACAAACAGGGTTGGATTTAGCAGGGCAGGGACAGATCTTTGTAGCTTACATACCTGCCCCAAACTGTATATTAATATGGCAACTTTTTCAGAAATACGTCAGTTTTCATCAGGAAAGAGGAATATAAACATGTATTTGTTTAGTTAAGTGTTCTTGCATGGCAAGACCACTTACTGTTATCTCACATATATATTCTTATTATTATAGCCAAATTTACCACCCTAACTCCTCCCACAGTTTTTACACTACATAGACAGTAATAAACCGAAACGTGCGGATTGTTGCCGATTGGTGTGCTATTACTTTGTGGAACGTTTCGCCGAATAGTTCACGAAATATCGGCATTTTTGTGGTGAAATTGGTCCCATAGGAATGAATGGCGGAATGTTCAAAACTAGAGTGGGAGCTGACAAAAGCTAGAGCGGGAGCTGAAAAATCAGGACATGATTTCTAAATTGCCATCACTCCCTCATTTTCAAGCCCACCTACACAAATCTTATATCAAAACATCCCTGCTGCCACTAAAAATGTCCACGGCTAAGCCATAGTCCTGATAGTTTTCACAATATGACCATTTGTTTGCAACTCATGCCGCCCATTGACATTCGTTGAAACTCCACTCTAGCCACCTCAAATTTGAATGGCAATTTCTAAACTGGGATTGTGCCTTCATTTTTAATATTTCAGAGACAAACTATGCATCAAAATGTAGGTCTGGGTCTTGTGATTCTCACAATATAAAGCTTTTCAGTGTAGGATTTATACTTTTTAAACTACAACCGTTTGAAGATGGCAACCACCAGTGAATTGAGCAAGTTAAAGCAGTTTGTTTTTAACCGCTCTTCTCTGCCCTTGCTGTAGAGTGAGTTGCCATAGGAACCCAGGTATGTGAGCAGGCAGCAGAGTGACAAAAGCTAATTAAAAGTTGAAATGCATTTCTCACTCTATCAAGCTTGCCATGTGCACTTTTTAAATTTGATCAATCAATTGGTTAGTGTAATGTTTACTATCTTTACTGACTCCAAACACTCCACACAGTTACTCTGCCCACTCCATAAAGTTACTCTACTCTGCCCAGTCCAACCTTTTCACAGTTACTCCAGCCACTCCAACCACACAACAGTTACTGAAGCCACTCTACCCAGTTACTCCGCCCACTCCAGTTGTAGACTACTGGTGGAGGCAAGAACACTTCACACAATTTCCCCAGAAATTGTAGCTTTTCTAGTTATATATGTAATCCACAGTAGGAGTTTTAATCTACTGTATCTTTCAGGTTGCAAAACAAAATAACAGTACTTGTGTCTGTGTAATGCATCGATGGTATGTATATGGTATATACATATGGATTTACTTTTTAAAGTGGTTCTAAAGGCTGAAGGTTTTTTTTAGCTTCACACATTTTGTACATCAAGGTAAAAAACCTTCTATGAGCTGTTCCCCTCACAGCCACCCCCCCCCCCAGTACTCACCTGAACCCCCTCTTGATTCAGCAATTTGCACAGGGTCCTTGGCTGTCCCAGATCTCTCTCTGCTCATTAGCTGAGACACAGCAGCGAGAGCCATTGGCTCCCACTGCTGTTAATCACTGCCAGTGAGCCAATAAGTAGAGAGTGTGGGGTCTCTATTGGGGGCACTTGTCAAGAAGGAGGAGCCAAGAGTGCCGGCAGGGGATGATGATACATATTTTTAATACTGTTCAGTACATAAGAAATGAGTGATATACAAAGATTACAAAGAAAGATTGTTCACATGAGAGAGTGTGCGTAATCAACTGTAGCATTACCGCTGGACTTTGTAGCTGCATTGCACAGCAGGGGTCTATTTTTATATTTATATTGGTATATCAGTGGGAGAACTTAAAGGGGAACTTCTACAGCTGCAAATATTGTAATTGCTGACTTTAATAATAATAAAAGGACACTTACCTTTCGCTCCAGCGCCATTCTCACCCGAGCCAGGTCCTTCGCTGGTCTTTTGGTCCCTGGTACCGGCATGTTTACTAAGGGAAGCTGACTGTGACTCGTTGGGGCTTCACAACCTGTTTCTCATTGCGAATGCATGATCTGCGCTTTTTGAATGGCCCGCAGCCATCACAGGTCCCAGAAGGCTTTGGTCAAAGGTGGGGGGTGAACTTCTCCTCCGGCAATACAGACAGAAGTGGTTACTGTCAATACTGGGTATCCGCTCCCCAACAAAAAATAAAAGTGTCCAAAAGTGATAAGAGGAGGAAGAGAGGAGGTGGAAAAGCAGAACTTCCCCTTTTGGGTGAAGTTCTACTTTAAGGCGATAATATATATTGTCTCTAAGAGGTTTATTGTGTCTCTGAAGTTAACATTTGTTTGTATAGGTGTATACTTTAAAAAGCAATAAATTGAGAAAACAGTCCTCAAGGTGTTTTAGAGGGTGTTAAGATTACATTAGTTCATTTCATAGTCAGAAATCTAAAATGCAAAATGTTATTTGCCATTTTAATGTCTAATTGTATATGGTATCATGGATTGTATCCTAATGTGTGTTTCTTTTCATTTTGTAGCCAAAACTACTGGCCAAGGAGCTCCTTGATCTAGTGGCATCACACTTCAATCTAAAAGAGAAAGAATATTTTGGAATAGCATTCACAGATGAAACGTAAGTTTAAATTGCAAAAATCTGAAACTCTTATGGTTTTTGACATGTTACATCACATATCATATGAGGAAAATGAGTGTCATTGGGACAGCAAGGTACAGCCAGTGGTAAAAAGCCTATCCCCAGTGTGACAAAAGACATTCTGCCCTTTCCCTCTTTATCAAAAATTATTTGAATTACTCAAAAATATTTTGGCTAGGGTTTGGCTCTCAGTGATAGCTGACATATGAAAGTGCAAAATATTCCTTTTATTTTGACATAAATGTAGACATTTGTTGGATGTTAGATTAAGTGTATCTAAGCTAGTAACTCACTTCTTCTCTTAGAGTGTCTCCTTTATCTATGGAGAGGAACAGAGACACTCTTGGACAGCAGCACTGTCTGGAGAGGGTAGTGTTAGATGGACTAGTACAGTGGTGGGCAACCTTTTTTTTCAACTGAGCCAAATCTCGCCAAAACCACGATTGAAATTTATTTTGAGAGCCACATTTTTAAAACTGAAAATACATCCCCCATATAGTAATTCATCCCCCATAGTAATTCATCCCCCATATAGTAATTCATCCCCCATAGTAATTCATCCCCCATATAGTAATTCATCCCCCATATAGTAATTCATCCCCCATAGTAATTCATCCCCCATAGTAATTCATCCCCCATAGTAATTCATCCCCCATATAGTAATTCATCCCCCATAGTAATTCATCCCCCATAGTAATTCATCCCCCATATAGTAATTCATCCCCCCCTATAGTAATTCATCCCCCATAGTAATTCACCCCCCATAGTAATTCATCCCCCATATAGTAATTCATCCCCCATATAGTAATTCATCCCCCATAGTAATTCACCCCCCCCATAGTAATTCATCCCCCATATAGTAATTCATCCCCCCTATAGTAATTCATCCCCCATAGTAATTCACCCCCCATAGTAATTCATCCCCCATAGTAATTCATCCCCCATATAGTAATTCATTCCCCATATAGTAATTCATCCCCCATATAGTAATTCATCCCCCATATAGTAATTCATCCCCCATAGTAATTCATCCCCCCCCCATAGTAATTCATCCCCCATATAGTAATTCATCCCCCATATAGTAATTCATCCCCCATATAGTAATACATCCCCCATATAGTAATTCATCCCCCATATAGTAATTCATCCCCCATAGTAATTCATCCCCCATATAGTAATTCATCCCCCCTATAGTAATTCATCCCCCATATAGTAATTCATTCCCCATATCAATTCACTTACCTTTGCTCCGCGCGTTCTTCTCGACGTGTTCCCGCGCCGTTCTGGACTTCAGGGCGGACTGTGAGAGGAGACGAGTTCATCACGCTGCCCCGCCTACATCCTGGCTGCCCCGCCTACATCCTGACAGCTGCAGAGTCCTGACTTTTGGGGCGGCCGCCCGAGAGGAGGGAGGGGAGCGGCCGCCCGAGAGGAGGGAGGGGAGCGGGCGCCCGAGAGGAGGGAGGGGGGCGGGCGCCCGGCACACAGAAGAGCCGCATTTAAGTTTGTAAAGAGCCGCATGTGTCTCGCGAGCTGCGGCTTGCCGACCACTGGACTAGTAGATATAGATCATAGTAAAACATATTAAAATCTAACACCAGCTAACACTTTTTAAGCAGTTACAGAAAGTTTTTCCTTGCGTGATAAAGAGTAAGTAAATGAATGAAAGCTGATCATTATAAGCAACATTAACCACTTCCCGACCGGCCGTTGTATATAAACGGCCGGACGGTGGCACTGCAGGGTCGGGTGGCCGTCTATAAACGGCCTCCCCGCACCCTGCTTGTGCGCACTCCCTGGGAGCGCGCAGCACCGCGATCCGGTGCCCGCTGTGTCCTCCGGACACAGTGAAACACCGATCGTCGGACGGGACCTCTGTACGAGGTCCCGATCATGTGATCACTGATTGGCCAATCAGTGATCACATGCAAAGTAGTAAGCAAGATGTCACTTGTGACATCATTGCTTACTATGTGTGAAATCTGTGAATGATCACAGAGGTCACATGGTACAAGGCTATTCACAAAAGCCTTGTACCATGTGACAAGCTGTGACCAATCACAGCTCACTCTGTATTTCTCAATGAGTGAAGGAATGCACACAGAGAGAAAGAGAAATGATTGCTTTTACATCCTATATGGGTGTAAAAGCAATCAGTGTAAAAAAAAAAAAAAAAATCTTTACTGTACACTGTACTGCTAGGGTGACAGTATGTAAAAATAAATAAATAAATAAAAAATAATAATATAAAAAAATAAAATAAAAATGTAAAAAAAAATGTTTAAAAATTATAATTTATGCTTATAAACTAATTTGGATTTTTTTTTTTTTACTAAAAAGATAACGGAATAAATTTTGGCTAAGATTTATGATGAAATATTATTTATTTGCAAAATTTTATAAAAAAAACACTTTTTTAAAAATTTTTTGGACATTTCATTTACATAGGAAAAAAAATACAAATCCCAGTGGTGAATAAATACCACCTAAATAAAGCTTTATCTATCTAAAAAAAATGGTAAAAATTCATTTGGGTACAGTGTTGCATGACCGCGCAATTGTCATTCAAAGTGTGATAGCGCTAAATGCTGAAAATTGCCCTGGTCAGGAAGGGGGTAAAAGTGTCCGGTCTGGAAGTGGTTAAATGGCTTGTTCCAAACTTTTAGGTTCCATACACACTGGGTGTTTTAATAACGTTGGTAACATTAGCTGTGTAAAGTCACGTTAAAAATGTGTGTTTTTCAGCGTTTTTGTATTAGTGCTTAGTGGCATTTTGCCGCATTTTTTTCGGGTTTGCATTTTTTTGGTCAAAAAAAGTCCAAAAATGCTGGTTTGCCGTGATTTACCGCATTTTACAGCATTTTGCTACGTTTTTCAGCAGCTCACCTAGAAACCCACTAGTTCTGGGGGGTTTTTCCAGCCAAAAAACTCCCCTGCCAAAAAACATTGATTCCAGTCTATGTGTGCATGGACACATAGGATAACATGCTGGGGAGTTTACTGGCTGTAGAGAAAACGGTCAAAAGCCAAAAACAGCCGCTGTAAAAACATCCAGTGTGCACGAGGACTCAACTTCTACTTTTGATGTAAAGCTTGGCCTGTAAAAGAAAGCTGGAAAATAACCACAGAAGCACCAAGTTAAAGTGATTGTAAAGCTTTATTTTTGTTTTTTTTAATACTAAACATGTCATGCTTACCTGCTCTGTGCACTGCTATTGCACAGAGCAGCCCTGATCCTCCTCTTCTCAATTTCCCAGCTGGTGCTAATGCCCCCCCCCCCCCGCCAAGTGCCCCCATAAAGAGCCACTTTCTACACAGGTATAGCCAATTTCTATACGGGCACTCATGCAAGCTCACACCTGAGCTGCGCTGTCTGCATCTAATGACACAGACGGGGCATTTCAGCCACGCCCCCCGATCCCTTGTCACAGAATTTGATTGACAGCTATCAGTCTGCACTGTGAGGAAAAAGAGAATGGAGAGAGCTACTGGTCTCATGCACCACTCTGTATTAAGAATGGGCTCGGTAAGTATAAGGGGATGAGGGGTGTGGATATTCTGTGACACAAATGCATTAAAGTAAAAAAATCTTTAGGCCTTAGAACCACTTAAAAAAAACTAAGTTACAGGGAGGGTTCAGACAACTGTTTTGTTAATGCTAATGACAGGCCGTATCATATATGTCATTTTTTTTATTTTGCCTTTATTACCACTTTAATGCTTAGTATCACCTTTTGATGCATTTATAGCTGTATTTCTTTTGGGGTAAGTCATTGCCAGCTGTGCCCACGTGGATACTCTACATTGTTTCCTCTTTTTTGTTTGAAAATACACTCACTGTGTTAGGTATAAATGGGACAGTTAGTGAACACACATTTTTTTTTTATGTTTTGCTACAGATTATTAATAAAATTGAGGTCTGAGCTTTGACTAGTCCACTCTAAAACATTCAAATTCTTTGCATTAACAATGCAGTTGCTTGGGTTTTGTGCTCAAAAGCATTTTCCTGCAGGAAGGTACATTTTTGCCACATTTTCAGGTCTTTTGCAGTCTAAAACTAGTTTTCCTTTCGAATTACCCCATATTTGGCTCCACCCTTCTTTTCTCCGTGCTGACCAGTTTCTCTCTCTCTGCTAATGAAAAGCATCTTCACAACATGATCCTGCCACCACGATGCTCTGGAGTGGCGATGATGTTCTCATGATGATGAGCAATGTTGGATTTTTGCCACATGTATGAGTTATTCCCTGCTGAGGATAGCAATTTTTATGTTAATGTTTACATAATCAGCAAAAACATAATCTTTATGCTCAGCAAAATATGGGAATCACCGATGCTTATTTGATTGATCTACATCTATAACTTAGATGTAATGTTTTCTTAGACCACTTCTGATATCTTTACACTGCCAAAACTGTCACACAGAAAGTATTCAGACTTTACAAACACTGGGGGAGATTTACTAAAATCGGTGCACTTAGAATCTGGTGCAGCTCTGAATGGTAGCCAATCAGATTGTAACTTCAGCTTGTTCAATGAAGCTTTGACAAAAACATGGAAGCTGATTGGTTTCTAAACAGAGCTGCACCAGATTTTGCACTTTCCAGTTTTAGTAAATCTCCCCCACTGTGTAATTGCTACTTATTTCAGGTAAGTCAAGTGGGCGACATAAACAGTACCATTGCTTTGGTTGGTTTTTTTCAGTTTCCCACTTTTATAAAAATTAACATAAGCTAAGATCTCCATTTTGGAGCATGTTCTGATGTTTCTAATGTTTATTTCTCTTTATTATAGATATATTTACCTATCACTGGACAAAATATTAGTGCAAATACCAAGTTTACTGTTGTGGTGTCTGAGAATTAGAAACCATCTTTTTGAATGACCTTATGTGAGAACATAATGGAGCTGATTTACTACAGGCAAATAGGGTACTCATATTGCAAGGGAATTTTCCCTTAGTTCAGGGAATGTGATGAAAATTCCCTTTGCAAATAATAACTTATCATGTGCAAGAGCAGTATTTTTCTAAGTATATTGAGGAGCTTCACTCTATATAAATATACTGTGTATATACAGTGGGGATCGAAAGTTTGGGCACCCCAGCTAAAAATTTGTATTAATGTGCATAAAGAAGCCAAGGAGAGATGGAAAAATCTCCAAAAGGCATCAAATTACAGATTAGACATTCTTATAATATGTCAACAAAAGTTAGATTTTATTTCCATCATTTACACTTTCAAAATAACAGAAAACAAAAAAATGGCGTCTGCAAAAGTTTGGGCACCCTGCAGAGTTAATATCTTGTACTGCCCCCTTTGGCAAGTATCACAGCTTGTAAACACTTTTTGTAGCCAGCCAAGAGTCTTTCAATTCTTGTTTGAGGTATCTTTGCCCATTCTTCCTTACAAAAGTCTTTCAGTTCTTTGAGATTTCTGGGCTGTCTGTCACGCACTGCTCTTTTAAGGTTTAGCCATAGATTTTCAATTATGTTGAGGTCAGGAGATTGTGAAGGCCATGGCAAAACCTTCAGTTTACGCCTCTTCATGTAATCCCCCGTGGATTTCGAGGTGTGTTTAGGATCATTATCTATTTGTTGAAGCCATCCTCTCTTTAACTTCAGCTTTTTCACAGATGGCATCAAGTTACCATCCAAAATTTGCTGAAATTTTATTGAATCCATTTTTCCTTCTACTCGTGAGATGTTCCCTGTGCCACTGGCTGCAACACAACCCCAAAGCATGATTGATCCAACCCCATGCTTAACAGTTGGACAGAGGTTCTTTTCACTAAATTCTGTGCCCCTTCTTCTCCAAACGTACCTTTGCTCATTCCGGCCAAAAAGTTCAATTTTAACCTCATCGGTCCACAGAACTTGTTTCCAAAATGCATCAGGCTTGTCTATATGTTCATTTGCAAAGTTCAAACGATGATTTTTGTGGTGAGGACGTAGAAGAGGTTTTCCTCTGATGACTCTTCCATGAAGACCATATTTGTACAAGTATCTCTTTATAGTGGAATAGTGTGCCACAACTCCAGTGTCTGCCAGATCTTTCTGGAGGGATCGTGCAGTCAAACGTGGGTTTTGAATTGTTTTTCTCACAATCCTGCGAGCTGTTCTGTCTGATATTTTTCTTGGTCTTCCAGATCTTGCTTTAACTTCCACTGTTCCTGATGACTGCCATTTCTTAATTACATTCCGAACAGAGGATATTGACATCTGAAAACGCTTTGCTATCTTCTTATAGCCTTCTCCAGCTTTGTGAGCGTCAACTATTTTCAGTTTCAGTTTTCTAGACAACTGCTTAGAAGAACCCATGGTGCTGATTGTTGCTGGTGCTTATATTATAAGAATGTCTAATCTGTAATTTGATGCCTTTTGGAGATTTTTCCACCTTTCCTTGGCTTCTATATGCACATTAATACAAATTTTTGGGGTGCCCAAACATTCGATCCCCACTGTATATATATATATATATATATATATATATATATGTATATATATTTATATATATATAGTTAATATAAAAGGTCTACACACCCCTGTTAAAATGTCAGAGATGTAAAAAAATGAGACAAAGATAAATCATTTCAGGACGTTTTCCACCTTTAGCGTGACCTATAAACTGTACAACAAAATTGAAAATCAAACTGAAATCTTTTAGGGGGGGTGGAATAAACATAAAAAACTAAAATAATGTGGTTGCATAAGTGTGCACATCCTCTGATAACTGGGGATGTAGCTGTGTTCAGAATTAAGCAATCACATTAAAAATCATGTTAAATAGGAGTCAGTGCACTCCGGCCATCATTTAAAGTGCCTCTGATTAACCCCAAATAAAGTTCATCTGCTCTAGTAGGTCTTTCCTGAGATTTTCTTAGTCACATCCTACAGCAAAAGCCATGGTCTGCAGAGAGCTTCCAAAGCATCAGAGGGATCTCATTGTTAAAAGGCATCAGTCAGGAGAAGGGTACAAAAGAATTTCTAAGGCATAATATATAGCATGGAACACAGTGAAGACAGTCATCATTAAGTGGAGAAAATATGGTGCAACAGTTACATCACCAAGAACTGGATGTCCCTCCAAAATTGATGAAAAGATGAGAAGAAAACTGGTCTGGGAGCTTTCCAAGAGGCCTACAGCAACATTAAAGGAGCTGCAGGAATATCTGCCAAGTACTGGCTGTGTGGTACATGTGACAACAATCTCCCGTATTCTTCATATGTCTGGGCTATGGGTTAGAGTGGCAAAACGGAAGCCTTTTCTTATGAAGAAAAACATCCAAGCCTGGCTAAATTTGCAAAATCACATCTGACATTTCCCAAAAGCATGTGGGAAAATGTGTTATGGTCTGATGAAACCAATTTATAACTTTTGGCCATAATTCCAAAAGATATGTTTGGCGCAAAAACAACACTGCACATCACCAAAAGAACACCATACTCACAGTGAAGCATGGCGGTGGCAGCAACATGCTTTTGGGTCTGTTTTTCTTCAGCTGGAACTGGGGCCTTAGTCAAGGTAGAGGAATTTTGAACAGTTCCAAATACCAGTCAATATTAGCACAAAACCTTCAAGCTTCTGCTAGAAAGCTGAAAATGTTTCAGCATGACAAAGACCAAAGCATACATCCAAATCAACAAAGGAATGGCTTCACAAGCAGCTTAAAGTTTTGAAATGGCCTAGCCAGAGCCCAGACCTGAATCCGATTGAAAATCTGTGGGGTGATCTGAAGAGGGCTTGAACAGGAGGTGCAATCTGACAGATTTGGAGTGTTTTTGCAAGGAAGAATGGGCAAATATTGCCAAGTCATGATGTGCCATGCTGATAGACTCCAACCCAAAAAGACTGAGTGCTGTAATGAAATCAAAAGGTACTTCAAAAAAGTGTATGTACACACTATGTTTCCAAAAGTATTGGGACGCCTTCCTTTACACGCACATGAACTTTAATGGCATCCCAGTCTTAGTCTGTAGGGTTCAATCTTGAGTTGGCCTACCCTTTGCAGCTATAACAGCTTCAACTCTTCTGGGAAGGCTGTCCACAAGGTTGAGCAGTGTGTCTATGGAAATGTTTGACCATTCTTCCAAAAGCACGTTTGTGAGGTCAGGCACAAGAAGGCCTGGCTCTCAGTCTCCACTCTAATTAATCCAAAAGGTGTTTTATCTGGTTGAGGTCAGGACTCTGTTCAGGCCAGTCAAGTTCCTCCACCCCAAATCCGCTCATCCATGTCGTTATGGATCTTGCTTTGTGCAGTGGTGTGCAGTCATGTTGGAAGGGGCCATCCAAACTGTTCCCACAAAGTTGCGAATATGAAATTGTCCAAAATGTCTTGGCACACTGACGCCTTAAGAGTTCCACTTTGTTATAATACAACTAACAGTTTATCATGGAATATTTATTAGCAAGGAAATTTCACGGATGGACTTATTGCACAGGTGGCAACCTATCATGGTACCACGCTTGAATTCACTGAGCTCCTGAGAGCAACCCATTCTTTCACAAATGTTTGTAGAAGCAGTCTGCATGCCTAGATGCTTGATTTTATACACCTGTGGCCATGCAGGTGATTGGAACACCTGAATCCAATGATTTGGAGGGGTGTCCCAATACTTTTGGCAATATAGTGTATATATGTATATAGAGATAAAGTGGAAGATTGAGATAGGGAGGAATTTTTTCCTAGCTTAGTGAATGAGGTGAAGCTTTGCTGACTTTCATCATCCAATCATGTGCTAACAAAAGTGATGTTCTATTTTAATTTCTTTCTTGCAAATGATTGGCTTTAATTTGCAAAAGTTAATTTTTACCATGTTCTCTAAGCTAAGGGACAATTCCCTGCAAACAAAACAGCCTATTTGCTTTTGTTTAAGCAACCCCAATACAACAAAGAGATTTTTTTTAAAATACTGTATTTTCCGGCGCATAAGACGACTTTTTACCCCTTGAAAATCTTCTCAAAAGTCGGGGGTCGTCTTATACGCCGGTAACGGCATGCTGACACTTTTTAGGGGGGCGGCGCGGTGCCGCCACCACCCCCCCCTTCCAGCAGAAGGGACACTAAGTACAGGGGTGGGCAGGGGCTGCTGTCTCTTACCTGGCTCCGGTCCCACGACGATCCGGTCCAGGAAGCGCGCTGCTCCTTCCTTCGGTTCGTCCACTGGATGTTCGCGCGGCTGCTTGGCTCCGCCTCCTCACCGGTGATTGTCCGCCAGAACTGTAGCTCAGGAAAGGCACACAGGCGGCCAATCACCGGCGAGGAGTGGAGATGCAGGTAAGTGTGCCGTGCTTAGGTGCTGCTGCAACCACATATGCTGGCTGCAGCAGCACCGTACTGGAACAGGGGTCAGCAAGTGTCAGTGGGAGGAATAGTGCCCCATCGTTGGTGTCACTGATACCAATGATGGGGCATTATTCCTCCCACTGACACCAACGATGGGGCACTTTTCCTCCCCCCCACTGACACCAACGATTGGGCACTATTCCTCCCCCCCCCACTGACACCAATGATGGGGCACTATTCCACCCCCCACTGACACCAATGATGGGATACTATTCCTCCCCCCCCCACTGACACCAACGATGGGGCACTATTCCTCCCCCCCCACTGACACCAATGATGGGATACTATTCCTCCCACTGACACCAAAGATGGGGCACTATTCCACTGACACCAATGATGGGGTGCTATTCCCCCCAATGATATTAATGATGGGGCACTATTCCTGCCACTGATACCAATGATGGGGCACTATTCCTCCCACTGACACCAATGATGGGACACTATTCCTTCCACTGACACCAATGATGGGGCACTATTCCTCCCACTGACAGCAATGATGGGGCACTATTCCTGCCACTGATACTAATGATGGGGCACTATTCCTGCCACTGATACCAATGATGGGGCACTATTCCTCCCACTGACACCAATGATGGGGCACTATTCCTCCCACTGATACCAATGATGGGGCACTATTCCTCCCACTGATACCAATGATGGGGCACTATTCCTCCCACTGACACCAATGATGGGGCACGATTCTTCCCACTGATACCAATGATGGGGCACTATTCCTCCCACTGACACCAATGATGGGGCACTATTCCTCCCACTGATACCAATGATGGGACACTATTCCTCCCACTGACACCAATGATGGGGCACTATTCCTCCCACTGACACCAATGATGGGGCACGATTCTTCCCACTGATACCAATGATGGGGCACTATTCCTCCCACTGACACCAATGATGGGGCACTATTCCTCCCACTGATACCAATGATGGGACACTATTCCTCCCACTGACACCAATGATGGGGCACTATTCCTCCCACTGACACCAATGATGGGGCACGATTCTTCCCACTGGTGTGCACTAGAAGAGGGGTAGTCTTATACGGCGAGTATAGCCCAAACACTACATTTTAAACAGGAAAAGTAGGGGGTCGTCTTATACGCCCAGTCGTCTTATACGCCGGAAAATACGGTACCTAATTATATTTAAACATTCATTTTTTAAATATAATGTAATTGTGTGGCACATTTCACAATGCAGAATTACATATCTGATCAGACCTGCAGTTAATTACTGTATGTGATTTTCTACTTTGCAATGTCCTCTCCTCTCCTTTTTGTTGTTTACGCTAGAAGGCAAACATTATTCAAATCAATAGATTCATTTTATCCCTAGGTTAGTGGGTTAGAACTCTATTGAATCATGGGGTACATGCCCTCTCTACCAGTCAGCTGTGATGTAATGCTGGACACTTCTCAGAAATGTAAATTGCATTTGATAGTATCTGTAATCTTTAAATGTGTCCTCTATGTAGAGTCACTTTCACTGGATACTGGTCTGATTTTAAACAAAATAAAATACAGGGCAAAGACAAAGGATGGGGGCGTGATTACAAAGGAACAGAGAAAAATAATCTGTCGATTAGAGTTCATAAATCAAGTTAATTGTTCAGTTTTATAATATTATTGTGACAGTTATTGCCCATATGGTATTTCCGTAGTTAGGGCTTATATAAGTACAGACAACAAACAAGCCTATTTATTAGCGTCCCCCTTAACTCATGCAAGCAGGTTTCTTCATCTCAACTGCTGTCTCAAGGGGTCTGCATGGATTTTCCCTCCACACAATACAATTGAGTGTGGCCAACCTGATGACCTTTAGGTCGGTGAATAAGAATCTACCACATGCAGACCCCAAGAGGGTTGAGAACATCATGGGGCACATGTTTAAAACAGACATGTTTCTGGTATGAAATCACTGTGCATTCTAAAAGTTCACATATGTATAATTTTACTTTTCTTTCTAATTATTTCCATACATTATTCTAGTCTCCGTTAGCCAACACCATCAGTTATCAGTCTGTAGATAAATCAACAATTTTAGAAATAAAGGTTGACTTTTTCTGGAAAAGTAGTGCATTCTGTCTGAAGAGAATTTAAGAAAAAAAGTCAATATACAATTGTCAGTAAAGCAATCCTTACATCTTTAGGTTACTCATATTGGTAAAATATATACCATTTTATGATGAAGTGTCACTTTTGGTAACTGACACTGCCTGATAGGCTTGTAGAGGGTGTGTATGTGTCACCTAGGTTTCTCACATACACATAATGAGAGGCTACACAGTTTTTGTCTGATTTGGAGAAAAAAAAAGTTGTTTTTTTCTCAGAATAGTTATTGCCCTGGGCCCTGGAGCCCGTAGCCTTACATAGTTACATAGTTAGTCTGGCTGAAAAAAGACAAAAGTCCATCCAGGTGAACCATAGGAAAAAAAAAAGTTATATTCTTATACCCACAGTTGATCCAGAGGAAGGCAAAAAAAAACCAGAAAAGCACGTTCCAATTTGCTCCTGCTGGGAACAAAATTCCTTCCTGATCCCCCAAGAGGCAATTGGATATTTCCTGGATCAACTTTACCTATAAATGTTAGTATCCAGTTATATTCTGTGTATCTAAGAAAGAATCCAGGCCTTTTTTGAAGCAATCCACTGAGCTGGCCAGAACGTCTTGAAGGAGTCTATTCCACATTTTCACAGCTCTAACTGTGAAGAAACCTTTCCTTGTTTGGAGATTAAATTTATTTTCCTCCAGATGTAAAGAGTGCCCCCTTGTCCTCTGTGATGACCTCAGGGTGAGGCCTTGGTAGAGCTTTACATGGGAAAAGCTTTTATTCGTAAGTCCACATCTTACTTCGTAGCCATATCTTATTAGTTAATCTCAGCCATACACAGACCTTTTTATATGTGACCAGTGCTCAGGGCTCTCTCTCACAATATCTGCTGTGAGAGGTTGCTGCTGTGGGAAAGGCTGAGTGCTTACAGAACACTAAAAAGGTACAAGTGCTTTTGTTTTGAGAAATCCATTATGAGGTGCCCTGTTAGAAATTGACCTGAGTTTAGTTAGTGGCTAGGACGAGCAGATGTTTTGATTATTTTATGATATGGGTTTTTATGATGAGCCCTTTTGCACTGAACCCATGATTGTTTGCTAACTTGCTGAATAAAATTGAAGGTCCAACCTGCTTGGACTGTTTGTGGGTGCCCATGTCTTGTGCATGGATTACCACTGCCCATACCAGTTGAGAATTCTCCCGTACAATGTGTTACTGGCTCAGTGTAGCCATTCATGTCATGTGATTTAACCTCCCTGGCGGTATTCCCGAGTGTAGCTCGGGGTAACATTTCAGTACCAAAAGTGGTAACCCCGAGCTACACTCGGGAATACCATGCGGCGCTGCTCCGGCATGTGTTCTTCACTTACCTTACCCTGCGCTCCCACGATGTGTCCCCTGCAGCGTCCCCGGCCATCTCCTCCGGCCGATGCTGGCATCCGGGTTCTGTGTCCTGTCCCTGTGACGTCGGGACGTACGGGCGCCGCCGGCGGCGGGAAATTTAAAAATTTTAAAAAATGTCATTTTTTTTTTTTTTCATTTTACACAGTAAAACATTGCTGTTTCAACCTATTTCACATACATATTGTCCCTAGTGCTTTGTCCTGCGCCCTGCCTGCATTTTGTCTGTTCTTTCTGCCTGGAAACTGAGAAATGTCCATGGCGTCCAAAAAGTGTCCCTTTAGGTCAAAAGCGGTTTAGATCAGCTAGAGAACAGCGATAGTAAATCAGAACCACTTACAGAATTGAGTGATAATGATTCGTGGGGGAAATTCGTCATCAGAAACTGAAAACGATTTTGCGACTGAGCTCAGCAATGTGCGAACTTGGCGCTCTATTTCACATTTCAGTGTTTTTGGTTTGATTATATTATTGAATTAAATTTTTTATTATTTTTATATTATTTTTATGATTATTTATTAAATTATAATTTATGATTTTGTGTTTCAAATTTTATCATACCCGGGATGTTTACTAGACTCTTGTTCGGACAGATTTCAGTGAGTTTTTCCTAAAAATTACAGCCTACAATAAAAAAAATACATATTTCCATGCAAAAAAATGGTACCGCTTTCAGCACCAAAAATCTGAAATAATCATACCGCCAGGGAGGTTAATTTATTAATGCAATATTACTATTCCTTCTCCTGTTCTGTTTTAATTGAAAATAATTTAAATCCTGTTGTCATTGTTTTTGACAGGGGGCATTTGAACTGGTTACAGCTGGACCGCAGAGTACTTGAACATGACTTCCCCAAAAAGTCTGGCCCAATTGTTCTGTATTTCTGTGTAAGGTGAGTTGTTCTGCGTTTTCTTAAATTGCTGTTGTTGATTCTTTTTTTATCTTTATTTTACAGCATAATGCCATTCAAAATTGCAATAGAGTGTGTTACAAATATTGGGAAAAACATAAAAAAGAAAGCAAACACTTATTGTTAACATCTAAAGCAAGGCATACATTATTCTTATTGTATGGGCATTCTTACCTTTTAGATATTTCTTAGGAGAAGGTGTCATGGCTGATTGCAAACATTTCTGAATAAATTTAGTGTGCGTTTTCCCCAATAGAAAGCCTTTGAACAGGATACAATGAATAAGGCACGTTTCCAAATCTTGAACCAATTGATAGGACAGATACTGTCTAAATCTATATCAGCTTGTACATCTGTCTAATCTGATCAGCCATAACTTGATGACCACTCACCTAATATTGAGTAGGTCCCCTTTTGCCTCCAAAACAGCCCTAACCTGTCTAGGCATGGATGCCACTAGATCTCTGTAGGCATGCTGTGGTATCTGGCACTAAGCTGTCAGTAGCAGATCCTTTAAGTCCTGTAAGTTATGAGGTGGGACCACCATGGATCTAACATGTTTTTCCAGCACATTCCACAGATGCTCGATTGGATTGAGATTGGGAGAATTTGGAGGCCAAGTCAACACCAGAAAGTTATTGTTGCGTTCGTCAAACCATTCTTGAACCGATTTGTAGTGCTATTATCCAGCTGAAAAAGGCCACTGCCATTAGGGAATACAGTTTCCATGAAGGGATGTGCTTAGTCATAACTAGTGGGGTTGATTTACCAAAACTGGAGAGTGCAAAATCTGGTACAGCTGTGCATTGTAGCAAATCAGCTTCCAACTTCAGCTTGTTCGATTAAGCTTTGACAAAAAAAAGCTGGAAAATGGTTGGTTTTATGCAGAGCTGCACCAGATTTTGTACTCTCTAGCTTTATTAAATCAACCCCAATGTTTAGGGTAGATGGTACATGACATAGAAACATCAACATAAATGGCAGGACCCAAGGTATCTCAGGAGAGCCTTGTCCAAAGTATCACACTGCTTCTGCTGGCTTGCCATCTTTCCATAATGCATCCTAGTGCCATCTAATTCCCCCGTGATGCACATGCACCCAGGCATCCACATGATGTAAAAGAAAACATTATTCATCAGACCAGGCCACCTTTTTCCAGTGCTCCATGGTCCATATTTCTAATGCTCACAGGCCCATTGTAGACACACTTGGCTGTAGACATGGGTCAGCATGGGAACCCTGACTGGTCTGCTGCTATGCAGCCCCATACGTAACAAACTGCGATGCCCATTCTTTCTGTTTTTAACACAGCAACTTCAGGAACAACACGTTTACTTTCTGCCTAATACTGTACAGACTTTCAGATGCCGTAGTAACGAGTTAATCAACGTCATTCACTTCTCTGCTAGCACAGTACAGACAGGGTTGGCAAACTTCCTCAAAAACAAAGATAACTAAGTAGGATTTTTCAGTGTTGGAAAAATTACATCTGAAAAGGTAAGCAGGTAAATATTGTGGTATCCTGCATTCACCTGATCAGAGTGTATTCCTGGTGAATTAAAAGCATTTTTCCAGTGTTTTTCAGGTGCTTAAAAAGCATTTTTGTAAGAGTTTTTGCATGTGTATTAAGTTTTAGGTGCTTGAATCTGCTCCAGTATAGGGTGACTGAATGTACATGTGTGAACAGGGAAATTTAGAAAGAATGGGATTCTACTTCTTGAGGATAGTCAGGTGTAGTGAAATAAGCTGAAAATGCTCACGTGTGATTGGGGTCTTATACAGTAGTTATGCTATGTGAATGGGAACATATAACATATATAAAGTAGGCATTATTATTCATTTGACTGCAAAATTGGAAAACACTATACTATATACTGTATGTTGTACATATTCTCACCTTTCTAAATATATATTTTGTAATATTCTCATCTTTTCATACTGGATTTAGTGTTAACTTGAAATGTTCATGAGCTAGCTGGGGAAGGCTAATCTCCAAGGCAGGGAAGTGGTAAGGCAGGTAGCACTGCAAGGCAAGATGTGGTGGAACAATGTAGGAATTTTCCTGATAAACTTTATTTACCAGTAAGTATAACATGCAGTTCTCATCTACCTCTACCGGTAATTACCATTGTTGTACCAGCATCTCTGAACAGACATTAATATGACTTTAAAGTGTGAGCATTGGTTGTTTTTGAATGTCTCTTTATCAGATTTTAACAGTTAATTTGCCAAGAAACCAGCCTCTCCCAGTCCCCAGCATCTTGAGAAACCAGAGATACACATTTGCTATATCAAAAAGCTATAGCCAGGGAGAAATGAACTATAAATATAGCTAAAAATCTTCACTGATGTGAGGTTTTGTTAAAGATCTATTATCCACACATCTGGTATTGTGAAGTTTTTGCTCTTAATGAAAAGGTTTGGGAATTCTTAGGAAAGCTTTGCTGTTGTGAAATTAGGAATAACATGTGTTGAGTTATATGCTTTCTCTTCCAATAGCCGGATGTGCTGTTATGGGAGCTCAGAGGCAGTAATGGTCATCAATGGGGGGGCTGGGGCTAAAGAACTCATAGAAAGAACTTGGGTTCTTTGTGATTCCATTATAAATGAAACCACAGTCATTTAATTAACCTGCACTTTTTAGATTTCTTTTTGAAAGATGCTTAGTTTTGCAAATTAGTTTGTTACCATGCTGTTTCATAATCAGAGCGTGTATATTAGCATGTAGCTTTTTAAGACATATTTCATATTCTATGATATAGAAACCTTGGGAACTTGCCCCTAGCTGAGCTAAAAAATATATATATAGCAATTAAATAAAGTGACCAAGTGTTCCCCATTATAACTAGTCATTCAATTTATTTTCAGTTGCATAAGTAAAAAAAACTATCTTATCTGCACATCCATTTTTACAATCTAGCTCATCAGGTTCAAAACCACAGGTACATCAAATCTTGTAGGTTTTATGTTTTAAATTTTAAACTAGTTTTAAATAAAACATTTTGAATGATAACAGCTAGGGCCTCAGAACCGTGAATATGCAAACAGAATCCCTTATGTTCATCATCATCAGAAGTTTGGTTCAAGAGGTGAGTTTATAAATGGATGCTCCTTCTCAAGCTACACCAGTCTGGCTCTGAGGGACACCCTCGGCGAGAACAAGTAAGTTGCTGTCAGTGTCCTAAGAACCATTGGAACCCTTGCTGTCCCAACAGTACACAAAGTTAAAAAGAAGCAACCACCAGAAAAAAAATTATCTACCTTCACCCGCTTTAATAAGACATTAAAATAATTCCAATTAACTTCTTGTCTTCTTTGTTCTGCTATAATTTTTCCGTTCACTGAAAAAGTATTTAGGGTTGCATTTTGGTAGTTTTCCTATTTGTTCCTCAGCCAAAATGAATCATTCTCTTATTATTATAGATATTAATATAGAGCTGTCAATTTAAACAGTACTTTACATATACAGTATATTGTACATTCGTATCAATCCCAGCCCTCAAGGAGCTTACAATTTAAGGTCCCTAACTCACATTCATACACATACTAGGGCCAATATAGCCAGAAGCCAATTAACCTACCAGCATGTCTTTGGAGTGTGGGAGGAAACCCACTCAGGAACAGGGAGGATATGCAAACTCCAGGCAGGTAGAATCATGGTTGGGATTGGTAGAATCATAGATGGAACTGATGACCCTAGTGCTGCTAGGCGGAAGTGCTAACCACTTACCCACTGTGCTGCCCTATAGAGGTTCAGTGAGATTCCCACACTCCTGTTCCTATGGTCTCAGTAGTTAACAGATTTATGCTTTTATTCATTTATTACCAAATATTATTTTAGGTATCATAATGTTTCTTAAAGAATTAATTGGGTTTAACCAATGACAGAATTTAAATTGGAGACGTTTCTGACATCCACTGTGGGCAGCACAGTGGCCTAGTGGTAAATACTTCTGACTTTCAGCACTGGAGTCACTGGTTGGTATTCATGCTGGAACTTTTTTGCATATTCTGCACTTCCTTGTGTGGATTTTCTCCCACACTCCAAAGATGTGCTGGTTGATTAATTGGCTCCTGACCAAACTAGCCCTAGTATGTGAATGCATCTGAGATAGGGACCTTACATTGTAAGCTTGATGGCAGGGATGGATATGAATGTACACTAATTGTTGGAACTATATAAATAGCAAAAATAAATAAACCCACAGTAAAAATGTGTAGGAGTTTTGATGCTCCAAATTGAAATCTACATTTTTTTTTTTGATGGAGCAGAGGTGAATATGCGTGAAATAAAGAAGATATAAGACTCTTATGGATTATTGCACTCTTTGCTTAAAGGGTGTTTTTTTTGCAGGTAAAAAAATGAGCATTTATTATTTTTTGTTGCAGGAGCCTGTAAAGCATTGCACCAGCGATCAGCAGATCGCTGATGCCATGCAGGTCTCCTGCAGACCTGTCAGTATATTTGCATGCCCTTAATGGATGTACAAGCAAGCAGATATACTGATAGGAAGAATCAATGAACTATCACACTTTTAGTTTTCTCATTCACAGAGAACTGGTGGTGAAGCCCCGCATGGCCAAATTTCTTTAAACTTTTTACAACTAGTGGAAGCAGAAGATCTCCCGCTAGCTGTCAAAGTAGGAGAGTGGGGAGGAGCGGGAGCATGTCCATGCATAACATGTTACACCATGAATATGGGTGTAACATGTAACATGTTATGAAAGGTGAACTTGTCCTTTAAAACAAAAGTGAGTTCAATTAAAATTAATATTGAACCAGAACAAACAAGAACATATGTGCTGTGTCATTGCAAATCCCTTCAAAAGTACCAATTTAACAGGTATCAGTAAGTTGGCCATAAATTTCACCAACTTCCTACAGCAGATTTTTGGGGCACTGGTGGTGCTGAGGAAGCAATAGGCTTTGACATTGATGCGGAGGAGGCAATTTTGGAATGTATTTTTCTTGAAGTGCCCATACAATGTAGAAGAGCAGCCAGCTGTAATTAACAAAGTAGAAAACCTGTGTGATAGTGGACCTCTTGCTATGGGTATACAATCCCGTAAGTCTAGTATGTTGGTATCTTTCATGGAATTTTTGTTTTGGACCTTTGTTTGTTATAAAAAGTTTCAAATAAACTAAACATCTGGCAAAGCGGATCTAATCTACTGGACTGGTTGAAAGTTAAGGATATCACGATTAAAACTTAAAAATATAGGATAAAGTATCATTCCAGTTTCTATTTCCAACATCTGTCAGACACTTAAATATGTGAGGACAGTGAGTGATAATGTAACTCTGAACTTTGACACATATGACCACATGGTCAAAAAACAACCCATGTATCAAATTATCAGAAATTAATAGAACTTGAAGTTATACAGTTGTGACCAAAATTATTCAACCCCCAATGCTGTAAAGGGGTTTAGGGACTATAGTGTACATTTGGAATTGTATTCAGAATCAAATCCTACAAGGACGTTGTAACTACCCAAATGCAACTAAAATGACATCAATTGTTTATGTAATACAGTAGTAAATGGTTCTTATGTGGTTTCTTCATTGCCACAATTATTCAACCCCTTAAAGACTACCACTCTGAAGAACAGAGGTTCATACAGGTGCTTTCCATCAGGTATTGAAAACACCTGTGGATGTCACCGAGCAGCAATCAAGCATAATAAGCACCAATTAGGCAGCTTTAAAATGACTGTGATACTCAGCTCCTTCTAGACATTTACTGGTGTGGTTACAAACATGGTGAAGGCAAGAGAATGGTCCAGGAAGACAAGAGAAGAGGTGATTTCTCTTCACAGGAAGGGCAATGGCTATAAGAAGATTGCAAAGATGTTAAACATACCAAGAGACACCTTAGGAAGCATCATTCGCAAATTCAAGGCAAAGGGCACTGTTGAAACGCTACCTGGTCGTGGCAGAAAGAAGATGCTGACTTCGACTGCTGTGCGCTACCTGAAGCGTAGAGTGGAGAGAAGTCCCCGTGTGACTGCTGAGGAACTGAGAAAAGATTTGTCAGATGTGGGTACAGAAGTTTCAGCCCAGACAATAAGACGCACACTGCGTAATGAAGGCCTCCGTGCCAGAACTCCCAGGCGTACCCCCTTGCTGTCTCCAAAGAATAAGAAGAGTATGCCAAAAGCCATGTGGACAAACCACAAAAGTTGTGGGATAGTGTTCTGTGGACTGATGAAACAAAATTAGAACTGTTTGGGCCCATGGATCAACGCTATGTTTGGAGGAGGAAGAACAAGGCCTTTGATGAAAAGAACACCTTGCCTACTGTGAAGCATGGTGGAGGGTCAATCATGCTTTGGGGCTGTTTTGCTTCTGCAGGTACAGGGAAGCTTCAGCGTGTGCAAGGTACCATGAATTCTCTTCAGTACCAGGAGATATTGGATGGAAACGTGATGCAGTCCGTCACACACCTGAGGCTTGGGAGACGTTGGACCTTTCAACAGGACAATGATCCCAAGCATACCTCCAAGTCCACTAGAGCATGGTTGCAGAGGAAAGGCTGGAACATTTTGGAGTGGCCATCGCAGTCACCAGACTTAAATCCGATTGAGAACCTCTGGTGGGACTTAAAGAAAGCAGTTGCAGTGCGCAAGCCTAAGAATGTGACTGAACTGGAGGCCTTTGCCCATGAAGAATGGGCGAAGATACCCGTAGATCGCTGCAAGACACTTGTGTCAAGCTATGCTTCACGTTTAAAAGCTGTTATAACTGTAAAAGGATGCTGTACTAAGTACTAAGATTGAATGTCACTTGGGGGTTGAATAAAACTGATAATGCTGTGAGCACAGAAAAGACATTTGTGGTTATTTCATTATAACTGTTATGTTATATTTGTCTGACCTACAAGTGCCTCTTTAATGTAAATGTAAGCAAGATGACTGAATGATCAAAAGCAATGTCAAACTGGCCAAAACACTCAATTTCAGTGGGGGTTGAATAATTTTGGTCACAACTGTAGATCTGTGTAGTTCCCAAAAGTAAAATTTAACATGTGAAATATAAAAATTCAAATTCCAGAAATGTTTTTTTTTTTTCACAATATAACACTAGCCTAAATTTCAAGGAAACAAATATTCCATCCCTACTAACTCCCAGCCTGCGGATCAAGCACAGATCAGTCTTCATTTTATGCACCGTTGACAGTGATTGGATTCAACATACTTGTTCTATTTGTACCATGCTATTAAACAAAGGTGAGCATTTTATGTAATAGTGGAAAGCCATAGTCCATTCAGCAAAAAAAACAAAAGAAGATAATTATTGTGCTCTACCTTGTAAAGTGGGATCTAGTGTCTGTAGAATAATTTAGATGGGTGCATGATGCAGTAACCTGTACAATTCTATTGCAAAGCTCAAATAAAGGAAAGTATTCAGAACCACTGATTTAAAACTGTTTTAATCAAGATATATGGTGGGCTCAGCTAGACATCAGTGTAATCCTATTGGATAAATAAGATCCCATTTTTGTAAATTAGCTTCTTAATCTCTTTGCATGGTGGGCAGACCTGTAGATTGCTTTTATACACAAATCCCTTTAAAACAGGTAGAAATAAGCTGGATTGAAAGGTCGTGCCAGGACATGGGGGAAGTCACGCCTGACTGTCAAAGGCAATCAGGGAATCTGACAAAGCAGAGGAAACTTTCAAGCAATGTTTTATGGCAATAACATGACTTTATACAACAGGATACAGTGATTACTGCTACTATATTTCATTTTAATGAGAGAATGCCAATAAAAGCAAAACACAAGAAAAATCAGGAAACAAATCACTACTTTGAATAGACTGATTAGCAGCATCCTGGACTGCCATGGGTAAATCCGGGAAGCTAAGTTCTCAGTGAGATACAATATTGGCTGAAAATACCAAGACATACTAGAGATGTTATATCTGACTGCCATGTTTCATTATTGTCATTTTATAATGCTAAATGCCTACATTTGCAGTTTTTTTGGTATTTACATAAAACACAGCATCTGTCCAAAAGCAGATCTAAAGTTAAATCTAAGCAGTTGTGAAAATAATGTCTGCATTTTACAACTTTTCCTTTCCTGCATAAGGCTGAACTTTGAGATCCCTCCAGTCATGCGGCCAGTTGTGGACCTAGCTTTCATTACTGAAATCCAGATGGAGCTAGCCAATCTATCCTTAAATAAATGTTAATATATGACAGAGCTACCTAAGGAGGTACTGACCTACATATGTTCTGCAGGAAATTTATCATTCCTAACAGATGCAATTTCAAGGATTATTTGTGTAATTGGACACTAGGTCATGATTTCTACTCTTAGGTAAAGGTCCCTTTTGAAGAGCAAAGGCTGGCATTCAGAGATAATGAGGTTGACTTAATAAAAGCAAATACACCAGTTACTTTGGAAATGAAATTGCACTTAGTCAATGTTGTGTAACGTTTTTGCAAAGAATATTTATTTTTTATTACAGGTACTAGAAAAGTCAGTGCTTTACATATATATTGTTCATTAACATCAGTCCCTAACCGTCAAGGGGCATACAATCTAAAGTCCCTAACCTACATTCATACATACACATACTAGGGCCAATTTAGACAGGATCCAATTAACCTACCAGCATTTCTTTGGAGTGTGGGAGGAAACCAGAGTACCCGGAGGAAACCCACACAAGCACAGGGAGAACATGCAAACTCCAGGCAGGTGGTGACATGGTTAGGATTTGAACCAACAACCCTAGTACTGCCAGGTGAAGGTGCTAGCCATTTAGCCACTGTGCTGCCAATCATACCAAATCATTTTTGCTTGCACATGATTGAAAGAGGGAAGTTAACAGAAAGTCACCTCATTCACTAAGCTCTGGGGAAAATTTGCTTGCAGAGTGCAACTGTTCATTTGCAAACTGAACAGCTGATGTGCCTTCACTCAACCAACCCCAATGTAACAAAATCTATTAAAATGTGGATGCAGTAAGGTGTAGTTATATTATTATGTCCTGTTGGAGCAAAAGTCTATATAAACAGCAGTAGAGAGAGTCTCCTACAGTGTCTTCCTCCCCATTTGTCAGTGGAGCTTCAGAAAAACAAACTTCAAAGAAGATACCTGTATAGGCTTTCTCATAACTAAGTGGGACATTAGACTGTGTGGCCTTTTGGTTCCTTCCTGCCCTGTCCCTAGGGGGTTTTCTCTCCGGGAGAGCCCCCTGACCAAGTACTGGGTGTCTGGCTTCGGCTGGACACAAGGAACGATGGTCCACCAGGCCTTTTGGCCAGGAGGACCAAATGGGAACCGTGTCCCTGTCAGGAGCTTCGTGCCCCGGGGGATCAGGATAGTGGTCCAGCCCCTTTAGGGGTAGGACAAAGCACACCCCTAAGTGCACTTTTTCATGTGGTGTTTTACACTTGCACTTTTTTTGTGATTCACTTACGGGTTTTTCGTTATAGTTGCACGTTTGCGGACTTTAAAAAAAAAAATTAGACTGTTGTACTGCTCTGAGGTTCTTTGGTTTGATTGTAATCTCTGTAAGTACTTCACTGAGCAGACGCATACAGCTTTTTTTTATAGCTTTTGTTGTTGTTATATCATTGATGGCACCTTAAAAATCCCGTTATCTCCCCTGAATTTGAGGAGGTTCTCCTTCTTCCCCCCTTTTCCTTTTTCATGTAATTGTTTAACCTCTTGGTGCCGGCCGAACTCAAATGTGCAGCCTCTTGGCATCTGGGCCTAGACGCTGAGTGGCCACACATTTGCGTTCTATTGGAAAAAAACATATGCGCTGAGAGTGCGCACCCTGCATGCTCCCAGCACACATGTTCGGTGCTCACTGAAAGGTCCCAATCTTCTCTTTCGATCGGAACCTTTCCCGATCACGTGACCATCGTGACAGCGAATCATGTTGGTCACATGACCCTAAAACTCCGCCCCGCCTCCAAGCTTCTGAAACCCTTAAAGGGCTGGGAGGCGCTGGTGCCAAGGGGTTAAAATTGGGATGTGGTGCCGTAGAGCTCCTCTTTGAACTTTATTCTAACCTCCCACAGTGTTTACAGTTTACAGTGTTTATTGGTCATTCTTTAGGTTTTACACGCATAAAACCCCTCTGATCATGATGTTCTCTTTCTTCTACCAGCAGCATATTTTGATAATTCAGAATTTGATCTGTGTGCAACATTTGAAACTTTCAATTGTTTTATGCTGAAGGGCAAAAAAAAAATTACTGTCATTTTCTAAGCAACATATCGTAAAGTATCTTGTGTAGGGGGAACTCTTAATTTACTACAGTACTACAGGCAAACCTTTTTTTTTTTTCATTTTGGATAGAGCATTGGAGGTTTATAAATCTTGTCAGATTTATTTTCACCACCTGTTTTCCATTGCAGAGATTAACCTTCACTTCCTGTCCCATAGCCAAATAGGAAGTAAGAGGAAATCTCTGCAAATTAAGGGAATTTCTTGGGGACCCCCAGGTCACTAGAACTATTGTCCCCATTGGAATATTTCCCCTCTATTTTCTGGGGACAACCCAAAATTTGGGATTTTGTTTTACTTTTACTTTCAATGATATTGGTAAACAGGACACATAGAGAGGATGAATCTCCTTAACAGGAATTGAGACAACAATAAAAATTGACAGGTGTTCTAATCCTTCTCACTCTATCCAAAACTGAAAAAGAAAAAGTTTTGCCTTTAGTTTTACTTTAATGGTAAAGGAGTAAAATAGGTTTGGTTAATCACACTCTGATATTTATTTTCTGACCAATTATAACAGCATCAGTGAATAGCAAAACTTCGCGAATGCACTATTGTGGGCTTTAGTGCATATGAGCCAAATTGAATATCATCTTTTCATAAATACAACATATGTGGCCATAAAGAAAGTTGGGGAAATAGTTTTATTTTGGTTGTGGACTTGAAAAAAGTGCTACATTTTCTTTTACTTCAATACACATTTAAACCTGTTTTTATCCATAACATATAGACATACAGAAAACATATATATAATATATAGAAAACATCATTCACATGGTTCATTGCCAAGACCAAGAAAACGATCATGGTTGAATAAAAGAAAAATACTGCCAGGATCTAGTATGCTTTTTTCTCTGAAATCAGCATGTGCACTTTTGAACATGTGCCATGTTTTATTGCACTGTCAGGCATCTTTAATAGCTTTAGACAAGAGGATACTGGGTTGTAATTCCCTGGAGTTGGCAGCCTTACAGTAAGAGATTCGTGGCAAAAGCTTTTTATCTTATGTTAAAATAACCATTGATTTTTTCTTTATTTATTGTGTCTAGGTCAGTATCAAATTAGCCAAATGCTATGGTATAATGTTTTGTCAGCTTTCTAGGCTTGCTGAGCTTTTGACAAAGTACTCGGATTTTCTAACGTTGAATCATTGCAAACCAAGGTTATTTGTCTATTCTACTACAGGTTTTGTTTAGCATGCACAACACTGACAGTCATTTTCTTTTAATGGATAGCATAGGCTATCCAAGTATTACAAAAGAAGATTTTGGGATTTTTTCATTGAGAAAATGCTTCTAGACATCTATGCAAATCAGAATAAGCATGTATGATAAATATACTTCCTGGTTAAATTTTGTAGGTGATTGTGTTGATTCTTATTCATTGTCCAATGGGTGGGATGATTCTGTCCAGAATTGCTCAAAACAAATCAACTTTTTATTGAGAGCAATAAAGACAGCCGTGATTATTTTTAGATGTTTCCTTATCGATCTAACAAGCACAGTCTAAATGACAGCTTTAAATATTTTTCAAGTAGCAGAAAGCACCTCGTTGGTGATTATTTAATTATGTTACATGATAGAAACTTCTCATATGCTTCAAAAATATGCATTTAAGCAGATGGTACCCTTTGAAAAACAAATATATCTCCCCAGAATTATATCTGGTTTGTTAGCAGCAGACTAACACAGAGTTTAAAGGTACATTAATCCACATGAACTCTGGAAGATTTTACCCCTTTCATGACCAGGCCATTTTTTACTATTCGACACTGGCGATTGTGTGGTCATGCAACACTGTGCCCACATGAAATTTATGTATTTTTTTTCCACATAAATACACCTTTCTTTTGGTGGTATTTGATCACTACTGGATTTTTACAAAAGGTAAATATATTATGCACTGCAAGTGCAATGAAAGTGCAGTTGCTTTATATCCGAAGGTTAGCTCTGAAATGAGGTGAAGCTCTGCTGATTTCTTTCATCCAATCATGTGCAAACAAAATAGCTGTTTTTTTATTTTCTTTGCATGTTCCCCTCAGATCTAGAGCAACTGCACTTTCAGTGCACTTGGAGTGCATGCGCAATGCACAGCCTATTTGCCTTTCGTAAATCAACCCCCAATATGATAACATGATAAATACCATAGACAGATAATTCCTCCATGTCATTTCAAAGATGGATTCATGATTCAGGCAGCTGTAAAGCTAAACCAAGAAATAGGGGTGTCGGGCAGTGCATTGTGGCTATAGATCTCAACTGTCCCTTATTTGGAGGGACTGTCCCTCTATTGAAACTCAATCCCTTTGTCGTTTGGCAAGTCTGATATGTACTCTATAACTACCAAAAGTGTTACTTTTTTTTTAACCACCATATTACTGCATTTGTTATTTAGGGAAGCCAATATAAAGGAAAAACAGATGTCAAAAAAGCACTTGTGTGGTTTAGGCCTGGTTCACACTAGTTCAATTTCAGGTACGACCTGAGTCACACAGCATTGCATGACAATGGAAATCCAATTATTCTCTATGGTGCCCATTCACATCAATGCAGCACATCACGGTGTGTTTGTGGAAAAATGTCCTATGCTAATTTGGTGCGATGCAGCTGCGATTTTGGCTTCACAAACTTCAATTCAAACACACCAAAATGCATGTGCATGCATTTTTGATGAATTAAAGAAAAGAAAATACTGCCCATGGCCCACATACCTCTTAAAGTCCCTAAGAAAGAACTGACCAGGTGGAAGATAACCAGAAATAATAATTAAAAAAAGTCACAGAGCTCAAAAAAGAGGGGTTATAGGCGTTACCGCCATAAGCATCAATAATAACAGCAATTTGATTGAAAAAAGTCTCTGAATAAAGTCCAACACAACACCGTGCGTTAAATCTTCTATGTCTCTATCCATAAATTTCGTAACAGTGCCACCACGATTCCCCACCACTGTGAGAAGTGCACACGCACTGAAACTCCAGTGACCTCTGTTTTACTACCTGTCAAAAAACACTGGATAATTGTCATCTACTTTACTTCCTACATAATTTATTTACAGTGCTTATAGTGTAGTATTTTATTTTTATAAAAGGTATAAAAAGGTAAAAACATTTGCACTCATGTGAACTTGTGCTCAAGATCAGCTAAGAGGTAAACAGCCTATTGTGAACCACAATCCCCCTCGGGATCAGCATGCGTTCCACGCAGAGATGAAGTGGTTAGTTGCTAGAATGCTAATGGGTTCCGGCTCCTTAATAACCAGCATCTTTGTACTGAGAATTCTCCTTCCACTACATAAAAATACAGCAGCATGAAAATTGCATCAAAATGCACTGGTGTTGCTCCACAAAATGGCACTGAAAATTGGATCAAGTCGCAGCTGCACTAGTGTGAACCCCATCGTAGCCAATCACTTGCTGCATATTTGATCTTTGTGATCTGTGTAACCAGGGCTGTGGCAGAGACGTGTCATTTGCCTACATACAGTGTGCTAAAATGTGTCCCTCTTTATCATTTCAGAAAGTTGGGAGCAAGGTGTGACTGTGGTGAAGAGATAGGTGAAACAAAATACCTGGCTGAATGTTATTCCTATGCAGATTTTGAGAAATAGGTGGAAACATCAGATTAGCCCCCCCCCCCCCCCCCCAGGGTTAAAGGGTTGAAAAATACTATTATTTTTTTGTTAAAGATATAAGGGGAAGGTCTATTAGGGTTTCGCACCTTTCTGCTAGACACATTAATAAAATAATCTATAATATACTTTCTCAGTTTTATCAAACGATATGAAAATACAAGCAATTATATCTTCCCTATCTTATTCTCTGTATACTACAAATCTTATGTCCACCCATGTAACAGAAAAAAGGAAAGGAGTAGTGTTTGTAGACCAAATCAGAGCAGTCTTGGGTGGCAACAATGCTTTTCCACAGATACTGTACATAGCATTGTGAGTATTGTCACCCTGGGACAGAAAGTGTGTTATCTGCAAGATCACCAGTTGAAAATAAAAGGAAAAAGTCTAAACAAAAGTAATGCAGCCACCTTATTTAGGGACCGTAAAGCTGCAATATATTACATTTTTGTTTTTGAGTTAGTTGTGATGTAGATGTTTAGATGTATAAAATATTTGTTTTTCAATGTTTAGATGTTTAAAATAGTCTGTATTAAAGTTGAATTCCAGGATAAGGCTCCATGCACACTGGGCTTTTGAATAAAGCTGGTAACGTTAGTTTTTCAGCATTTTTTAGCATTTGTGAATTAACGTTTTGCGGTAATTTTTGTGTTTGCGTTTTTTCGCTTTTTTTTTTTTACCAAGGAAAAAAAAATATTTTTGCTAAAAAAAAGTCTAAAAACACCGGTTTGCTGTGTTTTACCATCTTTTACCGAGTTTTGCCATGTTTTCTTTGTTAGAGCGTTTTTACTGCTAAAAAACTCCTCTAGAAACCCACTAATTCTGGGAGGTTTTCCCAGCCAAAAGCGTCCCTGCCAAAAAACGCTGATTACAGTCTATGTGTGCATGGACACATAGGATAACATGCTGGGGAGTTTACTGTCTGTAGAAAAAAGTGCCAAAAGCCAAAAACAGCAGCTGTAAAAACATCCAGTGTACATGAGAACTAAAGCTAACTAATCCGACCAACAACTATTTTGACTAACCTGTGGGGGGGAGAGGAGTGATCAATAATGGCTGGCAATGCCTAGGAGCAGTGACATCACCCTTAGGCTTACTATGGCCCACCCGCTGTCAGCGCTCCTTCCTCTCCCCTGCAGCCGCCGCTGGCTGACACTGGAGAGCTGAACGGGACCAGAGCAGCCTGAAAATAGGTAAGTATATATATACTTGCACAGATTAGTCAGAATAAGTGTTCAGAGGGAATATGGAGCCTTTTTAAGATTTTTTAGCTTTATCTTGAAATTCTATTGTAAATTTCTCAATTGTATCAAAGCTAGTGTTTACCGAATATCCCCAATTTAGGTCACTGAAATTATCTCTTGAGCTGCATAGTTATCAAACATAGTCTGCTGTTGTGTAACAATCAACTATGTTTTTTATTATTTAAAATTTCTTACATTTACTTTTTTCTGTGTCATGTATTATGCTAAAACTCATATTTGTTATGATAAATAGAAGTACCCCTGGGTTATAACTACCTTTGGTGGTTTATTTTATGCTTTTAGATTTTGATGGGATGAGCCTATGATGTTTCCTCCATCCTCTAATGTTTGCACTTATTATGCACTCAACCCATGTGGTGATCATCTGTATGCACAGAAATGATTACCATCCTGAGGACTGCAGAGCTTGTTAACCTAGCCAATCCAAACCAAGATGTTGCTTACCCACAAAAAAAAAAAAATCTAGGACTGATTAAACAAGTTTGTAGCGTGTTATGCATCTCTCCACAGACTTCTTCTTAACAGTTAACAGACAAGTGATTTGCATGTTTGGAATTAAAAGAAAAAGATCGTCAAAAATGCAGACAAGCAATTATTTTTCCGCAACATCTGTTTCCTTTTGCACATGTCTAATTGCATGCTGTTTGAAGGCTGCCATAGAGAAATTTTGCCGAGTCTGGTTTATGCAGTGTAAGCTGCGATCAATAGGATGGAGAAATTGTAAGGCTGGTGCCTCGCCATTGATTACAGTTACTGCAGAATATTCTATTTTAGGTGGTTTTGAATCTGAGAGCCAGAGAGCGTCATTAACTGTAAATGTCACTGTGTTTCTGGTGTCAAGACACATTAACACTGCAGTTGTGAGTATAATAGAGCTAGAAGACAGAGAGCTGCCATCAAACTTTTTTTTTTATCTGTAAGAGTTTTTTAACCATAATCTTAGTTTAGATTTTAACTTTGGCATAATACAAAGGTTTAAACATAATGAGGATGAAAGAAATTAGGAGGAACTGTATTGTTTGACATTTTAACTGGAGTTCTATTATCTCTACTTGTTATTAAATAGAAATACTCTAATTTTCAGAACATTTGTTCACAGAAAACCAGCTGTGGAGAATTCTAAAAAAAAATAGGGAAAATAAGGTATTGAATCCAATTTCTATATTCAGTATGTGACTTGAGTTTATGGTGGCTAACTAGGCTACTCCAGTACATGTCTATAATTCACTCTTTCAGGCTAGGTTCACACTAATGCGGTGCAGTATATTGCATCTGATTTGCACAGGAACCACACTGCATTCCTGTGCAAATTGCATGCGATTTGTGTGCGGTGCGATTGGAGCCATACATTTTGTATGACTCAAATCGCACCGTGCCCGCACCAAAAAGACGCAGGACAATTTTTGGGTCCACATTAGAATCGGATCGTGTCGGTATTCACACTTATGTGATCCAATTCTGCACATCGCACCGCGTTTTGCAGACCGATTTCGGGGTGTTGTTAACTTAAAATACGCACCTGCATTGGTTCGCATGAACGGGGTGTGATCTGATGTGGTGCGGAATTTGCACAGAAAACGCTGCAAATTCCGCACCGCATCAGTGTGAACCCAGCCTCAATGCAGTTAGATACCTGTTCCAAGCTGTGTGTATAAATCAGTCAGTGGGTCTGGTAATGCTGCCCTGAAACCACTGAAAATGTGCTTATATCACAAAGCCTATCTTTGATTTGATCGTGTTGCAGAGTGCTCAGAGAAAGAATGCTGCTGGATCCATGGGTCATTCAGTTTATGGCAGATACTGGCTAGTTAAAGTGTATTTAAACTGAAAAGAAAAAAATAATATTGTAGTTTTCCAGTCCTTAGATGGGGTGGCTGCCTAAGTATTCTTTTTTGAAGCTTTCTCCCATTTATTCTCAAATAGTAATCCTGCGCATAACATATTTTCTGTCTGGGTGGATTCACCCACACTCCTACACTCTGTCTGTGCAGAGAACCGTGATTGTTACCCAGGTTGGACATTAGTAGTATGTCAGAAGGTAGATTACAACACTTCTTATTTGACAAGGAAACTATTTCTGGCTAGGCCAACAGGTATTATCTGTACTTGCTTAAAATGTTCTTAGGTTGAAAAAAAATTCAAACAAATGCAACCACCAAACCAAGGGACTGGAAAGCTGCACTGTATTACATTTTTGTTCTTGTGTTTGGTTTTATGTTAACTTCCACTTAGGCTGGGTTCACACTTGGAATAAGGAGGAAAAAAGAGCCTATAAGTGCAATATGTAACAGTATTTATTGGGAAACAATGTAAAAGCACTCACATTGTAGTAAAATTAGGAAGGCTCAAGTGAATAGAATGATAGCAGATTCCTCGCTGCACTGGCCACGTTTGCACTACTGGAGACTATGGATGTCACAGAAAAGTTGGCTGGCATGTGATATCTCTGAAGATGGCATCTGGAGTACACCTTGGAGTGCAACGTCAGCGTGATGACATATGGGAGACCAGCATGCAATGCGACACGTTTCGCAGCATATGCTAAACCACTGAGGGCGGAAGCGCACTCCCTTCTCAAGCTGAAAACGGTGGCTGTAGCCACATGTATATATATAGAAGGGCACCAATTGCAATAAGGGCAATTAAAAGACAATTAGAAAAGCAATTAAAAATGGCAATTATAATTGGCGGTTTTACATAATGCATCATGGATTAAGGGTGCACAGAATATAAAGTGAAAAATAAATAGAAAAATAATTGATAAATTAAATGGAAAAAAATGGAAGAAATAATGGAGAAAATAAATGGAAAAATTATGAAAGATAATGAAAAATGATAAATAAATAAAAAAAAAATAAAAATAAATAAAAATTATTGAAAAATTATTAAAAAAAATAAATGAATAAATAAAAATATAATAAAATAAAAATGTAAAAAATTAAATAATATAAAATTGAAATGAAATAATAATGAAATAATAAATAAAAATGAAATATTAAAAAAAATAAAAAATATACTGAAAAATACATAAGAGAATAAAATAAAAAGATATAAATTAAGTAATAAGAAATTGAAAATAGTAAGAAAACCTAAAATATAAAAAAAAAAAATGACTGATAAATTCATACCGTTACATATTGCACTTAGAGGCGCTTTTTTCCTCCTTATTTCTACACAGAGCTTGCTGCAGCTAGAAGAGCTTGCCCTAGTGCTATATGGACTCTTTTATGACATTTAAGACATTGGACTTTTTAATATTGTGCCCCTTGCTAATAGGATTTGGGGATCTGTATGCGCTGATTTTCTCTGCTTTGAGTGGTTTTGTGTTTTTGTAGGTTCACACTTGAGTGGGTTTGCTGCCCCGCACTTGTTTGGACGCGGAAGCTTATTCATTTAAATTGGCTGTTGTGCCTGCGTTTCCTGCAAAAAAAGTACCTGCACCAATTTAAAAATGCAGCTGCAGGGAAATTACATAGTACTTTTGCACAATGTGATTTCCCTATGTTCCCATACCCACAAACGCACTCCGGGTTGAGATGCATGGGGGTGCCATTAAGAATGAATGGCAGCCCTGCATGTCTCTACAGAGCAGCACATTTGGCTATGGGTGGTTGTAGGTGCAGGAACAGCTGTGATTCCCATCTCCACCCACTTAAGAGTGAACCTTGCCTTACACCTGTAATGATCCCAGTGGTAGGACTGCTGCACTTTGGTTGCCACCTTTTTCTATTTTTTAAATACCCTTGGTCATTGGCAACAGAACCAGGAGCTAAAGAGATTTTGCTGTTAAAGTATGAAAAAAAAACACTTTTGGGTGGACTAGCCACTTGATCTAGTTGGGGGGAGGTAGCTGAATAGGACCAATACTCAGATTGAAAGTACAGCTATTTGACTAGTAAAATGTATTTCTTTAGTTACAGTGAATGCAAAAGCTTTTAGGTTTAAATTCATATAGGTATATAGTAAAAACTAAGTGCACCACAGATACTTATATGACAATCTGACAGATGATGCTGAAGATAAACCCTTGAAGACTCGACACTAGGGATAATGCTTGGGTTCAGTTTTGCTTGGTTTCGGTTTTGCAAATCTTGCTTGAAGTTTGTGAACTTTACGGAGAACCCTGTTAAAGCTATGGGGGGAATGAATCTTATTACTCAATTCTGGCCATTTGTAGGGCTAATGAGCAAGCCAGTGTCAAACAAAAGGAATTAGAAGCTAGGCACTGCCACAGGAGACACATATCAGTGCCAAAATATTAAAATAAATAAATAACAGCATCTCTCTTTACAGAGAATTGTCAGCTCTCCCTAACAGGCACAACACATTGACAATATGGCTGTGAGCCCACACTCCTAAAGAAAGGAAACCAGATTATCCATTCCCTAATATTATTGGTTCTTGTGAGTCAGGTGACCATGGGCAAAGGCTATGCATTGATGCATTGTATCATAGGCTAATCTTTATCTCTTGCTGCAAACCTGCAAACTTCTTGATTCCTGAGGGTTTGCCACAAATCCAAACCCCATGCTTGCCATAGAAATCATCCTACATCAGTCTTTATACGTTAAACTGCTAGAATCTGACTTGTGACTATTGTAATGGGTTTTTGTATTAAGTTATGAGTCTTATAATATGAAACGTGATTGTCTGGGACCAAAAAGGTTTGTGAATTTTAGTGTTTTTCAGAAATAAATAACGTAAGCGCTTGAGTTTTTGGGTCTAATTGGTAGGGAAGGTGGGGAGGTAAGAAGTGTGTGAGATCATGAGTGGGTTGGAGGGGGGTTAATGGGGATGCAAAACTGGAATGTGAAGAGGACACTATCTGGTGTACAGCTTTCCTGTCTGAGATAGGTCTTTATATTGAATGTATAGAAAAACCCACAAAATTGGTCTCGGGGAACACTGCTAGAGCCAACACCCTAATCAGGGGAGATGCAGGTCTGTATATTGGCTGCAAAGGATTGGTGCGCAAGTGGGATTCAGGGAAGTAGATAAGAATGTATTCCAGTAAAGCTACGTCCTTCAAAAAATTAATCAGGTGTGGGAGGACTTGTCATTTATAGGTTTTCCCATGTGTGGTTTGATGGTGCAGAAGGAAGAAGGCTGTGTTGGTTAATATCACAAAGCCTGGGAATTTTGGGGAGATGCACCAAACCCCTTCCCAGAGTGATTTGAGGGTATTGCAAGTCCAAAAGATATGTAGAAAATCTCTAGTGGATATTTCACATCCCCAGCATGTGTCCAGGGTTGCTGGAAACGTGGTGGAATTGTGGTGGTCTGTACCATTGAATAAATATCTTAGAGCCAAATTCCTGTTTTTGTGCAAGTCAAGCTTTTGTAATAGATAATTTTTTTCTCTTTTTTTATCTTTTTGTTTAAGGGTAATTTGTAGTTGTAGGTCTTGTCCCCATGTTGTTATTTATGTATGAGTAAAGTGTTAGTAAATCAATTCCAGTGTGTCTGAAGCTGTTTTCATATTCTCTTTTGGATCTTGTGTGAGGTTGAATGAATTCACGCAGAGGTGACAGAGACTGTATACATTGGGAAAGTCGGGATGTTCCCCAGGATCACAAGAATTCTAGGCAAGAATAATTTGCCAGCTGTTCTTGCACTGGTCATTGTTATTTATGAATAAATTGGTTTGTTTGGAGGTGAACAAGCTCCTGGAAACAGGGGTCATTCATCCCTGATAGGAAGGCTGGAGAGAAGAGGGCGATGGAGAAGTGCCCCATGTCTTCTGAAAGAATTTTCTGTATATAGTCCCAAGTGGTGCTGAAGGTAGGCTGAAATTTAATTGAGGGAACATTGCTGGGGCTAGTAGCTGCCTGTTCTTCTGCCACCCATGGTTTAATGGGTGCATGACAACACACATCTATTTCTATAGTCAAGTGACAGGATTAATGATGAAAGATGTCCAGCAGCTTGATATCACCATGGTCCTTTATAGACTTAAGACAGCACGCTTGTGTCTCAGTGATTTGTGATCTCATAGAACTTGAAGAAACCTGTGTTCAAGGTTTTAATATATTTGAATGGGATGTGTATGGAAAGAGTCTCTATTAAGTACAGAATATAGGGAAGAATGGTCATGTTCAAATTAATTGACCTCCCAAATCATGAAAAAGATCCCTGTTCCAGTAAGTGAGGTCTTGTTTCATTTTGTGGAGGAAGAGGTGGAAGATTTTGTGGAGGAAGAGGGGGAAATTAACTAAATAGGTATTCTGGTGCCCAGGTATTTAGTAGAGTCTTATTGTTTGAAGGGAAATTTGGCACACAAACCTTGGAATACCCTGGATGGGACTGATAGGTTAAGGCGTCATATTTTTGATAATTAAAGGATAATTTCACCTTTAAAAAAAAAATAAATGCACATTTTTTTGCAGGTAAAAATGTGCATTTATAATATTTTGTCTAAGGAGCCTGAAGACTATTGCACCCATGATCAGCAGATCATGGGTGCAGTCTCAGGCTCCTGCAGACTCTCAGCATATCTGTCTGCCTGTACCTCGTATGGGCAGGCAGTTACCTGGGAGCAGGAAGATCAATGAACTACCAGAGCACTCACCAGTGCCCTCGCAGATCATTGAGAACTAAAAGCTGTCAGCTGCAATGGCTGATGGTACTTGTAGGCTGCACTGTTTTCAAATAGTGACAGTAGGTACAGGGAGAGGCTGCAGATGCTGAAACATGTTACATGTTTCACCATAAAAAATATGTTCCAAATGTGAAAGGCTCTATTTTGTGTGTAGATTAGGTAGAAAATAGTAGGCTTTGTAAAAATAAGCAGATCATCCACATATGCTGTGATTTTCTGAGATGCTGTTGCTGAGGTGCTGGTGAGATGATTGCTGGGCCAGAAATGTCTGGGTTCACTCTGATTGTGCATAGGACAGGCTCTAGCAAGAGAATAAAATTAAGGGGGGACAGTGGGTATCCTTATCATGTGCCATTTGATATGGTTAGGAAGGGTGTAGAGATTGCAATTGATCTTGACCTCGGAGGAAGGGTGTAAATAATCCTTGATTCAGGACATCATAATTTCTCCCATTCAAGTACGCATTAGTTTCATGAACATCCAATCCAACCAGTCAAATACCATTTTGACATGAATATCAGAAGCTTTGGGATATACGTGAACTGGGCCCTAACGATATTGTTTCTGGCTTCTCTTTTTCACCACCTCTTGGTGAACATGTGTCATAAATCTCATTGCTAGGATTTTAGTAAATAGTTTCACATCTGCATGTAGCAACAAAATCGATCATTAATAAAATGCAAAACCACACTAACCCAAACCCAACTAAAAAAAACTATATATATCCAAATAAAAACATATTTTATTAATTATCAATAGTACATGCAATGAATTAAAAACACCAAAATATATGTACAAACCAACTCATCCTTAGACAAATATAGTGAATTGGTTTAACGTGGAAGAAAAAATGTATGACATAACAGGTATTCAGGAAAAAGCCACCACTTTGCCTGTGTTCTCCCAAGCTCAAGACTACAATTTCCAAGAGTAAGTTGCAGGCTTAGTCAGATGGGCTGAATAAGTAATAAAAATAAGCAATCTATAGCATGTACTGTACCTGAACAAACCTTGCCAGTCTCAGTGGAGAAATAATGTTTATGTCTTGACAACACTGTGGTCTCAGTACAGTACGAGGGTAAACATGCCTTATGTATGGCTCCAGTGAGTTTTGAGTTTTATTTAAACAGGACCAACTAAGACTAGGCAGCCTTTAAGTCAACAAATCACTGTATATGCTCTTGTTGCTAGGCCTGGGAGACAGATAAAGCTAAGCACTTTGACTATCAGCAGTACATAATAATATATAATGTATCTTGTGTTAAATTATTACCCCGATTGTATTACCTAGTGTGTTTCTTAATAGCTCAGATTTGGCGTTCACATACAATAAACATCTGAACTTAGTAGGCTGTTTGACTAATATAGCAGTGCAACTCTGCTTTTATCTTTCTCACCTGTTTCATCATTTCACTTTCTTCCCCCTTCTTCCCTGACTGGACAATTTTTCCACCACTTGACATATCTGATTATTCACTCTTTCTTTTCTGCTAGCCGTCCTTGTCTTTACAAATCTGCTTTTATTATCCCATCATAACACCTGACACCACTTAAATACCTTTCTGATGTTATCCTTTTAACTGTTATAATTTTCCTTCTTTCCTATAATAAGCTGCTCAGAAGCTAGTTCAATGGAGGTCGATAAGAATTAGTTCCTGTTTTATATCTATTTATTTGACATATTGTTATCTCTCCAATTCCTTACTATATAAAATTCTTCTTGGAAATCATAAATGTAATTTATGAAATGTAAAATATACAGTATCTAGAGCTAAACCTTTTTTTATATTGGATAGGGTAGATGAGGGTTCAACCGCTGTCATCCTTTTAGTTTTGCAATCTGTGTTTCATTAGGGAGATTTTCCATCATTTACTGTCCTGTAGACTCAACAGGAAGCAAGAGGATATGTTTCCAATGTGAAGAAAATTTATTCTCAGACAATCATCAAAAAGACAAGTGTCCTGATTGGAGTATTTCCCCTATATTTTAGTTTTGGTGGCAACTCAAAATTTTGTATTTACTTCCCTCTGACATTGGTGATTAGGGTAATTAGAGAGAGTGAATCTCCATGACAGGGAAAAAACCTGAAAGTGGTTTCAACCATTCCATCCAAATTTAATTTTTTTTTTAAAATTGACTTTGAATTGTGAACAACATTATGTCATCTATTTCACACTGGTAAAGTGTCTCCTTTATCTGGTCAGTCTGGTGCAGAGAGATTTTGAAAAAGTGTCACTCATATATTCTAAAACCTGTACTTGAATTCGATGTGCTGTGCCACTTTTAGAACGCACATAAGACACTCTGGAAAAGTTGGTCTGCGCCAGTTTCTCTCTGCACGCCAAAAGAGATCTTAATTAACTCCACTTTCATAAGATACAAACTGTCCGCATTTAATATTGAATTTGGTGCATTGAATGCAACACAATTGATTTTGATGCATTTAATGTGATACAATGGAAAAGTGTTGCATTTAGGAATTTGACGCTGTTGGAGCCAACAGTGTTGCAGATACTGCATGAATTTGGAGCTAAGGCTTAACAAGAGGGATCAACATTAGAAAAGTGGCACAGCAGCTGTATTGAATTCTGACCAGTATGTTCAATGCAATAAAGATATGATATGTGGATCTAAGCATTTGTCAAGGAACACATAGGATTTGATTTATTAAAGATAAATAGGCTGTGCACTGCAAGTGCAGTCCAAGTGCACTGAAAGTGCAGTTGCCCTAGATCTACACCGTGTTCCAAATTATTATGCAAATTATATTTTTCTCATTTACCTAAATAATTGATGTAAATAACAGTCAGCATAATTCTCATGTTATCAACTATTAAGAGTACAATTCAAACTTTATTGAACAAACCTCCTAATGATAACAGTATTTTTTTTAAACATAAAAAACTTACAATGCTCTGTTCCAAATTATTACACACAGTAAGTTTCAAAACACTTTATAGGTTGTAAAGAACTGAAAATTGTCATTTGTTGTGTTTGCAGCATATTTACTGAAATCAAAAGCTATTTCAATCAAACTTTTAACAACATTTTAACTTTTTAAACATTTTAACAGGTCACGTTACATTGTAACATAGGACCCCTTATTTGATAGCAGCTTCACAAGTCTTGCATCCATTGAACTTGTGAGTTTTTGGACAGTTTCTGCTTGAATTTGTTTGCAAGATGACAGAATAGCCTCCCAAAGCTGCTGTTTGGATGTAAACTGCTTCCCACCCTCATAGATCTTTTTCTTGAGGATGATCCAAAGGTTCTCAATAGGATTGAGGTCAGGGGAGGATGGCGGCCACACCATGACTTTCTCTCCTTTTATCCCCATAACAGCCATTGATGCAGAGGTATTCTTTGCAGCATGAGATGGTGCATTGTCATGCATGAAGATGATTTTATTACAGAAAGCATAGTTCTTCCTTCTGTACCAGGAAAGAAAGTGGTCAGTCATAAACTCCACATACTTTGCAGAGGTCATCTTTACACCTTTGGGGCCCCTAAAGGGGCTGACCAGCTCTGTTCCCATGATTCCGGCCCAAAACATGACTCCACCACCACCTTGCTGACGTTGCAGCCTTGTTGGAACAGGGTGGCAGTCCACCAACCATCCACTAATCTATCCATCTGGACCATCCAGGGTTGCACGACACTCATCAGTGAACAGGACTGTTTGAAAATTAGTCTTCATGTATTTTGCTGCCCAATGCAGCCGTTTCTGCTTGTGAGCATTGGTTATTGGTGGCCGAACAGAAGGTTTATGCACAGTTGCAAGACTCTGGAGGACTCTACACCTTGATGTCCGTGGGACTCCAGAGGCACCAGCATCTTCAAATATCTGTTTGCTGCTATGTAATGGTATTTTAGCAGCTGCTCTCTTGATCCGATGTATGGATCTGGCAGAAATCTTCCTCAATGTGCCTTTTTCTGCACAAACCCATCTGTGCTCTGAATCAGCCACAAATCTCTTAACAGTGCGATGATCACGCTTACGTTTTCATGAAATATCTAATGTTTTCATACCTCGTCCAAGGCATTGAACTATTTCACTCTTTTCAGCAGCAGAGAGATCCTTTTTCTTCCCCTTATTGCTTGAAAATGGTGCTCTGCTTAATAATGTGGAACACCGTCCTTTAGTAGCTTTTCCTTAAATTGGGCTCGCCGGCCAATCTAATTATCACAGGTGTCCGAGATTGTTTTCAGTGATTAAAGGAGCCCTGACACACAATGACATCCATGAGTTAAACTGAAAAACAAAATATTTAATCTTTGTGACACTTAAATAGAATTTGCATAATAATTTGGAACACAGTGTAAAGGGAACTTGCAAAGAAAATAGAAAAATAGCATTTTTGCTTGCACATTATTGGATGAAAGAAATCAGCAGAGCTTCCCCTCGGATCTAAAGCAACTGCTCTTGCAGGTGCACTTTAACCTATTTACCTTTAGTAAATCAACCCCACTGACACAGAGGGGTTGATTTACTAAAGGTAGATATACTGTGCACTGCAAGTGCACCGCAAGCACAGCTTCCGAGGGGAAGCTCTGAAATGAAAAAAAAGAGATGCTAATTTCTTTCATCCAATTATGTGCAAGCAAAAATGCTGTTTTTTTATTACCTTTGCTTGTTCTCCTGAGATCTTGCACTTGCGGTGCACAGCCTATTTGCCTTTAGTAAATCAACCCCAATGATGTCTCAAAAGCTCTCTTTCTACTCACATTGCTTTATGAATTAACCTCTTGGCGCCGGTCAAATGCAAATGTGCGGCCTCCCGGCGTCTGAGCTTAGACACCGAATGGCCGCATATTTGCATTCTATTAAAAAACATATGTGCTGAGAGCGCATGCCCTGCGTGCTCCCAGCACACACATTCGTTACTAACGAAAAGGTCCCGATCTCCTCTTGCGATCAGGACCTTTACCGATCATGTGACCACCGTAACAGTGAATCATGGCGATCACATGACCCTAAAACCCTGCCCCGCCTCCTGACTTCTGAAACCCTTAAACCCGGGAGGCGCCGGCGCCAAGGGGTTAAAAAGAAAACTGCACAATTAAAGCTGAACTCCGGGCAGAACATACAAGACACAATGCACTGCTGTATTAAAAAAATATACTGTATCATTATATGCATTTTTTAACTGCAAGCAACGTAAGTACCTGAAATTAACTTGGCACCTGTCTCTTGCAATCCTCTGCCTGGCAGAGATTAGACTGGGGGAGGGAGAAGCAGCAGGGGGAATGAGCCAATAAGTTGTGCTTCAGTATTAGTAACGTGCTAACAAGGAACCGGCTGATAGGTGAAGAGATTGACAAACTGTCTGCTGCTTCTTCTTTCATTGTCCAATTAAAGCCTGTAGGGGAAATAAGACCTGTTTTGTGTTACTATAGCAGCCCATAGATTACCCAATTTTCTTTTCTTCTGCCATTGGTGGAAAGAAGGAAAATTGCTTGATTCCCCAAATGACACAGTTGGTGTTGAAATGGGGGAATGCCCCCTGCAGTGCTATTGTGTTTTGCCAGCGGGGGGGAGTAACAGGGCATCTTCCAGGAGGGTAGAACACACTGGTTACTACTAGCAGCTACAGACACTGACAGTAATTGAATGTCAAAAAATCCAACAGTCTGGTTGTACCCAAGTTGATCAATGGATTGACTTTGTTACAATCAACTTGCCCATACATGGATTCAATCTCGGCCTGTCCCTGCTAAAATTTAGATCCTCATGCAGCTAGCTTTAACTGAAAAAGAGAAAAACCAAGTCTCCCTCCTTGCCAGACAAAATTGTGCTGTGCGATAGAGCTGTTTAAGTCTCATAGATGTACAGAAATACAAATCCTCTGATAGATAAACCAGCTTCAATATATGTATTTTATCAGAATATTTTGTTGTTTGCCTGAAGCTCATAAATGTTACAGGGCAGTTAAAGGTGCAGACAGTCTGCCTCCATTCAGACTGAACTCTTAAACATTTATGTCATTTATCATCAGATGTTACCAGTTCATATCTGTTATGATCAGATGCTTGTAGTGTTTATCTCAGGATATGGGGGTACATTAGAAATTGTATAAGGTTTTCTTAGCTGTCTAAACTTTTCTTCTGTGGTTTTACCAGATAAAGTGATTTTGAGGGTGGATTTTAGCAAACATCCACTGTAACACGTCTCGGAAAGGTAAGGTAAATATCCCCAGAGGGAAGCTGATTTCACTTTTTGCATATTTTCACTTTTTCAAATGCCTTTGTTGTGAAACAGTCTTTCCACTTACTCTCTATAGTAACAGTACTGTGACATGTACATGAGCAGTTTTATTGGCTTCTTGAAGTTCTTGAAAGACAGAGGAAACAGAATTTTACTCAACGATTGGTACAGTTCAGAAAAAACACCTTTGTAGTTACTAATGCATGCTATAATAATTAAATAAAATAACTTTCTGCTGGATCAGATTAAAAATGATTATACCAGAGACACCTTAATGTCATAATGTCAGTTTTATGAATGTTTGAATGCCTTTGCTGTGAAACAATCATTTCACCAACTCACTAAAGTAACAGTACTGTGACATGTACATGAGCAGTTTAATTGGCTTCAAGTTCTTGAAAGACAGAAAAAACATGGAATTTTATTCAACCGTTGGTGCAGTTCAGAAAAAACACCTTTGTGGTTACTAATATGTGCTGTAATAATTAAACAAAATGATAACTTTCTGTTGGGTTATAATAAAAATGATTATACCAGGGGCACTTTAATGTCATAATGTCAGTTAGATGAATGTTTGGGGTTGATTTACTAAAAGCTGATAGGCTGTCCACTTTCCAGTTGACTTTTCAATTAGCTTGGACAATGTGGTGAAAATTGCATATAAAAAAATTTGCAAATAAAGCCTGACCACATAGATACAAAATGAAAAAAAACTGTATTTTTATTTTTCAAATGTTGGATGATGGAAGTCAGCAGAGCTTCACCTCATTCACTAAGCTAAGGGAAAATTCCAAAAGTGAACAGCTTATTTGCCCTTAGTTAATCAACTCCTTAGTGTCTGATTTACTTAGGTTGTGTATAACAATGTTTTGTAAAATACACATAAAAAACTTTAGGCAACTGTAACTGTCAGTTTCTCAGGAGGAAGAATATTTCACTCAGATAAGTTCCCACAGCTTAACTATTTTCACAATAAAGATCCCTTTCGTAAACTCATGGTAGATTTGTGTTTAATCCCTACATAACATATGTCTTCTTATCCCCTGTACAGTACGTGTAATAAAAAGCTTGTTTGCCAGATCTTTATATTGACCTTTAATATGGTTATGCATATTAGTTCACCTCTAAAGCATCTGTTTAGCATACTAAACAAGTCAATTTTCTTTTTTTTTCTTTTTTTTATGATTGTAAAGACCTTGCATCAATTTTAATAATTTAATTGCCTATTTTAAACCCTCTGCAAACCTTCTCCTTACAGTGGACTATAAAGCTTTACTAGTACTTCAAACATAAGCAATATAGTTGTTTTAGTATGATATTTTATCTCATTATTTATATTTGCAGCGCCTGCTTGGTATTAAATACATATAGCTGCCTAGCTTCCTCTTAGCCAGTTTTCTGGTGCTACATTCTCCCACTGTATTCCATTTAATTAATAGAGGCCCCTGTTACTACCATGGCCTGTTAAATTGCATCAGCTGTTTTGTCTACAACATTTTACCTTGTTAGCAAAAATAACCACATGACTTATTATCCCATCCTCCAGATGATTCATAAGAAGCCTGAAATGGGCTTAGTAGCGAATGCTCATGTGTACCACTGCTAACATTTATCATGTATTTTATATAATGTTCACTACTGCTATTTGTCTTCTATCTTTTAACCAGTTAATTCCTCATGTAAATTCATTAATATTAATAAAATTTTAAAAAATCTAAATTGTCTAGAGATACAGCTATTTCATTACCTTTTCATAAAATGGTTATCGGTTAAATCTTAAAGCAGTAGTAAACTTAAGAAAAAGAAACATAAAATCTCCCTGCAAGGCAGTATCACTGGCAGGGCTTCCACCTTCACCAAGTCTTCCTTTCAGGTTCACGTACTCCGGCAGCTTGAATAGTAGAACCACTATAACGCAGGAGTTACGGCTGCAACTTAGAGCTCTTAAGGAGCAGCATGATCATGTGACATCACTGGCTGCCAAACAAGCAAATATCTCCTAAACGGCACATGTTTACGAGATATTCATTTTACCTACAGGTAAGCTTTATTATCAACTTACCTGCAGGTGAAAATTACAACGCTGAGTTTACTACCGCTTTAAATAATTTTGTAGTAATATTTTCTACTAATATTTCTACTAATAGATTTTCACCATATATGTAAACTCATTATTCCATTATGCAAAAGATCTGTTATCTGTGATCTCCAATATATTCAAGTAAAGAATAGCAAACAACCAGAATCCAGTGATTGCAGACACAGATTATTCTTGCTTTCATCTGTCCACATTCACTTGCATCTCATTTCTGCTCTATTCTTCCATTTTCACAATATTATTAATAGAGAGATTATAAGGTATGAAGATAAAAAAATGAAAAGTTTTCTGTTTTATCTGCTAGCAATCTTTTTTTAACAGTATTTAATAAAATAAATACCTGCTAGGCTTTCTGCTACTGTATATGCATATCTCCTGAAGCCAAGCGCTGGTTTAAGACGTTTTGGAATATCTAAAATACAGATGATAATCAGTCAAAAATGTTAAAAGATCAGGTAACTCCAGCCACAGTTTACAGTAACTCCAGTAATATTTTAAACTGATTTCTATGAACTGGTGGTTTGGAAAGCAATATTACCTCTGGTTCCATAGGTGTTGCTTTCAGCAGGTTGCATGATTGATAATCCCCCTTTAGGCCAACCAGAGTGAGCCTAACTTACATGATCTCACTAAATATTTATTTTGTTGTTTGCTTTTTTTTTTTTGTAAAGTTTACTACAGCTTTCGATTATCCCTATTTGATTGTGTCTAAGGAGTTAGCACAGGTTGGGAACATGTGTGCTAAGCTATCAACATAATTGGCTATATATCAAGACATTGGAGTCAAAACATTGTAGGTGCACATGCATATAAAGTATAATGGCCATATAAGCCAAGGTTAAGTTTAGTTTGCTGAATGTTTGGGAAATAATGGAGTGGTAATCAATATCTAATCAATAATTCTCAGATATGAAATGCCAGGAGGATGTAAGCAATCAAATCATTAAATTAATATAGGTTCCTATGTGTGCAGTCACTGTACGATCCACAAAAATCTAGGTAGTACTCAAATGGTGATACTTGAAAACTCATAAACTTCTTGGTCCAACTGTAGTTTGTCCAGCTCAAGGTTATTATATAACACAAGCCATGTGTTCTGATTATTGCACTGTTAAAGTGTCTAGTTTTATTAATTCTTCTATATAAAACCGTTACTCACTGGCTAGCAATGACCTGTTTGTTTCATTTATTTCATTATCCTCTTGGCTATGCTTTAATTAGCCACAACATTTTAATTACAAGTCCTGTGGGAATATGGGTCAAAGCCATGAATCATCTCTCGCTGAATGGCTGTGTTTCGGCAAGCATAGAAACCAGTATTTGTTTGTGCCTTGAGTAATCCAGATAATGTTCTGGAGCAAATGATGCCTGCAATAACTGCCATTAAGAATGTTCCTGCTTCTTTTATTTTCATACTGGAATAATTGCTATGGTGCTTTATTCTTGTAGTGTAAAACAGAGAAAAGTTTTATTAGATGAATTTATTTTAAGATATATATTTATTGAATGGTTAGTGTAAGGAAAATAGTAATACAGATATAATGAAAATAAACATTTTAATATACAAGTTGAAGTACAATTAAAACAAAAAGTCAATAATTATCCACACTATTTCTATAATTTATAAGAACAGTAGAGAAGTACATCATTTTTCAACATGGTCCCCTTGCTTTCCAATGCATATGTTCCAGTGAAAAAAATATTTTTGGTTTGTCCATTTAGCCATGTGTGCACTGTTTCCTGCAAATGCTGGTCTGTGCCAAACTGACAACCTTTTGAATCATCTTCTTCAAAATTAATTCATATACAATTTTGCTGTCGTAAAACTGTCCCCATATTGTGAAACCTTCAATGGATATCAGCTCCTGGTACATCTTCAGATGACAAAAAAATGGATCACTGTTTGCTGTTCTACTTTGGTGAAAATGGAGAATGTCATAGCCATGTTAAGTGATGCAGGTCAAAGATTCAGTTAAATAATGAAAAAGGCACCATTTTCAACATGCACACACAGAAATCAGTACAGCCAGCCTAAAGAATGTTCCCACATGGAAGAAAAATATATTTGAAAGATATTTTAAAAATATTCTTCCCAAATATATTGACATATATTTGAAATGCTACAATTTTGGCCATATTCAATATATTTAAAAATATATTTCAATAAATATATATATATATATATATATATATATATGTATATATATATGTATACTGTTGAAATCTGAAATTAAAAAATGAATTTCAAATATACTATATGTCTTTAAAAATACAAATCTACATTTTTGGAATGCATTTACAAATATATGTAAAAATATATGTTAAAATTACTTTTTTATATGTTTTTTAAATATGTTCTTCAGATTTTTTTTCAAGAACCAAAGCAACACTGTAGAAATAGGAAGAGAGAGCCCGACTGCTGCATACCAGCATGAGTGGTTAGCAGGTAAAAGCAGCCTCAGCTTGATTCATCCAAGCCATGACCCCCAACATATTTCATCTCGCCCCCAACCTCCATGATTAGGCTCAGGGGTGGGGAAAAACATGTTGGGGGCTTGGCTTGGATTAATAGAGCTGAGGCTGCTTTTACCTGCTAACCACTCGGGTTGGGCGAGGTGTGCTGTGGTCGGGCTACCTATTCCTATTTCTACAGCATAAACTGACAACAGTTAGATCATCCATCTTAGGATATAGTCCACTTTGTAAAAGTTCCTTTTGTGCATAAATTGATGTGGATGTTCATTTCAGAGTGCTAGGCCTCTAAGCAGTAGGGAAATAGAATATTTAGAAATAGTACTCATCAGAATTTTGTATGATTTTTTACAAAATAGATGTTTAGATGTAGGCTAATACAATTTAATGGCTAACTAAATAGATTGTATGGCAATTTTTTTTGATAAAGCCTGAAGGGGAGGCCAGCATGCTTCAAAAACTTGCACTACAATCTATACTAATAAATAGTATCATCCTAACTCCAAACTTCTGAAGATGGTACTGAATAATTATTTTTAAATTGGGGAAACTGGATATGCTTGAAATAATAAATAATAAAAATTATTTGTGTAATTTTATACCCTTACTAGTAGAAATGAAAGGTTGTAAACCTCAGACATGAAATATGAACAAATCATATCCCTCTACAGTGTTTGCGTGTCTCAATCCAGGGCACTAAGTGTCGTTTCTGTCTGCTGCCTTGTTCCTCTCCTATAAGCATGAGTCACTTGTGACAAGTTTTCCTGACACCAAGAGAAAAATGGTGACAGGGGATGGCATAGTCTGTGATTGACAGCTCAGCTCTGTTCCAGTGTGCTGTTTGAAGGGGGGGTCCCCTCCTTCCAATCAACTCTCAGAGCTGTCTTCACCGATATAACGTCAGCTCCCTGCCCCCCTGCTTTTCAGACCTGAGCGATCCTGTGTAAATTCTGCATTTTGAATGGATGAAGCAGACAGATTCCTGTAGATAAACAGATACAACTTATGTAGGAGAATTTGTTTCATCTCTATTTATCACCTGAGGCTAGCCATTTCACTGGGTATATGTAAGGGTTTACAACCATCTTAAGACTAGTGGTAGGTTACATAAACATATATACTGTATATATGTATAGTAGTGCAGGAAAGATAACCACTGGCTGAAAATTTTGAACCTGTTAGTTTGCCCAGTATAGGTAAAATATAGATTAACATTCAACCTATATTTAAAAATATTTAGTAAACATGTTTTATATTATTATGTTTTTTATCTATATAGCATCGTCATCCCCATAGTGTAAACTGGCAAACAGCTTAGTGACTATTGAGGGGAAGAGCAGACAAGCCTGGTATGGATCTGCTGCCTGAATGTTATTTTAGCTTTGGACCATGCCTTTTCAACATTTTGGTCAATGGAACATGTGTAAATCCAATGTAAAGGGGACTAGATGGAAAAGGGTTACTTTTTTAACCTTTTTTTTAACCCAGGTCCAGTAGAACTGATAGGAAGACCAATGGCCAACTGCAGGCTAAAACCAATGCTGCTAACTGAAACTGGAAGTGCTGTTACTGGCAGGATTTCTACATTAAAAACTTTGCAACGGGTTCACAAAATATGATTTACATAACAAAACTGTGTTCTCTGAGACATGATGTCAAACATGCTGAAAAATAGGTTTTGGGAATACACTAATTTTTTTATAAATGTATTCACTTTAAATATTCTGATTCCTGAAATAGTTACATATTTTCTTTGATAATTTGCAAATAAAGACATATTTGCATTTATCTGTATCTTTGCCAAGTATATTAATTGCTGCATGGAGTTTGAGTATTTTAAGTGTGCCGTTTTTATTTGCTCCTTGAAAAAATGGCCTGAATAGCAAAGCAGTATAGTCCTGGCTTGTGGCAGATGTTTGCTGCTCTGTGAAAACAGCAGGTTTTTGGCTTTCACACAAACAGAATATCATCAGAAAAAGATTACGTATTCTGAATTAGCACATGCATTTTTAAAGAAAAAAAATGGCCTTTCTTCTTGGAGGCAGAACTGATTCTGTAGAATATATGTATCATGTCTGCCAGCCATAGAAAACTTCACTCATTTCACAGCAGCACATTCACTGATTCATTTAATTAGTTCTCGGAAAACTAATTTCTTAAAAAAAAATGATAGTAGAGAAGTGAAGTACTTAAATGAAGCCTCATTTTATCATGCAGCCAAGTATGACCACAGCCAGAATATTAAGTGGATACATTTGAAACATGTTCACTGTATAAATAAGGGGCTGCAGGTGTAATTCCCTGAGTGATGCTAGTGATCATTTTGCATCTTCACAAATTTTATCAGGGAATGTCTCCTGACCCAACTTTTGAGCTAGAGAGGAGACTATATAAAAATAGAGTGTAAAATGTACCTCGGGGCATTGCTTTGTGATTGGTGTGCATACTGGGGCTGACTGCAAAAAAAGAAAAAAAAAGCTAACCTGAAAAGGTGTCAGCAGCAGCAGTTGGTCTTTTGGTTCTATTATTGTTTCAATTTATTGAAGACTTTATATGGGAAAACAAAAGAATGATAGCAAATATCCTCAGTCAAGCAGGGGAACCAAGCAGATCTCCAGAGCATACAGTATCTCTGGAAAGACAGTGTTTGGTTGGTAAGTGTAATGCGTTAATTAATTGCTGCAAATGATGCAAAAGTGCACAGACTGGACAAAAGCATTGAACTAATGGTACCTCTGCATCTCGTTTGCAAAGCTAAGGGAAAATTCCCTTGCAAAGTGAACAACATATTTGCCTTTATCAAATCAACCCAATATGTAACTATAACTGGATACTAATATTTCAGGGCAAAGAGAGTTAAGCTGGCCATTCATGCATTGATCTGGCCAAAATTCAATCCATATATGGACACTGTGGTTTTACAGAAGTCAATGTACCATTTGACTTCTGTACAAGGGCCCCACTTTGTAACTATAACTGGATACTAATATTTATAGGTAAAGTTGATCCAGGGTATTTCCAATTGCCTCTTGGGGTATCAGGAAGGAATTTTTTCTCCTGCTGGGCAAATTGGATCATGCTTTATTTGGGTTTTTTGCCTTCCTCTGGATCAACTATGGGTATAGGATTGTGTATATCTGAATGTATAACTTCTATTGGTTGAACTGTATAGACTTGTGTCTTTTTTTCAACCAGACTATGTAGCTAACTATGTCCAAGGTATACATAAAATAACTATGTGACGAGGTATTTTAATAAACTAAGCTAGAAATTTGAATATTGAGTTGGGGAGTTCATGGCTCAAGCAGATGTGGACATCTGCAGAATAAGTTCCCAAATATCTGTAATCATTAGATGCTTCATATGAGTAATGAAAGTCAGCGCTGTAATCATAAATTTGTCCAAGCCACCTCCATTCAACACATTATGGACTATATTTTCTGAGGCATTATGTTCTAGGTCACCGATACAAGTCAGCACAGTTATTTAGATGCTCATTAGCTGGTGTGGAATAAACTGGTCTTTCCATGTGTTAAATATATTTAGCTTGTAATTTGTATGTTTATGTCTACAAAATTGATAACATAAATCTTCCTGCATTGTGAAAGTGGAACTCCTGGAAAACAGCCAATTACACGGTTGAAATACATATATGTGATATATGTAACCACCCTGTGCTCTCCTCCACGTGCAAGCAGTCTAAACACATGCTTTTCCAGCCTGTCACATTGGCTGTGTTGAGAATAACATCTGATTGGAAGCTACAGTATATGCATGTTACATCTTTCCAATGTAGATTTCAATCTGATTACAATATGATTATCTGTTTATAGAATATTTAAATATATACTTGTCTTAAGACAAACAGTGCTTCATTTAAAGCAGTGGTTCTCAACCTTTCTAATGCCGCGACCCCTTAATACAGTTCCTCATGTTGTGGTGACCCCCAACCATAAAATTATTTTCATTGCTACTTCATAACTGTAATTTTGCAGTGGGAGGAGTAGTGCCATGTCATTGGTGTCAGTGGAAGGAGTAGTGCCCCATCACTGATGTCAGTGGGATGAATAGTGCCCCATTGTTGGTATCAGTGGGAGGAATAGTGCCCCATCGTTGGTATCAGTGGGAGGAATAGTGCCCCATCACTGATGTCAGTGGGATGAATAGTGCCCCATCACTGGTGTCAGTGGGAGGAATAGTGCCCCATCACTGATGTCAGTGGGATGCATAGTGCCCCATCGTTGGTATCAGTGGGAAGAATAGTGCCCCATCACTGATGTCAGTGGGATGAATAGTGCCCCATCACTGCTGTCAGTGGGAGGAATAGTGCCCCATCACTGGTGTCAGTGGGAGGAATAGTGCCCCATCGTTGGTGTCAGTGGGAGGAATAGTGCCCCATCGTTGGTGTCAGTGGGAGGAATAGTGCCCCATCGTTGGTGTCAGTGGGAGGAATAGTGCCCCATCGTTGGTGTCAGTGGGAGGAATAGTGCCCCATCGTTGGTGTCAGTGGGAGGAATAGTGCCCCATCGTTGGTGTCAGTGGGAGGAATAGTGCCCCATCGTTGGTGTCAGTGGGAGGAATAGTGCCCCATCGTTGGTGTCAGTGGGAGGAATAGTGCCCCATCGTTGGTGTCAGTGGGAGGAATAGTGCCCCATCGTTGGTGTCAGTGGGAGGAATAGTGCCCCATCGTTGGAGTCAGTGGGAGGAATAGTGCCCCATCATTGGTGTCAGTGGGAGGAATAGTGCCCCATCATTGGTGTCAGTGGGAGGAGTAGTGCCCCATCATTGGTGTCAGTGGGGGGAGTAATGCCCCATCATTGGTGTCAGTGGGGGGAGTAGTGCTCCATCACTGGTGTCAGTGGGGGGAGTAGTGCCCCATCACTGGTGTCAGTGGGAGGAGTAGTGCTCCATCACTGGTGTCAGTGGGAGGAATAGTGCCACATCATTGGTGTCAGTGGGAGGAATAGTGCCCCATCATTGGTGTCAGTGGGAGGAGTAGTGCCCCATCATTGGTGTCAGTGGGAGGAGTAGTGCCCCATCATTGGTGTCAGTGGGAGGAGTAGTGCCCCATCATTGGTGTCAGTGGGGGGAGTAGTGCCCCATCATTGGTGTCAGTGGGGGGAGTAGTGCTCCATCACTGGTGTCAGTGGGGGGAGTAGTGCCCCATCACTGGTGTCAGTGGGAGGAGTAGTGCTCCATCACTGGTGTCAGTGGGAGGAATAGTGCCACATCATTGGTGTCAGTGGGAGGAATAGTGCCCCATCATTGGTGTCAGTGGGGGGAGTAGTGCCCCATCATTGGTGTCAGTGGGGGGAGTAGTGCCCCATCATTGGTGTCAGTGGGAGGAATAGTGCCCCATCACTGGTGTCAGTGGGGGGAGTAGTGCCCCATCACTGGTGTCAGTGGGAGTAGTGCCCCATCACTGGTGTCAGTGGGAGGAATAGTGCCACATCATTGGTGTCAGTGGGAGGAATAGTGCCCCATCATTGGTGTCAGTGGGAGGAATAGTGCCCCATCATTGATGTCAGTGTGGTGGAGGGGAGAATAGTGCCCCATCATTGGGGTCGGGGGGGGGAAATAGTGCCCCATCGTTGGTGTCAGTGGGGGGAGGAATAGTGCCCCATCGTTGGTGTCAGTGGGGGGAGGAATAGTGCCCCATCGTTGGTGTCAGTGGGGGGAGGAATACTGCCCCATCGTTGGTGTCAGTGGGGGGAGGAATAGTGCCCCATCGTTGGTGTCAGTGGGGGGAGGAATAGTGCCCCATCGTTGGTGTCAGTGGGGGGAGGAATAGTGCCACATCGTTGGTGTCAGTGGGGGGAGGAATAGTGCCACATCGTTGGTGTCAGTGGGGGGAGGAATAGTGCCCCATCGTTGGTGTCAGTTGGGGGAGGAATAGTGCCCCATCGTTGGTGTCAGTGGGGGGAGGAATAGTGCCCCATCGTTGGTGTCAGTAGGGGGAGGAATAGTGCCCCATCGTTGGTGTCAGTGGGGGGAGGAATAGTGCCCCATCGTTGGTGTCAGTGGGGGGAGGAATAGTGCCCCATCGTTGGTATTAGTGACACAAATGATGGGGCACTATTCCTCCCACTGACACCAATGATACTTACTTTGCTGACCCCTGCTCCAGCCTGGGCTCGCTCTCTCACTTACCTGTCAGCTGTCTTCCTTCTCTGGCCGCTCTCCTCTTCACTCGCTCCGGCAGCTCCCTCGGTCTTCTTTGATGTACGTGCGCTGCCGCTCGGCTCCTCCTCTCCAAGCTCCACCTCCTCGCCGGTGATTGGCCGCCTGTGTGCCTCTCCTGAGCTACAGTTCCGGTGGCCAATCAGCGGCGAGGAGGCGGAGCTGCTGAGCGATCCCGGAGGTGTGGCCAGGTGACAGCAGCGTATCATCCCGCCCACACATCGCCGGAGACTGCAGCGGTGTCTCGGTTCCTAAGACCATCGGAAATATGTGTTTTCCGATGGTCTTAGGCGACCCCTGGGAAATGGTCGTTCGACCCCCAAAGGGGTCGCGACCCCCAGGTTGAGAACCGCTGATTTAAAGGATATCTAAACCCAAAAGCAAATTGCAGCTTGCCAATTCTTAGATGTGGTGGCTACATTAGTTTTCTTTCTCTAGGCTACATTTTAGACCAATATAACAGAATAACTATTTATCTTGGCAAACTACCAGTGTAAGGCAGCCTATAGATGAGTAAGGTTTTATTTGTTCAGCCAGCAGGTTGAACCATAAAAACTGACTTGATTCCCCCAACCATGCATTCGATGTGGATGTGAGAATCCTTCCTCCTGAGCTATTGTATTCTGACAGCGGGGAGATTTCCCCACTGTCAAAATACACTTATCAGTATTATAGCTTGCAGTGCTGATTGAGCGGTGAGGATCTGACAGGGCAGTTTATGGAAGTCAAATGATAGATTGACTTCTGTGCAACCACAGTGCCCATGCATGGATTCAAAATTTGTGTGGTTCGATCCATTTATGGCAAGCTTAACTCTATTTGCCCTGAACCAATATCTCAAACAAGAGTTTTCCCAGCTATCTTCTATGAGCTACAAAAAATTCCCCCTATGTAAAGGAGATGGAAAGTGGAGGGGGGGTTAGTAATCCAAACCAGGAGTGTAGGGTAGTGACAATGATGGCTCCCTCCACAGATACAGTGGGATGAGTGAGTGTAGTCATCCTAGGACAGAAAGTGTAGTATTCGTAGATTTGCCAGGTAAATATAAAGTTAAAAAAAGCCTGAAAAAGGAAACTAATGCAGCCAATACATCTAAGAACTTGTAATCTGCAATATATTACATTTTTGTTTTTGATACACTTTAATGCTTTGGGAATGGTACTGAATGCAGAAACCCTGCAGCTTGAACTACATTGTTTGAGAAAAAAACATGCACTATAGGTGGGTTGGTCCTGTGTGTGATCTTCTTAATCCAGTATTAATCCAGTGATGCTAATTGCACTGTCTAACTGATTGCACTGTCTAGGATATGTCTTGTGGCCATATCTAGGTATATATAGATATACAAAGCATAGTCAAAATTAGGACACAGCCATTCTGGAATACTGTAACAGATACGTTCAAGCAGTTGACCATGGTAGACCTGGGTCAAAACACAGTGGCTTGCCGACTCTGCTTGACAAACAGACCTTATAATTATAAGGCATCTTTAATGGTCCACTTACTGAAAGCAGAAAACGACTGCCTCTCCCTTGGGGAAGCAGAATTCCCCACCCACCAAAAACAAGTGCTACTCAAAAATGAATTACATCTTCCAAATGGAAGCTCTTACATCTACATTGTACAACAAGAAAAAATTCAGAATGACATAGAGACCTTGGATACATGTCAAATGATAGAAGACCCCTATCTACAGATAATAATGCTAAATCTCCTCCTCCAGATTTAGAGGACACAGTCAAACAGCCTAATTGAACCCTTTGGACGATCTGGAGACTTTCCTTCTAATGAGTGACCCCTTCTGGGAGATGTATTCTCCCTACCCCTCATTTCCAAAAGAGCAAATTCCTACCTCTCCCCCCCCCCCCCCTTCCTTCCTGGGTTCCCTTTGTACCCAGGTAAACTTCAACCATCCACACTAACACTTCTGGGCCTGCAAACCAGTGCAAGATACGTTAACATTCTTGCAATGGTTTGTGCAATGTTGCTAAGGTCTTCCCAGGCCATAGAGGTCCAAAAGACTGTTGTATCTACCACCTTTGTGAGTATCCTTTCACGTATTTATTAATAAATGGTGCTTATGATCATGCATTAGGTTGCTGTGCCCTCCTTTTTTGCTTTTCTTTATTATTATTATTATTATTATTATTATTATTATTATTATTAATAATAATAAAACTTTATTTCATATAGCGCGTTTAAAGGTAGCTTCTCAAAGCACTTTACAAGGAAAACACAAGAAATACATAGGATAAAACAAAGGAAAAAAGGGAGAATTACGTGAAAGCTTGTCTAAAAAAAAAAGGTTTTTAGATTTGATTTGAATGAGTTTATAGAAGATGGCTCTTTGATGTTCTTTGGAAACTAATTCCAGAGTTTTGGGGCATAGCAGAAGAAGGCTCTATCTCTCATCGAGTATAAGTGAGTAGGGGACACACACAGAAGACCAGAATTTGAGCAGTAGAGTGTACGAGGAGGATGGTAAGTTGATAAATGTTCAGACAGATCATGGGGTGACAAACCATGAAGAGCCTTTAGGTGTGCAAGAGGATCTTAAAGTCTATGCGAAACCTGATGGGTAGCAAGTGCAAGAGCTCCACGATAGGGGTAATATGGTCAATTGTACCAGACCTAGGCAGGATTCTGGCTGCAGAATGTTGTACATATTGTAGCCGATTATTAGCGTATTTAGGTACACCAACGAGTAGAGCATTGCAGTAATCATGTTGGGAGAACACAAATATATGGATCAGCTTTTCAGCTACAGTGTATGATAGCATAGGACGCAGCCTAGCAATGTTTCTCAAGTGGAAAAAAGATGTTCTTACAACATTTTGTACTTAGACTGAAGCTCAAGTACAATGCCAACTATAGATAGACTATTAGGACTGGCCTTACATAATTGACGGGGAGTGCCAATAAGCATGACTTCGGTCTTGTCACAGTTTACATGAAGGAGATTGTAGTCCATCCAAGTTCATTTAGAAATATAGATTTCCCCAGTCTAAGGAGGGTATCAAGTGCATGAGTGGATTATTGGTACACTATGGATTGGATGCGCCTCCTTATATTCTTCAGGATCTCATGTCATGTTTTTTACACTGAAGGGCAGATAAGGTTTTTCTTTTTCATGCATGTTGATGTTTGTGATTCAACATTTGATTGCACACATTTTCATTTTTTTTAATGTGGCACTGAAAAATATGTCTATTTTTAAAAACAGAAAGGAAACAAGCTCTTGTAGTTTAATGATCATGCCAGTAAATTCATCCGAATACAATTCAGACCTTCAAGCTGTAAAACAGCCTTCTGTCTGATGCCTCAATTTTTTTGGTGTACTGATGTCAAGATATTGTGAAAGTGCAGTCAAATCACATCTGTGATTGTGTCTTCATAACAAGGCCTCCTTCATTCTCTTGGGAACTCCTTATCTCCTTGACTCCCGCTTTCCCGACACTGGCAAACTTAGTCTGCAGTCTGGTGTCAGCTCCCAACAGATGATAATTGTGTCTGCACTGGGGCCCTGCTTGCCTCCCTCCCCTGCTGTCTCTGGATGTGCCTGGTAAACACTCTCTAGTCGCTCTATAATCATCTTCCTCCTTCTATTACACTCTGCTAATTAAGCACAGCCTATATATAGTTCTGTAATAATAGTAACACGTCTAACAAAGGCACATGCATCACTACTTAGTGTAAAAATACAGCTTTGATTTTTTAATGATTATCTGCTTGCTATTGAGAACAATTAACAGAGAAAACTGAGATGCAAAAGTCTTTACACAAGCATAAACAATAACAGAGAATGCAAATCCCACATGATATGACTTTTGTTTTCTGTTACCAGCACATTTTTTTGATTAAAAATTAATATCAAAATTGAAGTTTTTATATATAAACTAACTGGGCACATATAATTGGTTGCAAATTACAATATTGTGCAAAGCGTTTTAACCCTTTGCAGCCAGAGTTCAGTTTATAATGCAGGAAAGATGAGTCCTAATTGTTATGGGACCTTTTTGCATTTTATTCATAAGCTCAGCTGTGTACCTTTAAATTAGCTTAATTGGGTGTGTTTCAGATGCATGTACAGTTCAAATCTTGTCACAAAGTATCAGCTATTTTAGTATGCTCATTTTGTTTTCGTCAGTGTGTTTAACAGACCCGTGAGCTTATTTTTCCCATTCTTAAAGAAAGAGAGCGCATTTTGCTTTTTTTTTTTTTTTTTTTGCATCAGTAGAGATCATCTCATCTTTTAACATGAAGTGTGTCAGCTCCATCTAGCGTTGAAATTATGGAAGACAAAATGAAGGAAATTGTTTTAGGTCAATATGGTTAACAGGCCTTTGTGCAAGTCTCTGAACCTAGTCTACAGTTGTTGTTTTAGTAAACCTGTTCAGAATAAAAGCGTATACAAAGCAAAAGAAAATGCTATTTCTTCAGGAAAGTTTTATAGTCCATTTTCACTTTAGAAGAATATTAAGCAAAGTGAATGCTGTGTTTAATGCCTTTGTGTATCAGTATATTGTGGTACTGCTTTAAAAGAATATTGAATTCTGATACCAGTATGGGGTGAATACATATATTGATTGCATTCACTGTAGGAATTCATATTTAATTTCATGTTAGCAAAAGTGAATTCCAAAGGTTAGGGATAAATATAATACTGATGTTTTGGGGGGTTTTTTACAAAAAGAAGATTTAAACCATGACAATAAAAGGTGACTGTTGAAAGGATGTAGACTGTTGGATCCCAGGCTGAGGCTGTCATTTATACCCTCTCGTAGGGTTTTGAGATGTTTGACTCGCAGGACTTTTTAGATGTCTAGAGCTGGGGCGAGCCCTGTTCTTGTCTGCACTCCAGGCAGTTTGTCAGGGAAGGGGCCGAGGAACGGACAGGCAGGCCTAACAATGTAACGCACTGGCTGACGACAACCACCACCCACAGACCGAAGTCCCTCAGGGCGCGGAGTCTAAGTCCCAGGCTGCCCTTCACCAGGGCCCCTGATGGTGGGGATGGACTTGACGCAGCCAGGAACCAGGTCGTGGCCCCGAGACACCTCAGCTGCGGTAATGGCCGCCGCCAATGGCGTGTAGCTGGTGGAAGAGACAAAAGAGTAGTCAGACAAGCCGGGTCAACAACAACAGGACAAAACAGTACAGGACAGAAGACGAGAATCACAGGTCACGAGCCGGGTTCAGCAACAGAGGGTCAGATCAAAGGAGAATACAAAGAATAGTCGAGTCACAAGCCGAATCAGATACCAGGAGAGTCACGAGAGTCAGAACAGAGTAATAGCGACACAAAGACACAAGACACAAGTGCAAAGAGCATGTGCGGGCCACACGCTTATATGTCATCAGCCACACCCCTCTGGGGGATGGACCACAGAGACCTGAAGGCATAAAAGGATTCCCACCATGCACAGCAGAATCCAAGATGGACGCCAGCACATGGAGTAACATAACCTCAGGGAAAAGGTAGGACCTTGACACAGTTGCTGTAAAAGAGGACCTGGTGGAGCCTTGATCAGCTTGATAAAGCGCATGCGTGCAAAACGCGTTGTCACAGTTACCAACTTAGCTTGTGTTCCAAGGTCAGAATCCAGCTTCCGCCCTCTCTGTGGTTGTGGTGATGTCACTTTCGGATCATTGCGATCCCCGGCAGGTCCATCTGCTTACCACAACTGAGTTTTCTCCAGGCTTGAGATCCTGAGGAGCGGATGATTCCATTGCTTCATCCTGGCTACCATATTCTTTGATGTTACTTATCATTATATATTGCTCCAATTAAAGGTATACCTCCTTGGAATCCAACTGCCAACCCATCTCAAAGAACTCTACGCCAAAAACTTTCTACCCATCTTACGTAACATTACCAAAGATCTGCAAACATGGGATAAACCGTCTTTTTCTTGGTTTGGCAGAGCAGCTATCATTAAGATGAATGTGCTCCCAAGACTTTTATATCTATTACAAACCATTCCAATTAAATTGCCCAACTCCTTTTTCAAGTCCGGCAAAACATTATGTACCTCGTTTCTATGGAGTAATAAACGCCCTAGAATTGGCTTTGACCAACTAACCATGCCCAAAACATGTGGAGGTATAGGGTTACCTGACATCTCCCGCTATTACAAAGCTTGTCAAATGGCAAGAATAGTCGATTGGTCCGCGAACCATACTCACAAGGCCTGGGTTGAATTGGAAACTGCTTTTTCGGAGACCCCGCTCGCCACCTCCCCTTGGCTGCCAAATTCTCACATTCCATCGCAATTCAAGGAACACATTCTGATAGGCCCTTTTTTGTCCTGTTACCAGCAGATCAGTAAGCATACAGCGTTCTCATCCACCCCTGGTCCACTCACTCCTATCGGATTGAACCCAGACTTCCCCCTGGTATGTCGTGTGACTTTCTTGCGGGAGTTGGCCTCACAGACGGCGTGAGTCTGCATCACTTCTTCAAAGACGGCTGGCTCTTATCCAGAGACCTCCTTATGAATAAATGGCCTACCCGGACCTTAACACCTTGGATGTATAGACAACTCCACCACTTTATCCACAGCTCACCCCACCTAAAAGAACATAATAGACATCTTACCCCCTTTGAGAAACTTTGCTCAACAGACTCTCCCCAGAGACATGTTATATCCCTGCTTAATACATGTCTCGAACACACCAATGACCTCTCAACTAGGAAAGCTTGCAAGGCCTGGAGCGCTGACCTACAAATCCAACTGTCACCTGAAGACTGGGACCACATATATGAACACATACACAAAGGGTCTATATGTGTATCCACACAAGAAAATAACTTTAAAATTTACTCTAGATGGTAAAGGGTTCCATCCCTGCTTCACCGCTTCAACCCCAACATTTCTGATTTGTGTTGGAGATGCCATCAAACTACGGGTACACTCCTGCACTTTTGGTGGGATTGCCCATTGTTACAACTCTTCTGGGGGAAAGTTCGATCTACAATCACACAAGTTACTACGTATGCCCTAGACCTTTCTCCCGCACAATTTTTGCTTCACCATACCACACTTCCATTTCGGACATACCGCAAGTCACTCGCTATGCACATGGTGAATGCTGCAAAGCAATGTATTCCAGTACACTGGCGCTCCACACATGTTCCTACTGTACGAGAATGGTTTGCTAGGATCGACAAAACTGAGGAAATGAAGGAACTGTTCTCTATAGCTAAGGAACATCCCGAGAGATTTTGGAAAACATGGGCATGCTGGAGTCATTTCAAATCCACTTCTACCTATCACCTAATAGTAAATAATCAATCTATATCCCCGGATTAAATGTCCTAATACAATGCTGTATCGGGGAATACCCGGTTCACCGAAGACACTTTTATCACACGTAAAGATAGGCTGTAGAGCTATATCTTGATATGCTTTATGGGGTTTCTGATCCACGTGTTACCCCACTGTCTGATCTTGCACGTAACATATTCTAAGCTTTAATATTACCCTTCCGGCTCGGCTAATACTTGGGGAGGTGATCCATTTTAACTTTTTATTGCCTATATGCGCTACTGTCACTCAACCCATTACTCCCCCCCCCCCCCCCCCCCATATTACATTTTTTTTTTTTTTTTTTTATATCCCACCTACCATCTCATCCTACATCTCTTTTTCTTGCTGTTCTTCTTTCTGACCTCTCTCTTTTTTCACACCTGTTATACCACCTTATCAGTCATTCTTCACCAACCAAATAGTGCATTCACCTTCACGCAGATATGACTAACTTCAGCTATATTATACACTTAAGCTATAAACACATAAACCATGACTTTAACAACATCTAATGCCTTCCATGCTCTAATCTTCATATCACCTCATCATTAAGAATTGCTGATACTCAAGACGAGACGACATACACCTTCAGTGATGTACCTACTTTCCTCTACGTATCCAATGGTTTGAATTGTATGCTTGATGTATTGTTCTACACCACATTGCTTTGTATTACAGTTCACACTAAGTCCCGTCTGCGAAACGGGAAGCAATATGTCATGTCTGTGTTCTGACTGTGCTTTATAGCTGTATATGCTCTATATGCTATCTTGTCTATTCTTATATTAATAAAATATTTTTTGAAAAAAAAAAAGGTATACCTCCTTGGGAGGTAAACATTATTTAGCATACTCTTACAGTGCTGATGTTTGGATCAAAATGCTTCACTTTCTTTAGTGCTCATACAGCGGCAGTGAGTAATGACCTCATAAGGTGGATTTTATTGCACTTGACTCTTTGACTTGCGAGCCATGAGCAGCACCTGTCATTTCAGTTTGAGTCACATTGTTGAAAGGACATTTGATTGTTTTACCTAGCATTTCCACAATGCGCACTAATACATAATTCACTGTGTTATGGCGACCTAACACACAAGGACTGTAGGTGCCATAGGGTCCACTTTGCAGCACATCAAAATGCTAATGGATTACACTGTGGTGCACTGCTTTAAAAAAAAAGTGAATGTTCCATTTTCCTTCCAGTGTCATGCATCAATGATTATTATAGTAAAGAGAAAGTACACTATGCTATCTAGGATATATATGGTCATCATAAATAAAGTTATACACAATATACAAAATATATGATACTGTTACAAATCTGCTATTTTCCAGGTGAAAACAATCCCCCAAAAATGATTGATGCTTGATGCTAAAAATGATTGAGATTGATGCTATAAATAAAACAAAAATGCACCTATTTATAAACAACATGCCAATACATCCATGAAGAAATCTACATCAAATTACCACATAATGCAAATGCAAATGTGATTTTTTTTTTGTGTCTATAATATAACATTCCTTGAGTATTCCATAATAAATAGTGTAGCACTCCCTCCTTAGGAGTTGCTGAAGTTTGGGTCTCCCTATAGCACAGCCAGGCAACACGCATTTCCTTCACTCAGACTTGCATCAGGAGACAGTAACCAGTCCTTGAGCTTGTTTTCTGAAGTTTTATTAGGCACATTTAATTTGGATAGGGTAAGGGGTATATGGGATGCCCAAGGGTAATGGCAACAGAGGACAAACTCCATAGAAACTATGTTCAAGTCTTTACAGCAAAAAGTCCCTCTTCTGAAGAGCTTGCCAGCATCTCCTAAAGTACAGACCCCAAATGAATCCTTTCCTCATCCAGCTGTACTGGGTGTTTCCCTTGACAGGGGATCCTGTGCCTGCCACTACAGTGTGAACAGACCCTGGTGATAAGCTAATCTGATTTTCCACCAGAGTACCTCTGTCCTCTTACTGGCCCAGAGGGATGTAGGTCCTTCTCCTGTGCTGCTGCTGCTGGTGGGTTGGTGGCTGCTACCAGACCTTCTAGCTGGGCCACTCTTTCCCTGCTGCACAGGTGGTTCTTGCTCTGGGGGCCAGTGAAGTCCTAAGCTTTCCTCCTTCCTAGGTCCCTTCTCCCATCTGGGCCCCTCCCAGGCTCCTGCTCTCCAGCCTCACTTCCTTTACATCTTCCACCTGAACTCTCCTCCAACTCTCTCCTGCTGAGCAGGCTCAGTTACTCTTAAAGGCTGTCCTGACCCCTTGCCAAGCCTCCTGTTGGGGATTGGCCAAGATCCTCAAAGAGTACAGACCAGCCACTCCTCACATCCACCCACTGCTTCTAGATCATTCTCCAAAGTCCTAGAGCATGGGGAAATTCCAGAGAGCTGGTCTGCAGAACCTCTCAGCTCTGATCCACATTTGACCTTGCTAGCTATCACACCTAGGCTGCTACTCGGCCTCTAACTAATAATCAGAACTAGAGCTCTCCCTTGCTAACTAGGAGGGTGCTACAATAGTATGACAACTAAGCAGTGTACAGTACATGTGTATCCTAGTATGTCCCTCGGTACATAAAGTCCATATTAAGTAGTAGGAAGCACACAATGATCCTGCAGCTCATCCAACACCTGATGGTTAGAGAAGAAGTTCCAGGGACTGTCTGCCCTGCTACATCTAGGACCCTTTAGAGCAGCTACTTGTGCTTTGCTTTACTGTAACTGAGAGAATGTCTTTTCCCCCAATAAACCACAGTTTTAGCACAATGCCTGCATCTTCCAGTTTGTCTTCTGCATCGTTATGTATTGTACCCAGTGAAAAACCACAAAAAGATCCATCATCTGATAGTGGGATCAACTTTCCAGAATTCTTTAACCTTTTAGTTAGAGCAGGCCAAACAACACAGTATTGTACCCTTAGAATCCAGATACAGTCCCCTGGTATTTAGAACATCAAGCTTCATATCCCAGATAACAGCATATTGTTGCACGTAATGTACATAGTTAATAAATGAATTAAATTAGACATGAAACAAGAGCAGAGTATATTTCTTTTTATTAAACTAAAATTCAAAAAGCAGAACCACTCACATGTGGCAAATGCACCAAGCACTAAGTATACTGAGATGCACTACAAAACTGGTTAACATTCCCGCTGCTAGTGCTGTACCCACTCAAAGCTTATACTCCCATAGCCCTGATCCTTGGGCTCATTGAGTAAAAGCAGTAACTATAAGCCGGTCTGTAGATTGACTGTGTTTGCTAGGATATGTGATACAGAGGGATACTTGGAGGAATTCAATACAGCCCTAGGGATGCTTTCCTGGCAGTGTGGCCTTTTAAAATGGCTTGCACCAGATTAAAAAGACCCTGCTTGCCAGTTTCTGTAGCTTTACTGACACTAGGTGCAGTCATTTAAAAAAAAATTAATTCCACTTCCTAGATAACAAAACTGGAGGTAATGCAAGACCAACTGTAAATTGTCATACAGAGAGTGGCAGAGTGCCTGTCTCTGTATGCTATGTAGCAGAGTGGCATGTTTCTGCTGATACCCACTACCCTCCTTACCTGTCACTGATTGGATGCTGTCTGCTTCACAGCCAACAGTCTCCTAGCAACCAGTGATGCTGACAATGGTTGGAGCCTGATAGGGAAACTGAGATACTGAGGTCCACTCTCTCCTTGTGATTTATATCAGGCAATAGGTGGACTCTGTAACCAATAGCAGATTCTCAATTGATTATGAATTGCCCCACTGTCTGCTGTTAATCAGATGGGCAGCAGACCTGATGGGGAACTAGGGCCTCTGAAACCATATCAGGCTCTGCCCACCCAGCTAGATACTCCTTGCCCACTGTGCTATCTTCATGACAGCTGCAGTGGTGGGGAAGGAACTCAGCTGTATCCTCATGGACATCCCGGCCTCCATATACCTCCGCATGTGCTGCTTGCCCCAAAGTCATATACTTTTTTTCAACAGGTCCACGAATCTGTCACCTGCACCACCACATGTCATGTGGCGGCACATTGAAAAACTTTAAAAACAACTATCACACTTCTCCAAACACCACAGCATATCAAACTTTGTACTCCAATTACTAAACTTTGCATCTGTTATACTTAGTAGCAGTAGCTGGCAGTTTTGTTTACTGGAGATATACTGCAGGGTTTCTATTGTGTCCATGATACAGGATGTAGGGTTATATAATTGTAGAGAACTCTACAACTAAGCCAAAAGGGGTGAAACACGTTAGAGGGATGACCCATCAGATGGAGGCAAGCACAATTTATGGTTTGTGCAGTAAAATGCTGAGTGATACTACCAGCGTTCAGCCCTTTAGTTCTTACCTTGTGTTTATATAGAGCCTGAAGGGGTTCCATGAAGCAGCACCCAGTGTGTCTACAACAATAGAAGACAGTTCAGAGCTTAAGAGAGCTGTGATTTTTACACAAGAATATCTAGTTAAACAAAAGTGTTGAAGTGCCAAACAAAGGTGCTGACTGTGTAGACCAGGGCTGGGGGGGATTGCAATGAGACATCATTGTTTAATTTTTTGTGATTATGGCTGTGTGCTTCAGATCTGCATAGATAACATGTTTTTTAGTGGTCAACCTGGTTTGCGGTGCCAAGTCTGGTACCCCAATCACATTCTGGCCCATTACCACTCATCCATACTACTGTACTCTTCCACTACAATAACATTTTCTGGCCCAGTACCGCTCACCCATACTTCTGTACTCTTCCACTACAATAACATTTTCTGGCCCAGTACCGCTCACCCATACTTCTGTACTCTTCCACTACAATAACATTTTCTGGCCCAGTACCGCTCACCCATACTTCTGTACTCTTCCACTACAATAACATTTTCTGGCCCAGTACCGCTCACCCATACTTCTGTACTCTTCCACTACAATAACATTTTCTGGCCCAGTACCGCTCACCCATACTTCTGTACTCTTCCACTACAATAACATTTTCTGGCCCAGTACCGCTCACCCATGCTTCTGTACTCTTCCACTACAATAACGTTTTCTGGTCCAGTACCACTCATCCATGCTTCTGTACTCTTCCACTACAATAACATTTTCTGGCCCAGTACCACTCATCCATAGTACTGTACTCTTCCACTACAATAACATTTTTGGCCCATTACAACTCATCCATACTTCTGTACTCTTCCACTACAATAACGTTTTCTGGCCCAGTACCACTCATTCATACTTCTGTACTCTTCCACTACAATAACATAAACTCTTTTTTAGCTTTTCACATGCTCTGGAGCATAATAAGTGAAATGTGAAAGTGCCTGTATAGATTATTTAAAAAGTTGTACCAACTGGATTAAACGATCATGTATTCCTTCACATTTCTGATTTGTTTGATTTGATTGTTTTACATTCATCTCTTTTCTCTTGCAGGTTTTATATTGAAAGTATATCTTACCTAAAGGATAATGCTACAATTGAACTATTCTTCCTGAATGCCAAGTCCTGTATATATAAGGTAATATATTATTTAAATAACTAAATCCACTCAAACGGATATTTTAATGTAGGGGGTATGACATTTGCAATCCTTAGGAAATGTTCACACCTGCCACAACCCTTGTAGCTCCTGCTGATGGTGGAGCAGTGGCTGCCATGCATTCAGGAGGCTATAATACAGTCTCCCAAATGCTTACTTTATTTGGACAGTTGATCTGGAATTTTGCATGTAAATACTGTGCTGCAACCATAGTCCAAGCATTTGACTCGTGGTTATGCTGGGATCCTATTCATTTGAAGGGGTCATGTTTGATTGTGGTATTGCTGACGAACATGACAGGTGATATAAGTGTGTTTCTGCAGCATGTGTACAAATATGCTATCTTTTAGGTGGGTGGTCAGGGGGCGATGAAAGCACTTGCTCACCTGTTTTTAACCCCCCCCTTCCCCAGCTGTCTGTGTGAATGAGACTTTAAAGTGAAACACTAGATGTTGTAAAACAGCAACAATGATGGAAATCAAACACTCATAGGTGCTTTCACATACTTTTCAGTATGTTCTTGAGTAATCCAGAACTGTCAAGACCAGATGTGAATAATTACTTTTCTTCTCAATGTGTAAATTGGTCTGTCCCATCCCACTTCTGTCACCGAGCTGTTGGTTCTTAAGTATGGTGGATGGACTCAATCATACCTCCCAATAGCCCCACATTTTGGCAAGAATCACAAAGTTCTGCACAGCTAAGTATTATCCTGCATCACCTCCACTGCCCTGCTAACTGTTCTCCTGACACAAGGCAGGCTAGATAACAGCCAGTGTGTTTTGCAGCCAGTCTTGCACTTCAATAAGTTTAGGCTCTGACTGTAACTTGTAGAATACAGGGGGAATTGTGGGAAGGCCAACTAGGTACTATATCTCTAATACCAGAACCATTCAAAAACAAAAAAACTGAGTTAGTGCAGCTTTAGAAGTGCCAAAATAACTGACATACATAAAATTAAAATGTAATATTTTATTGATACATAACTTGTTTTTTTAAGAAGGTCTCTTAACCTCATGACCTCCAGAAAGTTTTACCCCCTTCATGACCAGGGCATTTTTTGCTTTTCAGCTCTGCTACTTTAACTGGCAATTGCTCAGTGAAGCAACACTGTACCCAAATTAAATATATTATTTTTTTCACACAAATAGAGCTTTCTTTTGGTGATATTTGATCACCACTGGGAGTTTTATTTACTATTATTATATAAACAAAAAAAAAATGAAATTTGAAAAAAACAACAACAATATTTTCTACTTTCTACTGTTATAAAGCATATCCAGTAAAATCAAATTTCTTCATAAATTTAGGCCAAAATGTATTCTACTACATGTCTTTAGCAAAAACAAATTGTGTTTTTGGGAACACTATACTATTGGGGACACTAGTATAGTTCTGTTCTTGATCAAAATACTGCTCTGTATAGTCATTATACTAGTAATGGCAGTGATCAGCAACTTATAGTGCAATGTGGCGCTAATGACACTGTCTGGGAGGGAAATTTATTAACTAACTGCCACTGACAAACACTGTACTAATGACACTGGCTGGGTGACAGGAGTGATCAGGAGGGTAATCAAGGGGTTAACTGTGTGCCTAACAAGTGTATGCAAGCATGCTGCTTTTACTTACAGATCTGGCTGGGTCTCTCTTTCCTTTCACTTCTGTACAGTTACTGAAAGCAGGGAAAGGTTCAGACAGAATCTGTGTTGCTGTGTGCTGTGATTGGCCACAATTGATCAGCAGGTGTACAGCCAAAATCATTGGCTGTAACCTGCTGAAAAACTTGTGATGTGTCGATTCACAGCACAGATCAACAGGGGGTGTGCACCTCTAAACCAAGAAGTTCACTGCGATGCATGGGTACATCATGGTGCCTGAGGGAGCCGTCTGCCAGCAGTAAATGTACTGCTGGCAGTCTAGAAGCGGTTAAAAACAGGTGGAAACATCCAATCTGTGCTGTGATTGGCCACAGCCATTCATCAGGTATACAGTCAAAATCATATGTTGTAACCTGCTGACAAACGTGTGCTGTGTCGAGTCATAGCACAGGTCAGCAGGATATGTGCCTTTAAACCAAGAAGTTCACTGTGATGCATGGGTACGTCATGGTGCGCAGGGGGGGGGGGACCACCAGCCAGCCAGCAGTAAATGTACTGCTGGCAGTCTACAAGCTGTTAAAAACATCCACAAATGTCAGCACAAAATAGTAAAGTAGTAAAGATACATTTGCAAGACTCATTACCAAATGTCTTCATTTTCTGGTGAGCAAGTAGTTAGTTTAATATGTTTCACAAAAAGCTTCATAGGGAAGGAAAACTACTTGAGGAGATGCACTTATTCAAGGTAGATCATCAGATGCACTATTGCTCCCATAGGCAGGTCCCCTCAACCCAGATCCAGCAAAAGGCAGCAAAAATAAGAAAAATTAATAATAGCGCCTATGGTCAAAATTGTATAACTTACTAATAGTGTACCAGCTGCAAAAAAACCACCATATATAAAGTGTACCAATTAATAAATAATTTGCGCTAGTAAATATATATAAATATATGTAAAGAAATCATCAAATCATAAGTCCAGAAAAATATATATATACCAATACCACAGAAAAATATAAAAAACTTTTTAGGTGCAAAAAAACAAAACAAAACTTTTGTGCAAAAGGAGTGTCTCAATATAAAAAAAGTGTCTCAATATAAAAAAAATTTCACCAAAAAACCTTGATAATATAATGGCAGATCATCCATAAAAATATCTTCAGAAACGGAAGCTCTCCAACACACCGATCCTCATCGATCGAAATAACAGGACGAAAAACTTTGTAGTTAATCGAAAATCCACTTCTCCAATAGAAAAAGGACCACCTTCAAACGTATCCATGGGGGGAAATGCCAAGCACTCAAGAGAAACAGAAAGACTTCATGGTGCAATATTATAAAAACCAATTCCTTTATTAGATACTCATTGCACTTACTCAAGAGGTGTCCCAGCCGACACCAGCATCAACAGCATCAACAGCAATCACATAAACGAGCCTGACTACTCAGCACATGTGCAATAGCTGGCAGTCAAAAACGTAATGACATCACATCAATCAAGCTCCACCCTACGCGTTTCGTCATCAACGTCCTCACATCCGCTCCGTGAGGACGTCGATGACGAAACGCGTAGGGCGGAGCTTGATTGATGTGATGTCATTACGTTTTTGACTGCCAGCTATTGCACATGTGCTGAGTAGTCAGGCTCGTTTATGTGATTGTTGTTGATGCTGTTGATGCTGGTGTCGGCTGGGACACCTCTTGAGTAAGTGCAATGAGTATCTAATAAAGGAATTGGTTTTTATAATATTGCACCATGAAGTCTTTCTGTTTCTCTCGAGTGCTTGGCATTTCCCCCCATGGATACGTTTGAAGGTGGTCCTTTTTCTATTGGAGAAGTGGATTTTCGATTAACTACAAAGTTTTTCGTCCTGTTATTTCGATCGATGAGGATCGGTGTGTTGGAGAGCTTCCGTTTCTGAAGATATTTTTATGGATGATCTGCCATTATATTATCAAGGTTTTTTGGTGAAATTTTTTTTATATTGAGACACTTTTTTTATATTGAGACACTCCTTTTGCACAAAAGTTTTTTTTTTTTTTTTTTTTGTTTTTTTTTTGCACCTAAAAAGTTTTTTATATTTTTCTGTGGTATTGGTATATATATATTTTTCTGGACTTATGATTTGATGATTTCTTTACATATATTTATATATATTTACTAGCGCAAATTATTTATTAAAAGGCAGCAAAGCATAGACCTCAGGAGGGGAAACAAGGGAACAATGCCACTGACTATTGATAAAATCAATAAGTATAAGTGGACACAAGGGGGCGCCCAAGCATTGCAACCATGTAACATTGAAGGCTGAGTCACTTGCCCAGGACACAACTCAACCAAGGATTTATTTATTTATTTCAGGTGCTTATATAGCGCTGTCAATTTACACAGCACTTTACATATATATTGTACATTCACATCAGTCCCTAACTCTCAAGGGGTGTACAATCTAAAGTACTAGACATGGGGTGGGGACTCTGATATAATAGGGGTCCAAATGTACAGTACTTTGTTTAGTACTGGCAACAAAGTATTCCATAGCCCCTGAGTGTACACATGGAAGGATTTTTTAATTACTAAAGTATTTTGTAGGTATGAGGACTGCAGACTGTGCACAGAATATACCATATGTAGCCTTATTCTTTATTTACCCATGCTCTTTTAAGCCACCTCAATATTCAGCACATGCTAGAGAAAACATTGGAAAGTATGTGCATGTACTATTCTGAGAGCAGATTTACATGAATTCAGTCGATTTACATAATTTGGTGCGTGGAAAGATTAATTTTATACCAGTAGTGGTATGAAGGAAAGTAGTATAACATCATCCTTAACTTAAACTAAAGCTCACTATGTACTATATATTTATTTATTTATGACAGGTACTTATATAGCGCTGTCAATTTATGCAGCACTTTACATATATATTGTACATTCCCATCAGTCCCTAACCCTCAAGGGGCGTACAGTCTAAGGTCCCTACCTTACATTCATACATACTAGGACCAGTTTTAGACAGGAACCAATTAACCGACCTGTCAGGCTCCGCCCAACGGGATCTCTAGTGGTCCACGGGGTTTCCCAGGACGCGGAGTCTAAGTCCCAGTCTGCCTTTTCACTAGAGCCCCTGATGGTGGGGATGGACTTGGTGCAAGACTGGAACCAGGTCGCGCCCCTGGGCACCCCCGGCGGTGGTAGAGGGGTCCCGCTGAGGGTGTGTGCCCGGGATGAGCCTGCTGTGAAGGGGATCACAGGTCCCGATCCGAGCGGGATGGATGGATGACTGCTAGGAGTGAGCGAGGTCAGACTAGCTGGGTCGGTAACAGTGGGGACAGGTGCGGTACCAAGCAGCAGGCAAAGAGTAGTCAGGTCACACGCCGGGTTCAGTAACAGAGGGTCCAAAATAACAGAAACTACAGGCAGAAGAATGGTCAGGGACGAGCCGGGGTCAGAGCAGGAGAGGGTCAGCATAAATCAGAACAGGCAGAGTTTGGCAACAAGGAAACATACTAACAGGAACACAGGAACAGGGACAAGACCTTGCGGAAATTTGGAGATGCACAGGGCAGGTTTAAATAGAGCGCCCTGTTCTCCCATTGGTGCGGCCGCGATCGCTAGTGGACTCTGAGCTCGCCGGCTCGGACGGATCGGCAATCTGCACATGCGTGCACCGCCGAGCGCCCGGGATCCCTGACACTACCAGCATGTCTTAGGAGTGTGGGAGGAAACCGGAGTACCCACAGGAAACCCACGCAGGCATAGGGAGAACATGCAAACTCCAGGCAGGTGGTGCCGTGGTTGGGATTTGCAACAATGACCCTAGTACTGCCAGGCGGAAGTGCTAACCATTTAGCCACTGTGCTGTTCAATGAAAAAAATGAATACTGCTCATCTGCAGTGTTCTCTCAAACAACTGGGCAGCAGGCTCAGTCAGTGTATATATATTATTACTATTATACAGGATTTATATAGCGCGAACAGTTTGCTCAGCACTTTACAATATAAAGGGAGACAATACAGCAACTATACAGTTAAATACAAGAGGGATAGGAGGGCCCTGCTCCTTGGAGTTTACAATCTAAATCTACTGTATGTGGTTGTCATTTGGTTAGGTTTTATTATTTTGCTTTGACTTTTTTTTTCTTTTTTTTTTTTTGAGCTCTTAAAATGCTAACTTTGTAGACTTATGTATGAGACAAATATGTATATGATAATGTATTTTGTGTTTTTACAACTAAATAATAGTTTCATCTGTTGTGTGTTTACTAGCAACAGACAATTAACACTTGCAATATATCACTTGTTCCTCTGGGTGGCAGCATTTCCACATATAACATCAACCATTTTTGATACAGTTAACAATCTCAGTGACAACCTGATAAAAATCACAGGATTGTAATAAACATAGAAAGGCATTACACCAAGAATTGTATTGTAGTAGCATGTCATTTATACTTCACATAGCAAATACAGAAACCAGTGATTTGAAGAAGTTTGGTTCTTTTACTGTTGTATTCAGTAGCAGAAAAATATATTAAAGCAAATTGTGTTTTTTTTATACATGCAAACAAGGACTTCCCTAGGGTTGGTGTCACCCAGTGCTATAACACTTGGTGACACCCCCTCCGACGATCCCCGCAGGATGGATCGGATCTGCGGATTGTCCATAATGGATCGGAGTCTGATCCATTATCCTCCCCCATCCGTCGGCTTGCAACCTATACAGGGTCAGCCGATCTCCCCATGAGCTCCACGAAAAGGTAAGATTGGGGAGCATAATGGATCGGACTCCGATCCATTATGCTCAATCCGCAGATCCGATCCATCTTGCGAGGATCGTCGGCTTGCTTTAAAACTTACCTTTTCGTGGAGCGGGTCCGGTGTCACCCCGTGCAATAGGTAGCAGGCGGGGTGGCGCACACCTGCCTAGGGACGCCCCTGCACGCAAAGCTGTGTTATATCAGGGTTTTTTTTCTGGATGCTTTTCATTGACAAATGGCAAGGTCAATATATTGCACAGTCTCAGCCAGGTGCATGCGTACATTTGGGGTACTTTAAATAGGTCCAGGAGTTTAATATTGTTAAAGATTCAAGCAACATTCTCATTTGGTGTTTTGTGAATGTGAGTATGTGCACGTTTTTAAGCCTAGGGTAGCCTATTCATCGCAGTGGGCTGCCCTACATGTGACAAATGTGGCAAAATAGCTCACACACCTTTTTGGACTTCTAGCTTCATGGTAGCACAAGCGTGGCTTGCGTTTTTAGTGCGTGATTTTGTTTTTAGTGCGTGATTTTGTACGCACTTACAAAGCTCTAAAGTGAGACTGCAACCTCAGTAGATATATTGTTATTATTTAAAGACTATGTGGTACTTGAGAAATACCTAATTCACCTTTATTTGAACTAAATTATACATGTGAATGTGCCTTTCCTATGGCGTCTGTGAAAAAACTGTCCAACCAAAGTCTCTTTGATTCATGTAAATGCCTTTAAAATTAATTTCGCTCAGTATAGTTAGATATTGAAAATAATACGTTTCCTACAAGCACATCAACTTTTGTTGTACCACCCTCCTTAATGAACATGTTTCTTTCATGAGTTTAAAGCTGAGCTCCAGTAGAAGTAAAAATGCTCCCTTTTAGTAGGGCTGCACTCTCTCTGAAAGGAGTAACTACTATTTTTTGTGTAGGGGACTTGGTAAAGCAGTTTTACCTCCCTGATTCTCTGTGCCAGCGGCTGCTAGACCCATCCCTACAGTTCCTTCTCCCCTATGCTCTGGTGGGCAAAGGCCCATAGCCCTGCATTGGATGTAGGGACACTGAGGAATGGTCCACCACCACAGCACAGGGGAGCACCATCTGCTAGGGGAGTGTTGGATTAGGTAAATAAAACTTCTTTTCTAGATAGAGTCAAGCAGCAAACCCTTGCAGTGCTGCTGCAGCTGGTGCAGGCCCACTGCAAGGGAGGACTTAGTTTTCCCAGAGTTGGGCTTTAACAAGATGTTATGTTGTGTTTTCCTATCAAACAGTGTACTGGGATTTATTTACATTGTAGATCAGGAAGAAAGAGGTGGCGCCCTCTAAGTGCAGTAGGAAAGCATTTTAATGGATAAGAAGTGTAGTAATACAGGCCACTCACAAAGCATAAGTAGGTTTGTGCTTGTAAATGAATACGCATCCACTGTAGTGAAGGAGTGTGAAGCCTCTAGATGGATGGTGGTCACCGGCATCTGGCAGTGGTGCTGGTGGCATCCAGCACGTCCTCCTAGTTCCGTGATTCCCTCAGTTGAGACATCACTTTTGGTCATGTGATGGTGGGGGTTGGCGTGCGTTCGGAGCATGCATGCTCCTTCATCAGGCCATAAGGATGCCATCTTGATGTGGGGCATCTATACTCTCAGCTAGGTGACCACCATCCATCCAGAGGCTTCACACTCTTCACACTTAATTTTCAAGCGCAAACCTACTTATGCTTTGTGAGTGGCCTGTATTACTACACTTTTTATCCATTAAAAAGCTTTCCTACTGCACTTAGAGGGTGCCGCCTCTTTCTTCCTGATCTTCCACAGGGCCCCTCTAGCTCGTTATTGGCTGGCTGCCTCCACTCCATGGTGCATCAGAATTACCTATAGGACTCTTTTTAAGGACATTTTATTTGTATATTTATTACAGTATATTGTTCATGATTTATTTTCCCTAAATTCATCACCATTGATTATATTACTATTATATGCCCCATCTACTGCCTTATTCAGTCTTGAAGTGCGCCAAATATCCTACTTGCCTAATTTACATTTTAGAAACTACCACCAGTTGAAATGGATGCTCCCTAGCCAGAGTACCAATTGTAATATGGAATATTGGCATTTTCACACTGTGCATAGGGAAGCTTTCAGTGATTCTTGTTTTGAGCAAAAGCCAGCTGAAGGTTAATATTTGGATGCTTCCAGTGCTTTAGAATAAACAATGTCCCGTTTTTTCACACCACGTAATGGGTTATCATAGGTCTAGTGGGAAGTCTCCAGCACCATAACAACTAATGACACTAGAGTCTAGGGCAGGGGTGGGCAAACTTTTTGACTTGAGGGCTGCAATGGGTTCATATATTGGACCCGGGGGCCGGACCAAGAGTAGATGAATGATGTGTATGTGTGAATTAATATAAATTAAATTTAAATTTGTAACATTAAATGTTTAGATTAATTTAAGGTAAAAAAGCATAAAAAGAGTTATTTTACAAAACTTTTATGCCCCCCACTAGCTGCTGGCCGGCCCAGCCACTACCATGCCATCCATAGTAAGTATAGTAATATTCCCCCATAGTAAGCATAGTAATTAATCCCCCATATAGTAATTCATCCCCCATAGTAATTCATCCCCCATAGTAATTCATCCCCCATATAGTAATTCATCCCCCCTATAGTAATTCATCCCCCCTATAGTAATTCATTCCCCATATTAATTCATCCCCCATATTAATTCATCCCTCATATAGTATTTCATCCCCCATAGTACTATTCCCCCCCAAGTAGTAAGCCAAGTCCCCCCTGTGTCAATTTACTTACCTTTGCTCGTTCCTCTCGCCGTGTTCCCGCGCCGTTCCGGTCTTCAGGGCGGACTGTGAGAGGAGCCTAGCTCCCCTCACGTTGTCACGCTGCCCCGCCTACACACATCCTGACAGCCACTGTTTGCCTGCCCTGGCTGTTTTTTTTTTTATCACGCTCCGCGGGCCGGATTAAAAGGTCCGCCGGGCCGTATACGGCCCGCGGGCCGTAGTTTGCCCATTGCTGGTCTAGGGCCAGGACAAATTGTCATTCAATGGTATGGTGCTGGCAACCAACCCCACTATGGCAACAAAATGATGCAGATCTGGAGTGAGGGACATGAATTGCCACCTCTAAAATCTGGGAGGGGACAGAATTGCTCTTCCATCCAGACCTGCTCTATCATGCTGCAACAGCCATAAGGGAACTTTTGATGGGGGACTCTGTTCTGATGCGAAGAGTCTGATGAGATGGGGGGCAATCATTTATATGGGGGCTCTGATGTGATATGGTGGCCTCTGATGTGATGTAGGGGGTCCTCTGATATAATGTGGGGCTGTGTGAAGCTAATTTCATTGACACAGTTGTGTGCATTGTCCAGGCTCAGGTTTACCATTGGTGGTAGGTAACTTTTAGGTTTTTTCTGTTTTACATTTTTGATTCTATATACTTTTAAAGGGTGCCATGACTAAAAAGGTTTGGGAAATGCTAGTGTAAACAGTAAGTTGAGACATAAGAATAAATAAACAAATAAGGAATGTGGCATACTTAGTGTTTTTGACACTCAGGGTTGCCCATATGACAAAACTATTTTCTGTTGTTGGTCAGTGAAATGCTCCCTTAGATTGATGGATAATGGGACAATGGGGAGAATGTTCCTTAGATTGGAGGTCTTTGGGAAAATGCCCCTCTTGCAGATCGCTAAAAAGAGCATTGGTGTCACTTCTAATGCCCCGTACACACTATAAGAAAATTGCACGAAAATTTTCGTACGAGGACCGATCGTCCGATAATCGGATCGTTAGTACACAGCTTTCGAGAGCTGATCATGACAGTTCGTACGACAATATCTGAAGGGACAAGAGCAAAAATTTTTCTCGTATGATACCAGATTGTACGATTTTCGTTTAATCAGTACAGTAGTCGTCTGAAAATACAATACAAATACAACGCAATACATGACATCACTTTCGAAATTCTTTTCTTTCATAGGAGAATTTTCGTATCTTTAGTAACCTTTTCACTTTCGATGTGAGACTAGCAGGCGTAAAAATGGTTGATCGTTCGCCCGATATTCTCATCGTGTGTACGAGGCATTCTAGCTAGAAATTACTCATCAGAACCCACACAAATCCTCACTGGAACCCATGGAACAACCCTAGAGCTCCATGAAACCTTGGTTTTGAAAGGTTAATTTTATCCTAAAGCTGGCAGCCAAGCAGAAAAATATTAATTTGCAGAGGTTTGTGACATAAAAGCTGTCTTTGCTGCAATCTTAGCATTCTAAAGAAAGGTGCTGGCTACTAAAGGCAACCCATTCTTTTTTTCATTCTCTGATAAATGAGGGGCACTGTTCATAAAAGTGTGCAGAACTACAAGTCTTCATTTGACCATTGCCATTATTGGGCCATTAGTACACCAGAGGTATTTGTGGGTAGCTCATAGACAATAGATTGCTGACTTAATCAGATCATTCCTTTAGTCAAAAAAGCAGTACAAAGGGCAACAATGATGCACAGAGTGCAGAAACCCATTGCAACCAATGTAGCTGTTTACACCTAGTTTTCAGGTGAGTGAAAGATTATCTGGGTGGTTCCAGTAGACATTTCAACATTGCTCTTTGCCTTTATAAATAAAAGTGTAAGTCTCTCTTGTTCATTAAACTGCCAGTTCATAGACAGGATATAGATGGAATGTGAAGCAATTAGAATATGATAATGGAATGTCTCCAAAGCATGCTACCAAACTTTCCTCTAGTTAAGGGAGGGGGAATTTTGTGTTTTAATAAAAAGAAGTGCTAGTATAACATACACTCTAAAAATTAAGGATCTTCCTGTATTTGTTCTCCTAAAAATTCTTTTGGCCCCAGTGCAATATAAATGAGCGGAAGATGAAAAGAGCCGCTGAGATTTCTGCATAGCACATATCACAGGAGGGTATTCAGGGTAGGGTGTTCCTTGGGGAACCGCAATGTACTTTTTTAACACAAAGAAGACAAGGTCACAGCAGAGTCCCAGCAGTTGCTTATAACAATTCTCAATACGCCAGAATGCTTTCTTGCCAAGAAGTTAGAGCTCACTGCAGTCTATAGAAAATGACATTCCTGTTGACTAAACACTATTGTCCCAGAACAAAATGTTGCTTGGTAGAGATAAGCAGTTTCCTGACTGAAAACTGTCAATATGGCATATTATTAAGAGCCATGCATTGTCCCTCTCTTGTTCATACTCTGATCCCAGTTTCTGAGGATTTAATTCATGTTACACGCTCCACAGTTCACATTTTCACTTCTTAAATTATATGTTTCCAAAGAGCCCAACCTATTAATTCACTAATGAGCCACTACCATTGAAAATCTAAGTCTTATTGCCAGGAACTGTCCTTTCTTTACCTTCTGGCTATGAATTCCTTTAACTGTCTCCCCACCAATAACTGACATAAACGGATTTAGTATAAAGAAAACAGGCATGGATTGCTTGAATACCTCTGAGATATTCATATTCAGTTTGTACTCACACCAGCAGGGTGTTTTATAGGAAATAGGATTGGAAGCCTATGACAATTGACCAGTTTTAGCTGTCATTTTTCCAGTGCTAGTTACAGTCTGAAAATCAATGTAAGGCAAGTTACAATAAAATAGGAACAGAGATGCATAGTCTTTATGTTCAGCTCAAAATAACATCATGTTTAGAAAACCTCACAAGGCCATCATTCAACATAACGAGACAAGTTATTAGTGTGTTTCAGCATTCAGGCACAAGAAAAAATCACAGGGAACCTGAAACTGGGGGTCAGGGACAAGCTTACATCAGAGAGGTATAGCCTCTGTGGTGGGCAACCAGAAAGCTGGAGGACAGTAGAGAATAAATATCAACAGAGCAAATGAAGCAGAAGCCAGAACGGGAAAAATGATTGGTAGAGGAAGGGAAAGAGGATGAGAGAGAGAGGAAACATGCTTAACTTTTTAATGTGAGTGAAATATTCATGTACTGAGTATGAATGTGGATATCTTGTGGTTATTTAATTTGCCTCTATGTCCTATTTCAATGACTTCCATATTTAAAACTGAAGCAGGTCTTCCTGTCAGGTAGTCACAATCCTTGAAACAAGGTAAACATCAACCTATATTGCTGCCGGCTTCTCACCCAAGACATCCAGCCTGATATTAACAAAAGCACTGGAGAAGTAAAAAAACATGACCCTCACAGTGCTTGCTGGTTTATCCAGTTGTGCATACATACGATTTAGCATGCAGATGATAGCATCCTCAACACCCAGTATCAACTGGTAGGCAAACTGAAATTAGTCTAATTAATTACTAACCATGAGCCTTAACTGATGTAAAACAAGTCTCTCCAAGGTCTGCATAATGTGGGAGGCCAAAGCCACTAGTCTGTAATCCTTGGAACCACAAAGATGTGGTATCTTCAGCACAGGAACAAGGCAGAATGTCTTCCACAACACAAGGACCTTTTGTAGACTCAGGCTCAGGTTAAAGACCCATTGAAGGACACCCCCCAGCTGGTCTGCACATGCCCTGAGCACACTGGGGCTACCGCCATCAGGGCCTGTTGATTTTCCCACTTAAAGTCTCCTCAACTGTTTACTCACTTGATCAGCTGTAAAAAAAACATTGATGCACTTTCCCATGAAGGAGGAATTGAGTTATTCTTATAAAATGAAGAACTGGTGAAAGTTTATACACAGTATAGAGCAGGGTTTCTTAACCAGGGTTCCTCCAGAGGTTGCTAGGGGTTCCTTGAGGAATGAGCAATTTCTCCCTTTCAGATATTTTTGCACTGACACATTGATCTATTTAGCTATCTGTAAGGGGGAATTCTTCCCAGTGACCACAAGTCTAAGGAGCATTCTTACCACTGACCATCACACTAATGTGTCATGAGTTGTAGATATAGTAATTTTTAGCAGGGGTTTCCTAAGACTGGAAAGTTATTTAAAGGGTTCCTCTGTGTTCAAAAGGTTGAGATAGGCTGGTATAGAGCAATGAACAATTTTGTAAGTTGAAACAATTGTCATGAGAATGTTCTGTATACACACTATGAATTCATTCTTGACATTTAGGCTCTCAGGATCTTTTATGTGTCCTAGATCAGACAGTTCCTAGTAAATGAGTTATATGCTATGTTATTTTGAATTGTCTCTACACTCACAGAGTTGCTTATTAATTTACATGCATATAATGGTGTGACAGACTTTCTCACCCTCCTGTGCTTTGAGATACAGTATGTACTAAAAGCTAAGCAGTAATCCTCTGTGTGTGATACAGGAATTCATAATGGAAGGTGTCTGAGATTTCCAGCCAATTATCTTCTCCCTTTCATTCACTACACTGCACTAAGATATTGAAAGAGCAAATCAAATGTCCTCCTTTCAACACTTTTTTTAACCTTGATGCCTGAAATTCTTATGTTATAAAAATTATATGGGAATAATACATAAATTGATGACACAAAAAGAATAAAAAATACAAATGCTTGTAATTAATAAATTAACAATAAAACATATTTTAATATAAACATATCATATAATAAAATTCTTCTAATTAGAGCATGTTTTCTATTTTGAGTTTAACCGTAGTCCACTAGATTGAGTAGCCAGGAAGCCTGCATGTTGCCATTATGCCATGATTTATTCCATGCTAGCAAGTGATGTAGGTCCACACGTTCCTTGTTTTTTTCACATTGAGCCCACGCCTGGTCAGAAAATTAAGTACTGTCACAATGCCTCATAGAATCCCCCTGGTTACCAGTGTCAGTGACCTTGATGAGAAGGTGTAATTTCAAATGTGGGATGTTTAAATAAGGGGCTTACAATACCTCAAGAGGTTGTTAATTAAAACAGAACCATAGAAGAACAGAGCCCTGATTGTCTTTCTTTGAGAAGCAGCCTCAGCTGTGCAGACCTGTTGAGAGAAAAAGGAGAAGGGATTCTGGGAGGGAAAAGCAAATGAATGTCATTCAAAGCTGCTTGGAACTTTTCATGGGAATGTGGCATCCTGTATACTGCAACATTCACTGTTTGTGTTTTCAGAGTTCACTGATCAACCTTTATGGCAGGATCAATGCACTGGCTGGCTGGTCTACATGGGACCAACAAAGTAGTGAGTGCTACTGACTTCTGTGTGGGAAACTTAAAACAATATGACCTTTTATATATATTGTTATATAATTATGTTTTAAGAGATTATTCATGATTTTCAGTTCTGACTGTTCAGAGGTAACTGCATTTGTTATTTATACAAGTTTTCCAAGACAAGTCTTTATTTTTTTAAACAGTACATTGTTACTTATTTCCCACATTTTAATCTTGTCAGAGCACTTTTTTGTTATGCTTTTCTTCCTAGGCACATCATCTTCTATTCTTTATTATTGACTTTCCACTTACCTCACTGCCCTGGTGCACTTCTCTTTTGAGCACCACTAAACCTACCCACTTCTCCACTGACCACCATTGCACTAGTATACTTCTCTTTTGAGCACCACTAAACCTACCCTCTTCTCCACTCTTCTCCACTGACCACAACGGCAATGGCACTCTTATTTTCTGAGCACCACTAAACCTACCCACTTCTCCATTGACCAACACTGCGCTAGCGCACTTCTCTTTTGAGCACCACCAAACCTACCCACTTCTCCACTGACCACCACTGCACTGGCGCTCTTCCTATGAGCACCACTAAACCTACCCAATTCTCCACTGACCTACACTGCACTGGTGCACTTATCCTTTGAGCATCACTAAGCCTACCCATTTCTCCACTGCATTGGCGCTCTTGTTATTTGAGCACCACTAAACCTACCCATTTCTCCACTGACCACCACTGCATTGGCGCTCTTCCTATTTTAGCACCACTAAATCTACCCATTTCTCTACTGACCACCACTGCATTGGCGCTCTTCTTATTTGAGCACCACTAAACCTACCTATTTCTCCACTGACCGTCAGTGCACTGATGCTCTTCTTATTTGAGCACCACTAAACCTACCCACTTCTCCACTGACCACCACTGCTCTGGCGTACTTCTCTTCTAAGCATCCCTGTGCCCACTCACTTCTCCAATGACCACCACTGCACTGGCACACTTCTTTATGGGCACCACTGCATCCACCAACTGCACTCCACCAATTAAAACAACAACCTCACACTTGTTTTCAGCTAGTACAATAAATATATATAAACCAAAAATATTTGTATTCTAAATGTTCAAGTTCAACATTTCTCTGTCAAATTTGACCACCCCTGATTGTGGCAATCTTCCCTCAGAGCTATATATGACAGTGTATGCTCATATATAGTACAGCATCTCACTACTACAGCAATATCATGTACTTTGTATATGTAGAAAGATGATGCCCCCTTGTATGTATCTAGGAAATAGCTTGCTCAGCTTCATAGCTGTGCTTTGTTCTACATATCTTCCCATCATAGCTGAAAACTAGCTTTATAATATTGCCCTATGTTTTATTTATCAGTCGTCTCTCTGCTTTCATACCATTGTTAACCCTGTTCATTATTCATATACATACATACATAAATAATCCATTTGGCTCTCACAGCAGATTAGATATGAAGGCCTATATTTCTGAAGTGCCAAGAATACCTTTTTGCTGGTCCAGTCTCCGGAAATCCTTTTCTTCTGCCAGCAAACATTTCAGTTCCTCGTGGTACATTTGAAAACTACATATAGTACTACTGACAGCTCAGTGAACAAGGGGAATTCATCACACTTGACAGATTCATATTTTGCCTCTTCCTGAATATAGATATTTAGAGTACTGTATGGCTTTTCTTTGTGTTTACATAGATGAATGAGATATGCTCGTAATACATGGTCAGATCTTTCAGTGATAATGATGAAAGATTCATTTATAGATGTCTTCAGTTGAACATTAGACATACCTAGCAGTAACATTTTCTTTTTACTTAAGTAATGTTTTTATGTAAAAAGAGCATTTATTTTTCCCTATTGCTATCAAACTTCTGGAACTGTTTTTTGTATAACCAGATTTCAACAGTAATCAACAGGATCTATGCAATTTGAAATCACACATTTTTATTATTTCTGAATGCTTGCTCTCATTTTCCGGTTGTATAATACCTGGTCATCAGACAGTATGTCAAGATTTTTAACTGTTTAGTACAAAATGTTATAAGCCATTATAAGGCAAGACTGTGTTGAATGACAGACGTCTCTGGCATTCAACGATGCTTGAAAACTAAATAAAGTCAGGCAAACAGCTAAATACATAGTGGGAATACATATATTTACAATTTTACCACCCAAACATTGTAATTCTTCTCAGCTAAACCTGTGGTTTATGCACCTCTTGTACACCACACAACCAGACGACTGACATATTTCTAGGTTCAGCAATTCAGATTTGTGGCTTCCTATGTTATATCTAAAGGTCAGTCTGATCATTGGACAGAACCACCATCATCACCTCTATCTAATGAGCAGGGAACTTAACTGAGCTATGTACTATCACATATAAGAATGAATAGTCAAAATTTCATATTATTTGTCAGGTAAAACAGTTCACATATACAGTATGTATTTCAAATGTGTTTTAAGATATTCACTTGAATTTTAATTTCTCTAAAAAAAGGCAGTGACCATTTTGCATAAAATCACCTGATGTGGGGAAGAAGTTGCAGAGAATTTGTGTGAATGGCAGTTGTTGTGGCCTCATATTCTGCCAAAAAAGACATTTTCATAGTTAGGTGCAAACATAGAATTTGGTAATAAAAAAGTCAAGAAAAGTTCTTGTTTAATCTGTTTTTATTAAGGATCGGTGTTGTAACAATGGCAAACATCACATCCCATTGTTCTAATGTTGTAGAAGTAAAGTATATATGGGAAAACATTTCCTGGTTGGTTTTTTTTCTGAAATATATAGAACAAAAAAACCTACAAGTTAAACATGTATTAAACATCGGAAAAGTAAAGTATAACCAGTATAGAACAGTAATAGAACATGGGGATGGGGGGAAGGGTGGAGAGTAGGTAGGGGAAAACATGTGTGAGATGGCAATAGGCACACCCTAAGGGTTTATTTCACAATAAATACACAAATTATGTGGAAGCAGGAGGTCTAAACTGAAATAGAATTGCTGTCATGGTCAGGGTCAGGCTCGAGGAACCAGTAGCCATAGCTGCACAGAGGCTCCCACCAACCAGCAGGATATGTAAACAAGCAGCTCACACTGACAAATGATGTGAGCTCACCAGTACTTTGGGGTCTAAGCACTAACCGATATTCACTAGAGCTCCTGATGGTAGATATGGGTTTTGTTGTGTGTTAGTACCAGACCACCCCACCAGATAGTGAGCAAGCCAGGGTCCAGTAGCAGATATAGCAGGTAGGGATCAAGCAAAACCGTAATCAGTAAACAAGCCAAAGGTCGGCAACAAGTGGTTGCAGGTTGGGATCAAGTGGAAGCGCAGCTGAGGAACAAGCCAAAGGTCAATAATGAGTGGCAGAGGAAATGGAGATAAGGACAACTGCAGGTACACAAAGGATCAGGATATCGGCTTCAGAGAGCACGATAATCTGGCAAACAGGAAGTGCAGAGACATGGCTTAAATTAAGAAGTTCATGGGCAGAACAAAGCATTAAAGGTTCCCCAGAAACAAAAAACAAGGCAAGAAAGTACAAAGGATCACACAATGAGCTATCCATCATCTCAGGTGGCTCAGAAAGAAGAGCCACTACCAGACGCAGCAGAGGTTGTAGGTTTAGATCCCACACCTGACAATGGCATATGTCTGTGAGGACTAGTTGGGGATAAAGGTATAATTTTAAAACATTCCAGTATCAAAAAGGTGTCTTATGTTATTATTGAGGTAAGTGTTTAAATACAGGCTAGTCCACAAGGACCAACCAGCAGGATCATATCTCAAGGGATTGGAGATGTTGAGAACAGTTCAATTAGCTCTAATTCAAATGCTCATCTGATACTGTTGATTCAAAAGAAGGAAGATCGGTGTGATACTTACATACAGTGTATGAGTATGTAAGTATTCAGAATGGAAATTAATGGTATGTGGGATGTTCTGGCTGGCAGATTACACGTTAAAAACTAAAGTTTATTGTAACCCCCCCTTTTTGAGTCTGGGCAGAGTAGCTTTCCATGTCACAGTATAACAGAGGCCTTTGAAGTGCAGCCACAGGAGGAGCCCTGCACGCTACGTTATACAGCTTGGAGCAGCTGGAACTCTGCATAACTCTCACAACATCTTTTTCTCTTTGTGTTTTACAGGAATTGATAGATGTTGACAGTGAGGTTGTTTTTGAACTGGCAGCATACATCCTGCAGGTAACAAACTTTTCTTTACACTCTCTTACATGTTATTAATATTCAGTCATTGGAGCAGATAATCAGATCAAAATCTTTGTCCTTTAAGTCATACATACAAGAAATGCATTCAAAGTTTGACATTAACTAGAGGCAAGGTAACATTTCCTTTTCCTCCAATATCCAGATGGTGTGTCAGGTACCTAGGCTGTGCTAATCTCTGCTTGTATATTTATGCATCATTTATTTTACTTGGATATTTGAAATGCTTAGGGTTGATTTACTAAACAGGTCTGATGAAAATTACCGGTATAACTGTACCCTTAAAGAATGGAAGCTACAAAAAGCAGTGGGCATGCTTTCAGAGTGTAAATCAGTATGTATATCTGTAACCAGTAGAAAGCATCTTCATAACTTCTTATATGGAATTAGCATTGTATTTACATCCTCCATCCTACAATTTACCTCCACCGCCCCTGCTGGTTTTGCAGGAAGCACTGGAGGATGTAAATAAGCCATGGAAGCAGCACTGGAAGGTGTAAATTACCCTTGAAGAAGCACTGGAAGGTTTAAATTAGCACTGGAAGCAGCACTGGAAGGTGTAAATTACCCTTGAAGAAGCACTGGAAGGTTTAAATTAGCACTGGAAGAACCACTGGCTGGTGTAAATTAGCCTTGAAGAAGCACTGGAAGGTTTAAATTAGCACTGGAAGAACCACTGGATGGTGTAAAATAGCCTTGAAGAAGCATTGAAAGGTTTAAATTAGCACTGGAAGCAGCACTGGGTGGTGTAAAATAGCATTGAAGAAGCACTGGAAGGTTTAATCCGGCCCTGGTAGATGCACTCATGGGTGTAAATTAGCCCAGGAAGATGCACTCAAGGGTGTAATTACCACATTGGCCCCATTATGTCAGGCAGTTGAGTGCTTTCAGTCAAATACAGATAAATGTACAGTATATGGTAATACTATTGGAGCATCACAGTCAACGATTGCTTCCCTGCCTTTTAAGGTGTATTTTAAAGCTTATTAAATTAATGAAAAAATCCATAGAAAGTCCAGTTGTCATATTTTTTTCAGCCTGCAGCTACCCAGTGTTCTCCTGATACCAACATATTTCAACAAACTGTAGTTATTGGTATTATGTTAAAAAAGGAAAAAACTTTTTTGCTACTTTTTATGGAATACAAAAGGCAACATTGGCAAGATAATTACAGCACAGACTGATACATGTTAAATTGCAACAAGGTTTGGCATTTTGCTGGCACTAACGTAGGGGATTCCTTTCACTCATAATTCAGCTTTTGAACATTCTGTTTATTTTTGCTTAAAAAAAATATTTGAGTAGCTAAAACTATAGCCAATTTAGACTAGAAGAAAGTTCCTGTGCAAGCACCCTCCTGTTTTCCCTGTGACAAGTTAGGGCTCGTTCTCCCTAGCCCCATTGAGCTGCATTGGGCATCGCTGCCCAATGCAGTCCCAACACAAAGACAACGCAAATGCGCTGTGCTGATGTGAGGTGCGATAAAATGATTCAGGCATACATTTTACTTGAATGCATTCATACATTTTATCACAGCACGCATGATACATAGCAATGTACTGCCACACATAGGGGTTGTTTTACTAAAGTCAAATAGTTTGTTCACTTTGCAAGTAAAGTTGCACTTTGCAAGGGAATTTTCCCCAGACCTTAGTAAATGCCATTAAGTTTCACTTTGCAAAGCATAACTCTATTACATGCAAGGAAAGAAGAAGCATTTTTTGTTTGCACGTTTCTGGATGATGGAAGTCAACAGAGCATCACCTCATCCAATAAGCTCTGGTGATAAATCCCATGCAGAGTGCAACTGCACTTGCAAAGTGCGTAGTCTATTTGCCTTCAGTAAATCAACCGGAGAGAGTTGAATGAATGTAATAAAAATTAAAATGGAGTTCCACCCAAAAGTGGAAGCTCCACTTGTTTGCCTCCTCCCCTCTCCACTGCCATATATGGCACTTTTTCGAGGGGAGGGAGCAGATACCTGTTTATGATAGGTACCCGCTCCCACTTCCGGCTCAGTTTGCCGCGGCGAAGTGAGCCAGAAGTTCAGCCCCCCTCCTTCCTCCTGCAGTCTTCTGTGACACTTCACAGGTCCCAGAAGACTGCCGAACCAATCAGGATGTGCAGCGCGACTCACGCATGCGCAGTGGGCACCCAGCTGTGAAGTTGCAAGCTATCACAGCCTAGTGTCCACAGTTAAGATGCCAGTGCTAGGGAGAGAAGAAGGAGAGAAGGGATGGAGCAGCTGAGCACATCGCTGGACCCTGGGACAGGTGAGTGTGTGTTTATTAAAAGTCAGCAGCTACAGGTTTTGTAGCTGCTGACTTTTAATAAACACAAAAACGGCTAGAACTCCGCTTTAAGTTAGAAAAAATGCAAGCTTTGTAGTAGGGCAGCGCATGTGCACAACACACTAGCACGTTCCTTCTGTGCGCATGATTAAAAGGGCCCACTAGTGCGAACAGCCTTAAAGCAGTAGTAAGCACTGTTGGTACACTTGTACCTACAGTACAGGTAAACGTATAATAAAGTTTATCTGTAGGTACAAGGAATATCTCCTAAACATGCACCATTTAGGAGATATTCACTGTTTCTACAGCTGGTGACATCACCGGCACATGTGCTCTGAAGGGACAGCATACTCATGCCATCCATTTGAGGCTCTGTGCCTCGGCCCTGACTCCTGTGCACCTGAGCGAGAGTGGCATCATCGCGGCTTGGCCATTTAAATGACCAGAGCCCACAAACCCAGAAGGAAGACTGGGTGTAGATGGAAGCCTTGTCCACAGTGCCAGCTCACCGCTGGAGGCCTTCGCTTTAAAGTAAGTCTTTCATAATGTGCTAGTATGATATTACCTTGCAGGAGGCATTTATTTTGTTGCTTTTTTCTTTAAAGTTTACTACCGCTTTAAAGTACTTTGTGAAGTGGATGTGAAGATAAATGTTTCTGTAAATTAATTATATTTATATGTTAATGAATTATATTATATACTAAACAGATGATAAACAGAATATATAGATTTTTTTAATACATTTTCCTAACCATGTTCAGAATTAAATGAAGCACATAAACACAGCTGAATCGGAGGAAGAAAAGCCCAGCTCCATGCCTATTCTCCTTACAGCTCCATTTGAGGTTTCAGTTAAAGTGATTCTAAAGGATTTTTTTTTTTAAGAAAAAATAACAAACATGTCTATACTTACCTGCTATGTGCAGTGGTTTTGCACAGAGCAGCCCGGATCCTCCTCTTCCTCCCCACAGGCTCTTCTGGCCCCTCCCTCCTGTTCGGTGCCCCCACAGCAAGCAGCTTACTATGGGGGCATCCACTGCTCTGTGTGTCCATTCACACACAGAGATGCGGTTCAACCCCACTCCCTCTCACTTCTCATCGGCCCACTGGCTGTGATTGACAGCAGTGGGAGCCAATGGCTTCCGCTTCTGTCTCCGTCCATGAAGAGAGGGAGTCCCGGGATAGCCGAGACTCCAGTGCTGGATCAAGAGGGGGCTTAGGTGAGTATTGGGGGGGGGGGGCTGGGGGGATGCTGCACACAGAAGGTTTTTTTACCTACATGAATAGAATGCATGAAGGTAAAAAACCTTAAGCCTTTAGAACCATTTTAATCAAAGACAGTCAGAAAGTGTGCAACAACTGCTAGGCTTTCTTAATAGAAAGCCCAGTATGCTATTCAAAAAGCTAGTAGTAGTTAGTCACATTCAAGTCACATTCAAGTGGACTTCTTCTGTAATGTTGAAGACATTTCACAACTCGTCTACTACTCATCAATAAGTGATGACACATGTTCAACATTTGAGAACAAGTCTGCGTAAATGTGACTACCTACTTCTAGCTATCTCTTCATAGACATAATAAATTTACAAAAACTGTATTGTGGAATCATCATACATTAAATGTTTACCATAAGCATAAAGGCTTTGTAAATGGAATGGAAGAAATAAAATGTAAAAGACCAGTTTAGAAACTTTCAGTCATGACCTAATCCAAGCTATAATGGAGTAAACTAGAAGAAGGTGGACCTGGGCCCACATTCTCATCTCAATCATCTCTAGCAACCTCTAAATAACTATACTCTTATCTTATATGGAAGTGAGTGTCTGCTTTAATTAGCTTTGCTTGTAAGTGGCTCTGAATAAATTCAACAAGTCAGGAAAGAGCCATGCAGCAAGATTACTATTGTTGAAGAGACATACAAAGTATCAGTAGACATCGGGTGTTGCTAGGTGACTTTTTTTTATTTTTTGATTGCCAGAGGGAGACATTGTAATTAAATACAAACAGATCAGGGTTGAAAGCATCCTAGCAACCCACTAAGCATTAAGTGCCAATACATGGGAATATAAAGTAAGGCTGAATAGCCTTTGGAATGCATGGATTTTCTGCATCATTAAATATAGAGTCTTCCATTTAACCATGATCCTGTCCCTTCCCCCACACTCTGAATTGTTAATGTTTCAGCAATATTAGCACAGGGCAACTAGGACTAATTCTCCAGACCTCTAATAGGTTCGGTGGACTCCTTAACCACTATTTCATAAGACTTTCAAACAATTTCTTGGCAAGGCCTTGGGAAAGTTGTATGTGTCAAAAACTGACTTAACAGGAAATCTTCCTGAATAACAAAGCAAAAAGTCTTGTCTGAGCGGAATTTTCTCTTGTTTGTTAGAAATGACACAGTACAGCGTATTGCATTACTTAATTGTACAGTATCTTCATGTTATTGATGGCATTATTAGTATTTAGCTACTTTATTTTTATAACATGCCTTGTCACCACTTGTAAAGTAATTCTCTTTAAAATGAATTTATAGCCCAAACCTTTTTGTTTTTCATTTTGGATAAAGTAGGGAAGGGTGTCCCATTAGGAAGGTTTCCCTTCACTTCCTCCCCCCCGAGACGCAACTGGAACTGAAAGTAACAAGGTAGAGGAACCAGCTCGTCACTGGGACAGGTTTCCCTATTGGAATTTTTACCCTGACCTCTTGTTCTAGTGACAGCTCTAACATTTTGAATCTACCGTAACGTTTTATGGTCGTAACAATGATCACCAGAACAAATAAAGAAGGTGAATCTGCCTAGAGGGGACACAGACAGCAACAAGAACTTGATAGGGTTTTTAATAATTTCCTACTCTTAAAAAAGATACACTTAAAGCGGAGCTCCACCCAAAAGGGGAAGTTCCGCTTTAAGTCTTTGTCCCCCGCTCCCCATTAAAGATTGGCAGCTTTGGGAAGCAGGGGGGGAAGCGGGTACCCGAATTTGACAGGTACCCGATCCTACTTCCACTGTGATCACCTAAGGCGATCGGAAGTGGAAGTTGTCCTCCCTCCCCGTAGGTCCCAGAAGACTACGGGGCCATTCACAAAGTGCAGCGCTTCTCGTATATGCGCAGTGGGCACCCGGTTATGAAGCCACAAGCTGTCACAGCTGAGAGCCCACACTGCAGATGCCAGCGCCGGGGAGAGAAGACGGCCGGTGAAACCAGCCATGGTGAGGACACCGCTGGACCGAGGGACAACTAAGTGGCTGTATATTAAAAGTCAGCTGGAACTCCGCTTTAAAGATACACTTAAAATAAATATGCTTTACATGCAAACTAAAGCTGATTTCCAGGATAAGCAAATGTTGTCTACATACAAGAGTCATGTGTATTCTTACTTGAATCTTGGTGTGCTTTGTGTATTTCTTCCAGATATGTGCAGAAATCCATTGTGAAATTTTGCAAGAGCTTCCTGCAATAAGGCTGCATTCACACTTGAACGTTTTGTAGCTTGAAACTCCAAAAAAGCTCAAACTTAAAAAATCAATTGTTATCCATAGTGCCTGTTCACACCTGATCGCGCGAACAGGCACCATAGAGAACACTTAATTTTTAAGTTTGAGCTTTTTTGGAGCTTCGAGCTTCAAGCTACAAAATGCTCAAGTGTGATTGCAGCCTAAGGAAGGTTCCTGCAATAAAGACCAGTCACTGCTGGTCTCATTCCTTGTGCAGGGTGACCGGTCTTGTCTCTGCCCTCTCCTGTAGTTTTCTGCAGGCAGCCTGTAGTGGGTGGGATTGCTGGGCCCCTCCCACAGCTCTGTTCTCTGTTTAGGCTATGTGCAGCATAGTAATGATGTCTCTGCCACTTTTACATGGTGATATCTGAGTTCGCAAAGGCATTTGGTGCACACAAAGTGCATTTATATCCTTCATGGCTATCGAAGAATATATTTAATTATATTTTAATAAAAGTTTTGTACCTGGGGTTCAACTTTAATATTTAACCTCTGGCTCTAATTATCCCATGCAGTACTGCCTTTCCAGGACAGAGAGCAGAGCAGCTGTGTAACAGACCATTCAGATAACTGTTCTTCTAGAACTACAGCATTTAAAAATCACCCAGACAAATGTGAACTGTTGGATTAGACAACTGGAATGACTGTTTTACTGTATAGGAGATCAGTAGCCTAAAGATGGTTAAACATACTCAACATTTTTATTTCAGTTATGTTGGTATAAATGTGCGCTGGTTTCCAAATGCAGAAATACAAGTTTTGTAATGATTTTGCTGGAAATTTGTACTCCACTTACACCGATAGATCAAACTCACTTTATTTTTGTCTTCTGCCAACTGCCACTGCATGCAGATAAATGAAGCTCTGTGATATTTGACAGTGCTACTACTTCTGCTCATTATGGGCCAAATATATGCTTCCTATAGCTGCCTATGGAGCAAATTAAGCCCTGGGAAGAAATTCCGCCATTGAAAGACTGCCAATTAATTGAAGCCAGGCAGAAACTTTAACATTGTGAAATGGCAAACTACTGTCAATTTAAAAATGTGTCTCAGCACAAACAAGTGAATTCACATTTCTCTTTCAGTTATTTTGCTATTCTTTAGAAGCCACAGAGCAGACAACAAACAATTGCTTCCCTAAGAAAACATCGCAGTGGCTATACAAACGGCCAAAAGAAATAAAGGCAACAATTGACTGTGCAGCAGGAAGACAACAAAGGAAATAGTGACTGTTGGCAGGGTTCACAGCTCTGTTGATCAAGATTATTATGTACTATGGGATTTAATAAAATCATATATAAGTATTTCTATGCAAACTATTCTTAACCATATGTAAAAGTCAGTGTGGTTGATGCAAGATTGTTATCCAATCATCAATCATCTTACAATAAAGACTGAGAAATGACCTATCTATGTCTACTAAAACCCCAAAGTACGGACCATGATTGGATAGTGCCATTCTCATTTTAAAAATCCCAATTTCTTTAGGGACTGAGATGTTTTACTTTCCAACAAAAATGTAGACAATAAAAGTCATTCTTTTCTAGTTTAGTGGCTTAAAGCTAAAGTTTAGCTTAAAAAAAAATCCCTACAGCTTTAGTCATATCACTGTAATGAAGTATGTCCCCTGTTGTGCAGGCACCTGGATTCCAAAGAAATCTTCACTGTAGGAATGCCTGTCCTCTTCCTGTCTCTGAACTTCCACTGCTGCTGTGTTTAATGGCTGCAGGTCTTCAGGCAGAACAGAAGTACAGATGGTCCAACAGGGACATGCTTCCTCCTTCCCCCTTCTATATTAACAAAATATGTGACTGAGGGAGAGTCTGATCAGTCACAGAATTCTCTCCCTACTCACAGATGAGGTTATAGGCAGTGTAATCAGTGAAATAACCTTTTTCAATGTAGAAAGAGGAAGGAGAAGACATTTCCCTGTCAGACCATATATACTGCTGTTCTGTCTGAGAACCCAAAACTGTTAACCACTGCAGCCCTGGAGGTTCAGAGCTAGGAAGAGGATGGGGCATCTCTACAGTGAAGATTTATCCAGGATCCAGGTGCCTGCACAATGTAGGATATTACAGGTAAGTTATATGACTAAAGCTGCAGGGAATTTTTTTTTTTTTGCTAAATTCAAGCTTTAAACAAACCTGTTGCTTCTTTACCTAACTAAAATACAGGAAATACTCACCTTCCAGTAGGTGACCTGTTCATATGTTACTCTCTTGTGGAGCTCAGTGCACTGCCACATCTAGGTGTCCCAGATAGTATTTCCCCTGCTGTGGGTCCTCCTACTGACCCCTACATCACTACGGTTTTCTGTTGAAATATTACATTTTAATAAATCCAAAGTACTTTTAAAGATCATTTTTTAATGGTTAGACAGGTAAAAGAGGAAGAGGGAACTTTTTGGGCAGGTCTAGATTGATGGAATAGCCACATATGCCAAGGACTAAAGTAGAAGATTTAATTTGTTACTTTATCATGTTTCTCTCTTATGTTAGCCTGGGAAATTGACATAATCAGAAATTATCATTTAAATTACTTGCAGGCTTTATTTAATGAGATGCAAGGAACTGTATAGCCACAAAGCTGTATAATAATAGGGATGGTAAATATAACCTTAGTACTGCTAAGAATCAAGCCTTGCATAATGGAATAGTAGCTCTTCATGACTCCTTTAAATGTTTAATGTGATTATATATATATTATATATTTTATATATGTATATATATATATATATATATATATAAAATCATATATAAAGGACAATAAACTATCTACAGAACAGTATAAATTATATTGTTGCAAATTACTAAATTGTTTTTGTTCTCTTTTAGGAGGCAAAGGGGGATTTTTCAAGGTATGGTTACCATCTTACAATTATTGCATAAATAATTATATTTGCATTATGATGTGATGTTTTGCATGACGTTGCTATGTAAGGTTAAGGATGGTCCAAACTGTGCAGTTAAAAACAAAAATTACTTCAATCCTGCACAAATAAATACAACTACTTATGATACCTGAGAAATGATATTGAATTGTATCACGCAGTATGTTACAGGGGAATCATAAGTAAGTTACAGTCGGGGCCTTTGGTAAAAATAGTAACAGGTCATTCGATATGTATAAGGTATTTAACCACAGTTGGTTCTGCAACCAAAGGCATACCACACATCTGACAGGTGCCAGGATCTCAGCCAGATATTTGGCAATGCTCATAAATGGTTCCATATGTATACTGTCACTGAGCTTATTGGCAGAATATGTCCAGACACTTTTTTTGAGCAGTGACTGACTGTCACTGATATCTAATCCATGTTTATCAGATGATGATCACAAAATACCTTTGCCCAAATGGAATTCAAATATTCTGAATTTATTATGTACTTTTTTGGAGAGTTAGGCTTGTTAGGAAAGTTAGACATAAAATAGTGCAGGTAGATTTGTGAAAATTTATTCCTACAAATGACCCTTTATGCAGAAGATCTTTAGAAAGATACAAAAAAATACATATATGTTGGAACCAAATAACAATGTTCTTGCAGTCTCCAGATCCCACATGACCATACTGATGGCTGTACTTCGCGCATGCACATGGGACTAAATTAGCTCCTATAGCTTAGTGAGTTTGACCAAAAATTGATGTGTGTAATCCAATCCCTCCATTTATATGATGTCAAAGAAAAACAAGAACAGGATAAATAAGGGAATTATACAATTCACATAGAAATAAAAGGAGATCTGAATTAATAGATTAATATTAAACTTTTAATAGAATTGTCTTTGGGCTTCAGAGTATTCAGTGATGCAATAGGGATGATTTACTAAAACTAGAGAGTGCAAAATCTGGTGCAGCTGTGCATGGTAGCCAATCAGCTTCTAACATCAGCTGTTCTTTTAAGCTTTGACAAAAACACTGGAAGCTGATTGGTTTCTAAGCAGAGTTGCACTCTCAAGCTTTACTAAATCAACCTCAATATTTCTGCATTGGTGGAAGCAACCTTTGAATGGTCACTAGGCAATGAGCTCTTTATACATTTGGATAGATTTACAAATTTTTAAGTGGAGTTTTACTAACATTCCTATTGCTTATTAACCTAAGTGAATATCCAAAAGTAATTGAGATCACCTTTTTGTGAGATATCCTGAATGTTTGGGGGCTTTTCTGGCAATTTCAGGGTCATTTATTTGTTCATTCCTATTGATCATGAAGGGTAACCCTAGATTTGAGCTGGGCTTACTGTATACAATCTTGCCATGATGTATGACCTGTGACATGAAACTGTCTTCCACAACCTCACCTTAGTAAAAGAGTTTGGCTGTTCCTCACCCAGTTTAAAACCTCCTACACAACTGTTTCTGTTTCAGACAATGACTGTGTTTCAACCTACATATGAAATTGATGATCATTAGTGCCTGTTTGGTGTAACAGGTTAACCGGTTCTGTGACACCCTATAGCAGAAATACTGCAACTGGGTGGCACGGGTGCGCAGAATCACATATATATATATATGTGATTTTGCAGTTCCAGGTAGCTTAGCACAGTCATACAAAGCAGTGTTCTTACAGTGCAGCACACACACAGCCAACATAGTGAAACAGCACACAGTTAACCCTTTAGCCCCAGATGTTAATTATACACCTGATATTAATCCTACAAAATCTCTGAATTTGTGCAGGTGTATAAAGTGTGCAAATGTAAGAATTGATGCTGATTTGAAGCCAAAGGGTAGTCACAATAAATATTACTTTGATTTAGATATTTCTAAGGGGACAATGGAGATAATGGAAGTAACACAGCTCTGGATTCTACTGATCTGAATATAGTAGTGATTGATCTCTATTGTAACATAGCTATCAAATATTGTTAGATTTCTCAAAAACTTTAGATCATAATTAAATTCTTATGTGTAGTTTCCAATTATTTACCCGAGCTAGAGTTGGTTTCAACAGACACATATCTTTCCAACCAGCCTTGTGTGTGGAGGAGATGGTAGCATATAGCTGGAGAGTAAACAGTACAGCAAACATTTCTAAATTGTGTATAATAATATATAATTATCATCAGATGCCTTCCACGTAATAACCAATCTTGCCTGTTTTCAATCATGGCTTATTTAGAAAGATCTGTTGTTTCTCCCTTATGTGAACTGCAGTATTCAGAGGGAGCTCAGGAATATCATATGTTACAGAAATTTTTTTTCATCATTTAACCTTTTCATTTCTGACAAGTCCTGGGAAAGATGTGGCTGAAGGATACCCAGCTGGTAACAATTTGAATAGAAAAACCATCCATGGGTCCTATTTCCTGCTTTCTTAAAAAGAAAAATCCATGGGGTCCGACCTTACGTTTCCCTTTTATTGTCATGGGATCATATTTCATGCTGAAGCCAACGGGATCTCCCATTTATAAAAATTATATTTCTAAATCTACCCCTTTCATGGACTGAAATAGCAATAGCAGGCATAGTAGATGCTTTAGGAACATGTTAAGCACTGGTCTACTTTACTTTCCATAAAGACTTTTTAACCAGTTTTATTTTCAGGTGATAGTCCTTATACTTTGAGGACTATTAAGTCTGGGTTCACACATATGCGGTGCGGTATATTGCATGTGATTTGCACAGGAACCGCACTGCATTCCTGTGCAAATCACATGAAAATTGTATGCGGTGCGATTGGAGTCATACATTTTGTATGGCTCCAATCGCACCGCATCCGCACCGAAAAGGTGCAGGACCCTTTTTTGGTCCGCACTAGAATCTAATCCGATTCTGCACATCGCATCGTGTTTTGCAGACCGATCTCAGGGTATTGTTAACTTAACATACACACCCTCAGCAGTTCATGCAGTACGATTCTGATGCGGTGCGGAATTCGCACTGAAAACACTGCGAATTCCGCACCGCATCAGTGTGAACCCAGGCCAAAGGTATGGTTGTGCTTGTCTGATAAGCCTAATGTAGTAGATAGATTATTTTTGGTACTAAAAAAAATAAGTGGTTATAATAAAGTCTGGTCATAATTGGGACCTAATGTACTATTGGCTTAGATAGATCTGTGCTTATAGGTGGCAAAGGAAAATCAAGGTAGCTATACCCCCTATAGGTATTGTCCACCCCTTTATTTCCAATCATCTGAATAGAGTCCCTTTTCTCATATAAGATAACGTATATATTTTCACAATCATCTAAACTGGTAAAAGAAGTCAAGAGCTTAGGAGTGTTGTGTTCAGCCTAATGTACGTACAGGCTTTAGTAGGGAAATCCAGCCCTGGATATAACAAGCATATATAACCATTAAACCCCAGCTCATTTGGATTTATTGAGTAAAGATCTCTGCATGGGCACTAGCATATAGTGGGCGTAAAACCAAAGACACAACTACAACTAGAACACAACAGAGCTAAATATTATGGCATCTACATGTTATGCTCTCGTACATAGCTGGGACTAAATTAAATGCAGTTCAGGCATAAAGCTCAGAAGCCTGCTTTTTCTATATGATCTAAGTTTGCATAGTTAAATTAAAGAAAATAAATGATATGCTGTTTTTGGTATCACAATTGAATGTATACGTACTGTATATGTAAAATGTAGCAAATCTTGTTATTTTGTTATGATTCTACAGATAAAGGTGACAGAGCATGCAGGGGTGTAAATATAAATTCAAGCTAAGTACATTCAGTTGTAACTGGTGAACGGTATACACAAAAATGATTATTATTATTCAGGATTTATATAGCATCAACAGTTTTTACAGAACCAGGGGCGGACTGACCATTCGAGCACTCGAGCACTGCCCAAGGGCCCGGGGTCAGTACGGGGGCCCATGAAATGCCCCTGGTACCTTTTATAGGCTTTTTTTGAGTGTGGGCAAGGACATAGGGGCCCCATGATTCCCTATTGCCCGGGAGCCCCATGAGTTGTCAGTCCGCCCCTGTACAGCACTTTAAAAAATGAAGGCAGACTGTACAGTAACAATACAATTCAATACAAGAGGAATCAGAGGGCCCTGCTCATTAGAGCTTACAATCTAAGAGTGCAGGAATAGAATACTGATGGCAAACTTTCATTTGTACCACCAAAATGGTATATATTATCATACTTCCCCATTTACAACCATCAGGAATTTACAATTCACCAATACTGTGGAACAGCCAATTGTCGGTATTGCTATATTACCAGACTAAGCCCACCAGTCCCCTCTCTCTACAATTGGTTTGATAAGTTCAGTATTAGAATGTCATTTTTTTTTTATTTCTAATAACATATTGGACTAAAGTAAAAATAGAAAGTAAAGTAAAACCAACACAGCTTAAAAAACAAGTTGTGCAATGTCATAACTCGGAAACGATACCATGCAAGAGCATTGCGGGGGGGATGCTAAATCATTTAAAGTGATGTGATTTGGCTGGGCAGCACTCATTATTGCTCTGTTACCTTACTTAGCAATTAGCTTCATTTTTACTGTCTGTGAAGGGTTAAGAAAATCAGTTCAGCAGGCCAGGAAACATAATATGGCTTTAATCTTTCTGTTACATCTCATGCCATATGGGGTGGGGGATTTTTATGTTTCCCATAAGCAGGCACACAAAAAGCCTTTTAAGGAAAGCTGTGACTGTGTTTATTAAGCAGTGGAGATACCTGATTTGCTGAATTAATTGAATGGTGAAATAGGATCTAGCAAAATAAATTACAGAGAGTGGTCGTCTAAAGAAACAATAGCATACACAATGTGGACACACTGTTTATGTAACCTGCATTTTTTTGTACTCCTAATGCTAATGCATTGAAATAAAATATATGTACTTCTGCCGTTTATCATGAAAACTAATAGGGCCAGCAGTCAATGGTTTAGACTGACAACTCACCGGCTGATATTAGTAATGCAACCAGTTCAGGCAATGTTAGCAGTGATTGCCCTGTATATGGTAAATGTCCAAAAAATACTGAGCTCTTGTAAGCATAAAATGGCCTGTTATCACAGATCAAGCTTTTCCTGTATCTTGCATAGCCTCTATCTGACCGTCTTTTGAACCTATATCACTCTGTCTCTTTGATCCTTAGTTTTCTCTTATTTAGGTCCTCTGTGGATGTTGCATACAGTTGGGAAAATAAGTATTTGATTACCTGCAGATTTTGTACGTTTGCCCACTTACAAAGAAATGAAGGGTCTATAATTGTTATCATAGGTGTATTTTAAATGATAGAGACAAAATATCAACCAAAAATCCAGAAAAAAACACATACTACAAATGTTAGAAATTAAGTTGCAATTAAGTGAGTAAAATAAGTATTTGATCCCCTACCAACCAACAATAATTCTGGCTCCCACAGACTGGCTATGTGCTCATGTGGTATACAGATTAGTCTTGTCAATTTAAAAAGTTGCTCCTAGCAACAACTCGTTATGTGTATAAAATACACCTGTCCATAGAATCTTTTTCTTCCATTCAAATGCCCATTCCATCATGGCCAAGACCAAGGAGCTGTCAAAGGATGTCAGAGATAAGACTGTAGACCTGCACAAGGCTGGAATGGGATACAAGACCATTAGCAAGAAGCTTGGTGAAAAGGAGACAAATTTTGGAGCAATTATTTGCAAATGGAAGAAATACAAGATAACCATCATTCGCTCTCGGTCTGGAGCTCCATGCAAGATTTTGCCTTCTGGGGTAAGGATGATCATGAGAATAGTGAGAGATCAGCCCAGAACTACATGGGAGGAGCTTGTGAATGATCTCAAGGCAGTTAGGACCACAGTCACCAAACAAACCATTGGTAACACAATATGCCACCATGGACTGAAATCCTGCAGCACCTGCAAGGTCCCCCTCTTCAAGGAGACACATGTACGGGTCTGTCTGAAGTTTGCCAGTGAACATCAAAATAATTCAGAGAAGGATTGGGAGAAAGTGTTGTGGTTAGATGAGACCAAAATTGATCTCTGTGGCATTAACTCAACTCGCCGTGTTTGGAGAAAGAAAAATGCTGACATTTGTATCGTGTTTTTTTCCGGATTTTTGGTTGATTTTCTGTCTCTATCATTTAAAATACACCTATGATAAAAATTATAGACCCTTCATTTCTTTGTAAGTGGGCAAACATACAAAATCTGCAAGTCACCAAATAATTATTTTCCCCACTGTATAGAAGAACTACTCAACTGACAAATGTTATCATACTATTCTTTTGGTAAACCGATAAATCGTCCGCTCTTCCCAAGACATCTTGTTCTCTAGCTCCTTTGTCACCTCCTTACATGCTGGTTTCCAGGACTTCTCCAGACTACTCTCCCATCCTCTGGAACTCCCTACCCCAGTATGTCTGGTCAGCCTTTAGGCGATCTTTGAAACTTATTCAGGGAAGCCTACCCCACCTCCATCCCTTCCTAAGAACTGTACTTGAGTCATCTACATCAGATCATCCCCTGCAGCCATCACCTTTTGTACCACCTCCCCCTTCCTTTGGACTGTAAGCTCCATGAGCAGGGACCTTCTATTCTTTCTGTATTGAACTGTATTGTAATTGTACTGTTCCCCTTTATATTGTAAGGACTGTGCAAACTTCTGGCACTATATAAATCCTGTATAATAACAATAATCATGTTATCAAATATTAGTATAAAGATAAGGTAGGGATGTTGTCCATATCAGCTGGTCAAAATTTTTTTATTATTAACAGACTCCACAAACATAGTGGAATTTGGTCCCTCTGTGCTTTCTAAAATGATGATAAAGTGAAAGGTGGGGGGCATTAGTTTAGGATTTTTTAGTGCTGGAAGTTTCCATCTTTTCTATGTATGATATTGGAAAACCTGTGCAGTCACTCAGCAATGTTTACATTTTCTCCATAAAAAGGGTAATAAACATTGCACTGTCCATATGCCCTATTCGTCAGGCATGTGATACACTCGATCACATGCTTGATATAGGGGTCCTGCATGGCCTCAAAATGTTGCACTCCTCTGCTATGATATAATAACTCCGAATAAAAGCTTTTGGACATTAATGAAGAGCAATGTTAAACTGGCAAATATGTCCATTGATCTGTGATGTTGCCAATTTCAAGCTGGTTGCTGCTGCAGCACTTGTTTTTCCCCCAGCTTATTCCTGAAACATGTGTAATGGGAATATTTGTAGGTGTTTTAACCGCTTCCGTGCCGTCCCGTAGCAGAGATACTGCTACAGGGCGGCACAGGTGTGCAAAATCACTTATATATACCTGATTTTGCAGTTCCAGGTAGGGAACCCGGCTATTAATCGACTGTCAATCACCGGATCAATTGGCCTCGGCTGTCAATCTCCAGATCCCGGCCAGTGATTCCCCGCTGGCACCCGGTGATCTCTGAGGATTTCTGATGGGGGAGAGACCTGTATGTAAACAATACAGATCTCTATCCAGTCAGCTCCTGCACACTGCTTTGTATGGCTCTGCATAGCAGAGCCATACAAAGCAGTGTGCTTACAGTGAAACACACACACAGCTCCATAGTAAAACAGCATACAGTTAACCCTTTGATCGCCTCACATGTTAACCCCTTCCTGCTCAGTGCCATTAGTACAGTGTCAGTGCTTTTTATTAGCATGGATCACTGTATTGGTGTCACTGGGGATGTCAGTGACACCAAGTCAGTTCCCCACAGTGTCAGAATGCCGACTGCAGTCCCACTATAAGTCGCTGATCACCGCCATTACTAGTAAAACAAAAAAATCCAGTATATTTACTGCCATTTGTAAAAGCTATAACTTTCACATAAACCAATTAATTTACATTTATTTGGATTTTGTTTTAGCAAAGACATGTAGCAGAATACATTTTGGCCTAAATTTATGATGAAATTTTATTTTTTTATTTTTTTACTGGACATGTTTAATAGCAAAAAATAACAAATATAGGTTTTTTTCAGAATTTTCAGTCTTTTTTTGCATATAGCACAAAAAATAAAAAACACACAGGCAATCAAATACCACCAAAAGAAAGCTCTATTTGTGGGGAAAAGGGGACCTAAATTTCATTTGGGTGCAGTGTTGCATGACCGCACAATTGTCAGTTAAATAATACAGCACTGTAACACAAACAAATGGCCTGGTCAGGAAGGGGGGTAAATCCTCTGGAGGGCAAGTGGTTAAAGTTTAGATAAACTCATGTTATCATAAAAGTAGTCGATATCCAAAATACTGTATCAAATATATATTGAGACTTTGCAGATCTAATTATCCATCCAACACATTTCCTGGAGAACATCCACTGTATCAAGGATGTGTGTGCTTCTATTAGTGTGTCCATCTTGATTCCCCATCTTCAGGTGTGAATAAAAGTGTCAGAGGTCCATAGTGGGCTATGTCTACAGTGGACTCATGCTAGGGAACAAACCAGTCATTCAGCCTGGTCATATTTATAGATTTATATTTTACTACAATAGCAAACATATGCTACAGCAAGCATGTGATAATGTGAGTCACATCAAACATTACTTCCATGGATACTCTAAAATGATTATTTCGTGGAACTAGTAGGATTGTTGGGAATTATTCAATATTTCCTTTTTTTTCTTTGTTAAACTTTAACGTAGCACCTATACTGTGATATTGTGTAGCTTTTCACTGTCCTATTTTTGTTTTTTTGTTGTTGTAACTATATTTGTAAAACCAAATAAAAATTTATTATGGAAAATAAAAATGACTTCCAGTTAAACTCTGCAAAAACAGCTCAAAATATTTGCTCCGAGAAAATCCATTATTCTTTCCATGTAATACAGACCTCAGCATTCTCCGTACTGCAGTTTGTGTCCTTGACCAGCAAACAAACAAGAGTGGCAACAACTGCAGTGATTTTCTGCATTCTAAATTAGTAGGAGAAAGACTGAAATGTGAGACATTCCAGATATATGTTTACATAGCAAAGATTAGCCCAGAGCATGTGCCATTAAGTGATATGCTCAAGTTATATTAACACAAGACTTGTTTGGGCTATAAACAAAACCAAATCCTTTTCTTAAGTGTTTCTTTCTTGTGTAGACCCAATGAATTTTGCAACCTATGTATAATAAATAAACATTAAATAAACATGTTCCAAGGCTAACTTTATACATTCTTAGGCCTAGCCATTCTTTTGGGCCAGGATACCAGCAGTTTGCATGAGATGGATCAGTGAAATTTAACATGTGGAACTACTCCCCTCTACATACTGTTTATTCGTATTGGGAAAATGTAGCAGGTATCCTAATAAAACTGTTTTACATTTTTTAAAAGTAGAGAAAGAAAGTGATTCTTGTTCTAAAAAGAAAAATGTGTATATACAGTATATCACATCAATGTCTGTTCTGCATAGCCACACAGGCATGTTTATCTTTCTTTCTAATGCATATTAATGTACAGAACATGGAATATTAATTAAAATGAACTGCTTCCTACAGAGCTTATAACTACATAAAAGTTGTCATTTGGTCTGTACGTCCACAAGTCTATTTAGTCTTTAAATGGTATCTCCACTTTCGTGGAAAAAAATAGAGCAAATAAAAAACAATATTATAGCATATACAACTGCTAGACAAGACATATTGTATTTGAAGTGTTAATAAACCCACAACAGTAACATCAATCTTTATATGCAGTAAATCATGCTTGTTATACTCTCTGTGGAACCTAAGGGGTTCCACTAATGCTAATGCTATGCTAATCTTCTGCATTGTGTAATAAGAATGTTTGATTCTGTCTCCTCTGATCCTTTCCTTCTTCCACAGTTCCCATTTCATCTCCTGATAGAACAGAGCCTTAGGGGCAAGCTGCACATGCTCAGTTTAGTGTGTATTGTTAGAGAGTTATTTTCTTTTTCTTGGGTGGGTGCATGTGATCAGCACAAGACCAATCAGCACTGTCCAGACAGAGGGTCAAGGGTCTTGCAGCCTCTTAGGACAGTAAAAGGAGAATGAAAACTCCTCCTGCAAGCTTTAACCAGTGCTCTGCTGGACACTGATAGAAGTAAAAAAACTGCTATATACTGCTGACGAGAAAAGGTATTTAGCAGTTTATATTTACTAAAATAATTGTATTTCCATGTTGTGTGTACTGTTGAAGACCAGATATAATGATTGCCAGGTCCTGGGTTTAGTAACACTTTAAAGTTATTGAGTATTGCCTTTCCTTTGCAATCTTCAGCCGCTGTAATTTTCTGTAAAATTGAATGAAATATAGCAACCTGGAGACATTATATGTACCATCTGTACATGGAACACCTCCAGAAATGTAATTTCCTGCTTGTGTGATTGGCTCACTGATCTTTCCAAAAATCTGCCTAAGATACAAGTCAAATTTTAGGTACCCCCCCCCCACACACACACACACACACACACACACCCACACTAGATGTTTCAGTTTTAGTGATATACCCACCAAGGATTAAGTACTTCTAAAGAGATGCTGACTGCATCTTTTCTAATTAAAACACCAAGAGGGCATCAGGTGTTTACAATGAAACCAGACCCTCCCATTCAGAATCAGTCTGCAAAGGACATGGTGAAACAAACAGCTATTTATTCCGAGCAGAAAAAAAGTAAGAATCTGCCACAAAACATGTTTAAGTCCTTCCTATTAGCATAAATAATGCTGAGGAGATTGTTTTTTTCCCAACAAAAGTGTTAATATACTTTTAAGTCCAGCCACTGTAGCCAAAAACTTTATACTAGTAAAAGGATCTATGGAGATGTAAACAGTTCCGTGCAATGACAAAATGCCACGGTTCCTCAATATGACCTTGATAATATACACTGCTCAAAAAAATTAAAGGAACACATTTTAATCAGAGTATACTGCGATATTGATCTGGTCAGTTAAGTAGCAGAAGGGGTTGTTAATCAGTTTCAGCTGCTTTGGTGTTAATTAAATTAACAACAGATGGGCAACAATGAGACGACCCCCAAAACAAGAATGGTTTTACATGTGGAGGCCAATGACATTTTTTTCCCTACTCATCTTTTCTGACTGTTTTTCACTAGTTTGCATTTGGCTAGGGTCGTGTCACTACTGGTAGCATGAGGCAATACTTGGACCCTACAGAGGTAGTCCAACTCCTCCATGATGGCACATCCATACGTGCCATTGCCAGAGTTTTGCTGTGTCTCCAAGCACAGTCTCAAGAGCATGGAGGAGATTCCAGGAGACAGGCAGTTACTCTAGGAGAGCTGGACAGGGCCATAGAAGGTCCGTAACCCATCAGCAGGACTGGTATCTGCTCCTTTCTGCAAGGAGGAACAGGATGAGCACTGCTAGAGCCCTAAAAAATGACCTCCAGCAGGCTACTGTGAATGTCTCTGACCAAACAATCAGAAACAGACTTCTGAGCCTGAGGGCCCGACGTCCTCTAGTGGGCCCTGTGCTCACTGCCCGGCACCATAGAGCTTGTTTGTCATTTGCTATTGAACAGCAGAATTGGTGGGTCTGCCACTGGCGCCCTGTGCTTTTCACAGATGAGAGCAGGTTCACTCTGAGCACATGTGACAGGCGTGAAAGGGTCTGGAGAAGCTGTGGAGAATGTTATGCTGCCTGTAACATTGTTCAACATGACCATTTTGGTGGTGGGTCAGTGATGGTCTGGGGAGGCATATCCATGGAGGGACACACAGACCTCTACAGACTAGACAATGGCACCCTGACTGCCATTAGGTATCAGGATGAAATCCTTGGACCCATTGTCAGACCCTACACTAGAGCAGTGGGTCATGGGTTCCTCCTGGTGCATGACAATGCCTGGTCTCATGTGGTGAGAGTATGCAGGCAGTTCCTGGAGGATTAAGGAATTGATACCACTGAATGGCCCCCATGCTTGTCTGACCTAAATCCAAAAAAACAACTCCAGAATATCATGTTTTGGTCCATCCGCCGCCAGGTTGCACCTCAGACTGTCCAGGAGCTCAGTGATGCCTTGGTCCAGAACTGGGATTAAATACCCCAGGACACCATCCGTCCTCTCATTAGGAACTTGCCCTGATGTTGTCAGGCATGCATACAAGCATGTGGGGGCCATACAAACTACGGAGTACCATTTTGAGTTGCTGCAATTAAATTTCAGCAAAGTGGACTAGCCTGCTGCATCATTTTTTCACTTTGATTTTTGTGGTGACTTTGCATTCAGTCCTCTGTAGGTTGATAATTTTCATTTCCATCAAACAATGGGGCATCCTTACATTACTAACACATTACCCAGTCCATATCAGTATAGATATCCGACATGATATTTTTCCCCATTGAGATCTGATGTGTTTTCAAAGTGTTCCCTTAATTTTGTGAGCAGTGTATTTAAGGCTATATATGTTGAACAGCTAGTGGATTTTCCTAATAGCATATGTGACATTTTAACAATACAGTGACTGTTTATGCTCATGTCATACAGGAAGCATGTAAAGTCACCAGACAGCGGAAGCTTGTATTGGAGAGCGAGTCCTCGTAGCAGCTGACATAGACGTACTAGAACAATGGACAGCAGCTGTCAGTTGATCATTTACAATGCACAGAACTGACCACATCTACGATCCCTTTTCTTCATATGAAATTTATGTTTTACTTTTTCAAGTATTTTTATAGGAAACACCCCCTTCCTGTGAAATACGCCTGTCATAAAAGAAATATGGGGACTTGTTGCTGAGCTCTTTTTTGAAAAATTAGTAGTTGCCTTCCTCTTACACTGATCCTCTGGTTTCAGTCCTTCCTGAGTCACTGACCCAAAGTAAGTTTGAAGCAAACTTGGAGAAAAGTCAACCCTTATCTTCATGCATGTTTCAGTTCACTGATTTAGTATTAAAGGAGTGGGCCATCATGACAGGCCATTAGCACATTCAGAAAGAGAGGTCAACAATGGCAGCTCCTATGATTCTGTCATGACATGTTTCCTTTAAAATACAGTTGTATTATTAGGCTCTATGTACACTGCAGCTCATAAACTTACATTTAGGAGCTTTTATGATTTTTTTTCAGCAGCCCCTGAACTCTCCCTAATGTTTTCCTATGTGTCCATGTACACATCGTTGTTTACAGTCATTTACAGGCAGTTTACAGTTGTTTTTTTGGACACACCAAACTTGCGTTCAGGAGTAGATTTTATCAGCGTTTCAAACGCCAAATGCTTGCATACATGTGTAAACATGGCCAACTGCGTTTATAAGCGTTTGCATTTGGACATTTTTTTAACTCTTCCATTTCCAGATGCTGTCCAGAGCCTTTTTTTCATTAAAAATGTGGTTCTAAACGTAAACGCTCATAAAAGTGCATAAATGCGGTATGCAAACACGGCTAAACAGATGTCTTTTAACCTACATTTTCCAGCAGTCAGTTTCCATCGTTCAGAAGTGTCCCGTGTACATGGAGCCTTAGAACAGGGGGTTACAAGCTGGCTATTGCAGAAAGCAGTTTTTCTAAAACATTTAACAACCCTTTTTTATTTTCAAACAATAAATGTTTTTAATTTCCTTTTTGTCCCCATGGAGAACTTAGAACAAACTCCATATTTTGGGCTAATTTTCATTTAAAAAAAGATAACACTTTCAAAATGCTTCTGAGATCTAGCTCAGAGGAAAGTAATCTCAAAGGTAGTTCTTAAATGACTGGTACTTTTCCCAGCGCTGTTTTTACTAGGAGACCCCATCACAGTGATTTAATGATAGTTGTTTTTGACAGCATTGCCATTACCAACAGAACATAGTTCAAACACTTGACAGCTGGCTGAATCCAGGCTCTCAATTTACTTTGTACTCCATACCAAGAACTGACAGAAATGTGAGGAAAGAAAGTATAGCCCAAGTAGTGAGTACTTGGAGCATTCACAGCAGAGTTCTCGTAGTTCTCTTGTGTTCTGAGGGCATTTTTAGGGTCTATTAACACTGTGTTCTTCAGACTCTGCAGTTGCTAGATGGTACAGTTCAATCCAAGACACCTAAAGCACCAAGTTAGTCAGGAAGACTATAACTGTTTTTGCTTAAATTGAAATTAAAGGCAAGACTTTTTTTTTCTCATTTTGGATAAAGTAAAGTAGGGTTATGACCTCTATCAGGTTTTTTGTTCCATTGGGGAAATTTCTCTTCACTTACTATCTTGTAGTCACAACAAGAAGTTAGAGGAAGTCCCTCCAAAGTGAGGAAAATACCTGGTTGTCACCAGAACTAGTAATCAAATTGGAAGATTTACCCTCTATGCCTTTTTTTTTCCTTTCCGTCTTGGTGATAATGGCCACCAGAAAAAATGGAGAGGGTGAATCTCTCTCACAGGGACACATACAGCAATAAAAACCTGATACTGTTCTAATCCCTCTCCACTCTATTTAAAACAAAAAAAAAAGTTTTGCCTTCAGCTATAGTTTAATATGAATACTAATAAATTGAACCTAGCATCAGGTGTATTTTTCATGTTAAGGTAGACTTTTCCCCTTTTTCCTAACATTACTTTCCTTTTTTATTTTCCACTTTCTGGTGTCCCTGAAGGTAGTGGAGATGTAGCCCCGGCCGCACAGATGCCTCCTGGAAAGGCCACATCACCATTGCCTTCAGGGAAATTTCATACGTAAACTGCGAGATCTTGTGGTATTGTCATACTGCTCATAAGCGAGATGAAGCACATGATGATGCTTCCCAAAGATTTTGGAAGATCACATTGGAAGGGTCTTTTGTTATTGCAAAAGATGCATACAGTGTCGTATGGCATATGTGCAACATGATCTTCATCTCACAGCATGAAGTATATTTTTCAAAATAGCAACACAGGAGCTAGGACCCAAGCAGCACCAAGGCAGTACAAAAACAGGTAAAAATTAGGAAAAAGTCACAAGGACATAGGTACGTATACTTGTTTATTTCCCCTGTATACATTATTGCCATGTTTAAACAATGGGTAAGGGCAGGGGCAGACTGACCATTTGGAAACTCGGGCACTGCCCGAGGGCCCGGGGTCAGTAGGGGGCCCCATGAGATGCCCCTGGTACCTTTTTCATAGGCTTTTTTGAGTTTGGGCAAGGACACAGGGGCCCCATGATCCCCTATTGCCTGGGGGCCCCATGAGTTGTCAGTCCTCCCCTGGGTAAGGAGGGTCTTCTTTAAGCACTGTGTAAGTATGACACTTACTGATGACCTATGGTTTTCGTACCGGAACAGTCTGTCTGCAATCATCTGTCCCTATCCACTGGCAATTGGTGGTCACCAACAGCAGCAGCTGCCATCAGCCTGTCATTGGTTTGTATACAGTGACCCGCTGCATCTGTATGCAAACATTTGTCATTCTGGCTTCTTGAAATCTTGGAATCTTTCCACCAGGATTCACACCATAGCCCTAATCGCAAGTGTGAGTGGAGCCTTAAACCTGAGCTCTGGGATAAGCAAATATTGTCTAAATACAAGAGGCATGTCAATTCTTACTTAGATCTTGATGTGCTTTGTGTATTTCTTCCAGATCTTTACATCTGTTCAGGAGGTACCTATAATAACGATCGGTCACTGCTGATCTTTCTTCTTGTGCAGGGTGACCGATCTTGTCTCTGCCCCCTTCTATAATTTTCTGCAGGCAGCCTGTAGTAGGCTCTCAGTATGTCTATGCTGTGCATAAAGCAAAAACCAGGCCTATAACATGGTGAAAATTGCAATGAGGATGTGTAAAGTCTGGAAACTTTCAGAAACAATCCATGAAAGGGTTAGGATGCACCAAACTGAGATTTGTTGCTGTCTATAACTGCATTTTACATCTCATCTCATTCTCAATGCAATTGAATGTTAAAGTGGTGTTAAAGCCTGAAGGTTTTTACCTTAATGCATTTTAATGCATTCACTCAATCCAGTGATGTACACGAGTGTAGAGGCTCTTCATCTCTCTCTATTTAATTGGTTCAGACACAGCAGCAGGATCCATTGGCTTCTGCTGCTGTCAAACACAGCTAGTGAGAAGGGGGCCAAGCTGCACTCTGTGTGTCTATGAGCACACAGAGCGGGGCTCGGGAGTGAGCATGCAGAAGTTCCTCCAAAGCAAGCAAATTGCTGTGAGGGCACTCAATGGGGATAGGTGCAAGGTTGGGGGCCTGAGATGAGGAGGAGGATCAGGGCTCCTCTATGAAAACCGGCAAGTAAGTATAACATATTTGTTTTTGTAATTTTAAATAAAACGAACAGTTACAACCACTTTAAGTCATTACCATAAAATAAATTGTACAAACTAAGTTTTCAGGGCAAAATGCAGCTCGTAGCACAGAAAAAGAGCAAGTAACTTAGTGAATGGCATGATATTATCTGCCAAGTCATGTGCAGCAGGCAGGGAGAATTGTGATAAGCATAGGCTGGATTTAAACCTAAAATACCACTTTGACTGTCACGCACAGTTACAGAAAAAAAAATCAGTAAATACATTGAACTTGTTTAAGGTACATGTCCAAACCTGACTACAGAGATTACTTAGCAGGAATCCACCTTCTCTGTACGGCATATCTTATTATACACATTTCATCTTGTGAATTAAATAACAAAGAAAAGCATACCATGCTTTGAAAAGTCATGGAAATATGTATGCACAGTCAGTTACTTGTTCTTAATGGTAAAGCGCTATGATTATAAAGTTTGTATGGTGTTTGCCCAGACTGGGCTTCGTATCAAGATACAATATGCATTTATCTTTCTGGTTATACAATCCACAGTGCAACATATTCAGAATTTCATCTTGTCACTTTGACAAAGTCTGTCAAAAGACTTGGTTTTCTCTGTGTGGGATGTTAATTGTTAAGGTGATGATAAATCCACAAATTTCCAGTTGTCACTAGTTTTAGTCAAAGCAGAGTGGGAATTGCCTTTAACTTTGTAGATATTTCTTATTCCGGTTGCATTTTCAAGACGGGAAGTGACTGAACATTTCCCCACAAGACAAAAACAACAAAAAAAAACTACTTTTTTAAATCCTTCCTTGCACTATTAAAAACTATAAAGAAAAGTTTAAGCTATGCATATGATATAATTCATATTTTAAGAGCCAAGTCTGTTATAGCTCCTTTAAAACAAAACACCATGGGGGACATTTACTAAACCTGGAGCGTGCAAAATCTGGTGCAGCTCTTCCTGGAAACCAATCAGGTTTTATTGTTAAAGCTTAATTGAATAGGCTGAAGTTACAAGCTGATTGGCTACCATGCACAGCTGCTCCAGATTTTGAGTGCTCCAGTTTTAGTAAATCTCCCCCTTGTGTGAATAGACTTTGATGGAAGCAGGGGCAGACTGACAGCTCATGGGGCCCCCGGGCAATAGGGGATCATGGGGCCCCTGTGTCCTTGCCCAAACTCAAAAAAGCCTATGAAAAAGGTACCAGGGGCATCTCATGGGGCCCCCTACTGACCCCGGGCCCTCAGGCCGTGCCCGATTTTCCAAATGGTCAGTCCGCCCCTGGATGGAAGCAGCCATTTCTGGACTTATGCAGCACATACTAGTTCCAGAGCAATGGGATGATAGTGAATGGACTCACCACTTTGTAGCACAAGTCTGGGAGTAGCTGCTTCTATCAGAGCTTGTTCCATCAAACCTTGTTACATATTGTTTATTATGTTTTTTTCAAACTTTAGGAAATCCCAGTCTGGCTTATTATATTCCATTTTAGAAGATGAGGTACATTTATATTTTACCTGTGTAGCTTCAGTGTATTCCTCAAAGGTTTACTAAGACACATAAACATTTAATATTCATATTAAGGAGGTTAATTATCCTTCCAGCATGGTTCTAGACTGGGGGAAAATACTCACAAGAATGTAGACAGAACATACAGACTGTATGTCTGTTGTGCCTCTGGTGGGTGATAACCAATAAACCACCAGTACCGGGACAAGATCAACCGGTACCCAGGGTGAAGATGAGAAACTGCAACACCCCCTTCCTCGGGTGGATGTAGAGCTGCCACTTCTTCCACCCCCGTACACAAAGCTCACCTCTCCTTCCACACCTCCCCCACTACAGAGATCCCCCCACCTCTAGCCCTTCCCCTACGGACAGAGGCCTCCCTCCTCCCCAGTACAGAGTTCCCCCACCCTGTAGCACTTCCCATTATACAGAACTCCCCACTCCTCCTAGCACCCCCCAATACACAGAGCTCCCTCACCTCCCATCATCCCCATTACACAGATCCCCCCTTCTAGCACCATCAAAATACACAGATCTCTCCCTCTCCTCTCAGCACTCCTAATACACAGATCTCTCCCCACCTTCTAGCACCTCCCAATACACAGAGCTCCCCCAACCTCCTAGCACCCCCTAAAACACAGAGCTCTCCCCACCTCCTAGCACTCCCAGTACACAGAGTCCCCCCCACCTCCTAGCTCCCTCAATGCACAGAGCTTCCCCCACCTCCCAGCACTCCTCAGTACACAGAGCTCCCCCCACCTCCTAGCACTCCCCAATATACAGAGCTCCCACACCTCCTAGCCCCCCCCCCAATACACAGATCTCCCATCTCCTAGGTCTCCCCAATACACAGAGTACCCCCCACCTCCTAGCACCCCCCCCAGCCCCCCAATACACAGATCTCCCGCCTCCTCCTGAGGCTACTCAGTACACAGAGCTCCCCCCCATCCAGTACAGCGTTACTGAATAGCGCTCCATGCCTAGCCTCCTGGCAGCTGCTCTTCTTGAACTAGGCAGGTGCTGTCACACTTGAGGCACGCTGTGTTATATTTAAACAGAGAATCAGCACAGGAAGCTGCTTCTCTGTTTACAAGTGACAGAGGCTGGCAGGGAGCAGAGGATTAGTGCCAAAGGTAGTGGCACAGAGCATCACCACGGTCCAGACAAAACAAATCTGCAGCCAGCTCCCAGGGCAAGTGCCCCTTCTGCCCCTGCTTTGTCCCGACCCTGCAAACCATTATGCCTAGCATGCTAGTCATCTTAGCATACATGCAAGAACATTGAAGACATTTTTTACATTACAATGAAGATTTTTAAAAAAGGTTTTTGCATGTGTATTGGCAGTCACTAGTCACCAGCGCTAGGGTGACCGTGGCTTGGAATGATGATGAATAGTAACCTGGGTGGAGCCTTCATGTCACTGACAGCTCTATTGGCAAGTCACTGGAAGACTCCTAGTTGCATAACTTGACAAAGCACATGTGTGCGAAACGCTTTCTCCTGGTTACCAGCTCCAGCTTACGGTCCACGTCCAGTGCCTGACTTCAGCTTCCACACTTGTGGTATGATGTCCCTTCCGGTGCGCCGTCGTCCCTGGCCAGGTTAGCCATCTGAGTCCACACCGCTCCCAGCCTGGGGACGCAGGTGAGCAGACATTCTTTCAGCCGTGCCTGGCCCACACAGCTGCATCCGGAACTATACTGGTTACATTGTACCCAATTTGAACGTAATAAAGCATACCTTTTATGGAATTGAAATAGGGTTATCATTAAGTATACCCTTTATGGAATTGAATTATGGTTACTATTCATCATCATTCCAAACCACGGTTACCCTAGCGCTGGTTTTCTGGCATTCCATTATCACTTTTTACAGTGTGACTTTAGCAGCTGTGTGCAAGTGGCCCCCCCAATCCTGGTTTTCAGAGCTTGGATCTTGTATGTTACTAGTATGAACCCTAATGCCTATATTCATGCATTGCTTTTTGGGGTCTATACATTGCAGGGGTAAGCAAATGGGTGTGTGCTTAATGTTTTCTTTGATTATTTCTTTCATTATATTATCCAAAAAATTTCTTTGTGTCATTTAACAGTGGAATAAATGTCATTGTTGGTGACCTGGGGACAGTATTTACTGTCCACACCCATTAGTAACCATGTAATGGATCAAAATTACCAAAATGTCTCCAAAAACAAATCCCCTGCTGTCCTAAGCATTGCTATAATGCCCTGGGGCAAATAAATGTCTTGTGACAGTAATAGCCCTTAGTAATGTAGGTCAACACTCTAAACCACAAAGACACTCAATGTGGTTGATTCAATAAAGGCAAAAAGACTCTTCACACTTTGCATGGGATTTTTAGTGCATGAGGTGAAGCTCTGCTGACTGCCATCGTTCAGTCATATGCAAGCAAAAATACAGTTTTTTTTTTATTATTTTCCTTGCAAGTTACTGGGTATTGTTTGAAAACTAAATGTGACCACATTTACAAAGCTCTGGGGAAAACTCCCTTGTAACTGCAACTTCCCTTGCAAAGTAAACAGCCTATTTGAATTTTGGAAGTCAACCCCATTGTGAGAGTTACTAAAAACATAAAATTTGTCTCAATAAAATTCCCCTTCTGAACTAACTTTACACAGTGCACTCTACAGACTGGTGTTTGTACACTGCTCTGATATGTAAGAAAGAAAGAATATTTCTTTAGTGCAATGCTGCTATACTAAGTACCCCGCCATTCATGTAGATTTACATACAGTCCTTTTAGAAAACAGCATGTTCGAGGACCTTTGAGCAATTGTCAACAAAACAGCCAACATTGCCCATTTCACACCTCGGAAACTTTGGGGTGCCAATTTAACAGCTTATTTTCAGTTTTCCAAAAATTCTCTAGTGTTTACCAACCTTTATAAAAGTGACAGATTCTACTCACTGGCTCCACAAATCTGGAAAACAATGCAAAAGATTGTGAAGTGGGAGGTGATGCATGAGGGATGAAAAAGGATTTACACTTAGAGAAAATAGACAGCTCACTTGTGTCCACAAAGAAGCCAAGCAAAAGCATTTGGCAAGATCAAGCTGCGTTGATGTCTAAAAGGATGCATTCACCTGCATTTTGGTAGGGTGCTATATTCATACAAGACACTTTGGGGTTGATTTACTAAAAGAAAATATACTGTGCACACTGCAAGTGCAGTATCTCCAGAGTTTAGTAAATGAGGTGAAGCTTCACTTGCAAAGAATATCCAGGAAAGTAAAAAAAAAACAGCATTTTTGTTTGCACATGATTGTGTACCACTACCCCCTTAGGAGTTGCTGAGTTATTTTCGGGCTCCCTGTTGCTCTTGACCCCATACTGAGAGTCCAACCCCTGCTGACACCACCGTACACTTCTGGCCAGAGTAAACTCTCTCAATATTACCAGAAAATAGATTCACACACAAGTTAGAGTGAACTGGCATTTTGTTTTTTATTATGGTTGAATATGAGCACGGTAAGGCAGCACAAAACAATAGGCATGCATATAATAACAGTTATCTCTTAGTAACTTTGAGGTAAAGTCAACACATACAGCACAAATCTCAGTCAGTTCTGGATGTCCTGCAATTCAGAATTTAACCAAGGGCCTCAGCTCTGAGATGTTTTTCGTGCCCAATGAGCAAAGGAAAACTACTAAAAAAGTAAGGTTAGCTCACTTTGGGTCCTGAGAAGCTGATGACAAGGTTCAAGCCTAAGGTAAAGGAAGAGCTCTTTAATTAGTCAGGGTAATTTGCCTTTAACTGCAGTGGAAAATCTTCTGCACGCTCGTTGGGGCCCAGTTGGTGCACTACAAGAATTCAAATCTCTCAAAACTATTTATGCAAGCACAGGCACTACCCTTTTAATACACAAGAGGAGATGTCAGTTTTAAGCAAGAGGTTTAAGGGATGGAAAAAAACACTTATTGGTGAAGGGTTAATTTCTCTCTAGGCCACATCAGCAAATTGCAACAATGACAAGTGCCCCTTGAGGAATCTGAGCCAATTGCGAAAGAAGTGGTGGTGTGGCTTGGCCCACAGAGGGCGGACACTGCAGTAGGCTCTGATGACTGAACTATGCTGGAGATGTGTTTGCTAATAGGCCGGGTGAACTAGGCCTCAACTTGTGTAACCTGTGAACAATGTCAGTAATTAGATAAAAAATGGCAGATTTTAGAGAATGTCAAAGACAACTTAATTGGCTGGAGTATGGGATTCCATCACCCAAGCTGTGGCATCATCCCAGTCACTGGTGGTCTCTCTGTAGATGGGGGCCCCCGGTAGTCCTATGGTCCCTTCCACAGTTTGTTTGTGACTGCAGTGCTCCAGGTCACCTGCCAACAGGGTAGTTCTCCAGACTCTTTGGCAATGTCAGCGGTCAGATATTCCTCCCTTTCCCTCCACTCTCTCGCTCTTTGCAGCCTGGCCTGGTCCTCCGGTGTTCAGCACAGCCTTCTGCTCACACTCTCCTTCCAGCTCTTTCCCAGCTTACTTCCTGCCTTAGGTTCTTTATTTGTATGCCTCTGCCCACATGCCAGCTCCTGTTTGAGGTGTAGTCCCCTAATTCGCTGTCTTCCAACAAAGTCCCGTGGTTCAGCCTACAAAATCCATAAAACTTTTCACCAGAGTGTGTGCCACTGAATTGCTGTACACTGACATCTTATGTCTCTTTTGAAATCTTGCAGTCTGAATAATAGCAGGGTGTTACAATTGGATGATGGAAGGCAGCAGAGCTTCCCCTCATTTACTAAGCTCTGGAGCAACTATACTTGCTAAGTGCTCACTCTATTTGCCTTAGTAAATCAAACCCACTAAGTAGTGCTAATGGGGAATCAATATTGTATTCATTGCAGACACAACTCAAAAGCGACCTCTCTTCTAGGTCTAAATTTCCAAAGAAACAGCTATGTCCTTTGAGTTAAATGCCATGCACACTGAAGGCTCACACAAGCATTAAGATTGGCCTTTCTTCATTTAAAAAACTTCTGAATGGACAAGCAATGATCCAGTGTTACTCAATGAACACATTTGTTTATAGCTCCATTGTGGTCTGTGTCCATAGACCTGCAGTACAGGAGGATCTGTATATTGTATAATATCTATATACTGTATAATATGTAGAAAGACAAACCCCATGTATACGAGCTTTCTTTTACAATACATAGGACTGGGTTTACCATTAGACACTGTAGGCCTGTCAGCAACTCATAGGGGTTGATTTACTAAAACTGGAGAGTGTAAAATCTGGTGCAACTCTTCAATCATCTTCCAGTTTTACTGCAAAAGTTTAATCAAACAAGCTGCTTTAATTATTCATTAATTACAGGTAATTATATAGCGCTCTCAATTTACGCAGCGCTTTACATATATATTGTACATTCACATCAGTCCCTAACCCTCAAAGGCCGTACAATCTAAGGTCCCTAACTTACATTCATACATACACATACAGTACTAGGGCCAATTTAAACAGGATCCAATTAACCTACCAGCATGTCTTTGGGGTGTGGGAGGAAACCTGAGTACCTGGAGGAAACCCATGCAGGCACAGGGAGAACATGTTTTAAAGAAGCTGACTGGCTACTATGCACACCTGCACCAGATTCTGAGTTCGCCAGTTTTAGTAAATCTACCCCATAATATATACTTTGGCTTCAAGCTTGCAGAGTGGACCATAGTGGATTTATATTTAAAGCAATTATTCTGGAAACAGCCATTTTTAAAACTTAAGCCTGGTACACACAATGTGAATATCAGACAAATGATTTTCCGTTTGCTTTTTTGCATGCTAGTCTCATATAAAAATGAAGAGGTTACTAGAGTTACAAAAATTCTTCTAAGACAACTTCCTACAATGATGTATTGTATTGTAGTGTATTCTTTTGTTTCCGAGCATGCGTGATCTTGGTCATTTGATTTTTTTTACAGACGAATACTGTACTGTTTAAACAAAAATAGTTTCTTCTGTTATTTTATAAGAAAAAATGTTGTGCTTGTCTCTTTGGATAATTTCACATGAACTGTCGTGATAGGCTTTTAGGAAGCTGTGTACTAATGTTCAGGCTATCAGAAGATCACTCCAAAAACTGTTTACTCTGTACAATTTTCTCATCGTGTGAACTAGGCTTGAGCTATTATTTCTTCATTAAAAGAGACATTGCTCTACTTTTTTCCCATCAGCAGCATAAATACAGTAATGTTATATATGTTTATTTTAGGTTTATTAGCAAAAAATTGTAAACCAGATTAGGACCAGTATGATAAAACAGTGTGTGTAATAGATGTGATTCCAGCAGAGGCATATTAGGTGCCCAAGGTTGTACCTACAGGCTCCAGAGGTGGAACTCAAGCCTAGCCAATATTCATACTTTAACCTGGTTTCTCTGTTTTGAGTAAATGTTACAAAGAAATTTGAAAAGGTTTGGAGCTTTAGCAAATAGATCTTCCAAATAGAACTCTTAGTTTCTCCTCCCTTTAATGGCTATTACTCTCTCACTTGTATGTACTTTTGGCAAGACAGTCAAGCCACCTGCTAAAAGCTCCATTGGTTTCCTATATCTAAAGCCAAAGGGAGATAAAAATTGTGGCAGCAGAGGCAGAGGCAGCTGTGCGATTTATACTTTGGTCTCCTTGAAAGTTACAGGCAGAAGTCAATATAAGGTAGATTTAGCTTTTAATGCTTCAAAAGCAATATAAAAAGCAGAACTAAAATCATATAAAAGCCAACCTTAAGACGGAAAGTCACAGATGGTTCAGAGGTATAAAGAGGGAACACTAGCACTGAAAAAAGTCTCTTCATATACTCAGCCACTAAGCTCCATAAACTACTACTTCTCATGTGCTCATTCTAATCTGAAGATGCTTCATGGATAAAACAGTTGTGGGGAGAAATTAGTTGTACACTGAGGCATAACAGATAGATACTCATCAAAGGAAACCAGCTTCAACCGTAATACAAGTCAAACAGGTTCTTTGAGCTTTCCAGTGAAAAAACATCTATAAACTTGGGAAACGAGTATACTTCATGTTTTATTATGTGTAGCAGACACACAGAATAGGTGAAGTATGATCCTTTAATATCAGCTCTCTAATAACAGGGCTACTTTTATAAGGAAACAATAGAGATGGTAAAAAGGGGCCTGGCTTCTTTAAGCCACAGAGAACATGACTGTGACTACACAAAGCTGTCTTTTGTTTTCCTTTTTTTCTCATCCTTACCAATTTACGCTTTGAGCTTTTTTGCTTCAACTGGTAATAGGTCTGTGTGATATACATAAGTAACAAAATGAGAACTCCATTTGAATGCAGTGTGCTGGAAATCACACACTCTGTTAAAATGAGCATTTATTGGTTTTCAGTTTTTATGATCTCTGTGTTATTTCTGGCTCCTCTAATAGGTTTGAAAAATGGTTCAAATACGTTACTAAGGACATTCACACTTACTCAGCAGTTTTAGGCATGCTGCAGAGCACATTTGGTGGAATTCCCATTCCACTGAGCCTGGCTGTGGAGTGGCTGACTTCACATGTAGAAATGTTAATCCCTTCCTTGCCAAAGCAATCACAAGTCCGCTACAGTTTACATTCTTTAGCTTAAAAAGCATTGTGGGTAGCTCTTGGAAACTTAATACAACTTTTACAGACTTGGAACTAGATGCATACCCACGCATACACATAAATAGAGAGATAAAGAGAAAGAAAGGATATTTAGATAGATAGATAGATAGATAGATAGATAGATAGATAGATAGATAGATAAATAGATAGATAGATAGATAGATAGATAGATAGATAGATAGATAGATAGATAGATAGATAGATAGACAAAGAGATAAAGCATTTGATTAAGCTGTTAAACTACCTTGTTTCATATGATTATTTATTATTATTATTATTATTATTATTTTTATTACTCTTGTTATTATTTGTTGTCTTATTAGTGGTTAGGCAGTTTCCCAACCAGTTCAAATAAGTTTCCTTCCAGTTTCGATAAAAAGTTTGATTCAGTTGTTAAAATAACTTGTTTCATATGATTATTCTTTTTTTTTTTATTATTATTATTATTATTATTTGTTGTCTTCTTATTATTACTGTTATTATTATTTGTTGTTGTCTTATTAGTGGTTAGGCAGTTTCCTAACCAGTTCAGATAAGTTTCCTTCCAGTTTAGATAAAAAGTTTGATTCAGTTGTTAAACTAATTTGTTTCATATGATTATTATTTTTTTTTTATTATTATTATTTGTTGTTGTCTTATTAGTGGTTAGACAATTTCCTACGAGGCATGCACTGGCCATATTACATGTTAAAGGTCTGTTCTGACATAAACCAGTAACATTCAACAGATACAGACACTTTGTTAGCTAACTAATGTTCATTCTAGTGATTACTTAGGAAATAGTACATTTACTGAAGCTGGAGACTGTCGGACACACAAACATGTACATAATTTGATTGACTTACATTTGTGTAGGTGATGGCTTCCTCTGATAGGAAAGATACTGTACATCCAGGAATAAAATCCAACTCATTCTTTTCTAATTTTCAATAGAGAAATAAGAGTCAGAATTTTATTGCATTTTATTGTTGTCTGTTTCCTCAACAGAAATATTTTCCCTCACTTTCAGTCCCAGCAACACAGGGACAAAAAAAAATGAGAGGATGTTAATGTCACCTGGGCAGGAAGACACAGAGAACAATAAAAACCTGGCAGATGTTATAGTTACTCCACTCTACCATATAAATGTGCTTTTGTTACTGCTTCCATCGTTAAAGTGGTTGTGAACCGTAGACATGAAAAAAAGATGTCTCTCTATAGTGTGTACTTGTCTCTATCCAGAGCAATATGTGTGATTTCTGTCTGCTGTCTCTTTCCTCTGCCATCTGCATGAGTCACTTGTGACGAGTTTTCCTGACTCCAAGAGAAAAAAAGGTGACAGGGAGGGAGCTCTAGCACACAGCCTGTACTTGACAGACTCAGCTCTGTACCTGTGTGCTGTGTGAAGGGAGGGGTGTATCCCTTCCCTCCAATTAGCTCTCAGAGTTCTTTTCACTGAGATCAGCTACCCTCCCCCTGCTTTCTAGAAGCTCAGACAAGCTGTATAAATTCTACGCTTTTAATTGCTGTAGAGGAGAGAGGGCCACAGATAAACAGGTAAAACTTATTTAGGAGGATTTGTTTTATCCCTGTGTCTCACCTGGGACTAGTTACTTCTCTGGGTATACATAAGGGTTTACAACCAATTTAACAGAGATATCCTTTTGGTTCCTGTCCATGTTACCAGCTTGCTACCAGGGTAACCAAGTTATGAGGGTGGACAGCGACAGTAATAAAAACATGACTGTGACCCTGTAGTGTGACGGTGACCCCCCCTTCCCCCTTGACCTCCAAAGAGAACCTTTTTATGATTCCTCAACCCTGTAGAGAAACCCCATCTTTCAATGTATTGGAGAGGAAGCAAAGTCTCTCCACCACTTGCGCATGTCATAGTTCAATAATAAATTGCCAGTTCCAAGTTCCGTTAAGCACGGGGGGGGGGGGTAGTTGCCCAAACCTCTGCAATTAACAACTTTGACATAGTTTATTTGTTTAGGATTTCTGTGGGCTTCAGTGATGTTGCCAAGAAGGACTATATATCATTAATATATTTAGGGATAATTTATTACTGTCTCTGCTCAGCTTGGGAAAGTGATCCCACTTTTTCCCAGTGTCACCCTAAAAAAAGGCAAGCTGTCACAACTGGAATTCAGGAAAATCATCCCAAGGGGGATGCAGACAGAGACAGAATCTGGCAGAGGCTCTAATGCCTCATTACTTTACTACAAAAAGTTGCTTTACTGCTGTTGATGTCTCAGCTGCTTGCTGACAACAAGGGAAAGAAAAACTTTCATAGACTATCCTCCAGCACTGAGCAAGGAGGTTGTACTTAGCACAGATGTCATATTAATCATCATGGAGTAGGTATGGGACAGCTGGTTACAGGTTGGCAAGGCTTTGCCAATGTCAGCAGCCTGTATAGCCAAAACATGTTTTTTAGTTATGGGGTAGCATAGGGAAGGGTTAAAACCTCTATCAGGTTTTTGGTTTTTTTTTGCTGTCTACGTACTCTTGGAGAAATTTCCCCTTACTTTCTGTTCCTAAGACACAACAGGAATTTTGCACAGAAAAATTTTTTCCAAAACAAAGGAAATTCCTCTGTGAAACAGTTGTCCCCAACAGATGTCCCAACTGAAAAATGTCCTCTTGTTCTAGGGACAAATTTAAAATATTCGATTTCCCCCTCACTTTCTGTTTTGGTGGTTCCCATGGTCATCATGTCCCCCAATGGGGGAGACAGCAATGAAAACTTGAGAGAAGTTCTAAACCCTTCCTACTCTATCCAAAATGTAAAGGGTTTCCTATTAGATAGATTTACTCTCTTCTTGATTTCTCTCCTTAACAGTGATGAACTTACAAGATTAGATTTAAAGAAGCTGCCAGCACTTCCAACTCAGGCCCTAAAGGAACACCCTTCGCTTGCTTACTGGTAATAATACTAGTTACTTAATAATGTTCAAGCATCTAAATACACTGTCCTGTTTTTTCTTTGCTTAAATTTATGTGTGCTACATTTCTGAGATATTAAAAATAATTCCACTCTGCAGTGTTACATCTAACATACACCTAAATTAACTCAAATGCAATATTAGAAAAACACTAATTGGAATTCATTATACAATAAGTGTATTTGTGCACCTAATAACAGCTGTACTATATGAATTATCAATATTAAAAAAAATAGTATGAAACCCAAAAGATTTGGGTGGTTTATTAAATTCACCTTTTATAGACATAATGTACATAACATAACTGACTGCATGTGTATGCACAGCAATCATCATTGATCCAAACTTTGTATTATTTTCCAGTGAGGACAGAGTTATAGAACATTACAAGAAGTTAAATGGACAGACCAGAGGACAAGCTATTGTTAAGTAAGTTTTCTGTTACCAATAAGTGCTATTGTCTATATCATGTATACAGGGCTACACAATTGGGTACAGTAGGCAAAGGCAAGAAGGTAGTTTTTCTCTGTAGTCTCGCTTTTTTCCATCATTGCTGGAAATACAGTTATCTCATATCAAAGTATTACACATTGTCCCAGAATTTTAAAACAGGTTCAGACCAGTAAATCAAGGAAATGTTATACAAGGTGATGACAGAAGAGCAGTATTTGTTGGGTACCAAAGCTCATTTGCCTACAGGTTCCATTGATAGAAATCCAGTCCTGTGTATATAAGAACACATGGCAAAATCTAATAAAAGGGTAACGTTACGGAGCCATAGGACACTACATGATAGTATATGAAGATTACTTCCCTAAAAGCGATATAGAAAGACAAGGGTCTCTACCTTGTCACTGGATTTTACTGGTACCACACCCCTTATTATAAAGATAATGAAAAATGCAAAAACCCTAACTAGAAAAGCTACTGGGACTTTTTTTTTATTATTATTATAGTTTGCTCAGCGCTTTACAATATAACATTTTAGGTACCATACCAACAACCAATCATACAAATATTTAAAAAAAATAACTTTATTGTACAGTATTAAAAAATATGATTGTAGTACAAAAACTGAACATAAACGTGCTGTCTAAAATATATGCCATTACATATTGTAACAGAAGGAGTATCAGGCTTAATGTAAATAGCTCCAAGATTGCATATAAAGTAAATAAGGAGAATGTATGTATAAAACTCCTTGATGGATATAACTCCAACGCGTTTCACAAGTCAAAGCCTACTTCCTCAGGGAAATCTGGTATATATCTCTGGAATCATAAGCAGAGCCATAATGAACAAACAGAAAAAATCAAGAACAAGATGCATTTTACATTTTTAGATGATACATCTATATATACCAAAAGGCGATATCTGTTTATTCAAAATTTAGACATAACCACAGTCGCAGCGATGGAGAACTGCAGTCACCCATTTGGGGGGAGGACCAATTAATTCAGCAGATTTTAAAATATGTCATATATGGGCAGAAAAAATGTCAATCCTATATAAAGGTAAAGAAAAGAAAAAATGGAAAGAGGAGTGAGAAAAAAGGAAAAGAAGAAAGTAAATAGTAAACTTACTAACCCAATATAATATTATACTAATGCTTAAAATAAAAGGAGGAACAAGGGATCACTTTTTAAACTGAGCCAATAATCTAACTATATTACTCATTTCATCAATAATAACGTGGGGCCCAGATAGCTCCATATATACGTAAATGTGAACAAAAGCAGACCATTGACCAGATGTCCCGATCTTTGAAGGGCAGCACCTCTTCGTTTGGCATTCCGAATTTCCTTTGGTCTGCATGAGGATTTGAGCGCTGGTTTTGTTTGTTTGTCTATATATATATCTATATACACAAATATACACACACACAGGTCAACATATAACAGAGTTCTTGGTAAAAGTTGTAGGCATCAGCGCTTTTTAACGTACTGGAATGACAGGAGTTGATGTATGCTGAACCAATGAAAGTGTGGTTTAATAACTAACATATGATTTTTATCTTTCAGTTACATGAGCATTGTAGAATCCCTTCCCACGTATGGAGTGCATTATTATGCAGTTAAGGTAAGCTAAACACTTGTAAATTTGAGCTTCTGCCTGAAATTTAAAAAAGAGTGGGTTTATCAAAGTGAGCAAGTGAATACATTCTCGTCTGATCAAAGAATTATTCTGTATAAAATATTTGGTCACACAGAGACAAACACATGGAGCTATGGACAGCTTTGTTTAAATACATAGAGATCTAGGTTTTAAGGCTTCATTCAGACCTGTGAGAGTATGTTTTCATGAAAATGTCCAGGTAATTTCAATTTGCTGCCCTATTAAAAAAAACTCAGGGAAAGAAGTCCCCACCCCTTTTTTAATATTACGCCACACTGAGCCACATAATACTTTCACGCACAAAAACACCACAGATGCCAATGTGTGGGGATGCCACTAAGAATTAATGGCACCCCTATGTATTGTTTCTCTTTGGGTCGGGAACACATGCGGTTTTGCGCATGCTCCCCAACAGCAGAGCTGTGAACCTAAAGGCTTTTTTTAATTAAAATAATAAACATGTTATACTTACCTGTTCTGTGCAATAGTATTGAATAGTGTGGCCCTGAACCTCCTCTTCTGTGTATCAAGGTCCTACCTTTCCTCAGGGCTTGTGCTGCTGTATGTGCTGGCATCCATCTTAGGTCTGCAAAGCATTGTGGGATCCTTTATGCTTTCAGCCCTCTGCGGCTCCTCACATTTAAGTCTGCTGGTTGCAGCTGTCCATTGCATTCGTGTCCTGTCTGTTGCACAGAAGCAAGCTCCTGTTTAGTTAACTCTTTGCTCTCCTGGATACCGACTTGGCTTTGGCTAAGACTCCTCCTGGCTTCTGACCCCGCTCTGGCGACTATTCTTTCTGGCTTCTGACCCCAGCTCTGGCGACCATTCTTCCTGGCTTCTGACCCCGGCTCTGACGACCATTCTTCCTGGCTTCTGACCCCGGCTTTGGCTACGATTCCCGCTGGTTATCGACTTGATTATCCCGGAAGACGACCTCGGCAGGAGATCTTCTGTCCTACCAAGTCATCCGCTGTTGCTGTCGGACTTGCATAGACTCTTGCCTTGTTTCTGTGTAAATAAACCTACCCTTAATTGCACCTCCTTATGTGTCTGGCTCCTCGCTCCCTGACACTGTGCTCCCCCACCTGGCACTCTAGACTCCTCCAGGCTGATCCCAGTTGTGTGTGTCCATAGACTCACATGGCGCAGCTTGACCCCGCTCCCTCCTCACAGGATTTGACTGAAAGCCAAAGCCATTGACATGAAAGCCTGGAAATCTAGGAAGAGAGCAGAGCTGGGCTGCTGGCGGGGATACTGCTGGATTGAGAGTGGGGTCACGTAAGTGTTTTGGGGGGGGGGTTAGGCAAAGACAGTGGAAGGTTTTTTAACTTATTGCCTTTAGAATTTTGTCAAGGCCTGTTTTTTTATACAGTGACATCTTATAATAGTACATTACGATGGTAAAATTTAGGGATCTACACAATTATGTGGATTTGGTTACTTGAACAACTCATTAGAGAACATTACAGTATACACTATAACACTGTGGTGTGAAGAATCCATTCAGATGTTGCATTACTTTCTAGTACTTTAATAATGATAACTAAATATACTAAATAACATAACACCAGGGGCGGACTGACCATTTGGAAACTCGGGCACTGCCCGAGGGCCCAGGGTCAGAAGGGGGCCCATGAGATGCCCCTAGTACCGTTTTCATAGGCTTTTTTAAGTTTGGGCAAGGACACAGGGGCCCAATGATCCCCTATTGCCCGGGGGCCCCATGAGTTGTCAGTCCACCCCTGCATAACGCTTAACTGTTTTACAAAACCATAAATTATCAGAGAATGTTAGTTACCTGGACTGTTAAGCCTACACAATGAGGTCGATTTAAAGGCAAATAGGTTGTTCTCTTTGCATAGTGAATGGGGTGACTCTGATTACTTCCATCATCCAATCACATGTAGACAAAGATATTTTTTTTCATTAACTTTGCCGTGAATTGTAACCACATTCACTATGCTATGGGAAATTTTCTTTGCAAAATAAACAGCCTACATGCCCTTAGTAAATCAACCCCTATGATGTCCAAATTTTCTGATCAAGAACAAGTACATAGTTTAGGAAAGTCATAAAAAAATTCCTTCTTTGCATACTTACTCCCTCATTATAAGTGGCTAGACCCCCTTCATAGTTTACATTCTAATAGCAGAAATCTGCCTCTGCAGGCCACTATTGGGTAGAGAGCCCTGTACAATGGAATGGGCTATACCTTGAGACAAAAGAAGCCTGGAGGACAGCAACCCAAAAGTATCATGTATCTTGTTCATTCACTATTGATTCCCTCTGCGAAAGGAGTCACTGGAAACATAAAGTGAACCTGTCGGCTATTTTGAAATTATAACAGTAAGAGTTAGAGTAAGAGCAGACATCACAATGGGGTTGATTTATTAAAGACAAATAGGCTGTTCATTTTGCAAGGCAATATTTCAATAGCTTCGTGAATGAGGTGAAGCTCTGCTAACCTCTATAGTCCAATCATAAGCAAGCAATAATACTGTTTATTTTCCTTTCCATGTAAGTGATTGGGTATTCTTTACAGAGTGAATTTCCAACACGTTTACTAAGTTAAAGGAAAAATCCCTTGGAAAGTAAACAGTCTGTTTGCCTTTAGCAAATCACCCCTGATGTCTCTGTACAAAAAAAAACCTATATGCACCTTTCTGATTTAGTTTTAATTTAGTAGGCTCTTGACTTCCCTGACTTCCAGACAAAGCCTCACACACCTACCAGCACATATATAATGAGAGTGCACTTATTGGACACTGAAATGCTCTCACTGGGTGGGGTGTAACAGTTGAGTAGTCCTTGCCCACAAATGTGGAATGATAGCCCCAAGGAAAAAAGTAAAACAAAATCAGAGGGCTGAATGGGTAATTAATGTAATAGCAGATGCCTTCTAGTAGGTAGCCTTTTTAATTTGAATTTTTTAAACAGCTAATAAGGTAGTAATATGTGATAGCAATACATTGATGCATCAACTCAAACAGGCAATAGGCAGAACTTTTACTCAGTGCCTCAATACAACATAATGTTTTATATCCTATAAGTTTTTGTGATGCGCTTGACAAGATCTGTATAGACCCAAGCAATGGTTCTCTATTGCACTAGGAAAAGGTTTTCAATATGACCTGTTCTGTACCAACACTCTTCATAGTGTGTACGGCAACATTTTGCTTTTGCAAAGTCTTATGAATAGTTGCTGTATGCCCCAGTACAATGACATGGGAATTTGTCCAGATTTACATTTCCTAATCACCAGCACAAATCACAGGCGAATGACTAAGGGTTATGACGACCTTTGCTCTCCACATTTTCACCCCTTGTATTTTCTCACTCCTTACTCCTCAGACTGACTATCACCATCTGTAAAGAAAAGAATGCTGTTGAAATATTGAGAAGGAAATAGTAGGGACCCCAGTTGGGATTTACATTAGTCATTTCTAGCATTATGTGGTGTGAATAATATTCCATAGTCTGACAGGGACACTTTCCTAATCATAGCAGTCCACTTCCTGCTGATAAAGTCTGCAATTAGCCTTTGTTCTATGAGGCATAACATATACTATATGCGAGTAAGTCATTGCCACAGTATTTTGAATGTGCTCTATAAATTACTATTGGGTGGATGACTTTGTATGAATGGAGGAAAGAGCCTTGCACCCTGACTTTGTAGACCTTGGCCTTTCAATATTCATTCTGAAGCTTGAATGCACACTAGAGCTGTATGAAACATTTTACAAGCTGCCCAGCTGGTTTTGAAAACTGGAGAAAAGAAAATGAGTGCAGCACCTTGTTTTTTACCAAAAGCAATTCATCTGGCCCTAGCTTTTTTTTATACAAAAATTAAATCATTGTCTTTGGTATCTACAGGCAACAATTCAAATCTTGTTATTTTTTCTTCAGTTTTCTGAAGAAAACTGAACCAGCTCCACATCTACATTTAGATCCTAGTGTGCTCCACACAATGGTTAATGCATTATTTTGAACTTATCCCCTTTTGTATAGACTAATCATCAGTACCTTATCTGCATAGGGTAAAGTGTGCAAATATTTGGCTGTCAAAGAGAAATGTAAATGTTAATATGTGAATAAAGTACAAGACGCAACTGTGTAATATTACATGTAGGATGCTTTAGAGCAGTTCTGGTTTGCCTGTGAATTGTGTTTTGTACTGGAATCCATATAGAAATTGATCAGAGAATCACACTCTTTAATAGGAACTATATCGTTTTGTAGAGTTTTACATCTACAAATAAAAAATGGTTAATGTAAAAATCTTATCAATGTGCTAGAGCCCACTTACACATTTTCTTATGGTAAATAATTGGAACATTTGTTTAAGTAGAAGTAGTTTATTACTACGCTGCTAATTCACAAATGTATACTGCAGCTTGGCATATTTTTTTAAATGTTACCTTTTTTTCTTAAAGTATATAAGTATGCTTACCAAAATGGATGGTAGATGTACAAAAACAGGTACAAGTGCCTGAGAAAATGTATGTATACCAATAGGTGTAAAAGGGCCCTCATTGTTATATACATACTGTATGTACATGGGGACATACTTGGCTCATATTTGCCCTTTATACGGTATGATTTCTTGTTGTACTTCCTGTTCTTCTTAATTTACTGAGAGAATGGCAGAAAGCTTCTGTCTCATTGAAATCAAAAGATTCCTCTGTCTATAATGTTATGAAATACACACAATGCTGATTAAAGCAACAAATTTTGCAATTTTTAAAAGGTTTCAGGCCATATGAGAGAGCTAAGGAAAGAAGTTGGTAATTTGTGGAAAGAAAGAAGTAATTTTGATAGTCATAACATGTATGTGATTTGCGGTGCTGACATGCCCTACTGATTGGTGTAAAGTATAAATTAATCAAAGTTCCACTTTAAGAAGCCATCATCAGGGAAATGGCTGTCAAGAGCGCTGAGATACAGCTCACAGTAGGAGCCAAGTGTGCAGAGACATTATTGAATGAAAAGGAGTATAATCACATAATAACCATCTGATTTCTACAGCTAGTTTTGGATGGCAACAAATCAGAACTGTCACTTTTTTGTTGTTGTCTGTGTCCTCCTTGGAAAGATTCACCCTATCTTTTTGTTCTGGCCCACCAAAGCAATGACATTCTAAAATGTTAATTTGTCCCCAGATAATGGTGAGGGGAAAGCTTCTAACTACTGTGACAGCTGTCTGAGGGGGGATTTCCCCTGATTTTGGAGCAGTTTTCTCACACTTCATACTATGTCTCTAGAACAGGAAGTGAAGGGAAATCCCAGACAGACAGAAACTAAAAGGGTTTTATCCTTTCTAAACCTAAAGTGTTACTAAACCCAGGACTCTGCATCCACTATATCTGGTCTCCCACTAAACCTAAGTGTTACTAAACCCAGGACTCTGCATCCACTATATCTGGTCTCCCACTAAACCTAAGTGTTACTAAACCCAGGACTCTGCATCCACTATATCTGGTCTCCCACTAAACCTAAGTGTTACTAAACCCAGGACTCTGCATCCACTATATCTGGTCTCCCACTAAACCTAAGTGTTACTAAACCCAGGACTCTGCATCCACTATATCTGGACTCCCACTAAATCTAAAGTGTTACTAAACCCAGGACTCTGCATCCACTATATCTGGACTCCTGCTAAATCTAAAGTGTTACTAAACCCAGGACTCTGCATTCACTATATCTGCACCCCCGCTAAACCTAAAGTGTTACTAAACCCAGGACTCTGCCTCCACTATATCTGGACTCCCACTAAACCTAAAGTGTTACTAAACCCAGGACTCTGCATTCACTATATCTGGTCTCCCGCTAAACCTAAAGTGTTACTAAACCCAGGACTCTGCATCCACTATATCTGGACTCCCACTAAATCTAAAGTGTTACTAAACCCAGGACTCTGCATCCACTATATCTGGACTCCTGCTAAATCTAAAGTGTTACTAAACCCAGGACTCTGCATCCACTATATCTGGACTCCCACTAAACGTAAAGTGTTACTAAACCCAGGACTCTGCATTCACTATATCTGGTCCCCCACTAAACTTAAAGTGTTACTAAACCCAGGACTCTGCATTCACTATATCTGGACTCCCACTAAACCTAAAATGTTACTAAACCCAGGACTCTGCATTCACTATATCTGGACTCCCACTAAACCTAAAGTGTTACTAAACCCAGGACTCTGCATTCACTATATCTGGTCTCCCACTAAACCTAAAGTGTTACTACACCCAGGACTCTGCATTTGCTATATCTGGACTTCCACTAAACCTAAACCCAGGACTCTGCATTCACTATATCTGGACTCCCACTGAACCTAAATTGTTACTAAACCCAGGACTCTGTATTCACTATATCTGGCCTCCCACAGTACACAGAACATGGAAATGCAATTGTTTTAGTAAATATAAACTACTAAATACCTTTTCTCATCAGCAGTATATAGCAACCTTGTGACCAGTGTCCAGCTGAGAACTGGTTAAAGCATGTAGGAGGTGTTTTAATCCTGCTCTGACTGTCCTATGAGGCTGCATAACCCCTGACACTCTGTCTGAACAGTGCTGATTGGCCATATGCTAATCGCATGCACCCTCCCAAAGCAAAAAAACCCTTTCTAGCAATACACACTAAACTGAGCATGTGCAGAGTGATTCCTGGAGCTCTGTACTGCCAGCAGATTGATTGGGAACAGTAGAAAAAGGGGGGGGGGGCAGAGAAAACAGCTTTTTTTTTTTTTACACAATGTGGTGGATTAACCCCTTAGGTTCCACAGTGAGTACAAGCATGCTTTACTGCATATACAGACTGATTGATTTTACTGTTGTGGGTTTAGTAACACTTTAAATACAACATGGCTTGTCTAGCAGTTATATATGCTATAATATTGTTTTTTATTTGCTATATTGTTTTCCAAGAAAGTGGAGTTACCATTATAAGACTAAATAGACTTGTACTCTTATAGACCAAATGACAACTTGTATGCAGTGATGAGCTCTGCAGGAAGTAGTTAACTATAATTAATATTCCATGTTCTGTTTTGGCTATGCTAACACTTTAACAGACTGTACAATGTCAAAAAATTGCTTTGACATAGCTTCTTAAATTCACTGTATATTTAGGTAAGCTACTTTTACTTTACACACTCTTTTATCAGTATACCTACAACTATCTAACTGCACTTATGAAACAGTGATCAATTTGTGTGCAGCAGCAGTTGGTAGCACTCATCATTGTAACAAAGGAATATAGGTGATGTGCTGTCACATGCTGTCTGTCTTCACTATTCCAGGTCCAGGCTTTCCTTTCATAAAGCATTGTCTATAAGTGTTCATGACACACTACCCTGCTAACAGCTATGCTGACAGCTGTCTTAATCTTTGTAGCAATAATGGAACCAGCAATCCTGGGACTATATTTATCATGTATGAGAGCCATGCACAAGTCTAGAATAATCATTTTACAATGTAAGCGCAGACATGGTTTTCCTAACATCATTTCCTTTTTACACTGTGTTTAATTTAAATAGACAATTTGCTTTAAAGTTGTAAAGTTGAACTCCAGGCAGAACAAATGCTAAATATTTCCTATGACAATGCCTTCTTTACCAGAGTTTCTAACATCTTCCTGTATTGATGCAGCAAGTCCATGAATTCTTATTAGCATGTTGTCAAATCTAGTAGCAGAGTGATGATTTCTGTTTTGTAAGACTGCTTCATAAGCAGGAGGCCAACCATGCAACAGCCCTACTGTAGTTTGGATTTGTGCAAAGGCATCAGCGCTGTCTTTAGTGGGTTGAGCTGGTCTCTCCATTCACTGTCCATGCATGCCTTTCCTTACCCATCCACAACTTTGTTCCCATGCATCCACGTCTTCACTCATATGGAAGTGAAATATATTTGAAATATATTTTAAAAATATTCTTCCCAAATATATTGACATACATTTGAAATATATATATATATATACAGTTGTGTCCAAAATTATTCAACCCCCAATGCTGTAAAGGGGTTTAGGGACTATAGTGTACATTTGGAATTGTATTCAGAATCAAATCCTACAAGGACGTTGTAACTACCCAAATGCAACTAAAATGACATCAATTGTTTATGTAATACAGTAGTAAATGGTTCTTATGTGGTTTCTTCATTGCCACAATTATTCAACCCCTTAAAGACTACCACTCTGAAGAACAGAGGTTCATACAGGTGCTTTCCATCAGGTATTGAAAACACCTGTGGATGTCACCGAGCAGCAATCAAGCATAATAAGCACCAATTAGGCAGCTTTAAAATGACTGTGATACTCAGCTCCTTCTAGACATTTACTGGTGTGGTTACAAACATGGTGAAGGCAAGAGAATGGTCCAGGAAGACAAGAGAAGAGGTGATTTCTCTTCACAGGAAGGGCAATGGCTATAAGAAGATTGCAAAGATGTTAAACATACCAAGAGACACCTTAGGAAGCATCATTCGCAAATTCAAGGCAAAGGGCACTGTTGAAACGCTACCTGGTCGTGGCAGAAAGAAGATGCTGACTTCGACTGCTGTGCGCTACCTGAAGCGTAGAGTGGAGAGAAGTCCCCGTGTGACTGCTGAGGAACTGAGAAAAGATTTGTCAGATGTGGGTACAGAAGTTTCAGCCCAGACAATAAGACGCACACTGCGTAATGAAGGCCTCCGTGCCAGAACTCCCAGGCGTACCCCCTTGCTGTCTCCAAAGAATAAGAAGAGTCGACTGCAGTATGCCAAAAGCCATGTGGACAAACCACAAAAGTTGTGGGATAGTGTTCTGTGGACTGATGAAACAAAATTAGAACTGTTTGGGCCCATGGATCAACGCTATGTTTGGAGGAGGAAGAACAAGGCCTATGATGAAAAGAACACCTTGCCTACTGTGAAGCATGGTGGAGGGTCAATCATGCTTTGGGGCTGTTTTGCTTCTGCAGGTACAGGGAAGCTTCAGCGTGTGCAAGGTACCATGAATTCTCTTCAGTACCAGGAGATATTGGATGGAAACGTGATGCAGTCCGTCACACACCTGAGGCTTGGGAGACGTTGGACCTTTCAACAGGACAATGATCCCAAGCATACCTCCAAGTCCACTAGAGCATGGTTGCAGAGGAAAGGCTGGAACATTTTGGAGTGGCCATCGCAGTCACCAGACTTAAATCCGATTGAGAACCTCTGGTGGGACTTAAAGAAAGCAGTTGCAGTGCGCAAGCCTAAGAATGTGACTGAACTGGAGGCCTTTGCCCATGAAGAATGGGCGAAGATACCCGTAGATCGCTGCAAGACACTTGTGTCAAGCTATGCTTCACGTTTAAAAGCTGTTATAACTGTAAAAGGATGCTGTACTAAGTACTAAGATTGAATGTCACTTGGGGGTTGAATAAAACTGATAATGCTGTGAGCACAGAAAAGACATTTGTGGTTATTTCATTATAACTGTTATGTTATATTTGTCTGACCTACAAGTGCCTCTTTAATGTAAATGTAAGCAAGATGACTGAATGATCAAAAGCAATGTCAAACTGGCCAAAACACTTAATTTCAGTGGGGGTTGAATAATTTTGGACACAACTGTATATATATATATATACAGTCAGGTCCATAAATATTGGGACATCGACACAATTCTAAAATTTTTGGCTCTATACACCACCACAATGGATTTGAAATGAAACGAACAAGATGTGCTTTAACTGCAGACTGCTAGCTTTAATTTGAGGGTATTTACATTCAAATCAGGTGAACGGTGTAGGAATTACAACAGTTTGCATATGTGCCTCCCACTTATTAAGGGACCAAAAGTAATGGGACAGAATAATAATCATAAATCAAACTTTCACTTTTTAATACTTGGTTGCAAATCCTTTGCAGCCAATTACAGCCTGAAGTCTGGAACGCATAGACATCACCAGACGTTGGGTTTCATCCCTGGTGATGCTCTGCCAGGCCTCTACTGCAACTGTCTTCAGTTCCTGCTTGTTCTTGGGGCATTTTCCCTTCAGTTTTGTCTTCAGCAAGTGAAATGCATGCTCAATCGGATTCAGGTCAGGTGATTGACTTGGCCATTGCATAACATTCCACTTCTTTCACTTAAAAACTCTTTGGTTGCTTTTGCAGCATGCTTTGGGTCATTGTCCATCTGCACTGTGAAGCAGCGTCCAATGAGTTCTGAAGCATTTGGCTGAATATGAGCAGATAATATTGCCCGAAACACTTCAGAATTCATCCTGCTGCTTTTGTCAGCAGTCACATCATCAATAAATACAAGAGAACCAGTTCCATTGGCAGCCATACATGCCCACGCCATGACACTACCACCACCATGCTTCACTGATGAGGTGGTATGCTTAGGATCATGAGCAGTTCCTTTCCTTCTCCATACTCTTCTCTTCCCATCACTCTGGTACAAGTTGATATTGGTCTCATCTGTCCATAGGATGTTGTTCCAGAACTTTGAAGGCTTTTTTAGATGTCGTTTGACAAACTCTAATCTGGCCTTCCTGTTTTTGAGGCTCACCAATGGTTTACATCTTGTGGTGAACCCTCTGTATTCACTCTGGTGAAGTCTTCTCTTGATTATTGACTTTGACACACATACACCTACCTCCTGGAGAGTGTTCTTGATCTGGCCAACTGTTGTGAAGGGTGTTTTCTTCACCAGGGAAAGAATTCTTCGGTCATCCACCACAGTTGTTTTCCGTGGTCTTCCGGGTCTTTTGGTGTTGCTGAGCTCACCAGTGCGTTCCTTCTTTTTAAGAATGTTCCAAAAAGTTGTTTTGGCCACGCCTAATGTTTTTGCTATCTCTCTGATGGGTTTGTTTTGTTTTTTTAGCCTAATGATGGCTGGCTTCACTGATAGTGACAGCTCTTTGGATCTCATCTTGAGAGTTGACAGCAACAGATTCCAAATGCAAATAGCACACTTGAAATGAACTCTGGACCTTTTATCTGCTCTTTGTAATTGGGATAATGAGGGAATAACACACACCTGGCCATGGAACAGCTCAGAAGCCAATTGTCCCATTACTTTTGGTCCCTTAATAAGTGGGAGGCACATATGCAAACTGTTGTAATTTCTACACCGTTCACCTGATTTGGATGTAAATACCCTCAAATTAAAGCTGACAGTCTGCAGTTAAAGCACATCTTGTTCGTTTCATTTCAAATCCATTGTGGTGGTGTATAGAGCCAAAAATTTTAGAATTGTGTCGATGTCCCAATATTTATGGACCTGACTGTATATATATATATACAGTCATGGCCGAAATTGTTGGCACCCTTGATATTTTTCCTGAAAATCAAGTATTTCACACAAAAAAGGTATTGCATTAACACATGTTTTGCTATACACATGTTTATTCCCTTTGTATGTATTGGAACAAATATAAAACAGAGGCAGAAAAGCAAATATGACATAATGTCACACAAAACCCCAAAAATGGGCTGGACAAAAGTATTGGCACCCTTAACTTAATATTTGGTTGCACACCCTTTGGAAAACATAACTGAAATCAGTCGCTTCCTATAACCATCAATAAGCTTCTGACACCTCTCACCCGGAATTTTGGACCACTCTTCCTTTGCAAACAGCTCCAGGTCTCTCTTATTGGAAGGACACCTTTTCCCAACAGCAATTTTAAGATCTCTCCACAGGTGTTCAATGGGATTTAGATCTGGGCTCATTGCTGGCCACTTCAGAACTCTCCAGCGCTTCTTTGCCATCCATTTCTGAGTGCTTTTTGACGTATGTTTGGGGTCATTGTCCTGCTGGAAGACCCAGGATCTTGGACGCAAACCCAGCTTTCTGACACTGGGCCCTACAGTGCGACCCAAAATCCTTTGGTAATCCTCAGATTTCATGATGCCTTGCACACAGTCAAGGCACCCAGTGCCAGAGGCAGCAAAACAACCCCAAAACATCATTGAACCTCCACCATATTTTACCGTAGGTACTGTGTTTTGTTCTTTGTAGGCCTCATTCCGTTTTCGGTAAACAGTAGAATGATGTGCTTTACCGAAAAGCTCTATCTTGGTCTCATCTGTCCACAAGACGTTTTCCCAGAAGGCTTTTGGCTTACTCAAGTACATTTTGGCAAACTGTAGTCTTGCTTTTTTATGTCTCTGTGTCAGCAGTGGGGTCCTCCTGGGTCTCCTGCCATAGCGTTTCATTTCATTTAAATGTCGACGGATAGTTCGCGCTGACACTGATGCTCCCTGAGCCTGCAGGACAGCTTGAATGTCTTTGGAACATGTTTGGGGCTGCTTATCCACCATCCGGACTATTCTGCGTTGCAATCTTTCATCAATTTTCCTCATCCGTCCACGACCAGGGAGATTAGCTACAGTGCCATGGGTTGCAAACTTCTTGATAATGTTGCGCACTGTGGACAAAGGCAAATCTAGTTCTCTGGAGATGGACTTGTAACCTTGAGATTGTTGATATTTTGCCACAATTTTGGTTCTCAGGTCCTCAGACAGTTCTCGTCTCCTCTTTCTGTTGTCCATGCTTAGTGTGGCACAGACAGACACACAATGCAAAGGTTAAGTGAACGTCTCTCCTTTTTATCTGCTTTCAGGTGTGATTTCTATATTGCCCACACCTGTTACTTGCCCCAGGTGAGTTTACAGGAGCATCACATGCTTGTAACATTCTTATTTATCCGCAGTTGTGAAAGGGTGCCAATACTTTTGTCCAGCCCATTTTTGGAGGTTTGTGTGACATTATGTCGAATTTGCTTTCTTTCCTCCCTTTTTTTGTTTTGTCCCAATACACACAAAGGGAATAAACATGTGTATAGCAAAACATGTGTTAATGCAATACGTTTCGTGAGAAATACATGATTTCCTGGAGAAATATCAAGGGTGCCAACAATTTCGGCCATGACTGTATATATATATATATATATATATATATATATATATATATACCGTATGTTGATTTCCTGGAGAAATATCAAGGGTGCCAACAATTTCGGCCATGACTGTATATATATATATATATATATATATATATATATACCGTATGTTGAAATGCATTTTTATTGCAAAATATATGAAAAATATTTTTATTCACACATTTCAAATATACTGTATGTCTTTAAAAATACAAATCGACATTTTTGGAATGCATTTACAAATACATGTAAAAATATATGTTAAAATTACTTTTTTATATGTTAAATAAATCTGAAGAATATATTTAAAAAAATATATTTTTAAAAATATTTTCATATATTTTGTAATATATAAAAAACACATTTCAACATGCAGTAAATATTTGGAAATGCATTCCAAAAATGTAGATTCGTATTTTTAAAGACATACAGTATATTTGAAAATTTATTTTTAAAAATACACAGGCAAAAATAAAGCAATCGCTGCAATAAACTAGTATGTTTTGTAATTTATAAATCTTTTATTATATGGTGCTTCTACCGTTTGATTCTTATGAACATTCTCCTTTTTTTACAGGATAAACAGGGAATTCCCTGGTGGCTGGGACTTAGCTACAAAGGCATTTTCCAATATGATCATCATGATAAAGTGAAACCACGAAAGGTATGTGTATTATCATGAAAACCCTTACAGAGCTCAGTATTGTTCAGGATGTTTTGCTTTGTTATTTGAGAGTATTTCTTTCAAGGAAATGTGTACTGAGAAAAAGACCAAAAGCTAAATTTCTTCTGGAGTTTTAGTTGGCTGTCTGTGGCTTCAATGCACAATCACCCACTGGCTGCCTATTTCTAGAACAATTGGCAATTGGCCTGGAACAAGCATTCTGCAAAGAAAGTCAAAGTAAACTTAGAATGCCTGATCTGCATACTTGCTCTAGGCCTGTGACTCAACATATTGAGTCCCTGGAATCATTTTGTTTTCAAAGAAACTTGCTAAAGGAGCTACTGCTTCTTCTCAGACTATTTGCTGTATGTGGCCTATTTTTCCTAGAACATTCCTGGAGTGTGTAGCTATAAATATCACACTGAGATGACTTGCAGAAGTTCACAGAGAAGGATTATGGAGAACAGACCTACGAATACTAAACTGGCACCTAAAAAAGGAACGGGATGCACAATAATGATGCACAGCTGTTTCTTACATGAATAAAATGAGACTCTAATCAGTGGCTACACTCATAGCGATTTGTGATCTATATAGGTACTAGCGATTGCATTAGGTGCAACACACAGTATTGTTCTGCACTGTGATGATTGACTGAAATTATCAAAAGAAAATACAATCTATCAGCTAAAAATCTAAATGTTTAAAAACAATGGGAGGCTGACAGACCCGACAACTTGCTCATGGAGCGATTACCTGCTTACAGGACCCCTCATTCGCAAGTTATCGCTCCATGAGTGATTATATGTGAGCGCCCATGAATAGCTGCAGGAGCTGTCAGCCTCCAATTGTTTTCAGTGGGGCTTCTGCCTGCAGCTAATTGGAAGGAACCCTCACTGGTTCTCCCATGTCTAATCGGAAAGAGCCCCATTTGCAGGAGTGGGGCCATAAATGTTACAATATGATGGCCTCTAGACTTTTGAAGAGTACAGACTTACAGATACTTGGGTGATGCCGAACAAACGAAAAAGATGCAGTAGAAATGTTGCAATTTCTATCAATTCAGCTTTTGATCCTTATGTGTGGCTTAAGGCAACCTACTACCATCTCTGGCAAATATAAATATATCAAGTTTTGATGGTAGGTTTCCTTGTTCCAGTCACCAGAAAACTGGTTTGAAATGCTCGAAAAATGCCCTGTTTTTAGTCTATATACCCAAAGTCTGTAGAATATCTATTACTGCTCTTTTGCTCTCTTGCTCTTTTCTGTCTCTTTAAATCAAGCTGTTTGTTCAATATAAATAAGATTGCGATGGGGCACTACCATCTGAAATATACTGCTACAATCACCTTTTTGGTCAGTTTTGATTAACAGTCAAAAGGAAAAGGAAAATGTACCTTTTGGTGCTGCTTATCCCACCTAAATACATGCATTATTATCAGGGGTGGACTGACAACTCATGGGGCCCCTGGGCAATAGGGGATCATGGGGCCCCTGTGTCTATGCCCAAACTCAAAAAAGCCTATGAAAAAGGTACCAGGGGCATCTCATGGGGCCCCCTACTGACCCCGGGCCCTCGGGCAGTGCCCGAGTTTCCAAATGGTCAGTCCACCCCTGCTTATTATGCATGTCCATTTGAACTGATTTGAATGGAAAACTGCAGATCAAAGTAGCATACAGGGTTTATTTTTACAATGTATTGAAATGTAGTGTGTTGGTGGGAACAGACTACTGAAAACAACAGATTTGTTTAAGTCCATGTATTATGCCTGAGGTGGGGAATATGCAAACCGCATAACAATGCACCTGCTGGAACAAGGTCAAAAAAGCCCATGTATTCTCATAAGACACAATAGTGCTAACACATTTGTACATGGGCAATGTGGGAAAAAGATCAGCAGTCTCGTGATTTATTTGAAATGACTAGCAGGGTACAGTTACCAAAAAAATTGAGTGGACTTCAACCTAATACAAAATGTAGGCATTACATTATGAAATAGGCAGATCTAGTATCTTCCAGCCAACTCTCTATTATTATGATGATCTGCCATATTTTGTTACATTCACCTTTATTCATAGCAGTACTATGGGTGAGGTTAAGGGGTTTTAGCATAAAGTTGATTCTCTGGCAACTGTGGGTTAGTTTAAGTCTAAGATGCTCTCAGAGATACATAAAGTGATTATGACTGTTAGCTGGTTAAAGGGTACCTATTTATTTATTTCTAATAAATTAATGTAAACTAAAAGATAACACTTGTTGTCAACTTTTCACATGCACAGTAGATAGTGTAATTTACATTTAACAGAAGTGCCATGCACAAAGAAGGTGTCAGTGTTGGTCTAGACCCCTGCAGATAAATTAGTGTCCACCTCTTAGGTTTATGGTCTGTAAATACCCACATCCAAGCTGTAAATTGTTTCGGGCAATAAATGTCAGAATTTGTAAGTTCCACAAGATCTCACATAGCTGACACTGCATGGCAAAAATAATATGCAGAATAACAAGTAAATTAAATAACTATAATACAGCTGCTGTAGATCCTTTTTATAATACAGCTGCTGTAGACTGGCACACTAAAACTAACAGATTGCTTTAATCACATGTAAATGTTTGTCAAATTATTTAAAAAGTAGTTAAACATGTTTTTTTGACTGGTAAAAAAAAAACACAGGACTTGGTAGATTGTGATGTAATTTCCAATAAACTGTTTTTGTGTCGTTTAAATAGAACACGGGTCTCCAAACTATATAAGCAAAGGGCCAGTTTACTGCACTTCAGACTTTAGGGGGGCAGAATTGTGGCCGAGTGGGTGGGCGGAGAAAATGTCAGTGGGAGGAATAGTGCCCCATCATTGGGTTCAGTGGGAGAAATAGTGCCCCATCATTGGGGTCAGTGGGAGGAATAGTGCCCCATCATTGGGGTCAGTGGGAGGAATAGTGCTTCATGCCTGGTCACTTGGAGTAAAACAGTTACATAGTACCTGTGGTTAGTGGGAGGAGGAATATCACCCCCTCATGGGTATCAGTGGGCGGAATAGTGCCCCATCATTGGTATCCGTGGGAGGAATAATGCTCCATCATGGTGTCAGGGGGAGGAATAGTGCCCCATCATTGGTATCCGTGGGAGGAATAGTGCTCCATCATTGGGGTCAGTGGAAGGAATAGTGCTTCATGCCTAGTCACTTGAAGTAAAACAATTACATAGTGCCTGTGGTTAGTGAGAGGAGGAAATGCACCACCTCATTGGTATCAGTGGGAAGAATAGTGCCCCATCATTATTATCCGTGGGAGGAATAGTGCCCCATCATTGGTATCAGTGGGAGGAATAGTACCCCATCATTGGGGTCAGGGGGAGGACTAGTGCTCCATCATTGGGGTCAGTGGGAGAATTAGTGCCCCATCATTCATATCAGTTGGAGGAATAGTGTCCCATCATTGAAGTCAGTGGGAGCAATAGTGCCCATCGTAGGTGTCAGTGGGAGGAATAGTGCTCCATCATTGGTGTCAGTGGGAGTAATATTGCTCCAACATTGGGGTCAGTGGGTGAATTAGTGCCCCATCATTGGTATCAGTTGGAGGAATAGTGTCCCATCATTGGAGTCAGTGGGAGGAATAGTGCCCCATCGTAGGTGTCAGTGAAAGGAATAGTTCCCCATCATTGGAATCAGTGGGAGGAATAGTGCCCCATCATTGGAGTCAGTGGGAGGAAAAGTGCCCCATCGTTGGTGTCAGTGACAGGAATTATGCCCCAAATACCCAATAAAAGTTAGCAAAGGGCCGCAGCTTGGAGACCAATGGAACTCAATGTAGAATACTAGTACTATGGTGAGAATGGATGGAATCTAACGCAGCATAATACAAACATGCTAGACATTTAGGGAATAAAAATAAAGCAGTAACTGATTAACATTGAAGTAATATATTGTATCACTATATATATTCACTTGCATTTTTTCTGGGTTCAGGTATTGATGTAACAAAATGCAAAATGTAGGGAAGGTAATATTGTTCATACAGGCAGAGATTGTTATAATCTTGGAATTAAAATAACTGTTGCTTAAAAGAAGTATTCCAAAGGAAACAATTCCTGTCCTGCTGCCCTTGCTGCTGAACTTCGTTGTGCAGAGGAAAGAAGCAAGCTGGAAAATATTCTGAATTTCACACAATGAGTGTTTTGAAAGCTAGTGTCCCAAGCTGCGCTCTGTTTTTTTTATTGCCATCCCCTATGTAACTACAGGACACAGTAGTGACATAGAGGACTGCACTGATCTTCTGAATAATAGTTCAGCAGCACAGACAGCAGGACAAGTACATTTTAATGGTTTTCTTTGCAGGGTGTGCTTCTTTTCAGCTGTTTTAAATTAGCATAAGAGTTACTTTCAGGGTTTGTTCACACTTAGTACAGTGGCCTGCCTTTTTCCACACTGGATCAATGTGGTCACTGGTAAGGCAGATAGAAAACAATTGTTTTCTGAGTGCCTTGTTCACACCACAACACTGATGTGATGTACATTGGGTGAAAATGCAGACTGGACCACAGCATGGTACCAAATGTCACAGTACTGCAGCGCAGGAATGAAGTGGCACCACATGACAGTTCAAATAAAGTTACAGAAAAAGTAAACAGTGTGATGAGCTGAAACACGCATCTCACTGCTTAATGCCAGACCTCACACTGGCAGGTGCCTACATGGTAAAGTGCTATGTTTTACTGTGGGAGCAAGTGTGAACCAACCCTCAAGTTGAATTGTGAAGTATACAAAAAAAACAAACACCCATACTCACCTTCATGTGACACTGCAGCTGCACCAAGATGATTCTAAGACCAACAGCCGAGCCGTCATATGACCGCTGATCAGTCAGCTCTCAGTCTGGGCAGATCAGAGAGCAGTGATCGTCGGTCTCTGTCCCCTACTCTGCTCTTCCTCCACTCAATGTAGCACCAGGGGAGGTGGCTGGCACAGCTTGCTCCTGCTCTCAGTTGCATGCTGAAATTGGAGCCAGCTATCTTGAAGGCAGAGGGGTGGATTCCGGCAATATTGTCAGAATACTTTCTGAACTCTGCCCCGCCATGCAATAATCTACTGTCAGCTGGCTCAGGGTCACAGGAGAACACTAATAAATGTAATCCTGTGACCATAAGGAAGAGTATGGCCAAAAAAAGATTTGTCCATACTTCTCTTTTATGGCTGAACTGCGGGCAGTTGTTAAAAAAATATGAATTCAGTTATTTAACCACTTGCCTACCGGGCACTTATACCCCCTTCTTTACCAGGCCAATTTTCAACTTTCAGCGCTGTCACACTTTGATTGACAATTGCGCAGTCATGCAAGATTGTACCCATATGAAAGTTTTATAATTTTTTTCCCACAAATAGAGCTTTCTTTTGGTGGTATTTAATCGCCGCTGGGCACTTTACTTTTTGCGCTATAAACAAAAAAATTGCAACAAATTTGAAAAATTAAAAGTTTCTTTGTTTCTATTATAAAATTTTTCAAACAGGTAATTTTTCTCCTTCACTGATGTGCGTTGATGAGGCAGCACTGATGGGCACTGATAGGCGGCACTGATGGGCAATGATAGGCAGCACAGATGGGCAATGATAGGCAGCACTGATAGGTGGCACTGAAAGGCAGCACTAATGAGGTGGCACGGATAGGCGGCACTGATAGGCGGCACTAATGAGGTGTCACGGATAGGCGGCACTGATAGGTGGCACTGATAGACAGCATTGATAGGTGGCACTGACTGGCATCACTGCTGGGCACTGACTGGCGGCACTGCTAGGCATTGACTGGCGCAACTGCTGGGCACTGACTGGCACAACCACTGGGCAATGACTGGTGGCACTGACTGGCAGCACTGCTGGGCTGCACTAATGGACACTGGTGGGCACAGGTGGGTGGGCACAGGTGGGTGGCACTGCTGAGCACAGGTAGGTGACACTTCTGGGCACAGGTGTGTGACACTACTGGGTGGCACAGGTGGGTGCACTGCTGGACACAGGAGGGTGCACTGATGGGCACAGGTGGGCGCACTGCTGGGCACAGGTGGGTGCACTGCTGGGCACAGGTGGGCGGAACTGGTGGGTGGCACTGCTGGGCACCGATCATCAGGGCACTGATCAGCAGTGCCCTTATGATCGGTGCCAATCCCTAGTCTGACAACTGCCGGTTCTCGGCAGTACTTTCCTCACGCTCTGACAGTGTGAGGAAAGTGCAGCCAAGAACCGGCAATTGCATTTCCCGGTGATCAGCGTGTCATTGGACACGGCTGATCACGTGGTAAAAGGCCGCTGTGATTGGCCTTTTACCACATCATATGATCAGCTGTGTCCGTAGGACACAGCGATCACGGAGATTGCCGGGTGCGCACCCCCGGGGGCGCGCAGGAGAGCGCGTTCTGGGAGGACGTCATATGACACCCTCCCAGAACTGGCCGGCCGCAGTGTAGCTGTTATTCGGCTATCTGCGGTCGGCAAGTAGTTACTTGTGAAAAAATAACCTGGCATACGTATCCACTAAAAGCCTCTTGTAATCTACCTGTAAAAGGAAGGGACCGAAGACAAGCAGGCCTCTACTATTTTGCACAGTGCTGTCAGTCAACAGCTTGAGCAAGATTACCGGAAGAGAAAGCAGAATGATGAACACATTTGTCAGTGTGATGCTTTCCTTTCATTGTTCAGACACAAGCTGGGGTCAGGTTTGTGTCCAGCTGTAATACCTAACTGGAGAATACGAAATTGAAGTCACTGACCTGGGTATGCCATTATGGAAGGGGGCCTGTATCACAAGACAGGCAGAACTTGCTGTGTTCTATCTGTGTATTTAGCTGCTTGTCTGGAATTCAGCTTTAAGCATGTGGGCAGTGACCAGGAAGGTATCTTGGTCTTATTGAATTCAAGATACATCAAACATTCTTCAATTACAAGCAGACTCCGGAAAGCACTTACTAGTAATCCCATTTCTATCTGCTATTTATCTTTCTAATTGATTAACTAAGAAATCTGCATTAATGTTAAGTTATTGAAGCTAAATATATACTCAAAAATTATGTTACTGTTTCCAGATACCTAGATTGTGTGCAAAGGAGCAATAAGCCTTATTGCATTTGTCTAAATACACCTACATACTTCCCAACCATTCCTTACTTGGTACCATATCCTATGTCTTTATGTTCACTTATAATGTACCTGTTTGTACTGTAAATAAATTCAATATCATGATTCAAAATGTGTATTATATCTTCCAAATATTTATTACAGGTACTTATATAACGCTGTCAATTTTACACAGCGCTTTACATATATATTTTATATTCACATCAGTCCCTAACCCTCAAGGGACTTATAATCTAAAGTCCCTACTTTACATTCATACATATACATACTAGGGCCAATTTAGACAAGATCCAATTAGCCTACCAGCGTGTCTTTGGAGTGTGGAAGGAAGCCAGAGTACCCAGAGGAAACCTACGCAGGCACAGGGAGAACATGCAAACTCCAGGCAGGTAGTGTCATGGTTGGGATTTGAACCAACGACCCTAGTACTGCCAGGCAGAAGTGCTAACCATTTAGCCACTGTGCTGCCTGTTTTAGTTTTTTTCCCTTTGTTTTCATCTGGTGGTCTAACCATAAGGGCTCTTTAACAGGGGCATTGAAAATTGATGTTTGGGTCACGTTTTTCTGCTTCAAAAAAATTGATTTATGATCTATTGGTTGTTGTAACACTTTTGGTTATGAGCATATGATACGTTTTCCTTGGATTAGTTCATTTGTTCTTTGGCATATATAAGTGTGCTCTTTAAGCCTTGCATCTTAAGTACACTACTTACTTTGACCACTTTGCTTGGTGGGAAGATTGTGTGTTTGGGACATATTATTCACATGATTTTTAGCTTTTAAATATGTCAATCACCTGCCATCAGGGCCAGTCTGATGCTTAGATAGAAGAGGCACCCATCTTGCCCACTGCAGCTAGGGAGGTACAAACTGGGGTGGACTGTTGTCCAACAAACGTGACAGTTGTCAGGACAAATAGAATACAATCACCCACACAAAAACAGTTCCTGCCACTAGGATTGTCAAAACCCCTATCACTGTCAATTTTGTTGGACAAGCACCTGAATTAAAAAATTGAATTCACATGCTGATTAATAATATTGTATGTTTAACAGCATACAATTATTGAATAAAGATTTTTTTGCTTTGCAATAGTGGCCCTTTAACAACAGGTATCTATCACCCCGTCATTTGTAAGATTGTAAGAAGCCAAGCAGTTTTCGTGTTGTTTCCTCTTCAAGATTTGTTCCTTAGCTCAGAATTAAAAGTGTGGGCGGTGTGTCCGCCACTGGCCAAACTGAATTGTACAACTTGTACTATGATAAACAGTTATTCCTACAGCAGCTCTTAATTATTTGGTAGAATAAACAAACTCAGCTCTAGACTTCCATGTTGGGTGCTAGAAGAGGAGCCAGACAGCCACAGACAACTAACATGCATACAGCAAAAGAAGGGAAATCTGCTCTTATATCAAAAACTTTCATCACTTTTAGAAGCCCTTGAGAAAAATAAAAGGAGAGAGCTGGCTACAACTGTGTTTACTTAAGCTTTGTTTAACTATGTTATAGAATAAGATTGGTTTTTGTGGCCTTGTGACAAAACTTGGCAATTCAGTATGAGGAACAGACATAAGCAGTGGTATCTTTTTCAGGAAAAATTGCACGTCAAAGTGATCAAATACATCCAGAGATAAAGACAACTGAATATGTATGCATATCTTGTAAAAGTCAGGTTTGGCTTACCTTTTTAGCCTCCGTGTTATTGTTTTAATGTGATAGGCAGTTTCACCGATTAAATATGAGGCATGGGAGCTAGAATGGGGCAGTATGAAGCTTGAATTTTACAAAAAGGTCAAGATTTACTTATACCATAAGCTGTCTATGTCCATAGACCTTCAGGCATGCAGTTGTTACTGCTTGTGCATGTTTTACATCATATACTCTAGCTTCTTCACTAGCTTTGTAACTATGTTTATGCTACATTATTTCTTTTAAGTCTATATTTTTGTTATTGATTGTAATGTACACTATATTGCCAAACATATTGGGACACCTACCTTTACACACACATGAATTTTAATGGCATCCCAGTCTTAGTCCTTAGGGTTCAATATTGAGTTGGCCCACCCTTTGCAGCTATAACAACTTCAACTCTTCTGGGAAGGTTTAGGAGTGTATCAATGGGAATGTTTGAGCATTCTTCCAGAAGTGCATTTGTGAGTTCAGGCACTGATGTGGGATGAGAAAGCATGGCTCGCAGTCTCTGCTCTAATTCATCCTAAAGGTGTTCTATTGGGTTGAGGTCAGGACTCCTCCACAAATTCGCTCATCCATGTCTTTATGGATCTTGCTTTGTGCACTGGTGCTCAGTCATGTTGGAACAGGAAGGGGCCATCCCCAAACTGTTCCCAAAAGGTTGGGAGCATGAAATTGGCCAAAATGTCTTGGTGTGATGACACCTTAAGAGTTCCCTTCACTGGAACCAAGTCCAACCCCTGAAAAACAGCTCCACATCATAATATCCCCTCTACCAAACTTTACACTTGGCACAATGCAGTCAGGCAAGTACCGTTCTCCTGGCAACCACCAATACCAGACATGTCCATTGGATTGCCAGACAGAGAAACGTAATTCGACACTCCAGAGAACATGTCTCCACTGCTCTAGAGTTGAGTGGCGGCTTGATTTACACCACTACATCCGACTCTTTGCATTCCACTTGGTGATGTAAAGCTTGGATGCAGCTGCTTGGCCATGGAAACCCATTCCATGAAGCTCTCTATGCACTGTTGTTGTGCTAATCTGAAGGCCACACAAACTTTGGAGGTCTTTAACTATTGAGTCTGCAGACAGTTGGCCACTTCTGCGCACTGTGCGCTTCAGTATGCACTGACCCCACTCTGTCATTTTACGTGGCCTACCACTTCATGGCTGAGTTGCTGTTGTTCCCAGTTGCTTCCACCTTATTATAATACCACTAACAGTTGACCGTGGAATATTTAGTAGCAATTAAATTTCACGGATGAACTTATTGCACAGGTAGCAACCTATCACGATACCATGCTTGAATTCACTGAGCTCCTGAGAGCAACCATTATTTCACAAATGTTTGTAGAAGCAGTCTGCATGCCTAGGTGCTTGTTTTATACACGTGTGGCCATGAAGGTGATTGGAACATCTGAATCCAATGATTTGGAGGGGTGTCCCAATATTTTTGGCAATATAATGTCAATGTAAAAGTAGATAATCTCAGCAATGTGTGATCCGATTGCAATCAAATATACACATGGGGTCAGCAATATTTAATGAATACATATTAAGACTCATTTTAATACTTAGGTTGTGCAGTTACATAGTTGCATTGCTCCCTTATCTCTGAAAAAGTCTAAGGGTAGCTATTAACAGCCCAATAGTTGCAGGTATTGCTCCCAGTTTCAAGCATCACTTATGGTTATTGAGCCATTTGTGAACTTCTACCAGAAGGTAAAGACAGCGTCTGTTCCAGGAGGTGTACCAGCATGTTAAAAACATATCTCTGCAAGTAGACCTAATCCCTTAGACCACTTTGGTTTAGAATGATGGATCATGTTGCTGCTGTTGCTGTTAGGTTTAAATTTGATTGGTTCCCAATTTTTGTGACTAGTTCGAGGACAGGAAGACAGCTCGTTTCTCATTTTTTTCAGAGATATCTGCCCATTTATGGCACTCTATGGTACAAGTCTGACTGACTGAAAACAATAAACTAAACTGAACTCTTAAGAGTCACCAATAGACAGGGAACAATAATTATATTCCCTTATGTACAGTAAATGGGGCATTACCGACTCTATATATAAAATATGCTCCTCTATGATGGGATCTAAAATTAGTCTCTAGGCTGGGTGTCTTTGAGGTATACAATTGGTTTGCCAGGCTTGGTTATGTCAACCAGCTGATTTTGTTTTAATCCAAGAAAATGCAAGTCTGGGATATCTTCCTACTCTTCTCCCTTTCTCCTCTGTAAGCATAAGTGTGCACTCTCAGGTGAACTAAGGGTGCATGTTTGCAGAAGGGACTTATGTAAGACAATTTCATGTGTCCAACTGCCATCTGATGTCATAGGAACCATCCCACAAGTCAGTGTCTAAACAACTAGTTATTTGCTGCCCAGCCTAAATGATCTGATTACATGGGACATATTTAGCTATAACTTTTACATTCAGGTTACAAAGTCAAAAAAGCACTCTAATATCAGAATAAACATGACAGGATCACCAGAGCAACCTCATGGTGACAAGGCCAAAAGAGGCTGATATATATTGCCAGGTTTATTTCAGCATTTTCTCACTCATATTGTTTTTAAACCCACTTTTCATAACTGTTAGTAGAGAAGAAAAATCTGGTCCGCTGCACATCTGACAAAATCACTTTTATTTGGACATATTCAAATTATACACTCCACATTGTAGAAAAGAGGGAACATACCATTCCAGCTAACACATTTCTCGCCACCGTCAGAGCTTAATGGTGGTGTGAAATGCATTAGCTGGAGTGCTATATTATCTCTTTTCTACATTGTGGAGTATCTAATTTGAATATGTCCAAAAAAAGGGGATTTTATCGGATGTGCGGCTGACTGGATTTTTTTTCTCTACAATGATGACTGTAATGACCAGGGCCTGCACCTGCTAGTGTGCAGTGGAGGTGATACAGGTGGAGACCAACCTTGAGTGGTGATTTCTTTTCATTTATAACTGTTATTTATTTGCTCTACATTTTTTATAATTCCTTAAATACATGGGCATATACTTTATGAATACTCTTCTATGGTTAGGAGACCCATAAATGCTTTCATTAGTCAAAATTTTTAAAAATTAGCACAAGGAACACTACTTACTATTAATCTGATGTGTCCCTTGTGCTACTGGTTTCTGCATTCATTGTACTCTTCCTCCTCTGATTCTCCCCCTACCCCCACCACCATAATCTTGGTCTAACAGAGCCAATGGACCTGTCATATGCTCACCCTTTATTCTCCTCTCCTCTATTCATAGAAGCTATACTATATCTTCCTTAAATAAAAAACTGTCTATGAATGGAGGAGACAGATCTTTCATTCATCAACTCATCCTCCATTTATTAGCGTCCACGAAATTTACTTTATGAGTTTTTATTTATGTGAGTAAAGTATTACACTAGAATAATTTATTAATGATAATAATGCTATACATGGTGTACCGTATATGTTTCTGTTACATAAGGTTTAGTTTGTCTCACTTTGAGTGGTTAATACAAAGTTCATTGACATGTGGAACTTTAATGGTATTACATGGTGACTAAAGGACAGTAAACTATATGCTGTGTTGTAACGGTTAAATGGGGCAATGGCCTAGCAAGCAATTGGTTCATTTGGTGAGAAAAAGGTCTGAGTAGATAGCAGCATCATCCTGATATATTACTTGCATAGCTCTAGTCTTAATATAGCATGAGGTTACTTTGTTAATGGATTCCAATAAGGAGAGTAAAACATCCCTGCCTAAAACAAGCTAAAAGCACAGTATTGCTTTTATGAATGAGAAGGTCATATCGATGTCAGGCTTACATCTGCCACTGAATTAAGAGGATTGGTTTGGGATCTCAGACAGTATGTGGTTTGATGGATGAGGAATTCATTTAAGGGAACATCTTGGATACATTAGCAGGTCATATTAGAAAGGGAAACCAGCTTTTGTTTCTAAAGCAGGATGTCAACAGCTCACCGGAAAAAGATTAGGTCTGTCCTTTTTTTATCATCATTCCCAAACATTTGCACAATTCGGATGGAATTTAATAAGCAGTGGGCTGAGACCACAACATTTATTGTAGGTCTGTATGGGATAGCAACAGAGAGATTAATGTCTGGAGATGAGCGGAAGGCTGGACCACCAGGAAATAAAACCGTTGAAAAAAAAGAACAAATCAGGCTGGGATTTGAACAATGTTCCTGACATTTCTTTAGCTGGGTTGAAATGCAGAATGGTATTTTCCAGAGTAAATGAGTATTTGTCTATAGAGCATGGCTCAGAGGATTGTATTGCTGACTGATGTTATACACAACTGTTTACAGATTTAGTTTTATTATCCTGGCATTTATTCATCCTAAAATGAATTAAAATAGCTAATATTTGGTTTTGCTTCAATCACTAGCAGGGCAGTCCTTTTTTTTTCAATTCCAGTATGTTTCCTTTGTGCGATTTTTGTTATTTTTTTTTTTTTTTTTACTTTTAACAAAAACTGATCTTCCTAGCAATAGCTGTATGATACATTCAATGCTTTGTTAAAATCTACAGACCTACACTTTACTTTTGTTTCCTGGAATAAAAGAAACCTCCCATAAGGAAAATATGGGGACTGTCTTTGATAATCCCCTCCTGAACATGCTGTTTGGCTGGTTCTCCTACCCATCCTTTCTCTTCAACATGTTGAGTTGCTGTCCTGAAACAAGTGGGCAGCCAGTGAGGTCAGAATGCATGTATACTTGTTCCAGGTTGAATGTTTTGAAGCTGTTGAATCACCATAACAGTGAGCTGGACAGGTGTAGTAACTAGACAAGGAGTTAAGTAAAGCTCCACCGTGAGTGCCACTCACACCTTGCCACTATGAGTCGCACTCGAGGTGTCCACCTTAATTGGCCTCATCGGCAGCATAGAACTGGCCGTGGGGCAACCAACATTTTCAGTAGGAAATCAACAATTGCAATCTATTATGTGTCTTTCATGACAGGTTTGAGTTCCAAGAATTCAGCCACTTTCTAAAAATGTTCAGGATTACTAGGGGTGAAGTCAAATGAGGTGTATACCACCTTGTGGAGTTATCTCTATAATGCCTATTTTTTTTACTGAGCACTGGGAACATAGCTATTGCTGGACTTCTGGTGCTCCAGAGCTGGACCTTCTGTTCTCTGCTCCTGGAGCTGTAGAGTCCTATGCAACCACTCTACCCACCCCTTCCATCCTTTTGCCCAGTCACAGAGCACTTTGTATTATGTGAACCCATTCACAAAATACAAAGCCTTCTGTGAAGGGGCAGCAGAAGACTGGGAGTATAGTGATAACTGCACTCCCTACGCTCAGTAAAACTGTTAGTTGTAAATAGAAGGGATAAGTCCATGAGGTGGACTTGGATTTAACTCATAGTAATTCAGCACATTTTAGACAATAGCTGAATTCCTGGAATTCGGCTTTAGGCCTCATGCACATGGTAACACTCCGAACATGGTAGATTTTTTCTGCCAGAAATTGCCAGAAAAAATACCTCTAATGTTGCTTATGTATGCCATATTGCATTCAGAGTAAATGCATTCAACTAGTCAGAATATTATTTTATTCTAGCCATTGGAATAATTTGCTCACATATGCATGCTTGTTTGCATTTAGACATATTTACGCATGTACACACTTAAAAACCATTGATAACCTGCGCACGTGCATTTTTTTTCTGCCCCCGAACACTGCAGACAAATAAACATCCGCGTGTGCATAGCCACATAAAATGACATGCAGCTGCATTCATAAATTTAACAAAAAATGCCAGACGCCCTTAGCAGTGACATTTCTTATGAAACTGAAAGAAAGTTGCTGATCAACGATATTTATTCTGGCCATTGAAATTAATTAACACTCAAGTGCTAACTGCGCCTAGTGGTAATATATGTTTTGATGCGTTTACATGCATCAAGAGTTTTTTCTGCCAAAATGCCACTTCTTCTGGACGCGCTTGCAGTGGGTTTTTCTTTCTACCTGTATACTCCTCTAAAAGCTTATGTGTGCATGGACACATATGCCAACATTCAAGGATGTTTAGAGACAGAAAATTGAAATGTTGGATGCCCCTAGGAGGAGCTGAAAGAATGTCCAGGTTCATGAGGCCTAAGTGGGACTTTAACTTGGAACAAATATGTGCTTATTAGGTGTCTGACACCAGAATCTTTGTTCTGGCTTACTGTACCAACATGTAGTAAAAAAAAACAATAGGGATGACAGGCCTGAAGAAAGCTCAGCAGTGGCAGCTCTTATATATCTGTCATAGCACAATCATTACAAGGTTCCCAAACAGCATAGTGACTATTTGTGAGAATGGTGTCATAGATGTGACGCATCCTGTTTTCCTGTGGAGTTTTATTGTCCTGTTATTGGGTATCTTCATCCCACTAAGTAGTAAAGCACTGACAACTGTGCACTGACTGAGTCAGAGGGCCATAAAGAGATCTAGAAGGCTATTGTATGTTCTCCCTCAAAACTTTGCAGGGTCATTGCTAAACTGAATTATGCTCTTTCCCTTTATACTTTGATTGGTAAATTAGGAATATATTCAGAGCTTGCGTTCATAATTTATTTATTTCAGGTACTTATGTAGTACCCTCAATTTACGCAGCGCTTTACATGCATATATTGTACATTCACATCAGTCCCTAACCCTCAAGGAGCATACAATCTGAAGTCCCCAACTCACATTCATACATACACATACTAGGGACAATTTAGACAGGAGCCAATTAACCTACCAACATGTCTTTGGAGTGTGGGAGGAAACCACAGTACCTGGAGGAAACCCACGCAGTCTCAGGGAGAACATGCAAACTCCAGGCAGGTGGTGCCGGGGTTGGGAAATGAACCAGCGACCCTAGTACTGCCAGGCAGAAGTGCTAACCATTTAGCCACTGTGCTGCCCAATATTTCACAGCTGATTATAAATGTAGCTTAAACAGTTAAAGTTGTATTAAAGCCAAAACAAAAAATGTAATATATTTCAACTTACAAAGCCTTAGATGTGGTGGCTGCATTAGTTTTCATTTTTGAGGCTTTTTTCTCTCTCTTTCCCCCTGGCCATTAACACATCTCCTGCATTAGCATGCCCCCACTCTGTCCTGTATTAGCATGCCCCCACTAGGGGACAGCTTTGGACAGCAACATTGTCAGTCTGGTGGGGCGAGGGGAGTGTTAGATGTGCTGTCAAAGTGGTCTCCAAACTACGGCCCGGGGGCCAGATGTGGCCCTTGGCTTGCTTTTATCTGACCCTTGGGGCACTATTTTATCCACTGATACCAACAATGGGGCATAATTCGCTCCACTGACACCAATCATGTGCCACTATTCCTCACAATGACACCAACAATGGAGCCAGTGACACAAATGATGGGGCACAATTCCTCACAATGACACCAACGAAGGGGCATGGTTTACTCCCACTGACATCTGGACCTTTTCTACTCAAACTGGCCATAGTCCGCCCCCCCCCCCCCTCAAAGTCTAGAGGACAGTAAACTGACCCTTTGGGCTTTCAGATTGAAATACCCTACACAAATTGCAACAAAAAGCCAAACTCCAGCTAACACTTTATAAGCAGTTCCAACAGTTTTCTTTCTTTTGGGATTAAGGTTTTACATAAATAAAGAAAAGGTGGTCATTGTAAGCACTCTTGCTGTGGTGGCTGTATTAGTTCTCTTTTTTTCAGGTGTTTTTTCTCTCTGTTTTAACCTGGTGATATAGCCAATATTAGAATGCCTACACTCTGAATGAAGGACCAACACTTTGGAGAGACAACTTTGGACAGCAGTTTTGTCAGTTTGGTGGACAGTTAGTGTTAGGCTCCATTTACTTCTGAGCGTAGCATTTTTGAGTATTTTGTAGCACGCGTTTATGCATGGTTGTGTGTGATTTGCTCTTGCGATTTCTGACTTTTTGAGTTCTGGCATTTTTGTATTAGCCAGTAGAGAAAATTTTAATCTGTGACATCAATTGTTGCCATGTTTTGCCAAGCCAGAAAAACGCTCTTGGTCTTGGCGAAAGCACATGAAAACTCATGATTTGCGTTTTTCCATGTATTTCTATGGGAATTAAAAAGGAACCAAAAATGCATCAATCTGCCTGAATGGAGCTACAAAAGTAGCTCCAAGACTTTTTTGAGCTTCAAGCATTCTGCTTCAGGGGGACTTGGAGTGGAGTTGTGAACCATCTCCATAGAGTAATATTCATTTTTTTTCCCTGAGCATTTTGGAGCTTTGAGCTTTGCACTACAAAATGCTCAGGTGTGAAAAGGGACTTACATACACTAGCAGATTTAGATACACTAATCAACAAAAGCCAAAATCCAGCTAACACTTTATAAGCAGTTCCGGCAACAGTTTTTTTTTCTTCATTTCATTTTACATAAATGAATAAAAGCTGTAAGCTCCCTTGTCAGTGTTAAATGGTTTGTCTCAGCCCCCTAACTGCCACATCTGCAGGACAGCTTGTTCTGTTGAAAAAAAAATTACAAACTCGCTGGCAGGATCACCAAGTGAAAATAAAAGAAAGAAAGCCAAAAAAAATAATGAAACCGTCACACCTAGGAACTGGTAAGCTGTAATAATAATAAATGTTTGAATTTGGATTTAATATCACTTTAAGGCTGGACAGCTAAATGCTTGTTCTGCACAGACAACATCAAAGAGATGTATACACAAAGTGTAACCAAAGAGCAATTGGAATGATAAATGTACACAATCTGATCTATAGCAGGACCTTCTCATCTTGTTCAGGGCTGTAAATCAGACTCAACAGCCCTTATCCTGGCATCTAGGCAGTGCTGTATCTGGATATTTGAAGGCTAATGGCTAGTAATGTTTTCTTTCCTTGCTTCCTGCCCCACACTGTACTTTCTCATATATGGGCATTGTGTTGGTTCCTCATATATACACCAGCGTTATGTATGCTTCTCCATATATACACAGCCTAGTGGTATATTTTATACTTCCGTACTACATGAGCCAAATAATACATGCTAAGAAAAACGTTTTAATATGACAAGACAAATATTATGAAAAGAAATTGTCATACTCATCCAGATAATTGATTGCGGATTAGTCTATAGCTACAGAATACCATCCAATAATACTATACCTTGAGTAAATAGATATGTTGTGTATATTCACTTTCACTTATGCATACTATACACTGGCAATGATTTTTATTTGTGTCTACAACAGCCATGGTAAGAGATAGGTTCACAACTGAGCGGGTGTTACATAGTTAGTCTGGCTAAAAAAAGACAAAAGTCCATCAAGTTAAAAAAAAAAAAAGTTATATTCCTACACCCACAGTTGATCCAGAGGAAGATATGGGAAGGTGTATATCACATACCATCCTGCAAAGCAAAAAAAAGCACACTGCTGTTTAGCAGATGCGTGGGAGTGCCATTAATATTAATGGCACCCGCACACACTGCATTTTTGGAAAAGGCGCAGGGACCATTTCCTAATGGGATTTGTAGTTCCGCAACACCTGGAGGGCCGCAGGCTGAGCACCCATGATCCTAGGCAATGCCTCATGGGATTTGTAGTTCCGTAACACCTGGAGGGCCGCAGGTTGAGCACCCATGATCCTAGGCAATGCCTCATGGGATTTGTAGTTCCGCAACACCTGGATGGCCGCAGGTTGAGCACCCATGATCCTAGGCTATGCCTCATGGGATTTGTAGTTCCTCAACACCTGGAGGGCCGCAGGTTGAGCACCCATGATCCTAAGTATGCCTCATGGGATTTGTAGTTCCGCAACACCTGGATGGCCGCAGGTTGAGACCCATGGTCCTAGGCAATGCCTCATGGGATTTGTAGTTCCGCAACACCTGGAGGGCCGCAGATTGAGCACCCATGATCCTAGGCAGTGCCTCATGGGATTTATAGTTCCGCAACACCTGGATGGCCGCAGGTTGAGACCCATGGTCCTAGGCAATGCCTCATGGGATTTGTAGTTCTGCAACACCTGGAGGGCCGCAGGTTGAGCACCCATGATCCTAGCCTAACACCATGTGTGTAAATCAGAGCCAGTCAGATATCTATGATGTGTGCTGAGAATTGTTATATAGTAAATAAGATAGTGAACATGCTCTGTGGAAGTATACCTTATGGCACCACTCCATGCTGTGGATGGAAGGGCAAAGATCACCCCACTAGCAAGTGAAAAGAGGGGAGCATGAGTCCAAGCGATTCCAGTGTCAGCCAATACTAGTGAAGGGATGGACACTGCTCAACCGACCCCAGGAGTCCAATGTTTAGGAATGGCCTTACCCACTGACACGTTTCGCCCCACCCACCGGGGGTTGGTCACAGAGGTCTGTGGGCAGGACGAAACGTGCTAGAGGGCCCAGAATGGCGGCTGAGGCCATTCCTTAACATTGGACTCCTGGGGTAGGTTGAGCAGCATCCATCCCTTCACATGCTGTGTGGCAGGAAATAAACTTTCAACATTCTCATATCTAGCAGATAATAGCAGGTATTTTCAGATTTGAAATAAAAACATGATTTATAACATGTAGTCAATGCAACAATGTGGGTTTAGTTATACTGTTTATTGTGTACAGCTGTATGGATAACATGTCTGCTTAAACTGTTGCAAAATGAGCAACTGTTTGTAGCAGCAAAAACTGGCACAGAAGCTGAAATAGATAATAAACAATTATTAGGACCCCATTAATGGCTCCCTCACTTTACTATCTACCTACAGACTACAAACATATAACGCTGCCTTAGATTAGGAAACCTCCTGAAAGCATCCAGTACAAAAAAAAAAACTCCCTCACCCTGGGGTGACAATGCATTATCTATGTGTGGAACAGGACACAGCACAATGATGTGGTATTATTGTAAACCTGAGATGAAGTGCCCTAATTACTCCCAGAGGTATAAATCACTGCTAGGAAAAAAGGACTGGTTTTTTTCTGATCCTCATACACTAGTCATGCTCTTTTACACTGATTTTGCATTTATATAAACAGATACAAATGGAAATGTACTACTTTTTTTTTTCATTTCTATTGATGCAATGTGATGATTCACTAAAACAGGAGAGAAGAATGGATTGGATGCCAATAGCAACCAATTGTGTTCCAGCTTTATTTGATGCACACATTAAGTACAAATCCTGATTAGTTACTATGGGCAACAACGTTTCTTATTTGTTAAATTTTCTTTTATCTATTTTTTATGAATGAGCCTCACTATATATAAATTTTAAGAAAATAGGTGTAATTTGCTGTCTGATTGAAGTTATTTCCCTCACACAAAGTACTATTATACATCTGCCTAATACAGTAGGACATGCTAAAATACACAGTTTACAATGCCTTTTTTGTATATAAACCCTAGTAATAAACTTCTCTTATATCCACTTCATCTCTCACACCTGTTCACCCCCTATGGACCAGAGCAATTTTTACATTTCTGCTACGGACCTGTTTATTTGGCGATAACTTTTTTCATTACTTAAGATAAAAATGTACTACATATATTTTATATCTTAAGTAATTTATAAGGACAAACAAGACTTTCTTTTCATGAATATTGTCTTGCAACAATTATTTTTTTTCGCAATCCTTAAACAATTAAACTTAACAAAATGTTTTTGTTTTTTGAGCAGTGTTAGTTTAAAAATAAATTGTGTTACTGCACATAAAAGTGTAGATTTTATTCTGTAATTGGTCCTGTTGTAAAATGATACTAAAATTATGAGTCTGGTGCAAAGCATTGCAAAGTTATTTACAAATGAAATAAAGTGCGTTTTTTTTTTTTAATTTTGTGCTTTTTTTTTTCAATGTGTATAAAGTATGTTAAAGGTGTAAAAACATTAACAAACAAAACAAACAAAAGCAAAATAAAGTTTAAATATTATTAGTTAATTAAATAGAAACTAAGAAAAAAAAACAGCAGGAAAATACCAGTTGAATGGAGAAGGGAAATAAGGAGGTAATTAGGGCTGATTAGAGTAAGCTAAGGGTTAATAAGGGGTTAAACAGAGGAATATTTAATGAAAAAAAAACTTTTTTTTTTACTTGTCAGTTTGCTTTAACTGCCAGATGGAAGTTCATCCCTTTACTCTGTAGATGAATAAACAGATACAAAATGAAACAATGTTTCTTGTGAGCAATGTTGTTGATAAACAGTGCCAGACTGATTTTCTTTGACAGTTTAAGCTGTCAGAACTTTCTGTGTGCTCAGCAATATTCTTTGACTAATCAGAGCTGAATTGCCCAGTACTGTGACAGGGAAGGTCCTGGAAGCAAGGCAGAAGGACTGGACATGTTACACATGCCCTCTGTACAATGATGACATTTTTCTTGGGTGTGTCTAATACATCCAGAGTCTGCAGCTGGTTACCCTCCATTTTTGGTTTAATATACAATTGAACATGTTTTATGTGTTCAATAAGCGCTAATAAAAAACCTGATTATCCTGCCAGACATTTAGTGAGTTGATAACCTCCTATAAATTCATCCTCCATTGACTATATAAGTTAGCTCTGCTCCCAGCTCTCTCTGTGGTCTATAGAATGCCCCTTATGTTTTGGAGAATAGAAGGTGGGAGGTATTATATAGTCCTAAATGTGTTCTGTCCTGTGCTGCTCCATCATAGGTACAGTACAGCGAGTGAGCATTGTCATCCTAGGACAGGAAGTAATTATTATGCAGGGTCACCTGGTGGAAAAAAAATGAAAAATAGAAAAAAAAATGAAAAAAGAAAACTAATTCAGCCACTACATCTAAGGATTGATCAGCCAGAATATATTACATTTTTGTTCTTGGGTTTAGGTACACTTTAATAACTCACATCTATTCATGTCATCCAATAAAAAAAGACTATATTTAAAATGTTAGTTTGCCTTTTCAGAAGTAATGAAAAGATGAACTAACACCCTACACTCTCCTCACCCACTGTTCTGCAGTCACCTCTGTGGGTGGTTCAGTTTCACCATCCATGCACCCTGGTGCAGCAGTCCTGGGGTTGGAAAAATGTGCTGTTCTTCCTCTTCTTTCCTAGGGATGGCAGGATGAATCTGAATTCTTCTCAAATTTGCTCTCATCCATCCTGGTATCCTTTAGAAAAGAAGAAGAAGAACAGTACCATTTTAAAATCTCAGGACTGCTGCACTGGGCTGCATGGATAGTGAAACTGTATCACCCACAGAGGTGAGTGCAGCAGAGACTGGATTGGTGGGGAGGATGTAAGGTGTTTAGTTAAAATTTTTCTGAAAAGGTGAACTAACACTTTAAACAACTCAAGCTTTGGTTACCTCTGTCTGTTAAAAAAAAACAAAAAACATATTGAACCACTTGTATTATAACGGAAGTCTACAATACACAATCAAAATTGCTAGAAGTACATGTAAACACTCACTTTGTAAAACTTCCCATTCAGTTTATAATATAAATTAAAGGCAAAACATTACATATTAAAAAAAGCATTATAAATACATGTTTTCCCTTTTATATAAATGATCACATACCAACTGTTCTCAGTTGCATAAGGAGTTCAGAGAGCTGTGGGAGGAGAAACAGCAGCACACCTGTCTTCCCAGTGAATGACTGGGGGGGGGGGGCGTGTCAGCTCATGTCCAATCATTGGAGGAGAGCAGACTGAGTTCTCAGCACAGCTAGAGAATTGACCATGTTGTGTTTTCCTGCCTAGTGTGGTCAGTTTTTTTTTATTAGGAAATCAGAGGGGCGAGCAGGATCACCAGGTATTTCACAAAAAGGCAGCAACACAAAGAGAACAGAATACTTTTTCATACAAGCACATGGTACAGCAGGCACATATCAGGAATATGAAATGTTGGATTTACATATTCCTTAAATCCAGAAGTGCTTTGAACAAGGCTTTTAAACAGAAGCTGAAAATATGGGACATACTGCTGGACACTGGCCATAGAAAATGATCAAAAGATTAGACCCATGCATAATATGTAAGGATGGCAGGCAACTCTGCGGTCTCTTTTTTCCAATTTTACCCAGATTTATTTGTAGGTGCCTTCCTTACAGATTAGGTAGATGGATTGGGACATAACCTTGGCAGTTTGCAGGAAGAATTGAATCAATGCTGCCAAACTACATCTAATATATTCAAGAGGTAAAACAATTCCACAAATAGGCATGTTTGGTGCTGACATAAGCCGAGGCGCTGTTTATAAAAGTCTTCCATGTAGCAACAAATGCAAACGTTTGTATATTATAGCTTTTATTCCCTTGAATCTGGGCGCGTGTAAAGTCATTGTATTATGCTACGGATAAGGTCCAAGTTAGAAGACTTTGGGTGGTATGTTTTGAGTTTGTTGGCAGAGTCTAGGTAGATATTTTTCTCTTGTGCACATAACAAATATCTCGTGTTTCATATAAATTAATATTTTGGCATGAGTTTTAGTGAGTCAATGTTTTACATTTCAGAATATATTTTATGGAGCCATTTGTGAGGGTTTTTTTTTTTGATACATTGAGCTTTAATTTTAAGTTTCACATTACAAAGTGTTGTAAGCTACGCCAAAATGTAAACCCATATTTTGAAAGTGAAAGACAAACAACAAACTGGTAAAAGGGCACATTAAGCTCTTTGTATTGTGATCTATGTGGCATTTCAAGAACACCGAGTCTGACTTCATGCCTATTGTAAAAGTCATGCTGCTGATCTAGTGATTGGAAGAATCTGAATTCCTTCCAGAATCCTACACGTCTGTCTCCCATTGTCATGCTTTCTCAGAAATGCAGTAAATGGACTAAACCAGGCTGCAACTGCAAATATTGCAACATTCTAGTTCTATGGGGAAAAGGTCATTAGACATGTACCAGAATATTGCAGCCTTATAATATATAATGGCAAGATGACAAGGAAAACATGGCAATTGTTACAGTCAGGAAGAATCATGGCTTGGGTAGGACTGTTTGCATGAGATGTGTATGATTCCTTACCTATGCATGTAAGCCTAAACATGTAATGATGGGGTCACTCTCTCATTAAAAAAATTGACTGTAATGTGTGACTGCAGATACAGACTCATTGACAAGAAGGAGTAGTAAGCATTTGTATTTAATGAAATGGTATACATACTGGACATTTTTTATCTGCAGCCTGAGCCTGGGTTCACATGTGGTGCGGTATATTTCATGTGATTCGCACAGGAACCACACTACATTCCTGTGCAAATCACATGCGAATTGTGTGCGGTGCAATTGAAGCCATACATTATTATTATTATACAGGATTTATATAGCGCCAACAGTTTGCTCAGCGCTTTACAATATAACGGGAGACAATACAACAACAATACAAGAGGGTTAGGAGGGCACTGCTCCTTGGAGCTTACAATCTAGGAACATTTTGTATGGCTCTAATCGCACTGCACCCGCACGGAAAAGGTGCAGAACCCTTTTTTTGGTCCGCACTAGAATCAAATTGCATGGGTATTCACACTTATGCAATCCAATTCTGCACATCGCACCGCGTTTTGTGGACCGATTTTGGGGTGTTGTTAACTTAACATACACACCTGCAGTAGTTCGCATGAACGGGGTGCAATGCTGATGCGGTTCGGAATTTGCACAGAAAATGTTGCAAATTCCACACCGCTTCAGTGTGAACCAGGGATAAAGATTGTGTGATAGCCAAATAGACATTAGACAATGATCAAGGGGTGAAGACACACTGGGCTTAAAATCTTACAATCTAGGAACATTTTGTATGGCTCTAATCGCACTGCACCCGCTTCGAAAAAGTGAAGAACCCTTTTTTTGGTCCGTACTAGAATCGGATCACATGGGTATTCACACCTATGCGATCCAATTCTGCACATCGCACTGCGTTTTGCGGATCATTAGACAATTATCAAGGGGTGAAGACACACTGGGCTTAAAGCGGAGCTGCACCCAAAAGGGGAAGTTCTGCTTTAAGCCTTTGTCCCCCTGCCTACGCGATCTAAATGGAAGTTGTTTCCCCACCTCCCTCTCCGTAGTCTTCTGGGACACGTGACAGGTCTCAGAAGACTACGGGGCCATTCACAAAGCGCAGCGCTTCTCGTGCATGTGCAGTGGGCACCCGGCTGTGAAGCCACAAGCTGTCACAACTGGGTGCCCACACTGAAGATGCCGGCGCCAGGGGAGAAGACAGCTGGTGACACCACCGCTGGACCAAGGGACAGGAAAATGTCTGTATTTTAAGAGTCAGCAACTACAGGTTTTGTAACTGTTGACTTTTTTTTTTTTCAGGTGGAACTCCACTTTAAGTTCATTAGTCTAAAAAGATGGTGTCACTTCAAGAAAAACAAACATTGCTGGCAGGTATGAAGTATGGCACCCAGTGGTACCTTCACATACCTGCAGCAGCTTTCAGTCCCCCTGCTATGCCCCAATCACAGACCAAGCAAAGCTTCTGGCATTTCCTGATGTTATCTAGTGTTGTAACCCATATATCTTAGACCTATATTGGCTATAATAATGGCAGTTTATACATTTCAACCACTTTCATCTAGCTGCCCATTACAAAAATGACTTAAAATTGTTTGCAATAGCTTGCCTTAAAGTGTTTGTATAGCCCAACGTTTTCTTTTTTTGGGGAGCGAAATAGGATTACCCATGTCAAGTTTTTATTGTCTGTGCCCGGAATGGGTAGATCCACTCTCTACTTATCTTGGTAACTCTGGTAATTGTCACTGAGACAGAATGTGATGGGAGATACAAGATGCCACAGTGGTCTGCAGAACAAGGGCTGAGGGTTAATCCAATTTGGGCACCTGTAGATATCCCACTATCTAAGGGGGGTTATCATGCTTTGTAGAGAATCATGTTCTTCCTGTTGTGTCTCTGGTAGGGGAAGTGAAGGGAAATCTTCCAATGGGACACAAACTTTGTCCCTAATATATCCAAAACCTAAAGTAGAGTTACAGTCATTTTTGTGTTTATTAAAAGTCAGCAGCTACAAAAACTGTAGCTGCTGACCTTTAACCACTTGCTCTCCAGAGGATTTACCCCCCTTACTGACCAGGCCATTGTTTGCTATACAGAACTGCGTTACTTTAACTGACAATTGCGCAGTCATGCCACGCTGCACCCAAATGAATCTTACATGCTATGCAGCGCCATACAAAGCAGTGTGCAGGAGTTGACAGGGGAGAGATCTGTATTGTCTACATACAGATCTCTCCCCCGTCAGTGATGCTCAACGATCACCATGTGCCGGCGGGGAATCACGGGCCAGGACCCAGTGATTGACAGCTGAGGCCACCAATGGCAGCACGGGTAGGGTGCACACGCGCCCCTACCCGGAAATGAAAAATCTTGTATATATACATGATTTTGCCTAGCCCTGCTGCCCTGTAGCAGTATTTCTGTTATAGGGTGACAGGAAAGCAGTTAATAAACACATACTTACCTGTCCCAGAGCTCACCCACGCCATCCCTTTTCTCCCTCTTCTCTCCCTGGTGCCAGCATCTCAGCTGTAGATACTAGGCTGTGACAGCTTGTGGCTTCACAGCTGGCTGCCCACTTCACATGCACTGCGCTGCGCATCATGATTGGACTGGCAGTCTTCTGGGACCTGTGAAGAGGGAGGAAGGAGGGGGTCAAACGTCCGGCTCACTTCGCCGCGGTGAACTGAGCCGGAAGTGGGAGCGGGTACCTGTTAAAACCAGGTATCCACCCCTCCCCCCCCAAAAACAAAATGCCAAATGTGACAGTAGAGGGGGGGAGGAGGCAAACAAGTGGAGCTTCCACTTTTTGGCATTAAAAACAAAAACGTGGTCTATTCATACTTTTTAATCTGTTTGAATCTCATGTGATTAAAAGTTTGTCAGAATAGCTTTAAAACTTCCATGTGTATGGCCAATATTAGGCTGGCCATGGACAGCACAGTTTTTTTGTTCAATTTGACCAGAATTTGAGGAATGGAGTGAGGATTCCAAGCAAAAAGCCAGGGAAACTACCATTAGTTGTAGAATAAACAAACTGATGTATGGTACTGGTTTACTTATTCTGTGAAGTTGTTAGTAAACCATCATCTGCAGAGGGGTTATACTGATAACCAAATTAGCAAAAGCATTTCATTTTTTTTCAACCATGGAGATCAGCTTTTGCTTACATCTATTAAAAAAAATGGAATTTTACACAACATATATGATTATATGGATGACCAATTTACCAATCATATAATCATATAGGTGTTTTTAAGCATTAATATTTGTAGTACATCATTGTTGTAATAGCTGCAGTGATATCGATATCTGATCAAAAAAAATTTTCGACAAAAAAAATTACCTGCAGGGGCGGACTGACAACTCATGGGGCCCCCGGGCAATAGGGGATCATGGGGCCCCTGTGTCTATTCCCAAACTCAAAAAAGCCTATGAAAAAGGTACCAGGGGCATCTCATGGGGCCCCTACTGACCCCGGGCCCTCGGGCAGTGCCCGAGTTTCCAAATGGTCAGTCCGCCCCTGTACCTGTCTTATTGAAGTTCCCTAACCAAGCTGAGTGTGATTCAGTTTTAGTATGTAAGTCAGTTATCCTTTCTAACGTGTTTGGTACTATATTGACACAGTACATTATGTAGATAAAATAGAGCATAGACACAGTTTGTCATATGAGGCCATTGTAATCATTACTTTCCCTTATATATGCATTGAAATCCTCTTTATAGGCACAAACGGCATGGCATTATAGAGAGCATGTGTAATGTTAGTAAAACTAATGATCCTGTGGTAGTCATGCTTAGTAAACAAAGACCATTGTGGATTTAGTAAAGGTATCACCTTTTGTCTCATAATCAAAGTATCTTTAGCTTTTCCATTTTATTCTTTAAACATGTTGACTAAACAGGAAATTGACTGACCATCTTCCTCTGAAAAGTGGATCCATTGCCTCGGGTTTCTCCTTTTACTGCTGAGACAATAACAGGAAAAGATTGAGAGATATTTACTGCAATAACAATTCTGTGTGTTCGCACAAACATCGCGCATCTGTTTATGGTCTATGTGCACAATCTGTAGTGGGAAATAGATGGTATCTTGATACTTCTCTGAATATTCCAACATTCACTGGCTGTAATGTATTGTATTATTGGTGCACTTTTATGGTCTATGTGCACAATCTGGAGTGGGATATAGACGGTATCTTGATACTTCTCTAGATATTCCAACATTCACTGGCTGTAATGTATTGTATTATTGGTGCACTTTTATGGTCTATGTGCACAGTCTAGAGTGGGATATAGATGGTATCTTGATACTTCTCTGAATATTCCAACATTCACTGGCTGTAATGTATTGTATTATTGGTGCACGTTTATGGTCTATGTGAACAATCTGGAGTGGGATATAGACAGTATCTTGATACTTCTCGAAATATTGCACCATTCACTGGCTGTAATGTATTGTATTATTGGTGCACTTTTATGGTCTATGTGCACAATCTAGAGTGGGATATAGACAGTATCTTGATACTTCTCGAAATATTCCAACATTCGCTGGCTGTAATGTATTGTATTATTGGTGCACGTTTATGGTCTATGTGAAGAATCTGGAGTGGGATATAGACGGTATGGACTGTGGGGCAGCACAGTGGCTAAATGGTTAGCACTTCTGCCTGGCAGTACTTGGGTTGTTGGTTTGAATCCCAGCCCCAGCACTACATGGCTGGAGTTTGCATGTTCTCCCTGTGCCTGCGTGGGTGTCCTCCAGGTACTCCGGTTTCATCCCACACTCCAAAGACATGCTGGTAGGTTAATTGGTTCCTATCCAAATTGGCCCAAGTATGTGTATGAATGTAAGTTAGGGACCTTAGATTGTATGCCCCTTGAGGGTTAGGGACTGATGTGAATGTACAGTATATATGTAAATGCTGTGTAAATTGACAGCACTATAGAAGTACCTGAAATAAATAAATATCTTGGTACTTCTCTAAATATTCTAACATTCACTGCCATGTACCTAGTGGAGATGGAGCTGAAGAGGGGGCTTCTCTTGCACCTCTCGTCCAACAACCCTGGTAGTGATGATAGAGTGGCATCAGAGGCTGGAGTAGCAGGTAGCGCCAGCTGGGGTTTGCAGGAAGCAGATGACAGTAGATCACCAGGCAGGAACCAGGAACTGGAACACAGTGACACTTGCTTGGCAGAGAAGTGTAGCCAGGTCGCAACCCAAAAGTTCTCAACAGCTGGCCAGCGAGGTACAGGAACATCAGACAGAGACAGAGTCAGGCTATGTACAAAGCCAGGCAGCGAGGTGCAAGAATGCAAGGAGCCAGAGAGTCAGAATACAAGCCAAGTCACAGTAGGCAGGCAGAAATCCAAGGACAGGTCAGGGGAAAGCTGAGATGTACACAGGTAATCAAGTATGGCAGATCAAAGCTCAAGTGATGAAGGAACTAGCTGAAGACCATTCAGCAATCCATACATGTCAGAGTCCAGATAAATACCGTTTTTTCCGGCGTATAAGACGACTTTTTAACCCATGAAAATCTTCTGAAAAGTCGGGGGTCGTCTTATACGCCGGTATACGGTGAGCCGGTGTCAGGGCGGCACTTTTTTGCGCCTCCCCCCCCTACCAACGGGAGAGACACTAAGTACAGGGGCGGGCAGGGGGCTGCTGTTTCTTACCTGGATCCGGTCCCGGTCCCACGACGATCCGGTCCAGGAAGCGCAGCTTCATTCTGTTCGGCCGCTCAATGTCCGCGCGGCCACTCGGCTACGCCTCCTCACCGGTGATTGGGCGCCAGAACTGTAGCTCAGGAAAGGCACACAGGCGGCCAATCACCGGCAAGGAGGTGGAGCCGAGCCGCCCCGCGAAAATCGAGTGAGAGAGCGGCCGGTAAGTGTGCAGCAGCACCATGCTGGAACACTATTGGCACTATTCCTCCCCCCACTGACACCAACGATGGGGCACCATTCCTCCCCCCCCACTGACACCAATGATGGGGCACTAGTCCTCCCCCCACTGACACCAATGATGGGGCACTATTCCACCCCCACTGACACCAGTGATGGGGCACTATTCCACCCCCCACTGACACCAATGATGGAACACTATTCCTTCCTCCACTGACACCAATGATGGGGTACTATTCCTCCCACTGACACCAATGATGGGGCACTATTCCTCCCACTGACACCAAAGATGGGGCACTATTCCCCCCACTGACACCAATGATGGGGCACTTTTCCTGCCATTGATACCAATGATGGGGCGCTATTCCTGCCACTGATACCAATGATGGGGCGCTATTCCTCCCACTGACACCTATGATGGGGCACTATTCCTCCCACTGACACCTATGATGGGGCACTATTCCTCCCACTGACACCAATGATGGGCACTATTCCTCCCACTGACACAAATGATGGGGCACTATTCCTCCCACTGACACCACTGGTGTCAGTGGGAGGAATAGTGTCCCATCATTGGTATTAGTGGGAGGAATAATGCCCCATCATTGGTGTCAGAGCGAGGAATCGTGCCCCATCATTGGTGTCAGTGGGAGGAATAGCACCCCATCATTGGCATACCACACTGAAATACCATACCATATTGAAATCAAATCTGATGTTTTTTAATTTTTATTTGGTGTATGTTGGAAGAGGGGTAGTCTTATACGGCGAGTATAGCCCAAACCCTATATTTTAACAGGAAAAGTAGGGGGTCGTCTTATATGCCCAGTCATCTTATACGCCGGAAAATACGGTAGGTCATTTGGCGCCAGTGCTGATACGTGTGCGCCTGCACATGTTTTCTGCACGTGCTAATACGTTTGCGCAGGCGTGACAATGCCTGTTTTGCATTGAACTTTTGCTCAGAATTATGAGCATGCACAAAAGTATGAGCATGTGCCAACCTTCCCGTTCCAACATGTACTGAGGTTCTCTTACATTCACTGGCTGTAATGTGTTGCATTATTAGTGCACTTTGAAGTGGATGGGAATACATAGACAAAATCAGTGTCATGAAAAAGTGTACTTATATTCCACATACCAGATACAGTATGTGACGGAATGAGACAAGTAAATACTTTCTGTTCTAAGAAGGCTATGCTGTGCAATGCACTGGCTCAACTAGAGGGCTTTTTGATTCCTTTAGTTCCTTCTCACCGTGATCTTCACAGTTATACTTTCTCTATGCAACATGCTGAGATTAAAACCTACATTTATATAAAACTTAAAAAAAATAGCACAAGGGATAGTAGTGACATTTAATATGAAGTGTTCCTTGTCCTCACCCCCAAACCCCACAGCCCAATCCCTGCTGCCATAATCTTCCATTCCTTTAGGGGTTAATGGAGCCAAAGAACCTGTCATCAAGAGTGCTGACTATGCTACCTTTCCCCCCTCCTCCATTTATAGAAGCTGTACTATAACTTCCATCATTGAGAAGTGTTCTATGAATGTTCTTTCATTTATCCATCTGTCCCCCATTCACAGATCGCTTTTCATTCATGGAAGCTATAGCACAACTTCTATGAATGGAGGAGGGGGGAGCATAAAGGGTGGTTATGGAGTATGGGGGTTGAGGCAAAGGACAGAGGATATCAACTATGACAGCTGACATCAGCACAAGGGACATTTTGGATTAAATGTAAGTACCATTCTTTGTGCTGTTCTTTGTTAGTTTTTTGGGGGGGGGTTAAGTTTGACTTAATCCTAGAATTTAAAGTGTATGTGTAGGCAACACTTATGTTTTTGATTTTGGATAGAGTAGACAAGGGTATATGTCAGTTTATTTTTTGCTGTCGATGTCCAGTTAGGGAGATTTCTCTTCACTTTCTGTTCCAGAGATGCAGCAGGAAGTTAGAGGAAATCTCTATAAAATGAGGGCAATTCCCTTTTAGTCAGTTGTCACCAGAAAAGTGCCCCCATTAAAAGATTTCCTCTCACTGATACAGAATAAGCATGAAACAAGTATATTCAGAACTCTTGCTTTACATTCTTGTTCCAGATCAGCGCCTCAGAAAGTATAGAAGCCATACAACTAGCACTTTTAGACATAGGGGTTTAAAGTCACAGCTAGACAGTTCCCACAGTATATGTTTATTTTTTAAAGCTGGACTCTGGGAAAAACAAAAATCCTCCCTTGCAGTGGGGTTGCTTACACACTGCAAACGTTAAATGCTTGCTTAGGTCAGGGTACTGGAAAAAACAGTTAACCCTTTGATCGCCCCAGATGTTAACCCCTTCCTGCCCAGTGCCATTAGTACAGTGTCAGTGCTTTTTATTAGCACTGATCACTGTATTGGTGTCACTGAGGATGTCATTGACATCAAGTCAGTTCCCCCCAGTGTCAGAATGCCCACCGCAGTTCTGCTATAAGTTGCTGATCGCTGCCATTACTAAAAAAAAAACAAATTCCAGTATATATACTGCAATTTGTAGATGCTAAACCTTTCACATAAACCAATTAATTTACACATATTGGGATTTTTTTGTATTAAAGACATGTTGCAGAATACATTTTTTAATTTTTTAATTTTGTTATTGAACATGTTTAATAGCAAAAAGTCAAAAATATCATTTTTTTCCCAAATTTGTCAGCCTTTTTTGTTTATAGCGCAAATATTAAACACTGCACAGGTGATCAAATACCACCAAAAGAATGCTTGATTTGTGGGGAAATAAGGACGTAAATTTCATGTGGGTGCAGCGTTGCATGACCACGCAATTGTCAGTTAAAGTAACGCAGCGCCGTAACGCAAAAAATGGCTTGGTCAGGAAGGGGGGTAAATCCTTTGGAAGGCAAGTGGTTAACAGACCAAAAGGGAACAAATAAGAGACATACTGTATATCGTTGGGATTTAAACACGGGTTGTGTTAATCTACACCCATCAAACTTCCCCCCATGCTTTCTTTGAATTAAAGCTGAAGCTGCCTGCTTTGTAGTGATGTCTTGAGAAGAGGTAGAAAGTCTGAATATTTGGAGGGGCTTTCACAGGCTCACATTGTTATCTCATGTTGCTTTGCCTTGAATTAAGGTCAGCCCTCGGCCCCCGCCCTCTCCTAGTTTTTTCGAAGCTCTAGTGCTTGTCAGGGACTATTACACATTAGTGGGCAGGAAGTGGCTGTTCCAATAGGAGGCAAGGGAATATGAATTCCTGGCCATTCCAGCACACTGAAAGGAGGAAGCCGCATTTACACATAGCTACTGCTTGCTGCTGCTGCTCAGAGGGTTTCTTTTCTCTGACTTGCTGGAGTCTTACAGGAAAAAGGAATTTGTGATCTGCAAATAAACCAAAAGGCGGCCAGTGCAGATCTAACAGGCTTGTACTTTCCTTCCCCGAAAAGTGAGACACACTGAGACTGTATAGAGGAATATTGAAGGATCTGTTGGGATGGTTGTTAGAACAGTGATTGTGGTTCTGGAGATGGAAGCTAACTGCTGTTATGCTCTTGTCTAGATCTTTCAGTGGAGACAGCTGGAAAATCTTTATTTCAGAGAAAAGAAGTTCTCAGTGGAAGTTCATGATCCTCGCAGGTAAGTGCCCTGATCCCTCTGCTATGATGTGATTTTTGTTAGCAGCCTGACCAGTGACACCTAATGCTATATGATTCTCAAAAATGTTTCCTGAGATAAAGCCGGGTGGCAGAATCTCATGTGCTTTCAGCAATAAGATTTTCCCTGACATAGCTAAGTATGGCAAACAAAGTGGCGTGACTTTTCAGATCACCCGTATCCTTTGGACTCCATTAGCAGAGAGATATGACCTCTGCCCTCGTACACACCTCCAGTAAAAGTTCATTCATATTCTGTAAGATTCACCCCACCATCCTAACCATTGACAATCCAGATCTATAGCACAAGAGTCACTCTGATTTATTGGGAAGAAATTATCAGCTTGATAGGAAAGAAGGGGATGCAGTATCCTATGGCAGCCATTGTTCTTATAAAGCAAATTGCATAGTAGATTAATTTTTCTTGTGTGCTATAGGTTGCTGCACATCCCTGGCATGCGTTATAGAATTTCCAACATATAATATAGTATGCTGTTCTGTATCTGTATGCAGACTTAGCGGCATGAAACATGACATTACTTCTTGTATTGTAAAAACTGGAGCAAAGAAAGATAAAGCAGTGTACCCCTACTTACCATTTCATTTCATGTATCCTTTTGCCTTCCAGATAGAGAAGAAAAAGATTAAGGACCCATTTGCTCTGTTGCATTTTACCACATATCTTGCAATGCACTAAAATATTTGTAATAAGAATTTCCCCTTGAGATTAATAAAGTATTCTTAAAAATTTCCCTTTGGTATTAATAAAGTATTCTGAATCTAAGTTCCCCATAATAGAAAATGTTCTGTCCTCATCCCAGCACCTTGTGCATTTTTTATGAATACGGCATATCCATTTTCTTCTAAATTTCAGTGCCAATAGAAGTCAGTATAACATGCACTTTGATGTTTTGGCAACAGGTACTAACAAGCCTTGGCCAATGGCTGTTAACATGAATTTAAACCCTAACAATGAACTTCTCATTATTGCTTCCTTTAAGTCTGTCAGTTATGCCATTGAAAGCATTCTGTTCTATCTGTTTTATACGTGCAAAAAATTAACTGTTGATCCTGCCAGTAATTTGGTGTTGTTCTGTGTCCTCTGCTGCCCTATCTCAATATTAACTGAGTAAAGTTAACTAAAAAAGTAAATTAATGCAGCCACTAAATCTAATGACTGATGAGCTGCAAAATATTACATTTTTGCTATTGGGTTTAAATATACTTTAACCCTATTCACATAAAATGCATCAATGCACACAGGAAAAATGCATGTTGACGCGTGACAACCCTACTGCTACAAGACAATGCACCTCTATGCACATGTGTAGATCTAAATGGGCCTCTAATCTGTTTGATAATTTCCATCTTTCATAGAACAGTCCTACTGTAGCCATGCTCATTGATTACAATGAATATAGATTAGTGAATTTCAAAGAACATTGGCAAACGCTGTCTATTGTGTTCTGTATTCTGTATTCATAAAGTCAGTTATGCATACTGCAGACAGTATATAGAGTAGATTGTAGAGATGTACAGTATGTATATGTGTTACTACTTTAAAGCACACAAGCTATGAAGTCTTTAGCACTTTTCTCACCAGAGATTTGAATGCTTGATAGTTTAATGTAAATGACTAAAGCATTGTGTGAATGTGAATATAGTAAACAAGCAGTTGTAAAGGTGTTTTACTGTTACTTAGGTGGGGCTATACAGGGGCTCTCCTTGTCATCACTGTACAAAGGATACTAAGAAGACTTGATCTGACAATGCCTACAAACCTGTTCCACTGACTTCTGGTAGTTCTGGTAATCCCAAGTCACATCAAGTCCCACACATTCAAAGACTGGAGGGCTGTGTGGTGTTAAGTTTCAGAAGAGCTTTATTTCCCTTCCAAACAAGTCCTGCACCCAGATTCATTTCACCCCTAGGCCCGTGTCTTCATGAATCTCTTCCCTTTCCCAGCTGAAGGGTCAAACTTTTGTCACATCTCCATGCCATCTAATATAACAGGTTCCATATTTAAAATAAGGATGCCTAATAGCATGATGGTTTCCATGGTATGTCAGTTATACGGCTAATGAGGTTTCCTGTTCGACTAGAATAATTGCCTAATAACTGCACGTGCCTATGGTAGGAATGTTTGGAGAGGGAAACGTGTGCCATTTATATGTATAGAGTTCACGTGCTCCTCACAGACCTTCTGAATGAGTTCTTCATGGTCCAACACACTTATCAGGAGATTCAATTCAGATTAGGAGTGGACAACCCATGGCCTTCCAGCTGCTGTTGAACTACAAATCCCAGCATGATCTGTCAAAGACTGACCTGATTTTATAGTGTATATTTACCGTAGGAGGCTAGTGAGCACAAGATGTAACAGAACACAAGACCAGCTGATAGACACAACACTGATCATGTGTTCTGACACCCAATATTATCGCAATGAGCAAACCATGTGAAGTATGATAGGAGTGTGTAAACAATAAAAGGCATCCAGGCGTTTACTGCGGCACGGATTGTTTTACAGAGTAGGGGGCAATGTGGGAAGTTCAGTAAACCATAGCAGATGTATATTTCACCACCTTGGCTGTGGTACGTTGGTTTCTGTGGTTATTGCACTTTACCTGTAATCAGTATTCTTCACATTATTCAGAGCAATATCTGGTGTAGATCTGTTTTATTTTCTCTGATCAGTACCGTGTGATGGGGAAACACCCAGTTTCATATTAACAAATTTGGGTTAACCAGTGACCAATTCGATTATCTGCCTGCTCTGGCCATGGCAGGATGTAAGCCATTTCTGCTCAGCACAGTTGTAAACTGATTTATACTTCCTGCCCTTGTGTCTGTGTTATGTGTCCAGAGGAAATCACAGCTCATTTCTCTGCATACAGGGCATCTGTTACCAGGAGGACATTTGGTCATGGAGGGATCGCTGTGCACACGTGGTACGCGTGTCCCGCTCTCATAAAGTCCATCTGGGCTATGGCCATTAGCCAACACCAATTCTATCTGGATAGGAAACAAAGCAAGGTAAGGCATTCATGAAATACTGTATATATTCCGGCTGATTACATTTTCCTGTAGATTCAGGCTAGAAGTCCTTAGACAATAATAAAGAGATCACAAGGTCAAACATGTGACAACTGAGAGATAGAAGTTCCCTTTTTTTTTCCTGTGTCAGTCCATTTCATTAACTTCTGCTATGACTATTTCTCATATTTCTTCCTTTTTATCAGATTACTGTCCATGCCTGTATGCATGTTTCTGCATCAACCCAACACAATGGGGTTGATTTACTAAAGGCAAATAGGCTGTTTACTTTGCAAGGGAATTTGTATTTTTCTTATTGAATGAGGTCAAGCTCTGCTGAATTCTATCATCCGATCATGTGCACCCAAAAATGCTATTTTTATTTTCCTTGCTCAGGACTGGGGATTCTTTTCAAAGTAGATTTTCACCATATTCCCTAAGCTAAGAGAAAATTCTATTGCAAAGTGAACAGTCTGTTTTACTTTAGTAAATCAACCCTACAGTTTCAATAACAATTATTTAACAAAAGTATTGCTGTCAAAAAATGTGTTGAATAATTATGATGCACATGAAATAATACACAATATGTTAGTATTCAAAGCAATGCCATCAGTGCATACCACAAGAATGAAGTCTACATGTATTTATTATTATTATTATTATTATTATACAGTATTTATATAGCACCAAAGGGTTTGCTCAGCACTGTATGTATTTCCTCATAAACACATAGAATTACCAAGAGCTATAACTGACATTCGAACCAAAAATCTCAGTGATGTCAAGCGACAGCGTAAATCAAATGACACATTAACTTCTGAGAATTCCAAATAAGTGGCCTCACCTTGCTATTACAGGAATGGGAACGTCAAACTTTACTTCAGACCTTGATAATCAGTTTTAAAAGGCTTTTGGTCACACAATCATGCCTATATTTGCATTTGTAGCTGCTGACTTTTTTTATTTTTTTTTTCTCCAAAATGACTGGAGTCCCTCTTTAAATAGGAGCTTCAGTCTCCCCCCAAAAAATTAGGTCAGCAGCTACAAATACTGTGGCTGCTGACTTTTACTAAAAGGACACTTACCTGTCCAGGGATTCAGCACCGTATTCATCCGGGCCGTTTTTTCCCCAGTCTTCAGGTCCCCAGCACTGGCATGTTTACTAAGGGAAACTGGCTGTCAAACCACAAAGTAGCTCTGCGCTTTGTGAATGGAACCACAGTTTTCTGGGACCTGTGACATGTCCCAGAAGGTTGCAGACAAAGAGGGGAGGGGGGTGATCATCTGCTCGGATCACCTAGGCGATCCAGGCAGAAGTGGGAGCAGGTACCTGTCAAAACTGGGTACCTTCTCCCCTGAAAAAATTAAGTTTCCAAAAGTGGGAGAGGATGGAGGGAGGAGGTGGATAGCAGAAATTCCCCTATACACAAACTGGGGATAAATGTTGAATCCATATTAGGGTGCAAAATGCAAAACAAAGACATCCAAATATTAATTTTTTTACCCATTGGAATCAAATGTTGTATATAAAACACTGAACTTTTCCACATACTTCTTCAACCATTACACAGCAAAGCCCTTCAGTAGTTGATTTGAAATGTGACAATTGATAAATCATAGCTATGCTTATATATTTATTCATTTCAGGTACTTATATAGTGCTGTCAATTTACGCAGCACTTTACATTTATCTATTGTACATTTACATCAGTCCCTAACCCTCAAGGGGCATACAATCAAAGGTTCCTAACTCACATTCTAGGGTCAATTTAGACAGGAATCAATTCACCTACCAGTATGTCTTTGGAGTGTGGGAAGAAACTGGAGTACCCAGAGGAAACCCACGCAGGCACAGAGAGAACATGCAAACTCCAGGCAGGTGGTGCTGTGGCTGGGATTTGAACCAACTACCCTAGTACTGCCTAGGCGGAAGTGCTAACCATTTAGCCACTGTGCTGCTGATAATATACATAGCATGTGTTTAGTTTCTGTATACAATAGCAGCAGAGATAATGAGGCAGTCAACAGTAAACGGATTTGAACATGATTGAGACAAACATAGATATATGCTCAGACAAAAAAAGAAAAACTAAATAAATACAGGGAAGACCTGATGGACCACTTGGTTTTGGTGATGGACTCTTTCTGCCGTCACTCTTCTATGTTTTTAATATAGTGTAGTTTCCTTTGGCATGTTTGAAGCAAGTTCAGCTGTGGGTTCCAATATGTTTGAAAAGTCTCATTGATTGATATCTTTCATATATAGTTGGCCTGTACTTTGAAGGCAGGCCTATGATCAGAAACTTCATCAAAGTTTTCAATGCTGCTTACAGGCATTTCTTTGAAGAGGCCCTAGAAATATGTGACAGATCCATCTTTGTACTATCAATCAAACTGATAGCATGTGGGTGTACGATTCATGACAATGGTGTCGGAAGGCTACATTCTCATAGTTACTGTACTTCCTCATGCTTCGCTCATGTCAGTTCATGAACCCAAACTATATATTTCTTCATTTTCTTCAGTATAGTAAATGCTGAGTAGATTTTTTTTTCCTTTACACGGTCCCTGCCCACATATTTCTCCCACTGACTCTCTTGATGTCATCAAGGCTTTTAATAAAAAAAAGGGTTTTTTTTGTCATTTGAATTAAAAATCACAGGGCTTGTCCTGAGCTGCTGAAACAGATACCATAGATATCTACCTGTTTTCTGTATATATTGTATTTATTTGTATACCTCTCCCCTTAGACTATTAGCTCCTTCAAGGACAGGGACTGTTTTAAATCTCCTTATCTTTTCATCCAATATTCTCATCGTGTGTACAGGGCTTTAAAGAGGACCTGAATGTTTGGTTTTTTATAATGCAAACCTTGTTTTTATGCTCAGTTTGTATATAAATGGAGGCAGCCATATTTGCTGTTTACATAAGCAAGCTGCATTTTGCTGGTTATCCCCTCATTTGACTAATCAGATAAAGGACAGGATCTCTGCATTCAATAATGATGTCTTACAACTGAACAAGATAGTTTATTGTCAAAAAATGTAATGTAATGTAACAATGCTGACATTTTGACCTATGGATTTATAGCAAATGTGTTAATGATCTGTCTACGTTAAGGCTTCCTATAATAGAAAGCAATAAACCCTTCCAACTTGAAGCAACTTTGGGGATGATAATGAATGCCTTTGGCAGTCTAAGTTCCTTCCCTCCCCTTTTTTTGTTGGAAAATCTCCCTAAATGTAGCAATAGAGAAGAGTGTAGAATCTCAGTACTGTTTGGTTAACCATTCAAGCTGGACAGGGTTAATGGCTTTTTTTTTAGATGTTTGGTTAGGTTTAGATGGATATGCACTTGTACGTGTGCTAAAGGGGAAGAAATGGAAGATAGTCGTAAAGCTTTATGTCTGTTTATAGGATCACTGTGCCTGGATTCCAAAATTGTTCTGTTCTCCTCAATTCAGACAGATCCACTTGAAGTCAAAAACTGATTTCTAGACACAAACTGTGGGTTTAAACCAATTATTCTATCAGCATATTTTTTGATTGTATGAGGAATTTCACATTAAATCATGGAAACTACAAAACCCATACAGATAGTAATTATGCAAAATAGTTTTTGAACGTATAATAATATAAAATATTGCTAATAAAGATTTTCTACTTTTTCAACCAACAGTCTAAAATACATGCTGCCAGAAGCCTGAGTGAGATTGCCATAGACTTAACAGAGACGGGAACTTTAAAAACTTCAAAACTTGCCAATATGGGAAGCAAAGGGAAAATCATCAGCGGAAGCAGTGGTAGCCTGTTGTCATCAGGTAAGACTCAAATTATTGTTTTAGGAGTATCTAAGAGCACTGTCCTGGATTTGGGTGGTTTACCATAGGGTTCTCTGGGGAGCTACATTACTGCTTCAACATTTATAGCTGCGTGAAAATCAAATCTCTTTTAACATGTTGATTTCATTTTGCATTTGTGTTAAGAACTTTCTGATTTTAAAGTGAGGCCTGGAGGGTTGTAGTAAAGGATATGACATTGCCCACTTTTTTCTAAGGGGTACAGCTCTCCTCTTTTTGCAGGGCTCACTACCCAGTGAGTCATTGACCTGGAAAGCAGGCAGCCAGTAAAGTTTCTACCCTTTATGCTTAATATTGGTTTGCTAAGTAGTGCAGTCAGGATCACAATGACACTTTTGGATTCTGCAGCTTCAAATAAAAGTTACCAGTGGTAACTCCAATATTTCTAACACAAGTTTCATTTAAGTTTTTCATGTTTTGTATGGGTGCCATTAAGTTATACACATTGCTGTTTGTGCTATTAACTAGATGCTAGAGCTGATGAGAAACTATACATACCACACTACTTCCATATGTCCAGCTGCACAATGGCAGTTGAGGCATGGTATACAAAGATGCCAAAGAACTGCAGTTTGATCAATACAGACCTGTTTTGGCCTGCCTTGTGTTTGGTCTACATAGTGATATAGCAGGTCCTTTAGAACAATATACGTAAAATAAAATAGAAGTACAAACATTTTTTGGGTTGATGAAGTTGCAACAAAAGCCATCACAGTCCATACAGCTGCTATGGGGTCTGGGGTAGGTGGGGCGCACCAATAGGGAGGCTGTTAAGGAAAACTAAACTGTTAGGTTTCCAGTATAGAAAGATTGAAGTCAGACCTCTAGATGGTTGGTAGTGATGAATCCTCCTCTGTTCAATAATAAGCCTTTCAAAATCAGCCCAAACGTTAAAGGTCAGCTGATATCCTTGTTGTTGTTACAACTATCATTTTTATCCACAGCATTGGTCTCCGGTAGTGTACTGACTAAGCTAACAACTCTCCTGCTGCCTGTCTTTGATTGAGAATTTGTTTACATCAGTAGGCATGTGTTATGGCCCATAAAATGCCCATGTGCTGATGTGCATTGTGAGTGGGATGTGTTGTAACAATTCATTGCAGTGTTTACATTTTTCTTTTTTACTCTATTGCATTTAATGAACATTTCATTCAACTCTTTGCACAACTGTCTTCTATGTGCTGTGCATTGAGCCTGTTTTGATCGCTTATCAGCAGAGCTCATGCACCTGGTGTGAAATAACCCTTAGGCATACTTTAAGTTAAGTTTAATTACATATATTGTCACAACTGACACTGCAGGCTTTTACAGAGAGTTAGATGGGAAGGGAGGAGGGTATCAAACTTAGTTACGGGACCCCATGATTAATAGTTACACCCCTAAGCAAAAGCTTATCATAGAGCGTAACTTAGCTGACTTATATATACTCGATTTTTGTCTAGCCAGAACTGCTTCTGTTTGAAATTTTTGGAATACTTAAACTGTACATGACATTGCTCATGATCACGAAGGAAGTACTATAAGGACATTTGTATCCTAATGGTGTTTTACTAATCCCATATTCTAAGTTCAATAGTTCATGTGTATTCTTTCTCAGAATAGAACTGTCAGTCTGTAAGGTCCCCTATAGAGACTCTCCTACCTGAGCACAGATCAATTAAATATCACAATCTCTGGGCTGATAGTGGAGAGAAAACTGTTAAGTAAAGCCTTTAGTTTTCTTAATAGTACCTTTTATGTGGCAGTCTTTAGAGTCTGCTGTCTGCTCTAATCAGGAGTTACGACAGCCTTACAACCAGAAATTTCTGCTCTGACAGGGATTACAAAAATGTAATAAATGACAGGTAAGGTTACAATATTTTAACAGTTTAAAGAGACCCTGTCACCACATTTGGAAAGGTTTAGTACTTGCATATGCATACCCCATGTAGGAGCTCTTTCCCCAGTATTCCCCCACAGCCAGGCACACAGTCACTCTTTGGCTCATTAATCAGTCTAGAACTATGTACAAAGCGAGGACACTAAACTTCAATCTGTAGAACTGTAAGCAAAGTCCTTGTAAAAGCAGTCAGTGGAGTTGGCTTTGTAGTAGCAGCTAAAGGCAGAAAAGCTTCCTCTTTTGAGCAATTTGTGCAGAGTCCCTCCACAAAGCATTAGATAGACTGAGCTCTTCAGGACACCAGCCGATGTCACCTTCACACAGCCAACTTTCTAGCACCAGAAGAGTGGCAGCAGCCCACAATCTCTAGGATCTCTCACACGAAGCTGTACTTCACAAATGTCCTCAGATGATGGTTGCATGTGGCCAGAATCTTCCAGACACCTCCACCAATGACCTCAGACAAGATCTTTAGATGGCAGCCCCTCAGTCAGCTGCCAGCTACCTTTAGTGTCCAGGCCCCTCAGCTAGACCAGCTGAGGTCTCACAAACAGCAAGCATATGGCAGAGTTGCCTAAGAGGAAACCAACCCCTCGTAGGCTGTGATCCTCTCCTGCAGGATAAGACACTTCTGCTCCAGGTCTCAAACTATTTGTACCCATTTCCCAGCAGCCACCTGTGCAGGGCTCACAAAGATCGACAGGGACAGTATAAATATTAATGCTACCCATTTTACATTACTCCACACCTATGTTCCAGAACTAACAGAGGGTTCTGAAAAGACAGCGAGAGTGCAATGAAACCTGCAGCTTGTGAGACCCAGAACAGACCTAACCAATCACATACACCTGCACTGCGATGAGACAACTAAATTTACATAACACAAAAATACAGCTTCACTGGACACAGTGAGCCATAACTAAATCCCTATATACCTAAACCTAGCACCTATCTAGGAGGGTGCTACATGTAAAATATCTACTTAAACGTAAGAAAGTGACTAATTTCTGAGATTAATATGATCTCTTCTAGGCTCCAGAAATTGCTGTAGAAAAGAGGTCACTGTAAGATATATTTTCAGGTTGGACATATTTAATGACTTTATTTACTAGTGAAAAGAAACACCACATCAGTGCTTAAGGATGTGGGAAAGGATCTGGAAGACGAGAAGGCTTGCTAACTAGTCAAATCTGTACAGTTCCCAGAATCCCATCTCAGCAATGCAGCCCTTTTCAGATTGGGGAAATTGATAATACTAAGCAAAAAAACAACAAGGATGCACCAGCCTAGTGCATTATCATAAGCACTATTTATTAATAAACGTGTATAAAAAATACTCACAAAAGCTGTAAGAACAGAAGCATGTTGTAAATCCTATGACGGAGTCTCTTGGGCCTCCAGGACCTGGTTAACCTGTATGGAAGACCTCAGAGCTGAGGAAGAGGGTGTATCTTTTGAAAATCATCAGAATTATTGGATTGTTTTATCATGCAGTGCTGAAAATCTCTCACATACTGGTTATCCAGGTCCTGGAGGCCCAAGAGACCCTGTCATAGGATTATTAAGTACTTGTGTACTTACAGCTTTTGTGAGTATTTTTATGTTTTGGGGGTTTTGTTTTTTTTTATAAATGGTGCTTGAGATTATGCACTAGGCTGGTGTGTACTTTTTGTTGTTTTTAATTTTTAAATAATTACTAGCCTTTGCCAAATGTGGTGACAGTCTCTTAAATAGTGAATATTCAGATTATTACAGATTCCCCTTGGAGGCTGGTTATCTTTAAAGACTACCCATGTTGCTCATATACTCCAAATAGGTGTTTTCAAGGACCGCTGCTGCAGAACTGATAGCTAGCATGTTTTTGGTTGTGTTGGGTACCCCTTTTCTCTTGTTTTTACATGAAATGTATTGGAGTGTTGCAATTTACTAACAAAAAACAACTATAGTTACAAATAGCAACCAACTAGATTTCACCATTCATTTCACTGAAGAATTCCACAGAGTGAAAATATACATATGAATCTTACATGGTCATATATATCATATTTCTTGAAGAAAAAACATGACTTGTCTTAGAATCTGATGAATATTTTTAGACATAAAGCTGCTATTGTGATCAACGCTTCAGCTTCACAAACGGACAAAATCAAAAGCACCAGTACCTGGGTTTAAATAGCTGAAAAAAGCCGGGTTTGTTTTGCTCTGCTTTAGTCTGGCGAGCAGAACCTCTGTGCACTTTGGGAAGGCCTTATCAGCCAGTCCAGTGCCATGGCTTCCATTTTTATCATTCACCTGCCTTTTCCTGGATTGCAACGCTTTTTATAGTAAACAAAGGCGTGTGTTTTGTTTTCATTTGAAAGTTCATTGCTATTTATCTGCCAAGGAAAACATTTCCACCCATTGTTATTAAGGCATTACAGCAACACAACATATTTTCCCTGCCACCAAGCTGAAATCTGTGCTGCAATTGTAAAAATAGGAATTGTGAGTTACACATGATTTGCCCATATATCTTTCAGCTGCAAACATTTGTGTTTGACACACAGATGTTTCCCTTCTAACCTTAAGCCAATGTGTAACTAATGTGTGACCTATCCAAGCTAAAGCCAAATGGCTCAGCAGCAACATAACAATTAGAACCTGATCCAAGTCAACAATCTATAAATTTAGCTAGTTATACATGATGGGTTATCTTTCTGTCATGTTAGTAACTGGGTTCAATCTTTTCACGTACAATAAAATTTTGTTAAAGGGAACCTGTTATGAGCAAAACGTGAAGGCTGCCATTGATGAGCTCTGCCTTAGAATATGCTAGTTGCCTGACAGTTATGCATGACCCTCTTGCTTTAATAATTTTGAGAAACTGACCTAAATAAATGATACAGATAAGGACCTCTATTCTATTATTTTCCTGATCTGCATACTTGTGCTGGGTTAGTGACTTTAAAAGTGTTGAATTCAACAGGCATCTCAGCCAAGTGTATAGTTTTTATCAGAATGTATTATTATTATTACTATTATACAAGATTTATATAGCACCAACAGTTTGCACAGTGCTTTACAGCATGAAAGTAGACAGTACAGTTACAATACAATTCAATACAGGAGGAATCAGAGGGCCCTGCTCATTAGAGCTTACAATCTAGGAATTAAGCCTGCATTGTCATCATCCATGTTACTCTCATTAAGAGTTTACATTAAATGATTTATTTATTTCAGGTACTTATATATAGCGCTATCCATTTACGCAGCACTTTACACATATATATATTGTACATTCACATCATTCCCTAACCCTCAAGGGGTGTATAATCTAAGGTCCCTAACTCACATTCATACATACACATACTAGGGCCAATTTAGACAGGAGCCAATTAACCCACCAGCATATCTTTGGAGGATAATGATCTTTTTTTTCTTGTCCTACTACACATAGCAAAAAGTAGGTGTATGATAATGACACATACAGTATGTATGTTGTAAGTCAGTCCAATATAACCCTACCACAAAAAAACACACATAGACCTTAATTGCACAAACACATGAAAAAATACAGTCAAACCATATAGTTATTATATTTGTTTACTGAATTGTTTTTTAATACAAGCATATATAGATTTGTTTTTTATTTAGATGTATCGTACAGTATGTGTCTCTGTACATGCTGAGGTTTAAATTACATTCTAAATACATTTAGTAAACTAGTGAAGATATTTTGTTATTGGCTTCTCACAGTATTGGCTATAAGCGACCATATAGCCATTACTTATGAACCACCTGGGTTCTGCGTTCCAGTGTGGCCAAGGTGCTATATGGATAAACTTTATATGTTCTCCTAGTAGGCTCCCGGTAGTTTTTATTTTTTTTTATCTTTTACTAAAAACTACCCCTGAGAGAGTTTATGTGACTACAGTAGAAACTTTAAGGCTGGGTTCACATGGTCACGCATGGAAGTGTGAATGGACCCATAAACTTTCCCTTTCACAGTAAACTGCATCATGGTAATATAAACCAGCCACATAGGAAAGGATGGGATTCCTATTTGTCCATTTTCATTCAAGACACTTTCTGCATTTTACTGTATGAAAATGCTTTACAAGTGACAGTAGGCACTTTAACATGCATTGTATGAATTGTGATAGGATCTAAACTGATATGATGTTGTTTGACAATATGACTGTGTGGAATACCCTTTGAACGAATCATTGGGAAGTTGATCCAACAAATTGCAAAGGTGTTGGGTAATCTCTGATGTTATCTGCTGAGTAAGCAAACATACGCAAACACTCCCTGCATTCCACTATATAGAGTTCATCTAATGGGTGCTATTCAACAAATATGCACAATGGACAAAAAAAGTCCACTATCCTCTGAGGTCCTTCAATTCAGTAGGTCAGGACTGTGGCAGAGTTCCACTGAGCTCTGTTGAAGCTATGAAGCTTGAGAAAGGGCAGGGATGTCTGAAACTGCTGTGATTTATTGATGCGTGAGAAATAAACTGAGGTCTTGTGTTTTATACACTGTATGTATGTTTATAGTGTGCGTGTGTGTATATGTGTGTGTGTGTGTGTGTGTGTGTGTGTATATATATATTATTCATTTTAATGCCATGCTATGTTTCAAATACCAGCGGGAACTGCATTATGTCGGTGTATAGTTGGATTAGTGTATATCCTTATGTCATTAGACTCTCCATCAGATAGCAGCAAAAGTCTCTAGAGAACATTATGAATCTGCTTGCTTTAATGCTTTTCATTGGAAATAGAGTGTATCTCTGTCAGTGGGAATAGCTCATCAAGACGGATGTGAGCGCGTGTGTATCCTGTGATGAGCTCCCAAGGGTCCTGTGGATGAGAGAGTCCATTGTCTGCTCTGGTCTATTAGGATATCCTATTTGTTGTTCAGGAATATTGGATCATGTCTGCGGCATTCTTATTTTTTCAGCTTGGGTTGTTGTCCAAGGCATTGCTAATGCATTCATAATTCCACACCTGCAGTATGACTTTTATTTACAGCATATCTATGGAAAAGGTTGACATAACTACAAGCACTGTGTTAAAGCAAAGGCGACTGGCTTCCTTATTTACATAGTAGATATAGTGAATATTTTTATACTCTAAAAGATATTTTGCCCAGGGTTAAACCAGATATTTTGATTCCAGTGAGTTCTGTGAACTAAACTATTGTTCTCTCTTGATAGGGTTTCTATTCACTGCAAGGCTCTTAAATCAATGCTTTCTCTTGTTAATTGTTAATATGAAGAGATCACCACAACAGTCAAAGTATAAGAATACTACTTTCATAATTAACTGTTGTTGATCACCCGTATTTTGCAAGATCTGGGGAAGACTGGATTGTAGAACCTGTACATTGTCCAATCAACAAAAAACAAAAGCTCTTGCTGAAAGCTTGACTGTTTATGGGATGCTAGATCTGTGGATTTGTTGGTCTATATGTAGAGGAAGATTAACTTTCATGCAAATGCTTACTTTTTTAACAGTTTTATCTTCTGAGCCAGATCTTCCAAAAGGATTTCAGTTCATAGTATCTTCAACAATTTTAGGTCTTTCAACAGTCAATATAGCATATAAAACTGTAATCCATTACCTTGATGACCATTTTACATGGCATACATGGATCTACAGATGACCTCTGTTCAAAAGAAAAATGAGTTTAATACTTTTTAATCATAATCTGAAAAGTCAGAAGGACTGAACGTTTTTTTTAAAATGATGCCTAATTACAGATATAGTCCCGGGGGTTTGAAGCCCATGAATGTCCTAACATATAAACAATAACACCTCTGTTAGTACTTTTACTTTTTCCTAATACCTATTGTCTAGTGTCTACAAATGACAGCAGCCATTCTCAACCAGGGTTCCCCCAGAAGACGATGGGGGTTCTTTAGGCTGTGGCTGATTGACTTCCTAGTTGATGCCATCTGCATAACTCTGGGTCCAACTCTGCTTGGCAGAGCCAGCGGCATGACGTCACTAATATTATTTTGCTGTCTATAAGATCCTTCTCACACAAGTGGTTTGATCAAGTCTGCCTGTCCAGTTTTCAGGCAGACCCAATCAGACCTTCCCTTGTCGTCTATGGAGCTGCAAGTGTAAATGGACTTGTCTGTTTACACCTGCCTACCTCCAATCCAATCCGGTAAAAAAAACAAACAAGAGGGAATCTGTCCCCCTCCATCTGGTTGAATTGGAGGACAGTCAGGTGTAGACAGACAGACAGCCAGTCTGTTACATTCTACTGCCCATAGAGCAGAGCGGGCTGTGGCCGTGTCTGCTGTACATTAGGATGGTATTCTGACCACCACTTTAAGGGGGAATTCTTCCCTTTCACCCCAATGAATTAGTTTAGCAGGGGTTACCTAAGATCTTTTAAAATTATTTTAAGTATTCCCATGGGGTAAAAAGGTTGAAAAAGTCTGTCTAGTGTCTTCTAATATGTTTGACCTTTTTAGGATTTATTCAAGTGTGCTATCCTTTACCACTGAGATAACATGTTGCTGAATGTTTTGTGTGTGTTATCTGTGATTTGATATCTTGTTATAACTGTTGTGCTGTTTATATTGTTTTGTAATCCTATTGAGGTGATGAGCAGATTGTTATGAAAGATCTGTTCTTGCTTTCTTCATCTTCTGAAGATAATCTCAATCGTGCAATGTCTCCACTCCATTTGTCCAAACCTCCTCTGCTGATAGATTACTAAGCAATAAATAGCACATTCTGGCACCAGCTTGAGTTGTAGCACTTGTGTATCTGCAAGCAATGATATGGTGGTGTGGAAGTAACAGATGTCTGGAGCACTTGGCAGAAGACCAGGTGAAGGTTATGAACCAGTGGGAACCAACACGTTTTTTATAGTTCTGTAATTAATATATAAATGATTGGCCTTTTGGACAGGTGGGTTAGCAGGAAGTATGCTCATTTATTTGTTAATCTTAAGGGGCTTTTACCAAATGTTTCATTCTGTGTGTGGTAATTCTCCTCTATTATGTAATGCTAAAGAATACTTCAGCTATATGGAAGGTTGAGTTATGAGGGTTGCAAGAGATTTCCTGTTATAGAGATAGTGTAGTATATGTGAACATAAATCCTGGTGTGTGTACCTAAAGGCATTCTGATAATATAATTTTTAACTGGGAAATTGATCTCGACTTTTGATGAACCTGTAGACTTTTTCCATCCATTATGTCACATTTCCCTATTTACTGTGCACTAGTTTTTTACTTTCTGGTGTCATATTGTGTTTTATCTTTTAAAGTACCTTGAAAATCTATTATAAAAATTAGGCTATAGTTATGTATCAAGAATCTAAACAATTAAAGCTTCACACGTGCCTTAAATAGTGACTCATGTATTTGACTGTATAATAAACAGATAGGCATGATTAGATAAAGTGATAGGGGTTTCTAATTGTACTAAGAAAGGCGTGGGCAGGAGTAATGTAAGTGAACAGGCTGTTCCTATGGCCTGGGGCTCTTGCACGTTACAACATGATACCAGTTCAGTTAATATGAAGTAAGCATGGGCACTTTGTCATGACCCTTCAGTATAATGTTTCAAACTCAAAAAATGTTATGTTCAGCTAATGCTTTAGTGTGGTTACTCTGAAGGTTGGTATCCATATTGATTGACATGTAAAGACATGCTATGTATGGATGTACACAGCTGGTGCTATTTATTTTTGTTTGATCATTTGAACATTTCATAACTTATACAGACTTATTTATTAAGCTATGTTAACTCACAGCAAACAGATTTGAGGCTGCCATAGTCAGGGGACCCCAACGCTCAAATCTGATTTCTAGGTGCTACAATTCCCCGTCACACAGTTTTATAAATAGTTTTACGAATATCTTGAATTTTTGCAAACTAGCAAGGTACATTGCTTTATATAAGCCCAAACCTAGACAATCAAAAATATTGTATAGATACAAAGGTGCTATATGTGAGTGAGCTATTACTAGACATCATAATTTTAAGCATGATTTGGAGGGGGGGGGATTAAAATGAATATTGCCATATGCTTTAATTACTAAAACTTGTGATGTAATGGCTCTTTTTTTCAAAAGCTCAGCAGAGCTCATCATGCTGACTCAATTGGGTGAATTTGCTAAAGGCAAATGAACTCTGCACTTTGCAAGTGCAATAGCACTCAGTTTTCTTAATAAATGTAAATGTGGCAAAACTTCACTTTGTAAAGAATACCCAATCGGGTCTAAGGGAAATTTAAGAAAAAACATTTTTGCATGCACAATTGGATGATGGAAACCAGCAGAACTTTACCAAATTTACTAAGCTCTGGGGAAAATGAGAGCAAGCGCACAGACGATTTGCCTTTTGTAAATCAACACCAAAATGTTCTGATGTAGCATCTACAGCTAGTATTAAAAAATTATCATGTCAGGAAAAAATATAGGTTCTGAATCAAAAATGCTTTATAATTTACAATGTAAGTGTTCAGACTTGACCAGTAAACTGCTAAGTGGCGTTATATTAACCACATTTTATAGTTGAGTGGTTCATAAAGAAAGTGACTTTTAGAGACTGATCCATATAACAGAATTTCATCTCCTCCTTATTTGTTTTGGTTTTGAATCATAGTAGTAAATAATTGGTGTTAAACATGTCATGGATAAGTAACCAGGTGCTGTGTGCTAATCAATCGGAAATGAGCATATAATTGTGTAAGAAGGACCATGTCAGCTATGGTATGTCACATGCTGCTACATATGGGAGGCTGCAGGTTTCTCAATGAAATTGTTGTATGGAGGCTCCAGATGTACAGGCTGTAGTCAGCTGGCTATAGTGTAATTATTTGTTTGTTGACAGGTTCCCAAGAGTCGGACAGCTCACAGTCTGCCAAGAAAGACATGCTGGCTGCACTGAAATCCAGGCAGGAAGCTCTGGAGGAGACACTACGCCAGCGGCTGGAGGAGCTGAAGAAACTTTGTCTACGCGAAGCGGTAAAGATAGGACTTTTTCTTCCGGATTTCTGTGCTGTAGACAGAGCATGAATGTGAATATATCAGGCTGTTGGGCATAAAGTAATATGTGTAATAAAATGTACTTTAAATATTAATCACACACCAGACTCATGGCCTTGTCCTACATTTTCAGCATGATGCTCTTGAATCCATGTATTTACAGTATAAAACTGCCCATGGATAAAGTTTTTTGATTGGTAAGAATATCTTACACCTAGCATTTACCAGTAGATACTCAACACCCCATTTTGCAGTATACCTTCCTGGTGCACACTTCAAGGCAGTAACATCTACCATACTCAAGAAAAGAAAATCATGCCATATGAATAATGGTAGAGACAGATTGGGCAAACATAGCAATCTGATAGCTTGTCATTTTGTCATGTGAAAACTCTCACTATATTTTCTATAGAAATCTATTCCAGAGCATAGGTGTGACGAATCCTCAGTAGGATTGAGAGTACCCAATTACTCGGGGTTTGCAAAACTGTGAAAATCTTTTGCAATCACATTTCTCCCTGCTAGGAATCTTAGGAATCACAATCATTTCCTGTAAGGAGCACTTTGGAAGCAAGGATTAAGGTGTGGGAGGAAAGCTGAACACAAGCAGTCAATGAAGAGTGACAAAACCATGACGAAAAGAAGAATTTTGCTTACTAAGTAGAACTGCTATGGCAAATATGCTCTCATGTCACTAATAATTTTTGAATGTATACAGATTTTACCAGTGGTGGAGAGCTGCCAGTCTCCTATGCTACTAAAACCATGCATTGTACCTGTGAAAAAAACAGGTACTAACCTTGCCAAGTTAAATATTTTAATCAGGAAGATATTAAAAAAAAAAAAAGAAAAAAGAAGAAGAGGACTTTCCCTAGGGATTTATTATGGTATAAAAATATTTATACAGAGAAAATATTGACATCAGTGTATTAATATCCAGCAAACCTATTATTTGGTTACCTGAGATAAAAATAAATATGTTACCACAACATTTCATATTCCTGATGTGCCTGTTGTACTATGTACTTGTGTTAAAAAGTATCCTGTTCTCTCTGTATTGCTGCCTTTTGAGCACATTGATCCTGCCAGTCTCTCTGCTTTCCTATTAAAAACTGACCACATTAAGCATGAGAGCACATTCATCTTAGCATCGTCAGTTTTCTGGCTGTTCTGGGAGTGCAGACTGCCTGTCCTCCAGTGATAAGACTTGTGCTGACTTTTTTATATTGATACATGAACCTTTTGCCTTTCATATTGACATATAGAGACATGCTACCTTGTAAAACAATCCATTAAAATAAATTCACATATACTTTAAAACGGACCTCCAGTCTTCTGTGAAAAAAATTAGTCAGCAGCTACAAAAACTGTAGCGAAACAGCCACTCACCTGTCCCATGATCCAGCAGTGTGCTCACTGCAGCCAGGTTCACCGGCTGTCCTCTGTCCACGGTGCTGGCATTTTAATCCAGTTAGGTAATCATTAAAGATACTATACTTAAAAATGCAGTGAATCTCTAAAGTGTTACTAAACCTACAATAGTAAAATCAGTCTGTATATGCAGTAAAGCATTCTTGATATATTTACTGTGGAGCCTAAGGGGTTAATCCTCTGCATTCTGTAAAAAGGCCATTTGATCCTGACTTCTCTGGTCCTCTCCTTCTTCCAGTGTCCCCCTCTTATCTCTTGATAAGACATATCATGTGGAGACACTCTGCACATGCTCAGTTTGGTGTGTATTGGTAGAGAGGTTTTTTTTTCTTGGGAGGGTGCATGTGATCAGCACAGGGCCAATCAGCACTGTCCAGACAAAGGGTCAGGGGTCCTGCATCCTCCTAGAGCAGAAAGAAAACTCCAAGCTTTAACCAGTGCTCTGCTACACACTGATAAAAGTCACAAGACTGCTCTAACTGCTGATGAGAAAAGGTATTGTCATTTTTATTTACTAAAATAATTGCATTTCCATGTTGTGTGTGTACTGTGGGAACCATATAGAGTAAATGCAGGGTCCTGGGTTTAGTAGCACTTTAAACTGCACTTCAATCAGTCTTTATACTAGCATATCAGAACTTGAACTAAGAGATGAAAATTGTTACATAGTTAGTCTGGCTGAAAAAAGACAAAAGTCCATCCAGTTCGACCATTAAAAAGTTGTAATCCTATACCCACAGTTGATCCACAGGAAGGCAAAAAAACCCAGCAAAACATGAGCCAATTTGCTCCTGCTGGGAAAAAAAATGAAGGGGCAGCATAGTGATACAACCAGGCTTTACTTGTATTGCACAGTTCCATGCATTTACTAAATACAGCTTGATTGGATCAGAAATGAACAAGAAGACTTCATCTATAAGCTACCATTCCTCACTGTCCTATCACAGTCTTCATCGGACTGTACCGCTTCAATAGCAGACATGAAAAGTAAACGATGAAGGCCTTGTACATTGTCTGGCAGGAGCATCTGGATTAGAAAACTATAGGAGATTTAGTTTTTTTGGCAGGTAACACAGTTCACATATGTATTCCACCTGTGTATTTAGCAGTCTTCCTTCTTTTACACTTTAAAATGGTTCTAGATCTCCTGCATTTAGAACTCCAAACATTCTCCATGTCATGGCTTGGATAAACACATGCTGAACCATACTGAATTTACATAAAGTACAGCATTCAAAGGGAACAAATGGAGGCCGCCATTTATTGCCTCTTTCTGAAATTGCCAGAAGCTTAGCTGTGTTTCTACTTGTTACAGGTCATTGACTCAAGCCAACACATCAGTATGACACCCATGCAGTTAGCATTACAGAAGCAAATCTCAGAAATGGCACACTATGTGTTTTTTTTATAATAGGTTTCCTTTAATTGCCTTTTAAAATGATCAGACATGGCAAAAGAAATCTCCTTTCTGATACCATCCTTATGTAAACACACATTTTAGCTCCAATTTAGGTAGAGGTCAATTATGTTTTCTGGGAATTGTGGGAGGATAGCAGGACATCTGGTGAAATGACACAAACTCAGTACAATTAGATTCCCCTATAAGCACTTGCACTTTGTTCATATGGTAAATTTAAACTATGTAAAACATTTGCTAAGTAAGCTTAACTAGGGCAGCCATCATTATATATTACTTTAAAGAATCGCGCGGTAGCAAAACAAATAGCTTACGAAGCAAAATGCTTGTTATTGTGTTTTGCAGGAACTTACAGGCAAACTGCCAAGAGAATATCCATTAGATCCAGGAGAAGAGCCGCCTACTGTTCGAAGGCGGATCGGAACATCATTTAAATTGGATGAAGACAAACTTCTAGGAAAAGGAGAGGTGAGCAATCTCCATGACGCCTGTGTAGCTACCGGAGATAGCGGAACTTTTTGGTTTAATTGTTTTACTTGCACAGTACTGAAATCTTGCATGTAACGTATGCTACAAAAATTATATTTATTGTAATTTATAATTAAATTCTAAATGGTGCTCAAGGCAAGGTTGACACATGCACAATAGCTCATTTAGTAAGAGAATTAAAAACAATTTTTTGGATGTTTATTTGAGGTTAAATATAAAGGGGTCTATTTAACAAGCACAATTTATTTAAAGAATGTAGAACATGTAAGAACTAAAGGATGAGACTTTCTGCAGCTTGAGAATCTCTCACACAATGTATATTTATCCATGTCCCGGGTGTGCTTTACATTAAATCTGTGACACCCAGTGCCCGGCCATGGTATGCAATACCACAGCTGTGAGGGTCTCGTATTACCAGATACGGCGACACAGTGTTATCTTAACCAGAAATATGTCTTGTAAACACCATCTTCTAGGTCAAATTTTCTCCTCCATGTTCTGAGAGATGAGTCAGTGAGAAGCAATGCTGGATCAATAACTGCCTCTGATTCAGAACAGGAGCTCTAGACTTTGCTTTTGTTTTGCAGAATCAAAGCTGAATAAACATGAAAGGGATGTCTGATTAAGAACATACTAATGCTATGGTTTGGAGTTGTGCTTGTATGTCCTATTAAGTAAGCACTGCTCTCTCATTCTTCCACCCATCTCTTGGTCAGAGCACTGAACCATGGCTGTAAAAACAGCTTAAGCAGCTCTTAGGACAGGAATATGCCAAAAGTCCATTGTCTAGGTGACTTATGAGCCTCCAGACATCTCTGCCATTGTTTGGTTTCCTGTGTCTCCTACCAGTTAATCAGGTTTAGTCATGTCATATGGGCAAGAGATGTGCTGACACAGCCAGGTTTTACCAACATTCTCACACACTTTTGTTGATTATAAGAGCAATTAAAATGTTAAACATCTAAAAGTGTGGTGCTTAATTCCTAAAGCCAGTAAAAATGCACTTAAATTTCAACAAATTCTACATAAGTAATCTTCACTAGTTTTAATTAGTTAAATTGAATGAGCTAATTATCTTTTTTTAAGTGTAATGTATAATTAAAACTAAATACAATGATATTTAGAAGAAAGATTGTGGCTCTGTGCAGATGACCTGCATATAATTTGTCAGTGAAAGCATAACGTGTTGTCAAATTCTTCAATACTCCTTTGAATTTGCCAAAAGAAAGCTGTGATCCCTCCATGCACACGTAGATGTCGTCCGTTGAGGAGTAAAGCCGGCAATAGACTATGCAATTTTCTTTCCTGCAACCTGTCACTGGTGCAGTGATTATTAACACAGTGATTATTGCCAGCAGCTATAGCTGGCAATAATCACGTGCAAAATCTGACAGGCGGGTTGTACCCAAGTTGTACAACAATTGAATTGGCTACAACCAGCCTGCCCATAGATGGTTCAAATCTTGGCTGGTGTCTGTTGAACTAGCCAAGATTTGAACCACTTATGGCCGGCTTTAGTTCACCTTTACCAAAAGAAAATGAAAAACAAACACCTATGCAGGTTACGGGTGTCTGTAAATACAAACAAACTGTGCAACTTTGATCAAAGTTGAATAATGCCCTTCCAATGGGTGTAAGCAATATAAACACAAATGGTGCTAATAATATAAACGTGCATATATGAAAAGTGATAACAGAAATAGCGTTTGTGACAATAAATATGAGCTACACCAAATATCTTCTTAACACATACACATAGATACCCATAGAACTGCACATAACCATGCTGAAATGAATAGTGCATACAAATACCAAATGAAATGTTCTAAATGGTGAACTGTCCCTTTAAATCTCAGATATCTTCACATATGCTTGTGCGTTATATTTCCTATATATCGTGATCCAAATACACCGGCAACAAGTGTCTAATAAATAAATAAGATCTCAAATCAATGGTGAACCGTCCCTTTAAATCCGCTATACTCCAAGTGGATAAGTGTAATCACACTACTACATACATGTGTGTGGTGCTCCTGTGTCACCCCTTAGTACTCATCCACCTCCAACACACTATTGCGCTTACCTCCAGGTTTGACCCTTAATGTAACTCCTGAAGCCTTACTGAAAAACTCCCATCCATCTTCCCATCCTGCCTTGTTTGCTAGGATGCCTCTAGGAAACTCCCAATCGATACAAACCTCTTTGCATGTGATTTCTGTCCCCTGATGCAGCGCTCACGCCTGCGATGGTGGGTGGGAATAGTAAGTGCTAGTAGTCTCTTTGCAACAATGCAGAATGGGATGATGCCATCTCTGGAAGCTTTTTCAGTAGGGCTTTTGGAGGTATGTAAATGGCCTACACCTATAGCAAGGGCATTATTCAACTTTGGTCAAAGCTGCACAGTTTGTTTTTATCTACAGACACATAGGCAGTTTTTTATGTAAAGGTGAATAATACCTTTTAATGAAAAGCTTTCATACTCAAAAAATTCCTACTTCAAATCCTATTATTTATTAAGAAGAAATTAGACTTACTGAAGAGGTGTACAGCTGTCTTGTCTATATGCTAAAACATACTCAAGGCAAAGGACCTAAAAGGACGTTGTTCCTTCTCCATTTATATTATGAGTAATGTAAAATAAGTGGCAATATCAAAATCCAGCTGGTGGGATTCAAGTCTTTCATAATGGCCATAGTGTGCAATGTTAGGTTCAAAGATCTCTCCGTGGGTGTCTGAGAAGCTAATGCTGGCTATACGCTAGTCAAATTTCTTTTGAAAATTTTCATTTTCAGAACATTTGTATAATTTTCTAATTGTTAATGGGGTCATATCGATGTTTGTTTTTGACCATAGTTATAAGAAAATTTGAAAGCGTGAGATTGATGTTTTTCTCAAACTGTGGTTTTTGTTTGGGAAATTGGAATGTTAAAAACATTTGTGAGTACTTTCCAACAAGTTCATCATCTTTGTTTCTGTAGGCCTTATTGAATGTGCTGGCGAGCTGTCCAAATGTTTCTATAAAAATCAACCAGTTTATGGCCAGCTTAAGAATCAACTAGGTGATTCAAACCGCCAATGTTCAATATAAGTTTTAGTAGACTTTACCTATTAGCTGCATGGTAATTCATATTTATGTATAATTAAACAGCTTGTTGTTAACCTAGCACATTATTAGTGTGTTCATAAACGGTTTAAGGAGTAAAAAAGCAGCTTAAGTTATTGAAGATCTGTCTGTTCAGCACTTTGAACATAACCTGAAATTAAAAGAGCTTTTAGCCCTATTTCAGAAAGGAGATGAAGGAAACCATTAGTAAGTCATGACAGAGTTGTGGTTAAACAAAACTTGGAGGGATGCAGCATCATCATCATCCTAGCAGTCCAAGAATACTTTAAAGTTCTACTTCTGGGTGGTACTCTCACTAAGTAAAATACCAAGACACGGAGATTTTACAAATCACGCATTTATAAAGTGGCACGGCATTTGCTTCCTTTACATTGTAAGTTAACTGAAGTTGTTCAGTGTCATGGCCTTGGTTCAGTTGTCAATGCTCTGTATGTGGGCTGAGCAGTTAGTAAAATCTGGAATCTTTACAGGAAGAGGAGCTGGAACGCCTCGAGAGAGAGTTTGCCATTCAGTCACAGATTACAGAGGCAGCTCGGCGCTTAGCCAGTGACCCTCATGTAAGCAAAAAGCTGAAGAAGCAGAGAAAAACCTCATACCTCAATGCTCTGAAGAAACTACAGGAAATAGAGAACTCCATTAATGAGTACCGCATCAAGTCTGGCAAAAAGCCTACACAGAGAGCATCTTTAATCATAGATGGTGAGTGCTCAGAAATATATACTGTTTTTTCTTCTATTTCTAGTGTGCCATGATAAAATGAGTTACGTTTTGCCTTTTATACATATCCAGAAATAAAAAAAATGTTTGGTGTGTTGCTTTGGTTACAGAACACGTAATAAATGCTTGGCACGAGGTTTTTGGGCATGTGTGGACAGTAAAAATATGCAGACTTTTTCAAACTACTTTTATGTATGCAGCAGGTATAAAGCGGAAAAAATGTACATGTCCTTAAACTATGCACTTCTTTATTCACAGAAGCAAACCTGGGCAGTGAAGACAGCTCACTTTCCGATGCACTGGTACTAGAAGATGGTAAGCATTAATGACATTTTGATTCAACATCTGCTTTTCGGTCACATTCATACAAAGTTCACTGTGTATACTGCACATCTTAAAAGTTAGGCTTTATATGCTATAAACGTTTTTGACTAGTTAATCCAATTTTGGTTTACTGTTCCTTTCCATACATAGTTTCATTTCACTTTATGCACCTAAAAACTGATCACATTCAACTAGGCATATGACTTAATGGTATGTACGGTGCAGTTGCACCATGGTCATATTCACCATGGTCATATTCACAGTAACACCCCATCATTACCATCATTAACCCATAGACACAGATCTATTTAAAGAATAAAATGAGATCACACACTTTTTTTTAGGACTTTTTTATATTTTAGGTTTGAATAATATTTGAACTTTTTTTTCATATTATATGCATTTTTAGCCTTTGGATTTTCTGTTCCTGATAACATTTGATACTATTATTTTCATAGTTTAGGGTAATATGAAATGTTTTCAATTATTCAATTTTTTTTTTTTTTATTAATTAGATGATTCCCAGGCACCTAGCATTCTGTCACCTATGCAGTCTCCTCATAAAGGCCTGCCACCAAGACCTCCCTCCCATGCCAGACCCCACCCTCCTCAATCATTGGATGGACTAAGGCAGTTGCACTACCAGCGAAATGACTATGACAAGTCACCAATAAAACCCAAAATGTGGAGTGAATCTTCTTTAGATGAACCTTATGAAAAAGTGAAGAAACGGTCATCACACAGTCATTCCAGGTATCCACTAGTCTATTAACATACTACTACATTTGTGTACTACTACATTGCTGTAGACTGCAAGAGTACCAGATGCTTTACTCAGACTTTGGTGTTAACATTATACAGGCTGTACACTTTGCAGGGGACTTTTCCTTTAGCTTCATGAATGTGGTGAAAATTCTCTTTGGAAGCAAATATTCAACCAGGTGCAAGGAAAATTATATTAAAAAAAAACCCACAGTATTTTGTGTGTACATAATTGGATGATGGAAATCAGCAGAGCTTCAGCTTGTTTACTAAGCTAAAGGCAAATTCTCTTGCGAGGGAATTTTGGCTTTAGTAAATTAACCCCTTGGTGCCTAGCTTTTAGATGGCAATACTCTTGTGATTATCGCCATTGTTAAACCCTTTATTACTGACTAACACATATACAGTACATATGTGAGGCGACAAAGGAGTGGACTTTTGATGCCCACACAATGCACATATGTGTCTCTGGGTAGCTGATGTCTCCGTGCTGAGAGTGTGCTCACTGTGTGCTCCCAACACAGAGACTGAGCTGTAAAAGACAGCTCTTGATCCTTGCTAATGACCAATGTCCGATCATGTGAGCATTGTGACAGCCAATAACAGTGATCATGTGATCGGACAATCTTTCCCTACCCCCCACGTTGTTCAGAACTTTTTAAAGGGACACCGGGGCAGGCAGGAAAGGATTAAAGAGCTGTTTATTATTTATAGCATATATGATTTTGTGCCCTAATGTCCACTAGGCTGTTTTATTTGCACAATTTCATACTAAATATACTAAATATGCTCCCTTTTATTGTTTAAATTGATTTATTCCTATTTTTAATTTCAGTAACCACAAACGGTTCCCCAGTACAAGCAGCTGCTCAGAAGCTGTTGGGAGTAACTCTCTACAGAACAGTCCCATTCGGAACCTTCCTCACTGGAACTCCCAGTCCAGCATGCCATCTACACCAGATCTGCGAATACGAAGTCCTCATTATGTCCATTCAACCAGGTAAAATATATTTTTCAAATATTTAATCTCTTTCACACTTTATTGTGGTAATAATAGTCCTATTGTTATTTGTTAAGTGTTCCATTATATTTCCAAAAAAAATTTAGTTGATCAAACATATCGACACCTGTATGTTAAAATTTATAGTGCATTAGTTTTTTTATAATGACAATGAAATAATCTTTATTTACTGTATAGATCAAATACATACTGCATATACTATGTTTTCTTCCATGTCAAGAGAAAGCTGCTCTGGAATATATTTCCAGTACAGTGAAGCAAAAAATGCAAAGGTTACACCATTAATTTTGTATCAAATTAAGTTGCCAGCATATATGGCCATGCTGATGTCAGTAGACCATTTTTAATTAAAATATAAAGTTTAATATTTGGGATTTACTTCTGAATTTGTTTTGTTAAAAGATGTTATTTTTTCTATCAGTTAATTATGTTTGCTAAATTTACAGATCGGTGGATATCAGTCCTACTAGACTTCACAGCTTAGCACAGCACTTTAGGCACCGCAGTTCCAGTTTGGAGTCGCAAGGAAAACTGTTGGGCTCTGAAAATGACACTGGAAGTCCTGACTTCTACACTCCAAGGACTCGTAGCAGTAATGGCTCTGACCCTATGGATGATTGTTCCTCTTGTACTAGCCATTCCAGTTCTGAACACTATTACCCAGCCCAGATTAATCCTAATTATTCAACATTGGCTGAGGACTCTCCTTCCAAAGCCAGGGAACGTCAGAGACACAGACACAAGTCTAATGGGAACCTTGTATCCTCCAATTCAGGGAGCATGCCCAACCTGGCTGCCAGGAATGGAACTGGACACCATGGTGTATATTTGCATAGCCAGAGCCAACCTTCATCACAATACAGGATCAAAGAGTATCCTTTATACATTGAAGGAAGTTCCTCCCCTGTTGTTGTACGGAGTTTAGAAAATGATCAAGAGGGACATTACAGCGTCAAAGCACAATTCAAAACATCAAACTCTTACACTGCAGGAGGCATGTATAAGGAGAACTGGCATGGGGATGACAATGCAGACTCTGTTAGGCTTACACCCTCTCGTTCTCAGATTGTAAGGACTCCATCACTTGGGAGAGAAGGCCATGAGAAGGGTTCAGGCAGAACTGTGGTGTCTGATGAGTTGCGGCAGTGGTTCCACAGGTCCTCCTCATCTCATAAGGAGCACAACAGACTTTCACATACTAGTTCCAACTCTTCAGACAGTGGCTCTCAATATAGCACATCTCAAAGCACCTACGTGGCACATAGCAGGGTAACAAGGATGCCTCCAATGTGTAAAGCAACAACAGGTAAGACAATTTTACAAATCTTTAGATTTTTTTGTATTGCTGAACTGCATTTTCATGGCAATGTCCATTATGTATGAAATGCAGGTCAGTTTTACAGCTGACCTGTGTAGTATTTACATTAAATGATGTGTCATCTGCAAATCAAGATCATCTGAAATCTACTGACATAGTTAATTTCTTTGGTAATGGTTATAGAAGTAGCAGCACCACCAGATATTATTTATCTAGTGTCTTTTATTTCATAAGGTATAAGAAGTATGTTTTGCTCAGACTTTGGTTGTTTTAGTTTGAGGGAAAGTCTGAAAAAGCTTTGCTGATGGCTAAGGAACCAGATAGTTTCTATCTGCAGTAAATTCTGTTTACTGTTTTTAGTTACATAATGGTTAATTTTCAGTGGTGTTTAAAAAATGCTAGTCAAATGTCATAGTTTAAGATGTGTATATAAACTCCAGCAATGAACTCAGATTTGCACCCTTTTGGTTAAATATACCATTTAGTCAACTGTTGGGCAATTACAAGAAGATAACTTGATCTGCCAGAAATCCAGTGTTGTCCTGTGTACTCTGCAGTGATATCTGTAAACTACAGAACATGTCACCCTATGATATGGGGAAATAATGCATTTGAGGTGTTTGTAGTCCTTACACACTTCCTATCTTAGAGTGGTAACCCTGTACATAGATACAGTACAGTGACTGCTGTCACCCTAAAGACTCCTTCACATGGGTGTACTACAGTGTACTCCCATGTGAGACCCATGTTTACCCGCATAGGGATGCACAAGTGTTCCTTGCATCCCCATTCATGTCATTTGGAACACAGCATCTGCTCAGACACAGCCACTGCTCCCAATTTGACATTGGTGCAGGTGCATGGTACCGAACACACACTATCTGCATTTGGGGCCATGCACCCACACAGATGTCAAATTGGTCCTTGCAGCCACTATATCCCAAATGACATGGATGGGACTGCCTGCATGGGGATGCACGAACCACCTGTGCACTGCTCTGTGGATAAACATGGCATTCGCATGGGTATACGCTGTAGTACACTCGTGTGAATGAGGCCTAAGACAGGAAATGTCACTGGCAGGATCACCAGGTGAAAGTAATCAAAAAAATTAATTTGGAAACTATTCTGCGCCACCACACATAAGGACTGGAACTCTGCAATTTATTGCAGTTTTGGTTTTAATTTACTTTAACATTTTGGTGAAATCTTGTTCTTGATAAAATTTTATACAAAAGGAAAATTTATTATAAGAACTTTCATACTGAGTCATTCCCTGCCATGCTTTGTTCAAAGATGTCACTAATATGTAATTGAAACCACAATTCCAAAACCTTATTATTATTACTATTATTATTATAATACAGGGTTTAATGTACTGACAGTTTGTTCAGCGCTTTACAATATAAAGGGAGGCAGTAAAATGGTGTAAATCTTACATCCACGTACTATAGTTTTGCCATGTCAATAGGCAGTGCTCTGGTATGCACCAATATTTATTTATCAGTCATATATATATACAATCTTGTTTTATTGGCATGTTTTCTTGTTAGTACAGCCAAGTATTGTGAGAAACCCCAAAAGGTTTTCCCTCCCTGGGTCTGCCTCTTATTTTCACCAGCTTTCCTAAGTGGGTGGTCTATTTCTTGCAGGGTGGTGAACAGGAGGTTGTTCTAGTGAGACAAATCTCATTGCACTCTATACAATGTATAACGGGTAGACAGGATGTTCTCATCCTGCTGGCTCATAATCATACAGATGTTCATGTAATCTTTGTACTTTGTATAAAATATTGCTCCTTAGATTCGTTATTTTGATCGCTAAGGCCTCATTTTGTGAAGATATGGCTTATGTAATAGTTTATTCCAGATCTATTATCTTATAACATATTTTTGGTTGCTTATTAATGAAATAAAATGTTGATCCAATGAAATTGTGATTAATACAAATAATCTGATCTCAGAAGATGCATGGCCATTGCAAGCCATAATATTTGCCAAAACATCTTTGCTTGCCTTCTGTGTATAGACTGCATACAGCCTTGCAACGTCTATAGCCAGCATCCATATCTTGTGTATTTGGAGATCAGAATATTAGACCCTGGCAGATTGTCCAGTCGAGCTGGTGGCCACCTGCCACACTTGGCTGATCTAACATAATTACAGGCTTGGATGGATAATTACTGCCATTTTATAATGGATTATACATAAAGAGAAGTCGGGGCCAGAGATGTGTGTCACACCCATCTCTCCCACTTTAGAGGTGTCAGCAAGCACTTGGGCAATTTGTGCATGTTTATGTATATACTTGGAAAAAGAAAATGCCATGGAAAAAGAAAATTGCCATGTAGAGCAATGCCAACATGTCCATTTAGCATTTACTGTAGCTATCGTGTGTGAATCAAGGTGTACATTATTTCGGAGCAATGCAAATCAGCTATCAGACGCTCTTGGTTTGCTCTGGAAGACAAGCATCTAAATTAACCGGCCACCTACTGCAAAGAAGTGAAACAAATGAAAATGATAAATAATTCATTTTGCTTAGAGGATCTTCACCCTGTAAACAAAAATGTAAAAGTCAGCAGCTACACATAATGTAGCTGCTGACTTTTGAGAAACACACACTTACCTGTCTCAAGATCCAGCGATGTCCTCACCTGACTCTTTGTCCTGTCTTCGGGTCCAGGTGGTGGCATCTCAACTGTGGGCAGCCCACTTCATTTGCCTGGGCAGCCAGAGCAGAAATGGGAGAGGGTACCTGTTAAAATCAAATACCCACTCTCCCCCCTTCCCCCACCCCTACAAAAAACATTCCAGACATGGGAGAGAAGGGTGGGAAGAGGAGGAAAAGCAGAATTTCCTCTTTTGGGTGACGTTTTGCTTTACCCTTATTATTATTATTATACAGGATTTATATAGCGCCAACAGTTTGCTCAGCCTTTACAATATAACGGGAGACAATACAGCAACAATACAGTTCAATACAAGAGGGTTAGGAGGGCCCTGCTCCTTGGAGCTTACAATCTAAGACCTTATGGGTTTTTGTCTTCATTTTCAGCATAACATCAGCAGAAATGTTTTGTTTTTTTTGGTATAGTATGATGATATTTGTATTGCTGTTGATGCTGTCTATGGCCCCTTTGAGGAAATATCTATCCATCTCCTGTACTGGTGGCACACCTAGGGCAGGAAGCAAGGGAAATCTAAAACAGCAATTCAGATAGCAATAAAAGATGGGGGTGGGGGATCAAGTCAGCATTACAACACATGATAAAAGACTGTTATTGCTCTTATAACTCTTCTAGAGAGATTTCCCCTTATTTGCTGCATCAGTGAAAATGTTGTCACTTGGACAGAAAGTATAATGAAATCTTCCCAACAGTAAAGACCCTTTCCTTACCCAATCCAAGACTAAACATTTTTGCTGGGATTCTACTTAGGTAGTATTATTATTATTATACAGGATTTATATAGTTTGCACAACACTTTACAATATAAAGGGAGACAGTACAGTTACAATACAGTAAAATAAAAGAGAGTTAAGAGGGCCCTGCTCATAAGAGCTTACAATCTAATACAGTGGGGCAACTGGTAATAAAAGGAAATAACTGCAGTAGCAATGTGTAGTGTGCAAGTAAATAAAATATATTTTTCTGCCTAAACTTGCTACTGTTAGGACATTTAAAATTCCCACCATAATATACATTTACAAGCCAGTGAAGTGCAAATTGTCTGGCAGTCCGATTGTTCTGTAGTAAACAGTCAGATTATGTCTAATGGTAATGTGAGGTTTAGGGGTGCTACAAAAATGATTAGTTTTTACTACAGTCGTTATATTATTAAAACAAAAATACAACTGAAACACATTACTTCTGTTATCATTTTAAACCAGGCCTAGATGTTGTATGATATTTTCTACCATTTAAAAAGAATTTCATCAGCATATTATATTTCTCCAAAATGAAGGCTCCTGTGGTGCTTTTTCTTTCTGTGGCCTTTCAAAGATTGCCTAGAGGCAGCACATGAATGTTAACGAAGTCTGAATTGTAACACAAAACTTTATAAGTATTGTCTCCATGGCAACTCTTGTGTCAGGTCATTCCTGTGCTTCGCCTGGCTGAATGACTCCAGGGGTGCGTTAGACAGAATGTGTAGAATGTGGTAGTCATGTGATAAGCATGGTGTGAGCTCATTAAATGTTGGTGAGGAACTCCTCTCTTCTTTGCACCGTGTGATACTTCATTGTAGTAAATTTACCATCTTTGTTCAATATTTAATTTATACAGTACCTGTTAGTTTGTCTTTGGTTTTCTAGCCAGGTTTGCATTGTACAAGGGGGATTCTTCATTTTCTTTGCCCAGGTATACAAAGCATAATCTCAGTCTTGATATAATCTCTCATTCACAGAGCTGATTTGTTCAGAGGTAACCTAGTTTTACAAGTTTTCCCCATGTACTCTTTCTCATGTAGGTAAGTGGTTCTAGTTCTAAAGTCTGACCTGCCCCCCTCCCCACACGGTCTGAAAATGTCTTGGAAGGAGATGGATCCATCATAACTGCAGCTTGTCTTGGCTCAGAGCACTATCCCGACGGAAATGCGGGATGGGGGGTGTCAGCCTCTTCATTCCTCATGCCACAGCTTGTCTCAGAAAAGTCCTCTGACCTGAGACAAGCTGCAGTTACAAGTCCAAGTCCATCTCCTTTGAGCAAATTATTGGATTTGCCGTGCAGGGAGGGGGACAAGTCAGACTTAACTAAACGTAAGCGCCTAGCTACATAGGACAAAGTACTGCATATACTTTGTCCCAAGGGGGAGTGCAGAACAATATAAAAAAAATTGTAATGATAATTCTTTAATATAATGAATGCTTGGACAGTGTGTATAGATGTATGTCAACATTTGTTTCATCTTTATTACAAATAATTAGCCTGTGCAATTGTTGCCTACAGTACATATGGCCTAAAAACCATATAGATCAGGTTTGCCCTTCACCATGGATTGGCTAAGATTGCAAACTGGGTCTCTTAGGACCAAATAGTTAAGTTTTGCAGAGCACAATCTACTTCTGTATTGTCAGATTGAGCTAGAAGGATAACAGATGGAGCAGGCAGCTGATAATTATGCCTCCTTTTTTCTTGAACTGAAAAAAAAACAAAATTTGGTTGGAGCCGTAAGTGCAGTAATATTAAATTATAACTAAAGGCAAAACTTTGTTTTAGTTTTGGATAGAATGGAGAGGGATTAAAACTTCTGTCAGTGTGTATTTGTCCTGTTTACCATTATCATTGAAAGTAAAAGTAAAACAAAATCCAAGATTTTGGGTTGTCCCCAGTAAAGTAATAAAGGGGAAATCTTTCAATGGGGACAATAGTTTTGCTGGCCTGGGGGTTCCCATGGAATTCCTTTAATTTTCAGGGATTTCCTCTCACTTCCTGTTTGGCTGTGACAGAAAGTGAAGGGAAATCTCCACAATGGGACACAGATGGTGGAAAAAAAATCTGACAGTGGTTATAACCATCCCTTTTTCTATCCAAAATGAAAAAAAGTGTTGCCTATAGTTCTACTTTAAAGTGGTTCTAAAGTCTAAAGGTTTTTTAACCTTAATGCAATATCTGCATTAGGGTAGAAAACCTTCCTGTGTTCTCCCTGATCCCCTCCCTGACACTTACCTTACTCCCGTATCAATCCAGCACTGTGCCAGATGGAAGTCTTCTCAACTTCTCTTCCTGGTCTCACAAGCTTTGCTAAGAACAGCGGGGACCATTGTCTCTGCTGCTATCAGTCAAATCGAGTGAACAAAGAGTGGGGGGCAGGTCAGAGCCGCACCGTGTGTGTGTATGGACACACCCAGCCCGATTCGGGATTGAGCTCCTGCATCTGTCCCCATAACAAGTGGCTTGCTAGAGGGGCAGATACAAAGGAGGAGGAGCCAAGATCACCATGGGGACCCAAGAAGAGGAGAGAGAAAAAAAATCGCAATAAAATAATACAATCACAAAACAAAATAAATGTTGTTAGAACGTTTTTCGCCATTGGATGCCTATTCTCAAACTCCTTCCCATCTTTTTCTGAATTTAGGAAAGGCTAAGCAGCAGAATGAAGTTATGAGAATGTGCCCTGTGACATAATGTTCATAGTACACTACAAATCCCAGCAATGTTTGTAGTCTGAAGTTAGCTGGATATTTGTCTCACGTGTGGCCCCTCTCCAGAATGCACTCTATAGTCCCACCACAGTCTACTCCCTTGGTGACTGCACTGTACTTGAACAATGAAGCAGTTAGTCCAGCAACAAGTAGTTAACCAAATACTGTAGTTATCATTTAATGAATGAGGTGAAACTAATCTCTGTATTTAAACCTATGATGGATAATTTTCAATCTATCCATTAAGATATTTTATGCTCGATGCTAGCATTCCAGATGTGCCCCTTTACCTTAAAGAGAGCATATGTTTCCTGTAAGGAAATTGGTCTTTGAGATCACTGGTAAAAAAGTGCAGGCTATGTGTAAAGTTAGACATATGGGTTTTAGGAGAATGAATTGTAAATTAGATATTAATTGGCTTGAAATTTCCAGTTAAAATTCTATATATCAAAATGTAGCAAAGTGACCTTTGTTTTGTTTTCCGTCTTTACACCAACAGCTTAATAATCTTATGACAGGATATATTACTTTTGTAGAGTGCTGCGCAAACTGTTGGCACTATATAAATCTTGTATAATATCAGAATAGATAATCTTGCATGAGTATTTTAACAGAAGAGCAATGAAAAATCATATTTGGGAATGGAAAGGCCACCATGTAGAACATCAATGCACCATACAAAGCCTTAAATAGAAAAATCAACCACGGCACTACCTACCTGGAGTTTGCATGTTCTCCCTGTGCCTGAATGGGTTTCCTATGGGTCAGGGGCAGACTGACCATTTGGAAACTCGGGCACTGCCCGAGGTCCGTAGGGGGCCCCATGAGATGCCCCTGGTACCTTTTTCATAGTTTTTTTTAGTTTAGGCAAGGACACAGGGGCCCCATGAGTTGTCAGTCCGCCTCTGCTACAGGTACCCCGGTTTCCTCCCACACTCCAAAGATATGCTGGTAGGTTAATTGGCTCCGGTCTAAATTGAACCTAGTTTGTGTATTTATGAATGTAAGTTAGAAACCTTAGATTGTACACCCCTTGAAAGTTAGGAACTAATGTGAATGTACAATATATGTAAAGCACTGCATAAGTTGACGACGCTCTATAAGTAACTGTAATAAATAAAGCAAATAAAAACCAGGGAAAAGGAAATGTGAGAAGGTGACATGAAGAATGAGGTGTGTTCCTAGTTGTACACTGTGGCCTGAGGAAGCACTGAACTGGCGTGGCAGACTATCAGTGTTATGCTTTACCTTCTCCTAATTCTTGCTGTTCTAGAATTCTGAGTTGCATATTATACATCCCTGCAATGCTTGTTTAATGGACAAGGCTGGTGAAAGTAGCTGTGTGACTTTGCAGTACATTGCAGAACTTGGAGTACCACAAAAATGCATTCTTGGTCTGCAGATCTGTGGATCTGGGCTGACATGGTATATCCTTCATAAACACCAAAGAGATGAATAAGGCCTCGTTCACACCACACGTGCAGAAAAACTGATGGAAACTGACATGCAGTTTTCACTTGCAGAGACATCAGTTTTCATGCGTGCCTCAATGAGTTTTATACACGTTGCAAAAAACATCTGCATGATACCAGTGTTGTGGTGTGAAAAGGGCACATAGGGAACAATTGATTTTGTGCCCATGCAGAACGTGTGTAGAAAAACTGACTTTTCTGCTCCATGGTGTGAACAAGCCCTAAGGTTTTACTGGCAGCCTCCAACACGGATACAGACAGCACAGAGTAGGCATGAAGTTGTTGCTCCTTTCTAAGGGCACACATAGAACACTCCCCCCCCCCCCCACTAACCATTTATAACAGTTTACCCCACATTGCACTTGCTATCTTATTCAATTCATAAAATGCAGGTCACTTGTTGGAGCTTTTATTGTCCCGGGCATAATCTCTGCAAAACGTTGAAGAGAACACTGTGTGATTGGTGGTGTGGCCAATCACTTTTTTCAGCACCATTATGACGGATGTCGTAGGATGGCCATATCACTGCTTTATAGCTGGGCACCTTAGGGTTTATTTGTAAAAGCTACAGAAAATGTTGGTGTCATAGTTATAAAGATTGTAAAAACAGTTTATTGGAAGGAGTTTAAAAAATACAATCACGTTATACTATTTTTTTTTCTCTCAATCCATATAAATGTAGAATTTACTATACAGGTATGTATGAGCAATGTATATTTATAGTGTTCTATCTTATACTCCAGCCAAAAGTGTCATTGTGTTCTTAAGTGGCTGAGCAATCCTTATTTGACTGTTTCTGCACTAACCCTGGATTTGCTTCCCAGATCAAAGCTTTCCTTAATGTGACTTATGTTGAATGGAATGTGATTGTTAGACTATATCTGCTTTCATTAGCTGCATAGTCTGACCTCCTCTAACTTTTGTTTGTGCTTCTATCCCAGCTGCCTTACCCCATGGTCAAAGAAGTTCAACGCCTTGTAGTGATCTAACAGCCACACCTCCTAGCAGCCCTCACCACATTTTAACCTGGCAGACTGGGTAAGTCTTTTTGCCTAATAGATCATTAGCATTCATTTTTAACTACCTGCCCTTTCATTAAAAGGAATTGCTGGAGCATTCCATACCATTCTTATTTGTCAGACAATGACATCATGGGGTGTGTAAACAGACCTCCTAAAAGCCTGGAATGAAAGGAATGTGGATAGGGGATTCTTATTAAAGTAATTGCAGGAGGTAAGAATTGCAGCAGCTGCCATATCAGACTTGTTTTTTAAAGGTGCAAGCTCAAAATTTCATGCTGATCATGGCTTCATTACCTAGTAAGTCACTGGACTGGCAACTCTGAAAACTCCTACCTCGTTAAGAGATTTACATGTATGCTTTCAATTTAACATTTCGTCCATGTAATGCTAGCCAACACTTCAAATGGCTTGGCCTGAGTACCTGTATATCCATTCACTTATTTTCTAGAGTACCCTGGTGATATAGCTCAGGGCTCTCTGTTATGCGAATAGTGAATAATGCCTGTGGTCAAGTCTTGCCTCTCTCTTATCACTGTTGGCCATTAAAGCCCCTCATTATATTGATGAGTGAGGCGTGGGAAGAGGACAGGGCTGGGCTCTGTACAATGATAACTGGTAGCTATTTGCATATAGAGCACCCTGTGTTTTGGGACTCCTGGGGTGATCTTCAAGACAAATGAACCAATGTAAAGACAGTTGATTATGCTTACTATCATGGAAGTGGCCATAATGAAGGACATTTATAGAATCTGTGGCACAGCATGGTACTGCTAAACAGGAGCAGTGAGGCAGATTCTGCAACAGATTTACTCCAAGAATTCAATTTCAATTATTTCCTCCTTTTCTGCTCTAAAGCAACTCACCAATAGAAATAAAGTGGTTCTAAAGGCTGAAGGTTTCTTTTTTACCTTCATCCAGGGACGGACTGACCATTTGGAAACTCAGGCACTGCCCGAGGGCCCAGGGTCAGTAGGGGGCCCCATGAGATGCCTCTGGTACCTTTTTGATAGGTTTTTTTAAGTTTGGGCAAGGACACAGGGGCCCCATGATCCCCTATTGCCCGGGGGCCCCATGAGTTGTCAGTCCGACCCTGCCTTCATCCATTATATGCATGAAAATTAAAACCTTCTGTGTGCTGCTCCCTCCAATACTGACCTGAGCCCAATCACGATCCAGCGCTGTGCACAAAAGCAGCGGCTTTCCTGGGTCTCTTCCCTCCTCACTGGCTGAGACACAGCAGTGGCAGCAGTTGGCTGCTGTCAGTCACAGCCAGTGAGGAGGGAGAGGGGGCAGGACTGAGCTGCGCCCTGTGTGTCTTATAGACATACAGAGGCAGCTATGGAGCAAGCGCACAAGAGTGCCTGCCGTGGAGCTTGCTCTGGGGGGCACTCAGCCCTCGGGGGGGGGGGGAGCCAGGAGCTCCAGCGGGGGACTCCAGAAAAGGAGGATCAGAGCAAGTAAATATAACATGTCTGTTTTTTGCATTTTTTTTAAATCTGGACCTTTAGTAACACTTTAACCTGCCCCTTAACACTTCGTACTTTTGCATCTGTCTGGACAGGATATCTCTTTGCTAAATCTGTCACAGACCTGTATAAATTTTTTGGAGTTTAATGCTCAGGATTCCAGGTGCAGGACATGCAAACATGCATTAAACTGGTTGCATATACTTTACTAAATAAGAGGCAGCCTGATTAGCACCTAATTGTGTCCCTAATTTAGTTGATAAACACCCCCTAATTAATTTTGCCTATCTTTTGAAGCACTTGGTGGTCTGTTTTTTCCTTCCAACACACTAAAGTAAATGGTCAGCTAGAATGTATTCCATTGCCCTGAGAAGCTATGATGTGTTCTTTAGCATATAAGAGAAGCTTCTGTGTATCAGTAGACATCGCTGCAGATATAAGTGCATTGTTTAACCCCTTCACGCTGACGACGGGAGGCGGGGGCAGGTTTTAGGGTCATGTGACTGCCGTGATTGGCTGTCATGATAGTCACATGATTGGAAAAGGTCCCATTCACAAGAAGAGATTGGGACCTTTCTGTGGGACGCTGAGACCTGTGCTGGGAGCGTGCAGGGCACGTACTCTCAGCACGTTTGTTTACAAACGGTACGCAAATATGCAGTCGCTCAGCATCAAAGCCCAGCCACAAAGAGGCCGCATATTTGTGTACTGTCAGCGTGAAGGGGTTAAAGGAGAAGTTTGGGGTACATAAACAAAAATACCCACCTCTATGCTGCAGCATCGGTCTGATGCTGCAGTTATGCCACGGCGGCTTTAGGAATGAGTTATCACATGACTGCTGATTACTCGGCTCTTAATCCGCTCAGAGAAGAGAGCAGTGACTGTCAGGCATCGCTCTCTGCTCTGCCTCTCCAGCACTAACTGGAGTGCCAGGCAAGGGAGAGGGCAGGCGCAGTTGGCTTCAGTGCTTAGTCACATTCTGAGAGCCAGCTGTCAATCAGACATCCGGATTGATTCCGACACTATGGTTGGGATCGTTTTAGAGCTTGGACAGGCTCTGTGACATCAGTTGATAGTGGGCAGTAGCCCATTATCAGCTGACTGTGGGTCACAGGAGAGCAAAAGTAAGTGCACTCATGTGACCCACAAGGGAAGTATGGCCAAAAAAAAGCATTTGCCATACTTCTCTTAGGAAGAAGGAAGCTAAAAAATTATTTAAAGACTACTGAATTTTGAAAGCCAAAAAAGTAATCTGAAACTGGAAAACCACAGGAAAAGGGTAGTTAAAGCACACTAAATTCTGCAGTAGTCAAAAGTCCATCAGAATGTTGATAGCACTACCCTGGTAGCACTTCTTAAGCTGGTCATACATTTTTCAATTTATTTGCTTAATTTCCTTTAGGTTTACCTTCAGCTATGCAGTAGATGGGCCTGCCTGATTGCATACAAATTGAAAGTGTTTAGGTTTGACCTCCATATTATATGGTTTGGTAAATCTAAAGGAAAATTGTATAATTGTATGGCCAGCCTTAGGGCAGGTACCTGATAACTTGCCATCTGTTTAATGCCATGATTTGGAATTGCCATGCCTCCTAAGAAATCATAGGATCAGATTGTGGTGTGTAATGGCCTTGCATGTGATCTCTGTCCACTACTTTGCTTATACTTAACCACTGTATAGAAGGTTGGATAATTCTTCGTCTTTAATCTTGGAGTCCCTTCCATTAAATTTCACTAAATACTAACTTATGTGCAATTCTGCTGTTGATCTTCTTTTCCAAGCTGTACTAACTTGTCACTAATTAACATCTGCCTCACTGTATCTCTACTTTTCCTCCCACTGCGCTCCTCTGCTCAGAGATGAAACAGAAAACTCACCCACTTTGGATGGGTCTGAGTCTTCAAGTCACCAAAGTACTGATGAATAGAGGTATTGTATAATGCTTATGACACATCCAAGTGACCCAGTCACACTGTGCATGGAAATTCATCGTCTATATCATTTATACCTCATTTGTGCTGGATAACATCCATTTGTGGTTCAATGGACAATCTTGATGTCATAGTGCAGATTTTACTGCAAAATTAGACATTCTTGTTTGTTATTCACGGAATGGTAAAATTACAGCTCGCTGTAAATATTTACAGGCGTTCCTTTGTTAAAGGAAGTGTGTGGTCCTTTTTATCGGCTTGTTGTAAATCTTAGTGGTGGGTAATAATGCTTTGAAAACCTTTCTGTATATAGTTTGTGATTTACATATGTACATGGGGTAGCCTTATTTGCTCATTACATATGCAGGCTCTGCTTGCTGCTTTGCAGGGCTACACTAAGGTCGCACTTCACATTGTAAGTATGCGAATGAGCCAACACACTGGAAACAATGCACTTTGTGTGCAGCTTATATCTTATTGTTAAAACGTACTGTATGTTTCGGCTGAATTGAAATCCTATGTAGTACATCTGTGCAATAAATACAAATTCCCCCTCATGTTGTAGTCCAGCAAGGCTGAAAATGCTACCTTTTTGTTCTTTAACTTTTTTCCCTTATACTACAGGGATTAAGTGTGGGAAATTGTAGTGTAAATCTATGGCGCAACCCTAAGACAGAAATGTTAGAACTACAGAACACCTCTCCCTCTCCTACTCTCCATAACATAAGAGGAGGTTTCTTTAGTTCAGAGGTAACCTGTGCGGAGACTGCTCAAGATAATGCTGCACAGGAAATTACAAAGTCCTTGAGGTTTTTGGAACAATATATACTTATCTATTCTCAGGGTGCTCTGGTTCAGTTTTAAAAGGCCCAACGGCTGCCGTCATGGGAAAGGAGAGAGCAGCAGCAGCAATGGGCAGGGTTGCTACCCATAGGCTTACTATAGGGCATCTGTTGTCAGTTGTCCCTCTTCTCCCCTGAATCTGCTGCTGGGATTACATGACCAGACTAGGAATAGGTAATTATAGGCATCTTCCTTCTACAGGATCGTTCGTATAGAAGTTAGAAGGGAGAGGGAGCAGTTCTAGACATAGTTTGTTCTAGCACTGACTTCTAGTTTAAGCAACACTAACAAGTCTCCTCCCTCCTCCAGTCTTTGACTGGACAGTGAAAGGAGAAGCAGCAGCCTAATGAGCTCACCTCACTGTTCTCTCCTACCACAATATTACTGACTGGCTCTGTGCACTGCTTCTCCCATGCCCAATCTGAGCTCTACTGGATAGTAGTTTATCTATGGTATTTCTTTGATTCATTCTCCATATACATCAACATCCAATCAGCTGTTTGGACAAATAAATTGCTGAATAAACAGAACAGAGAGCAGTAATTTATTTAACTTACAGTACAGCCTAGGAAATGTGACATTTTATTTCTAGCTGCTATATATACATTGTATTCATTAATGAAAACACTTTATTGAACCATTTCAAGCCAAAGTAAACATTTATAGTTTCCAATGTAATCTGACAACTAGCTAAAAGAGGAAAAAAAGAAATGGGTAATCAGCAAAGTCCATTTATAACTGTCGAGGGAGGTGCAGGTCATTACAAGTACATGCAGAATATCCCAGCAGTCAGATGTTGTAAGATTTTAATAAAACCAGGCGGTCCAATTGCACACAACTGTAAATAAATGTGAAAGCCACACACCTGCTCGTGGTGCCTGCAAGCACACCAACATTGGGACATACACACACCAGCCACTTTATTATGTACATCTGCTCAAGTGCTTGGTGAGACATATTGCTAATTAGCCAATCACATGGCAGCAACTCAATGCATTTAAGCATCTAGATGTGGTGAAGACGACTTGCTGAAGATCAAACTGAACATCAGAATGGGGAAGAAAGAGGATTTGAGTGACGTTGAATGTGGCATGGTTGCTGGTGCCAGACGAGTTGGTCTGAGTATTTAAAAAACTGGTGATCTGCTGGGATTTTCATACACAACCATCTCTAGGGTTTACAGAGAATGGTCTGAAAATTCGAATCCCAAGCACGGCACCACCTGCCTGGAATTTGCATGTTCTCCAGGTGCCTGCGTGGGTTTCCTCCGTGTACTCCGGTTTCCTCCCACACTCCAAAGACATGCTGGTAGGTGAACTGGATCCTGTCTAAGTTGGCCCTATTATGTATGAATGTGAGTTAGGGAGTTCAGATTGTACGTCCCTTGTGGGTTAGGGACTGATGTGAATGTTGTGTGTCTGTGTGTGTGTGTGTAAAGTGCTGCGTAAATTGACAGCGCTATATAAGTACCTGAAATAAATAAATGTGCAGTAGTTCCATCATCAGTGTCTGCAGAGGATGCCTGAAAATCTGGAAGTAGCAACAGAGGAAATGGAGATGACTGGGTCAGAGTGGAAACCGGACTTGCACAGCACTGAAATAGGGCACATATGTAAGGCATACAGTATGTGCCATAAAATGCACAATATGACAGGAGCCCTCCAAGCAAATAGCAGTTTATTTCAGGGTGCATTTGAATTGCAGACCAGTAAGGTTAAATATAGCCTTTCCTTGTCTTGCGATGTTCTTCATTTGAACACATTTGGGCAGTGCTGTGTTAAAATGAAAGAGACAGATTTTGACAAGAACACTTATTTACTTGAAAACTAAGACTACTGTTCATTATATATATATATATATATATATATATATATATATATATATATATATAATTATTATTACACAGTATTTATATAGCGCCAACAGTTTGCTCAGCGCTGTACATTACAATGGGAGACAATACATGAGACAGTACAGTAACAATACAATAAAATACACGAGGGGTTCAAGGGCCCTGCTCCTTGGAGCTTACAATCTAGGAGGGAGGGGAGAGTGGTACAGGAGGAAATAGCTGTGGGGGATGGAGTGGTGGGGAGAGCGGAGATCAGCAGTTAGGTGAGGGCGGGGTAGGCTTTTCTGAGCAGATGGGTTTTCAGGGTGTGCCTAAAGGTGAGGAGGGTAGGTGACAGTCTGATGGATTGGGTTAGTGAGTTCCAGAGGATGGGGGAAGCTCATTTACATATATAATTCCATCATGAGAAATTATATTAATTATTAAAAAATAAATTTTTTCCATACTAGTATAAATGACAGAATCTGTCTTGAATTCTGTGTCCCTTGCATACTATGGGTCAATGCTCTGTAGCATTGCATGCTGCTATTTGTCACAGTGTTCCTTAGCAGCAGTGAAGTAAAATGGGACCATATGACTGATTAGACTTGCAAATCCTTCCAGAGCTAACTGTTCCTATGTATATATTTTAGCTGTTCATTTAGGTGTTTACCTAAAGTGCAGCTTTATTTGAATAGGCTGCTGTAGCTGCATTTCCTGCTAGGAAAAAGTCCACGACTCTTTTTTTTTAAATTTGACTACAAGGCATTTTAGCACCATTCGGTTTCATTGACCTAAAAACGCACCACGTTTTCGGATGCATGGGGGTGCCATCACCCCTGCACATCTGCAAAGGCATTTTGCCTTTAGGAGTAAGTGTGATTTACATTTTTTTTACCTGCAATTGTGTGAAGCTAGGCTTACATTATAGATATTTCCCCTCGCTGGATACAATGTTTTACCAAACAGGAAGTGAAGAAAAAAATCTGTAACAGGGAAACGGACAACAATAAAAAAAAAGCTGACAGAGGTTCAGGCATTTGCTTACTGTGCTTAAAAAATGAACATTGTGACTATTTTTTTTAATTTATTTTGACAGCCTAGCTGTGCATATGGCATTTGATAGAACTGGGATGAGTAGAGAAAAACAAACAGAGGGCACATCGGCCTAGTGCATTACCTTAAAAAATTGTAATTAATAAATGATAAAAGTAGGTAATATACTCACAAAATCACAATACAGTCACATCATGAAAGAACAGCTCTTGTCCAATCCACACTATGTGTGTGTCCGTAATGGAAACTCTGGACCTCCAACAGGCTAACGTGTTTCAAGGACTTGCCTCTTCCTCAGTGCCAAAACTTGAGTTGGCTCTGAGGAAGAGGCAAGTCCTCGAAATGCGTTAGCCTGTTGGAGGTCCAGAGTTCCCATTATGGACAGACACGTAGTGCGGATTGGACAAGAGCTGTTCTTTTATGATGTGCCTTTGACTGTATTGTCACTTTGTGAGTAAAATACCTACTTTTATCATTTAGTAAATACATTTTTTTAAGGTAATGCACTAGGCCGGTGCGCCCTCTGTTTGTTTTTCTCTACTCAATACATTTTGACTTTCCCGGTCCTTTTGAGGACAGCAAGGCGTGCATATCCAAAGAATTTCTTGATGTGGTCCTATCCATACAGAGTCCATCCCTAAGCGCAGGAGTATCTGGGTTTGCCGTTTCTACACGATAGAAGTCTGTGATATGTTTGTTTGTATACTTGCCTTTGTACAATATAATCACAGCCATTTTGTATTATTTCTTCCAGGACCTTTGATAATTACTACCTAGATTCTGCTCTGTATTCTGAATTACCTGATGTCCAGTGGTACGGACAAGAAAAAGCCAAGCCTGGGACTTTAGTGTGACCCCTTTACCACAACGCCATTTGGAGATCACCTCACTGCCTCTCATTTGCCTTACCCAGATGCACTATCATCCCACACCAGCTTCAGCTACAAGCACTTTTCATTTTGAAACCTGCGAGCGAGGAAACCTGTTCAAGCCCCATGTCTAAACGTACAGCTGTTCCCGGAGAACCACGTTGCTACTACTGACTATCACGTGCCTCCTGCTTTATGTATATTGAGAAACTGTGAAAGACTCTTTCATACTCCACCGGAGTCCTTTTCTATTAGTCGGGAATAAGATCATCACTGTTTAATCACTAATAATATCTTTGTAAGGAAGTGAAACTAAATAACAATATCAAAGAACTGATGTATAGGCCAACAGAGAACTAGTAAAAACAAATTTTTTCTTTTAGTTGTTTGTTTTATTTTCAGGGGAATCTAGTGATCTATATTTCCTAATTCACTTTTTATTTTTTAGGTATTAAAAACTGGCTAATTGTCTATGAGTTGTGATCGGTTCAGTTCTAACCAAAGATAAATCAGGACGTTTGCAAATTGCTTGGTACCAAGATGTGACTCTTTAGAATCCGACATAACGTAAAGTGAAATAATTGTTGTGCCAATCCTATGGTGATCTTTATTGACAATGGGTGGTGTTTTGGCAATGCTGAGATACCCTAAACGGGCCTATGGCTGTTATAATTCAGAAAGTCCGGGGTAACTGATGTCACTAACAGAGCTGCCTCTAGCATCCATATTCAACAGTACACAAGGCAGCAGGGGATTTGGCCTGCAGATGTTTGTAGATCATCTTAAACCACTTATTTGCCACAGTTGCTGCTATTGATAAGATGTTAAACCTCTGTAGGTGTAAATCTAGTGTTTGTAAGTCCTCTGCATTCTGATGTTCAGACCAACAGCTTAAATATGAAAAAAAAAACATCCACTGTATAACAAGAATGGAGATAACAAATTTTAAAATCTAAGTTCCAATGCATAGCACTTGTTCAGTAGCAACCTTACCTTATACAGGGAGCTGCCAATGTACATTCTTTCAAAACAATTCTCTTATACAAATCCCTTTCAACTAAAGTCTAAACCACAAACTATATAGAATGTCCTGAGAGATTGTTTTTTTTTTTACTGTAAGATTGCCTTGGTCTTCACTTATGTATTGATTGCTAGACCACAAACACAACAACGTCCGGTCCAGTTTCATCCACTACGTAGGTCAAGCTTGAGCAATCTGGAGCAATTTGTCTCGGGAATGCAGGATCAATCGGGACAATCTTTAGTCTTGTTCATTTTGCAGAAAATTGCTGTCGAATGGTTTAACCTGTGTTGTAATGATGATTACACAAAACCACTATATTACAACTACTCTTACCCGGATATACTGAATCTAAATATAAGAACTGCATGCCTGTAAAAAGCTCCTGCTGACAAATTAAGACAAACGGTTGTTCTGGTAAATTTGTAATACTTGACTCATTGCATAGCAGTTTGGTTAGAGCAAGCACTTTGGATTTTCAAAAGACTATCGACAGAATCACATGCAATGCACGACAAGGCCATTACCCTAAAAAGGAAAAACAACAACTTTTTTTTCTTGTAAACCTAAAGAATGCACTAGAATACCAGGCAACTATAATCCTTCTGTAGGCCAAATGTATCAGTCTCCAAAGCACTTATGTTAAACTAGTGTATTCAAAATACTACTCTAGTTTTTTGCTACGTGTGGACTTTTACCCTCAAAATATTCTACAGCCAATAAACTATTAGTCAGTGAAATGTGGAAAAATTTAAATATCATGAATATTCGCAATGTACTACACTGAAGTATTTTACTGATCTGAGATTTTATACTCCAATACATATTGGTGCTGCCT